>NC_138777.1:152012993-152711748 GCF_965119305.1 Pelophylax lessonae
GGCCCTTGCACTACATAGAAAAGGTAAATCTGAAGGAAAAAGTCTTCAGAAAACCTTATAGTGTGTATGGCCATACATGATCCAATTTTCTTACAATTTTCTGTCCAATTTTCTTGAAATTTACCTTCAAGTATGTAGTACAAAGGCCTGCCTAATTGGATACAAGTGAAATTGTTGTTTAGCTTTGACATCACATTATGTGGTTTGTGGTTCTATCAGAAAATTGTACAACAAAAATTGAACATGTATGGCCATACACACTATAAGATTTTCCGAAGACTTTTTCCTTCAGATTTACCTTTTCTATGAAGTGCAAGGGCCTGCCAGATTGCATACAAATTGAAAGTGTTTAGGTTTGACCTCATATTATCTGGTTTTGGTAAATCTAAAGGAAAAAGTCTTCAGAAAATCTTAAGCCCCGTACACACGTACTGATCGCCGGCCGAACGATCGGCTGTCTTTTGTCCAGGGCTGTCCTGTCTGTTGAAAACTGCAAAAGACTGCACACGAATTTTGTCGGCCAACAACAGACGACTGCAGAAGTGATGTCATGTGATGGTTAACTTTCCCTGCGTTTTTTCTTTTCTGAGCATGCCCAGTCTTGCAAATCAGCCGATTGTCGGCCGAATTCTGTACTGACTGGCGAACAATCGGCCGTTCTGGTGTTGGCCAACAAAAATTTTAATGCCTGCACGACAGATTCTGTTCGGCCGAAAATGCGCTGTCTGCTGTCGGAAGCATCATACTAACAAGCCTACAATCGGCCGATCGGTCATCGGCCGAATATTTACGGCCGAAGATCGGTACATGTGTACGAGGCATTATAGTGTGCATGGCCCATTAAGCTGGCCATACATGTTCAACTTTTGTTGTACAATTTTCTGGTAGATCTACCACAAACCACATAATGTGAGGTCAAAGCTAAAACAACACTTTCACTTGTATCTAATTAGGCAGGCCTTTGTACTACATACTTGAAGGTAAATTTCAAGAAAATTGGACAGAAAATTGTAAGAAAATTGGAACATGTATGGCCAGCCTTAAGCCTCGTACACACGTACCGATTGTCGGCCGTAAATATTCGTCCGACGACCAATCGGCCGATTGTAGGCTTGTTAGTATGATGCTTCCGACAGCCGACATCGCATTTTCGGCCGAACAGAATCTGTCGTGCAGGCATTAAAATTTTTGTTGGCCAACACCAGAACGGCCGATTGTTCGCCAGTCAGTACAGAATTCGGCCGACAATCAGCAGATTTGCAAGACTGAGCATGCTCAGAAAAGAAAAAACACACGGAAAGTTAACCATCACATGACATCACTTCTGCAGTCGTCTGTTGTTGGCCGGCAAAATTTGTGTGCAGTCTTTTGCTGTTTTCAACAGACAGGACAGCCCTGGACAAAAGACGGCCGATCGGTCGGCCGACAATCGGTACGTGTGTACGAGGCATTAGTCTAAATGAAAAAGCCACTTTGTGCTCATGCTGAGATTATTGAAAGCATTTCTTATGTGTGTTGACTTGTAAGAAACTTTGATCATGGATGGCCAGCCAAACACTCATTCATTAGTGAACTGGTGATTTTGGTTTAGGAACCAACAGACCCAATTAATTACTTTGCTGGGCGTTTCCTATACTGGGTGGGTGTAGTTTAACCAAGGTTATATAAAGGGATGTATGAGATCATATCATTTGGCCTGTGGAAGGGCCACAGGTCTTTATGTCCGAATTTGCTTTTGGGGGTGGGGGGGGTTTGCTGGCATGCCTAAATATCCATATTGCAGTAAGTGTATTCTGTTGGATGAATACTTTTCATGCTCTAACTGTTTGGTATAGTTTTTGCAAAGTGTGTCTTTATGTACTCTATACATGTTTTTTTTTTAATTTTCATGCCTCTGTGTAGCTGTATGTTCTACTGATTTGATAGTATTTAAATGAAAAGGCAGGCTCATGCAAACAATTAACATAAAAGTATGTTGGGTATGTTTTATGCTTAATACTAAAGGTGTCTACAACTTATTTTGCTTGACTTTTGGATATTGTAAGCTCTATCTATCCATCATATGTATCTTTGCACTGTAATTTGAATAAAAATTACTTGATTTGGGGGTTTTGGGGGGGGGGGGGGGCATTGCACATTTCACATTTCACATGCTTGCTTGAGTGATTACTGATGTTTTATACATGTTCAATAAAACTTATTCATTTGTACACAGCTCCTGTTTTTTGTTTTCTTTTCTTCATATTTGTCTAGATGTAATTCAGATACCTTTTTGTGTCTATTGAATGTAATCCATTTCTTGTATATTTTTGTGTGTGTGCAATGGCAGTACAGTATGAACTTGGGTAGGGTTTCTCCATTTACTCCAGCGAAGTGTGTGTGTGGGGGGGGGGGGAGGTGTGTGTGGGGGGGAGGTGTGTGTGTGTGTGTGTGGGGGGGGGGGAGGTGTGTGTGTGTGTGTGGGGGGGGGGAGGTGTGTGTGTGTGGGGGGGGGAGGTGTGTGTGTGTGGGGGGGGGAGGTGTGTGTGTGTGGGGGGGGGAGGTGTGTGTGTGTGGGGGGGGGAGGTGTGTGTGGGGGGGGGAGGTGTGTGTGGGGGGGGGAGGTGTGTGTGTGGGGGGGGGAGGTGTGTGGGGGGGGGGGAGGTGTGTGTGGGGGGGGGGGAGGTGTGTGTGTGGGGGGGGGAGGTGTGTGTGGGGGGGGGGAGGTGTGTGTGTGTGTGTGGGGGGGGGGGAGGTGTGTGTGTGTGTGGGGGGGGAGGTGTGTGTGTGTGTGTGTGGGGGGGGAGGTGTGTGTGTGTGGGGGGGGGGGGGAGGTGTGTGTGTGTGTGTGTGTGGGGGGGGGGGGAGGTGTGTGTGTGTGTGTGTGTGTGGGGGGGGGGGAGGTGTGTGTGTGGGGGGGGGAGGTGTGTGTGGGGGGGGGGAGGTGTGTGTGTGTGTGTGTGGGGGGGGGGAGGTGTGTGTGTGTGTGTGTGGGGGGGGGGGAGGTGTGTGTGTGTGTGGGGGGGGAGGTGTGTGTGTGTGTGTGGGGGGGGAGGTGTGTGTGTGTGTGGGGGGGGGGAGGTGTGTGTGTGTGGGGGGGGGGGAGGTGTGTGTGTGTGTGTGTGTGGGGGGGGGGGAGGTGTGTGTGTGTGTGTGTGGGGGGGGGGGAGGTGTGTGTGTGTGTGTGTGGGGGGGGGCAGGTGTGTGTGTGGGGGGGGGGGGGAGGTGTGTGTGTGGGGGGGGGGGGGAGGTGTGTGTGTGTGTGGGGGGGGGGGGGAGGTGTGTGTGTGTGTGTGGGGGGGGGGAGGTGTGTGTGTGTGGGGGGGGGGAGGTGTGTGTGTGTGGGGGGGGGGAGGTGTGTGTGTGTGTGTGTGTGTGTGTGGGGGGGGGGAGGTGTGTGTGTGTGTGGGGGAGGTGTGTGTGTGTGTGTGTGTGTGGGGGAGGTGTGTGTGTGTGTGTGTGTGTGGGGGGGGGGGAGGTGTGTGTGTGTGTGTGTGGGGGGGAGGTGTGTGTGTGTGTGTGTGGGGGGGGGAGGTGTGTGTGTGTGGGGGGGGGGGGGGTCGGTGTGTGTGTGTGTGGCTAAATTGTAAGAAAAAATATATAAATTAAGGAATAATACAAAATTTCCATTCAGTCGCTGTGGATGAATGTAACCAAAACATTTAATAAAAAAATCACTAAAAATGATTACTAAATAAAAGATTGCTACAGCGCTCACTCACCTTTTTAGTTGGCTTAGGTCAGTGATGATGAACCTTGGCAACACAGGTGTTTTGTAACATTTCCCACGATGCTCACCTACACTGCAGAGTACATGAGCATTTTGGGAAATGTAGGGCAAAAACATCTTGGGGGGGTTAAGGGTTACCATCACTGGCCTAGGTAAAACATTTCCAATACATTTTAGTTGTCTGTGTGCGCCATTTTTAAAATAAAGCAAAATCTCTTTACAATAAATTGCAAATGGCACATTGGCGTTCGCCCTGGACCAGAAATGACACCAAATTGGCTTGCACACATTCCAGCAAGTGGTCACAATCAACTGGCTAATCATGGTGAGGGCTACTTTCAGCTGTGAAGAAATGGCATTCATATGCAAAGTAAGTAAGTGTGTGTGGGGGGGTCTGTGCTTGTAATCACAGCATTGATTACCAGTGCAGACCCTTGGGGGATGCCACTAGAGCCACCAGGGATGCCCACCCATGCCACCATTGATGCCAATCAGTGCTCAGGGAACCTGTTAGTGCCCTCCTCATCAGTGCTGCCCATCATTACCATCTTTCAGTGCTGCCCACCAGTGCCAATCATTGCCCATCAGTGCCACCTATCAATGCCCATCAATGCTGCATATCAGTGCTGCATATTAGTGTCTCATCAGTGCCTGCCAGCGCAGCCTCATCAATGCTCGTCAGTGCAACAAAAAACATATTGATTTACCAAATTTTATTACATAAACAAAAACACATTATTTTAGGGGTCAAACATTTAGGTCTTCTTTTTGCCAATAGAAAAAAAACCTTGCAGTGATCAAATACCACCAAAAGAAAGCACTATTTTTTATGAAAATACTGTCATACATTTGTGTTAGGTACAGGGTTGCATGACCGCACAATTGTCATTCAAAATGCAACAGTATAAAAAGCTGAAAATTGGCCTGGGCAGGAAGGGGTGTAACTGCCCTGTAAGGAAGTGGTTAACTATTGAAACATGGGAATAAATATTCCAGGGGTAATCAGGCTCAGCTCAATGGTTTAGTGGTTAGTGTTCCTGGCTATAAACACTGAGAGCATGAGTTCAAATCCCAAGTGTGCCATCACCTTCTTAAATTTTAGACAGCTATAAATAAATACTGAAACTTGGCAAATGCATAATTGCACCCTGCACATATGCATGTTTGTTTCTTGAATATACAAGGCCATTGACATGCAATTTTAGGTGATGTAGCCAATGTATTACTATGTGGCCAAAAAAAATTATGGCACACAGGGTGTTATCATGGTTGGGCCTTGAACTCATGACCTAGCAATCTTTGGCTGTGAGCTTAGCCCACTACACCAAAGTGCTGAATACAATCAGATATGCCTGAAAGTTTCAGATGAATAAAGAATAAAGAATGGAGACTGCTAATTAGACAGCTGTGTAGTCTGCTATTAGAAAATCTAAAGGTTAAAACACATAAGATACATAACTATACCTTAAAATTAAAATAAACCATAATAAATGACATTGCTGTGTAATAGTGATTCAGAATAGACAAATTTCCTTTTATGAAAAACACAAAGGGAATTTGGCTAACTCCAAACTCAAATTCAGACTAAGTTAACTCCAAACCCGAATTCAGTCTAAGTTAACTCCAACTCCGAATTCATTAAAGCATCTAGTTGATGGTTTAACTCCAGCCACTTACCTAATTAGGATGCAATGAGTTTAGGCTGGAGTTATTTCTGGAGAAGTGAGCAGCTCTACTCCAAACTTATACTGAATTAGGCCCTGTGTGTTCTATGTACTTTCTGACAATTTCTAAATAAAAACTTTTTTGGGAAAAAAAAAAAAAAAAAATGTTTCATCTATTGTAATTTGGAAATTTAGATACACTTGAATATCCAAATAACAAAAATGTGTCAGAATTTCAATTTGGGAAAGAAATTAACCGCACATGTCTAAATCATACTCCCAAAAGCATAAGCCTGTTGAGAGGTTCATACACACATATATATATATGTTACCAAAAGTATTGGGACGTCTGCCTTCACACGCACATAAACTTTAATGACATCCCAGTCTTAGTCCATAGGGTTCAATAGTGAGTTGGCCCACCCTGTGTAGCTATAACAGCTTCAACTCTTCTGAGAAGGCTGTACACAAGGTTTAGTAGTGGGTCTATGGGAATTTTTGACCATTCTTCCAGAAGTGCATTTGTGAGGTCAGGCACTGATGTGGACTCACCCCCCCAAGGCCTGGCTTGGAGTTGGGCTTGACCACTTAGTTCCAGTGAAGAGAACTTTTGAGGCGTCAGCAAACCAAGACATTTTGGAAAATTTCATGCTCCCAACTTTGTAGGAAAAGTTTGGGGATGGTCCCTTCCTATTCCAACATGACTGCTCACCAGTGCACAAAGCAAGGTCCATAAAGAGTTGGATGAGCAAGTTTGGGGTTTGGGGGACTTGACTGGCCTCAACCTGATAGAACACCTTTGGGGATGAATTAGAGCGCAGACGGTGAGCCAGGCCTTCTCGTCCAACATCAGAGCCTGACCTCACAAATGCGCTTCTGGAGGAATGGTCAAACATTCCCATAGACACACTACTAAACCTTGTGGACAGCCTTCCCAAAAGAGTTGAAACAATTATAGCTGCAAAGGCTGGGCAAGCTCAATATTGAACCTCTAGGACTAAGACTGGGATGCCTTTAAAGTTACATGCGTGTATAAAGGCAGGTGTCCCAATACTTTTGATAGTGTATAATATAAGACTTAAAAAAAATAAAAAATCTAGCAGAACATTGTATTGGGTTATAGGGTTAACCTTAGCAAAATCTACACTGGTAATGAATGAGATACTCACTCACTGGCTCGGGATTGCATTGGAAGGTAGATCTCCACATGTTGGTTGAGTTGGAGGGTGAATCCGCACATGTTGGAGGGTGGATCCGCACATGCTGGTTGCGTTGGAGGGTGGATCCGCACATGCTGGTTGAGTTGGAGGGTGGATCTCCACATGCTGGTTGCGTTGGAGGGTGGATCTCCACATGCTGGTTGTGTTGGAGGGTGGATCCCCACATGCTGGTTGTGTTGGAGGGTGGATCCCCACATGCTGGTTGTGTTGGAGGGTGGATCCCCACATGCTGGTTGTGTTGGAGGGTGGATCCCCACATGCTGGTTGTGTTGGAGGGTGGATCCGCACATGTTGGAGGGTGGATCCGCACATGTTGGTTGAGTTGGAGGGTGGATCCGCACATGTTGGTTGAGTTGGAGGGTGGATCCTCACATGTTGGTTGAGTTGGAGGGTGGATCCTCACATGTTGGTTGAGTTTGAGGGTGGATCCTCACATGTTGGTTGAGTTGAAGGGTGGATCCCTACATGCTGGTTGAGTTGGAGGGTGGATCTCCACATGCTGGTTGTGTTGGAGGGTGGATCCGCACATGCTGGTTGTGTTGGAGGGTGGATCCGCACATGCTGGTTGTGTTGGAGGGTGGATCCGCACATGCTGGTTGTGTTGGAGGGTGGATCCGCACATGCTGGTTGTGTTGGAGGGTGGATCCGCACATGCTGGTTGTGTTGGAGGGTGGATCCGCACATGCTGGTTGAGTTGGAGGGTGGATCTCCACATGCTGGTTGTGTTGGAGGGTGGATCCCCACATGCTGGTTGTGTTGGAGGGTGGATCCCCACATGCTGGTTGTGTTGGAGGGTGGATCCCCCCATGCTGGTTGTGTTGGAGGGTGGATCTCCACATGCTGGTTGTGTTGGAGGGTGGATCCCCCCATGCTGGTTGTGTTGGAGGGTGGATCTCCACATGCTGGTTGTGTTGGAGGGTGGATCCGCACATGTTGGAGGGTGGATCCGCACATGTTGGTTGAGTTGGAGGGTGGATCCGCACATGTTGGTTGAGTTGGAGGGTGGATCCGCACATGTTGGTTGAGTTGGAGGGTGGATCCTCACATGTTGGTTGAGTTGGAGGGTGGATCCTCACATGTTGGTTGAGTTTGAGGGTGGATCCTCACATGTTGGTTGAGTTGAAGGGTGGATCCCCACATGCTGGTTGAGTTGGAGGGTGGATCCCCACATGCTGGTTATGTTGGAGGGTGGATCCCCACATGTTGGTTGTGTTGGAGGGTGGATCCGCACATGTTGGTTGAGCTGGAGGGTGGATCCGCACATGTTGGTTGAGTTGGAGGGTGGATCCGCACATGTTGGTTGAGTTGGAGGGTGGATCCGCACATGTTGGTTGAGTTGGAGGGTGGATCCGCACATGTTGGTTGAGTTGGAGGGTGGATCCGCACATGTTGGTTGAGTTGGAGGGTGGATCCGCACATGTTGGTTGAGTTGGAGGGTGGATCCGCACATGTTGGTTGAGTTGGAGGGTGGATCCGCACATGTTGGTTGAGTTGGAGGGTGGATCCGCACATGTTGGTTGAGTTGGAGGGTGGATCCGCACATGTTGGCTGAGTTGGAGGGTGGATCCTAACATGTTGGCTGAGTTGGAGGGTGGATCCGCACATGTTGGTTGAGTTGGAGGGTGGATCCGCACATGTTGTTTGAGTTGGAGGATGGATCCGCACATGTTGGTTGAGTTGGAGGGTGGATCCCCACATGCTGGTTGTGTTGGAGGGTGGATCCCCACATGCTGGTTGTGTTGGAGGGTCGATCCGCACATGTTGGTTGTGTTGGAGGGTGGATCTGCACATGTTGGTTGTGTTGGAGGGTGGATCCAAACATGTTGGTTGTGGTTGTGTTGGAGGGTGGATCCGCACATGTTGGTTGAGTTGGAGGGTGGATCCGCACATGTTGGTTGAGTTGGAGGGTGGATCCTCACATGTTGGTTGAGTTGGAGGGTGGATCCGCACATATTGGTTGAGTTGGAGGGTGGATCCGCACATGTTGGTTGTGTTGGAGGGTGGATCCGCACATGTTGGTTGTGTTGGAGGGTGGATCCTCACATTCTGCTTGTGTAAGGTACAATAGCCACCTGACATCAAGAAGGTAAGACAATGTTAGACTGTAATGGATCACACCCTAAACTCACCAATTGTATTTCCATGTGCAATGGCTTCCTCCTGAAATAAAGTCAAAGTCTGCTTACACTCCACCCAGCCTGGTCCCCACTGAGCTAAACCAAGCTTTTTATATTCAATCAAGCTGTACCATTCCAGCAATGCGTTTTAGTATAAGTTCAAAGCTTGATTTTCTACCTGTCCCTCCATCTTCCTCTCCATACAACACAATCCTTTGCAACGTTTGGCCACAAAGCAGCGCCCAGAGCTTCTGCTCCCATACAGATCTCAGTAACTATCTATGAAACTTCTACATTGCTTCAGATTGATTGTACAGAGGAAGGTTTTGCTAACTGCTGTTTGTAACTAAATGACCTTCAGGGCTCCTTGACACCTGTGCGTTAGGTGTATGCGTTAATGTGTGTGTGTCCAACTCAACCCCATCATTGGTGTGGGTGGGGATAGAATAAGCCCCATCATTGGTGTGGGTGGGGATAGGATAAGCCCCATCATTGGTGTGGGTGGGGATAGGATAAGCCCCATCATTGGTGTGGGTGGGGATCAGGCCCGGACTGGGACAAAAAATAGGCCCGGGCATTTTAGGCTGAGCAGCCCATTTTTTTTTTTTTTAAAACAAAATGACCAATGATGAACAACTACCAGTTTCTCTATGTTTTTTAGTTATATTTAGCCTGCACACCCATGCGATTTGATTCTGCAAATCGTGCTGTGTTTTGAAAACCGATTGCGGGGTGTCGTTAACCTAACATACACTCCGCAATCTGTTTGCATGGATGAGTTGCTATTTAGATGCAGTCCGCATTTAGTGTGAACCCAGGCTAAGAGGGAAAAGGTAATTTTAGGGTACATAAAAAATATATTACCCAATTTTTGGGCAACATATAAAAGATGAGTTTGTGTCAAGTAAATAAATACCCAACATGTCAAACCTTAAGACTATGCATGCCCGAAAATGGCAACACATTTCAGTACCCTATATTTTCCATAGGCACAGTGGTGGTGGGGATAGGGGTGACATCAGTGGCAGTGGTGGTGGGGATAGGGGTGACATCAGTGGCAGTGGTGGTGGGGATAGGGGTGACATCAGTGGTGGTGGAGATAGGGGTTACATCATTGGCAGTGGGAATAGGAATGACATCAGCGGCAGTGGGAATTGGGATGACATCAGTGGCAGTGGTGGGGATAGGGATGACATCAGTGGCGGTGGTGTCATTTTGATTTAGTGGGAGGAAAATGACCCAATGTATTTTGATGTTCCTAGTAGTGGAAAGGCCCCATCACTTGTGTCAGTGGGGATATAAAAAAAAAAAAAAGCCTGATAATGTCAGTGGGAGGAGAAAACCTTGTTGCTGGTATCAGCATGAGCAAAACAAGCCACATATCATTGATATCAGTTAGAAAAAAATGTAAGACCCCATATCGATGGTGTCAGTGAGCTGACACCCATATTGTTTATGTCAATGAAAGCAAAATGGGTCCCATGTTGTCAATGTTCCCTGGAAGTCAAATAAGCCCCACATTGCTGGAGTCAGAATAAAAAGAACCAATCAAGGATATCTTTGGGATAAACAAATCCTTATTGTTGGAGTCATTAGGACTAATTATTGGTGTTTAGAGATGGGCTCGGGTTTGTTTGAGTTTCCATGTGCCCGAGCCCTCCGCTAATCACAGGCACTGAGACATTTCCTGATCTGCGCAGCTGCGGATCGGGAAATGTCTCACTGCCTGTGATTAGCAGAGTGCAGTGTCGGCATCCTGGTGGGATTGGGCAAGTGGGAACTTGAACACCCCCGAGCCCATCTCAGCCCCATCTTTGTTATCAATGAGGATAAAATAAGCTCCACTCTTAGTGTTAGTAAGTGAATAATACATTTTCTAGTTGGTGTCAGTGAGAGCAAAATAAGCCCCATATTGGTGGTGTTAGTGGGAGGAAAATTACCCCATATCATTGGTGTCAGTGGGGATACAATAAGCCCCATTATTGGTGCCAGGGAGAAGAAAATAAGCCCCATCGTTGGTGTGAAAGGGGACAGAATAAGCCCCCATTGTTGGTGTGAAAGGGGACAGAATAAGCCCCCATCGTTGGTGCGAGTGGGGACAGAATAAGCCCCCATCGTTGGTGTGTGTGGGGCCAGAATAAGCCCCCATCGTTGGTGCGTGTGGGGCCAGAATAAGCCCACATCGTTGGTGCGTGTGGGGCCAGAATAAGCCCCCATCGTTGGTGCGAGTGGGGCCAGAAGAAGCCCCCATCGTTGGTGCGAGTGGGGACTGAATAAACCCCCATCGTTGGTGCGAGTGGGGACTGAATAAACTCCCATCGTTGGTGCGAGTGGGGACTGAATAAGCTCCCATCGTTGGTATCAGTGGGAGAAATAGTACCCCATCATTGGTGTCAATGGGGATAGAATAAGGCCCATCATTGGTGTCAGTGGAGATAAAAGCCCCATCATTGGTATGGGTGGAGATATAACAAGCCTCATCATTGGTGTGAGTGGGAATGGAATAAGCCCAATTATTGGTGTGAGTGGGAATGGAATAAGCCCAATTATTGGTGTGAGTGGGAATGGAATAAGCCCAATTATTGGTGTGAGTGGGAATAGAATAAGCCCAATTATTGGTGAGTGGGAATAGAATAAGCCCAATTATTGGTGTGAATGGGGAATGGAATAAGCCCAATTATTGGTGTGAGTGGGAATGGAATAAGCCCAATTATTGGTGTGAGTGGGAATAGAATAAGCCCAATTATTGGTGTGAATGGGGATAGAATAAGCCCCATCATTGATGTGGATGAGGATAGAATAATCCCCATCATTGGTGTGGGTGGGGATAGAATAAGCCCCATCATTGGTGTGGGTGGGGATAGGATAAGCCCCATCATTGGTGTGGGTGGGGATAGGATAAGCCCCATCATTGGTGTGGGTGGGGATAGGATAAGCCCCATCATTGGTGTGGGTGGGGATAGGATAAGCCCCATCATTGGTGTGGGTGGGTATAGGATAAGCCCCATCATTGGTGTGGGTGGGGATAGGATAAGCCCCATCATTGGTGTGGGTGGGGATCAGGCCCGGACTGGGACAAAAAATAGGCCCGGGCATTTTAGGCTGAGCAGCCAATTTTTTTTTTTTTTTAAACAAAATGACCAATGATGAACAACTACCAGTTTCTCTATGTTTTTTTAGTTATATTTAGCCTGCACACCCATGCGATTTGATTCTGCAAATCGTGCTGCGTTTTGAAAACCGATTGCGGGGTGTCGTTAACCTAACATACACTCTGCAATATGTTTGCATGGACGGGTTGCTATTTAGATGCAGTCCGCATTTAGTGTGAACCCAGGCTAAGAGGGAAAAGGTAATTTTAGGGTACATAAAAAATATATTACCCAATTTTTGGGTAACATATAAAAGATGAGTTTGTGTCAAGTAAATAAATACCCAACATGTCAAACCTTAAGACTATGCATGCCCAAAAATGGCAACACATTTCAGTACCCTATATTTTCCATAGGCACAGTGGTGGTGGGGATAGGGGTGACATCAGTGGCAGTGGTGGTGGGGATAGGGGTGACATCAGTGGCAGTGTTAGTGGGGATAGGGGTGACATCAGTGGTGGTGGAGATAGGGGTTACATCATTGGCAGTGGGAATAGGAATGACATCAGCGGCAGTGGGGATTGGGATGACATCAGTGGCAGTGGTGGGGATAGGGATGACATCAGTGGCGGTGGTGGTGGGGATAGCGTTGACATCAGTGGTGGTTGGGATAGGGATAACATGTAAATATGTATATATTTATTTATGTATATTGATTTTATGCTTATTGATTGCAAGACTTTTAATAAACAAAATTGGGATAGGGATAACATCAGTGACGGTGTTGAGGATAGGGATGACATCAGTGGGAATGATGAGGATAGGGTTGACATCAGTGGGAGTAGTGGTAAGGATAGGGATAGCATCAGTGGCAGTGGTGGTGGGGATAGAAATGACAATGTTCACTGCCACTGATGTCATCCCTATCCCCACCACCACCGCTACTGATGTCATCCCTATCCCCCATCACCACTGCCTCATGGGAGGGGTGGAGATCAGACAGAGGGATGACGGTGGGAGGGATGGATGGGATCAGGCAGTGATGGCAGTGGGGGGGGGGGTGGATGGGCTCAGGGCAAGAAGAGTGATGGCAGTGGGAGGGATGGATGGAATCAGGCAGAGAGATGGCAGTGGAAGGGATGGATGGGATCAGGCAGTGATGGCAGTGGGGGGGTGGGGGGGGGTGGATGGGATCAGGCAGAGTGATGGCAGTGGGAGGGATGGATGGAATCAGGCAGAGTGATGGCAGTGGGAGGGAGGGATGGATGGGATCGGGCAGAGTGATGGCAGTGGGAGAGATGGGATCAGGCAGTGATGGCAGTCGGAGGGAGGGATGGGATCAGGCAGAGTGATGGCAGTGGGAGGGGTGGATGGGATCAGGCAGAGTGATGGCAGTGGGAGGGATGGATGGGATCAGGCAGAGTGATGGCAGTGGGAGAGATGGGATCAGGCAGTGATGGCAGTCGGAGGGATGGATGGGATCAGGCGGAGTGATGGCAGTGGGAGGGATGGATGGGATAAGGCAGAGTGATGGCAGTGGGAGGGATGGATGGGATCAGGCAGAGTGATGGCAGTGGGAGGGATGGATGGGATCAGGCAGAGTGATGGCAGGTGGGGGGGATGGATGGGATAAGGCAGAGTGATGGCAGTGGGAGGGATGGATGGGATCAGGCAGAGTGATGGCAGTGGGAGGGATGGATGGGATCAGGCAGAGTGATGGCAGTGGGAGAGATGGGATCAGGTAGTGATGGCAGTGGGAGGGATGGATGGGATCAGGCAGAGTGATGGCAGTGGGAGGGATGGGATCAGGCAGTGATGGCAGTCGGAGGGAGGGATGGGATCAGGCAGAATGATGGCAGTGGGAGGGGTGGATGGGATCAGGCAGAGTGATGGCAGTGGGAGGGATGGATGGGATCAGGCAGAGTGATGGCAGTGGAAGGGATGGATGGGATCAGGCAGAGTGATGGCAGTGGGAGGGATGGATGGGATCAGGCAGAGTGATGGCAGTGGGAGAGATGGGATCATGCAGTGATGGCAGTTGGAGGGATGGATGGGATCAGGCAGAGTGATGGCAGTGGGAGAGATGGATGGGATCAGGCAGAGTGATGGCAGTGGGAGAGATGGGATCAGGCAGTGATGGCAGTGGGAGGGATGGATGGGATCAGGCAGAGTGATGGCACTGGGAGAGATGGGATCAGGCAGTGATGGCAGTTGGAGGGATGGATGGGATCAGGCAGAGTGATGGCAGTGGGAGGGATGGATGGGATCAGGCAGAGTGATGGCAGTGGGAGAGATGGGATCAGGCAGTGATGGCAGTCGGAGGGATGGATGGGATCAGGCAGAGTGATGGCAGTGGGAGGGATGGATGGGATAAGGCAGAGTGATGGCAGTGGGAGAGATGGATGGGATCAGGCAGAGTGATGGCAGGTGGGGGATGGATGGGATAAGGCAGAGTGATGGCAGTGGGAGGGATGGATGGGATCAGGCAGAGTGATGGCAGTGGGAGAGATGGGATCAGGCAGTGATGGCAGTCGGAGGGATGGATGGGATCAGGCAGAGTGATGGCAGTGGGAGGGATGGATGGGATAAGGCAGAGTGATGGCAGTGGGAGGGATGGATGGGATCAGGCAGAGTGATGGCAGGTGGGGGGGATGGATGGGATAAGGCAGAGTGATGGCAGTGGGAGGGATGGATGGGATCAGGCAGAGTGATGGCAGTGGGAGGGATGGATGGGATCAGGCAGAGTGATGGCAGTGTAAGAGATGGGATCAGGCAATGATGGCAGTGGGAGGTATGGATGGGATCAGGCAGAGTGATGGCAGTGGGAGGGATGGATGGGATTAGGCAGAGTGATGGCAGTGGGAGGGATGGATGGGATCAGGCAGTGATGGCAGTGGGAGGGATGGATGGGATCAGGCAGAGTGATGGCAGTGGGAGGGATGGATGGGATCAGGCAGAGTGATGGCAGTGGGGGGGGTGGGATCAGGCAGAGTGATGGCAGTGGGGGGGATGAATGGGATCAGGCAGAGTGATGGCAGTGGGAGGGATGGATGGGATCAGGCAGAGTGATGGCAGTGGGAGGGATGGATGGGATCAGGCAGTGATGGCAGTCGGAGGGATGGATGGGATCAGGCAGAGTAATGGCAGTGGGAGGGATGGATGGGATCAGGCAGAGTGATGGCAGTGGGAGGGATGGATGGGATCAGGCAGAGTGATGGCAGTGGGAGGGATGGATGGGATCAGGCAGAGTGATGGCAGTGGGAGAGATGGGATCAGGCAGTGATGGCAGTTAGAGGGATGGATGGGATCAGGCAGAGTGATGGCAGTGGGAGGGATGGATGGGATCAAGCAGAGTGATGGCAGTGGGAGAGATGGGATCAGGCAGTGATGGCAGTGGGAGGGATGGATGGGATCAGGCAGAGTGATGGCACTGGGAGAGATGGGATCAGGCAGTGATGGCAGTTGGAGGGATGGATGGGATCAGGCAGAGTGATGGCAGTGGGAGGGATGGATGGGATCAGGCAGAGTGATGGCAGTGGGAGAGATGGGATCAGGCAGTGATGGCAGTCGGAGGGATGGATGGGATCAGGCGGAGTGATGGCAGTGGGAGGGATGGATGGGATAAGGCAGAGTGATGGCAGTGGGAGGGATGGATGGGATCAGGCAGAGTGATGGCAGTGGGAGGGATGGATGGGATCAGGCAGAGTGATGGCAGGTGGGGGGGATGGATGGGATAAGGCAGAGTGATGGCAGTGGGAGGGATGGATGGGATCAGGCAGAGTGATGGCAGTGGGAGGGATGGATGGGATCAGGCAGAGTGATGGCAGTGTAAGAGATGGGATCAGGTAGTGATGGCAGTGGGAGGGATGGATGGGATCAGGCAGAGTGATGGCAGCGGGAGGGATGGGATCAGGCAGTGATGGCAGTCGGAGGGAGGGATGGGATCAGGCAGAATGATGGCAGTGGGAGGGGTGGATGGGATCAGGCAGAGTGATGGCAGTGGGAGGGATGGATGGGATCAGGCAGAGTGATGGCAGTGGAAGGGATGGATGGGATCAGGCAGAGTGATGGCAGTGGGAGGGATGGATGGGATCAGGCAGAGTGATGGCAGTGGGAGAGATGGGATCATGCAGTGATGGCAGTTGGAGGGATGGATGGGATCAGGCAGAGTGATGGCAGTGGGAGAGATGGATGGGATCAGGCAGAGTGATGGCAGTGGGAGAGATGGGATCAGGCAGTGATGGCAGTGGGAGGGATGGATGGGATCAGGCAGAGTGATGGCAGTGGGAGAGATGGGATCAGTCAGTGATGGCAGTTGGAGGGATGGATGGGATCAGGCAGAGTGATGGCAGTGGGAGGGATGGATGGGATCAGGCAGAGTGATGGCAGTGGGAGGGATGGATGGGATCAGGCAGAGTGATGGCAGTGGGAGGGATGGATGGGATCAGGCAGTGATGGCAGTCGGAGGGATGGATGGGATCAGGCAGAGTAATGGCAGTGGGAGGGATGGATGGGATCAGGCAGAGTGATGGCAGTGGGAGGGATGGATGGGATCAGGCAGAGTGATGGCAGTGGGAGGGATGGATGGGATCAGGCAGAGTGATGGCAGTGGGAGAGATGGGATCAGGCAGTGATGGCAGTTAGAGGGATGGATGGGATCAGGCAGAGTGATGGCAGTGGGAGGGATGGATGGGATCAAGCAGAGTGATGGCAGTGGGAGAGATGGGATCAGGCAGTGATGGCAGTGGGAGGGATGGATGGGATCAGGCAGAGTGATGGCACTGGGAGAGATGGGATCAGGCAGTGATGGCAGTTGGAGGGATGGATGGGATCAGGCAGAGTGATGGCAGTGGGAGGGATGGATGGGATCAGGCAGAGTGATGGCAGTGGGAGAGATGGGATCAGGTAGTGATGGCAGTCGGAGGGATGGATGGGATCAGGCGGAGTGATGGCAGTGGGAGGGATGGATGGGATAAGGCAGAGTGATGGCAGTGGGAGGGATGGATGGGATCAGGCAGAGTGATGGCAGTGGGAGGGATGGATGGGATCAGGCAGAGTGATGGCAGGTGGGGGGGATGGATGGGATAAGGCAGAGTGATGGCAGTGGGAGGGATGGATGGGATCAGGCAGAGTGATGGCAGTGGGAGGGATGGATGGGATCAGGCAGAGTGATGGCAGTGTAAGAGATGGGATCAGGTAGTGATGGCAGTGGGAGGGATGGATGGGATCAGGCAGAGTGATGGCAGTGGGAGGGATGGGATCAGGCAGTGATGGCAGTCGGAGGGAGGGATGGGATCAGGCAGAATGATGGCAGTGGGAGGGGTGGATGGGATCAGGCAGAGTGATGGCAGTGGGAGGGATGGATGGGATCAGGCAGAGTGATGGCAGTGGAAGGGATGGATGGGATCAGGCAGAGTGATGGCAGTGGGAGGGATGGATGGGATCAGGCAGAGTGATGGCAGTGGGAGAGATGGGATCATGCAGTGATGGCAGTTGGAGGGATGGATGGGATCAGGCAGAGTGATGGCAGTGGGAGAGATGGATGGGATCGGGCAGAGTGATGGCAGTGGGAGAGATGGGATCAGGCAGTGATGGCAGTGGGAGGGATGGATGGGATCAGGCAGAGTGATGGCAGTGGGAGAGATGGGATCAGGCAGTGATGGCAGTTGGAGGGATGGATGGGATCAGGCAGAGTGATGGCAGTGGGAGAGATGGGATCAGGCAGTGATGGCAGTCGGAGGGATGGATGGGATCAGGCAGAGTGATGGCAGTGGGAGGGATGGATGGGATAAGGCAGAGTGATGGCAGTGGGAGGGATGGATGGGATCAGGCAGAGTGATGGCAGGTGGGGGGATGGATGGGATAAAGCAGAGTGATGGCAGTGGGAGGGATGGATGGGATCAGGCAGAGTGATGGCAGTGGGAGAGATGGGATCAGGCAGTGATGGCAGTCGGAGGGAGGGATGGGATCAGGCAGAGTGATGGCAGTGGGAGGGGTGGATGGGATCAGGCAGAGTGATGGCAGTGGGAGGGATGGATGGGATCAGGCAGAGTGATGGCAGTGGGAGGGATGGATGGGATCAGGCAGAGTGATGGCAGTGGGAGGGATGGATGGGATCAGGCAGAGTGATGGCAGTGGGAGAGATGGGATCAGGCAGTGATGGCAGTTAGAGGGATGGATGGGATCAGGCAGAGTGATGGCAGTGGGAGGGATGGATGGGATCAAGCAGAGTGATGGCAGTGGGAGAGATGGGATCAGGCAGTGATGGCAGTGGGAGGGATGGATGGGATCAGGCAGAGTGATGGCACTGGGAGAGATGGGATCAGGCAGTGATGGCAGTTGGAGGGATGGATGGGATCAGGCAGAGTGATGGCAGTGGGAGGGATGGATGGGATCAGGCAGAGTGATGGCAGTGGGAGAGATGGGATCAGGCAGTGATTGCAGTCGGAGGGATGGATGGGATCAGGCGGAGTGATGGCAGTGGGAGGGATGGATGGGATAAGGCAGAGTGATGGCAGTGGGAGGGATGGATGGGATCAGGCAGAGTGATGGCAGTGGGACGGATGGATGGGATCAGGCAGAGTGATGGCAGGTGGGGGGGATGGATGGGATAAGGCAGAGTGATGGCAGTGGGAGGGATGGATGGGATCAGGCAGAGTGATGGCAGTGGGAGGGATGGATGGGATCAGGCAGAGTGATGGCAGTGTAAGAGATGGGATCAGGTAGTGATGGCAGGTGGGGGGGATGGATGGGATAAGGCAGAGTGATGGCAGTGGGAGGGATGGATGGGATCAGGCAGAGTGATGGCAGTGGGAGGGATGGATGGGATCAGGCAGAGTGATGGCAGTGTAAGAGATGGGATCAGGTAGTGATGGCAGTGGGAGGGATGGATGGGATCAGGCAGAGTGATGGCAGTGGGAGGGATGGGATCAGGCAGTGATGGCAGTCGGAGGGAGGGATGGGATCAGGCAGAATGATGGCAGTGGGAGGGGTGGAAGGGATCAGGCAGAGTGATGGCAGTGGGAGGGATGGATGGGATCAGGCAGAGTGATGGCAGTGGAAGGGATGGATGGGATCAGGCAGAGTGATGGCAGTGGGAGGGATGGATGGGATCAGGCAGAGTGATGGCAGTGGGAGAGATGGTATCATGCAGTGATGGCAGTTGGAGGGATGGATGGGATCAGGCAGAGTGATGGCAGTGGGAGAGATGGATGGGATCAGGCAGAGTGATGGCAGTGGGAGAGATGGGATCAGGCAGTGATGGCAGTGGGAGGGATGGATGGGATCAGGCAGTGGGAGAGATGGGATCAGGCAGTGATGGCAGTTGGAGGGATGGATGGGATCAGGCAGAGTGATGGCAGTGGGAGGGATGGATGGGATCAGACAGAGTGATGGCAGTGGGAGAGATGGGATCAGGCAGTGATGGCAGTCGGAGGGATGGATGGGATCAGGCAGAGTGATGGCAGGTGGGGGGATGGATGGGATAAGGCAGAGTGATGGCAGTGGGAGGGATGGATGGGATCAGGCAGAGTGATGGCAGTGGGAGAGATGGGATCAGGCAGTGATGGCAGTCGGAGGGATGGATGGGATCAGGCAGAGTGATGGCAGTGGGAGGGATGGATGGGATAAGGCAGAGTGATGGCAGTGGGAGGGATGGATGGGATCAGGCAGAGTGATGGCAGGTGGGGGGGATGGATGGGATAAGGCAGAGTGATGGCAGTGGGAGGGATGGATGGGATCAGGCAGAGTGATGGCAGTGGGAGGGATGGATGGGATCAGGCAGAGTGATGGCAGTGTAAGAGATGGGATCAGGCAATGATGGCAGTGGGAGGTATGGATGGGATCAGGCAGAGTGATGGCAGTGGGAGGGATGGATGGGATCAGGCAGAGTGATGGCAGTGGGAGGGATGGATGGGATCAGGCAGTGATGGCAGTGGGAGGGATGGATGGGATCAGGCAGAGTGATGGCAGTGGGAGGGATGGATGGGATCAGGCAGAGTGATGGCAGTGGGGGGGGTGGATGGGATCAGGCAGAGTGATGGCAGTGGGGGGGATGGATGGGATCAGGCAGAGTGATGGCAGTGGGAGGGATGGATGGGATCAGGCAGAGTGATGGCAGTGGGAGGGATGGATGGGATCAGGCAGTGATGGCAGTCGGAGGGATGGATGGGATCAGGCAGAGTAATGGCAGTGGGAGGGATGGATGGGATCAGGCAGAGTGATGGCAGTGGGAGGGATGGATGGGATCAGGCAGAGTGATGGCAGTGGGAGGGATGGATGGGATCAGGCAGAGTGATGGCAGTGGGGGGGATGGGATCAGGGCAGGCAGAGTGATGGCAGTGGGAGGGATGGGATCAGGTAGAGTGATGGCAGTGGGAGGGATGGATGGGATCAGGCAGTGGGGGGATGGATGGGATCAGGCAGTGATGGCAGTGGGGGAGATGGATGGGATCAGGGCAGACAGAGTGATGGCACTGGGAGAGATGGGATCAGGTAGAGTGATGGCAGTGGGGGGATGGATGGGATCAGGCAGTGATGGCAGTGGGGGGGATGGATGGGATCAGGGCAGGCCGAGTGATGGCAGTAGGGGGGATGGATGGGATCAGGGCAGGCAGAGTGATGGCAGTGGGTGGGATGGATGGGATCAGGCAGTGATGGCAGTGGGGGGGATGGATGGGATCAGGCAGTGATGGCAGTGGAGGTGATGGATGGGATCAGGCAGAGTGATGGCAGTGGGAGAGATGGGATCAGGCAGTGATGGCAGTCGGAGGGATGGATGGGATCAGGCAGAGTGATGTCAGTGGGAGGGGTGGATGGGATCAGGCAGAGTGATGGCAGTGGGAGGGATGGATGGGATCAGGCAGAGTGATGGCAGTGGGAGGGATGGATGGGATCAGGCAGAGTGATGGCAGTGGGAGGGATGGATGGGATCAGTCAGTGGGGGGGATGGATGGGATCAGGCAGTGATGGCAGTGGGGGAGATGGATGGGATCAGGGCAGGCAGAGTGATGGCAGTGGGAGAGATGGGGTCAGGTAGAGTGATGGCAGTGGGAGGGATGGATGGGATGTGGTAGTGATGGCAGTGGGGGAATGGATGGGATCAGGGCAGGCAGAGTGATGGCAGTGGGGGGATGGATGGGATCAGGGAAGGCAGAGTGATGGCAGTGGGAGGGATGGATGGGATCAGGCAGTGATGGCAGTGGGGGATGGATGGGATCAGGGCAGGCAGAGTGATGGCAGTGGGAGAGATGGGATCAGGCAGTGATGGCAGTGGGAGGGATGGATGGGATCAGGGCAGGCAGAGTTATGGCAGTGGGAGAGATGGGATCAGGCAGTGATGGCAGTGGGAGGGATGGATGGGATCAGGGCAGGCAGAGTGATGGCAGTGGGAGAGATGGGATCAGGCAGTGATGGCAGTGGGAGGGATGGATGGGATCAGGGCAGGCAGAGTGATGGCAGTGGGAGAGATGGGATCAGGCAGTAATGGCAGTGGGAGGGAAGGATGGGATCAGGGCAGGCAGAGTGATGGCAGTGGGAGAGATGGGATCAGGCAGTGATGGCAGTGGGAGGGATGGATGGGATCAGGCAGTGATGGCAGTGGGAGGGATGGATGGGATCAGGCAGAGTGATGGCAGTGGGAGGGATGGATGGGATCAGGCAGAGTGATGGCAGTGGGGGGGGGTGGATGGGATCAGGGCAGGCAGAGTGATGGCAGTTGGAGGGATGGGATCAGGTAGAGTGATGGCAGTGGGAGAGATGGGATCAGGTAGAGTGATGGCAGTGGGAGGGATGGATGGGATCAGGCAGTGATGGCAGTGGGGGCGATGGATGGGATCAGGGCAGGCAGAGTGATGGAAGTGGGAGGGATGGGATCAGGTAGAGTGATGGCAGTGGGAGGGATGGATGGGATCAGGGAGTGGGGGGGATGGATGGGATCAGGCAGTGATGGCAGTGGGGGACATGGATGGGATCAGGGCAGACAGAGTGATTGCAGTGGGAGAGATGGGATCAGGTAGAGTGATGGCAGTGGGGGGGATGGATGGGATCAGGCAGTGATGGCAGTGGGGGGGATGGATGGGATCAGGGCAGGCCGAGTGATGGCAGTAGGGGGGATGGATGGGATTAGGGCAGGCAGAGTGATGGCAGTGGGAGGGATGGATGGGATCAGGCAGTGATGGCAGTGGGGGGGATGGATGGGATCAGGCAGTGATGGCAGTGGAGGGGATGGATGGGATCAGGCAGAGTGATGGCAGTGGGAGAGATGGGATCAGGCAGTGATGGCAGTCGGAGGGATGGATGGGATCAGGCAGAGTGATGGCAGTGGGAGGGGTGGATGGGATCAGGCAGAGTGATGGCAGTGGGAGGGATGGATGGGATCAGGTAGAGTGATGGCAGTGGGAGGGATGGATGGGATCAGGCAGAGTGATGGCAGTGGGAGGGATGGATGGGATCAGTCAGTGGGGGGGATGGATGGGATGTGGTAGTGATGGCAGTGGGGGATGGATGGGATCAGGGCAGGCAGAGTGATGGCAGTGGGGGGGGATGGATGGGATCAGGGAAGGCAGAGTGATGGCAGTGGGAGGGATGGATGGGATCAGGCAGTGATGGCAGTGGGGGGGATGGATGGGATCAGGGCAGGCAGAGTGATGGCAGTGGGAGAGATGGGATCAGGCAGTGATGGCAGTGGGAGGGATGGATGGGATCAGGCAGTGATGGCAGTGGGAGGGATGGATGGGATCAGGCAGAGTGATGGCAGTGGGAGGGATGGATGGGATCAGGCAGAGTGATGGCAGTGGGGGGGGGTGGATGGGATCAGGGCAGGCAGAGTGATGGCAGTGGGAGGGATGGGATCAGGTAGAGTGATGGCAGTGGGAGAGATGGGATCAGGTAGAGTGATGGCAGTGGGAGGGATGGATGGGATCAGGCAGTGATGGCAGTGGGGGGGATGGATGGGATCAGGGCAGGCAGAGTGATGGCAGTGGGAGAGATGGGATCAGGTAGAGTGATGGCAGTGGGAGGGATGGATGGGATCAGGCAGTGGGGGGGATGGATGGGATCAGGCAGTGATGGCAGTGGGAGGGATGGATGGGATCAGGCAGAGTGATGGCAGTGGGAGGGATGGATGGGATCAGGCAGAGTGATGGCAGTGGGGGGGGGGGGTGGATGGGATCAGGGCAGGCAGAGTGATGGCAGTGGGAGGGATGGGATCAGGTAGAGTGATGGCAGTGGGAGAGATGGGATCAGGTAGAGTGATGGCAGTGGGAGGGATGGATGGGATCAGGCAGTGATGGCAGTGGGGGGGATGGATGGGATCAGGGCAGGCAGAGTGATGGCAGTGGGAGAGATGGGATCAGGCAGTGATGGCAGTGGGAGGGATGGATGGGATCAGGCAGTGATGGCAGTGGGAGGGATGGATGGGATCAGGCAGAGTGATGGCAGTGGGAGGGATGGATGGGATCAGGCAGAGTGATGGCAGTGGGGGGGGGGGTGGATGGGATCAGGGAAGGCAGAGTGATGGCAGTGGGAGGGATGGGATCAGGTAGAGTGATGGCAGTGGGAGAGATGGGATCAGGTAGAGTGATGGCAGTGGGAGGGATGGATGGGATCAGGCAGTGATGGCAGTGGGGGCGATGGATGGGATCAGGGCAGGCAGAGTGATGGCAGTGGGAGGGATGGGATCAGGTAGAGTGATGGCAGTGGGAGGGATGGATGGGATCAGGCAGTGGGGGGGATGGATGGGATCAGGCAGTGATGGCAGTGGGGGAGATGGATGGGATCAGGGCAGACAGAGTGATTGCAGTGGGAGAGATGGGATCAGGTAGAGTGATGGCAGTGGGGGGGATGGATGGGATCAGGCAGTGATGGCAGTGGGGGGGATGGATGGGATCAGGGCAGGCCGAGTGATGGCAGTAGGGGGGATGGATGGGATCAGGGCAGGCAGAGTGATGGCAGTGGGAGGGATGGATGGGATCAGGCAGTGATGGCAGTGGGGGGGGGATGGATGGGATCAGGCAGTGATGGCAGTGGAGGGGATGGATGGGATCAGGCAGAGTGATGGCAGTGGGAGAGATGGGATCAGGCAGTGATGGCAGTCGGAGGGATGGATGGGATTAGGCAGAGTGATGGCAGTGGGAGGGGTGGATGGGATCAGGCAGAGTGATGGCAGTGGGAGGGATGGATGGGATCAGGTAGAGTGATGGCAGTGGGAGGGATGGATGGGATCAGGCAGAGTGATGGCAGTGGGAGGGATGGATGGGATCAGTCAGTGGGGGGGATGGATGGGATGTGGTAGTGATGGCAGTGGGGGATGGATGGGATCAGGGCAGGCAGAGTGATGGCAGTGGGGGGGATGGATGGGATCAGGGAAGGCAGAGTGATGGCAGTGGGAGGGATGGATGGGATCAGGCAGTGATGGCAGTGGGGGGGATGGATGGGATCAGGGCAGGCAGAGTGATGGCAGTGGGAGAGATGGGATCAGGCAGTGATGGCAGTGGGAGGGATGGATGGGATCAGGGCAGGCAGAGTGATGGCAGTGGGAGAGATGGGATCAGGCAGTGATGGCAGTGGGAGGGATGGATGGGATCAGGCAGAGTGATGGCAGTGGGGGGGGGTGGATGGGATCAGGGCAGGCAGAGTGATGGCAGTGGGAGGGATGGGATCAGGTAGAGTGATGGCAGTGGGAGAGATGGGATCAGGTAGAGTGATGGCAGTGGGAGGGATGGATGGGATCAGGCAGTGATGGCAGTGGGGGGGATGGATGGGATCAGGGCAGGCAGAGTGATGGCAGTGGGAGAGATGGGATCAGGCAGTGATGGCAGTGGGAGGGATGGATGGGATCAGGCAGTGATGGCAGTGGGAGGGATGGATGGGATCAGGCAGAGTGATGGCAGTGGGAGGGATGGATGGGATCAGGCAGAGTGATGGCAGTGGGGGGGGGGGGGTGGATGGGATCAGGGCAGGCAGAGTGATGGCAGTGGGAGGGATGGGATCAGGTAGAGTGATGGCAGTGGGAGAGATGGGATCAGGTAGAGTGATGGCAGTGGGAGGGATGGATGGGATCAGGCAGTGATGGCAGTGGGGGCGATGGATGGGATCAGGGCAGGCAGAGTGATGGCAGTGGGAGGGATGGGATCAGGTAGAGTGATGGCAGTGGGAGGGATGGATGGGATCAGGCAGTGGGGGGGATGGATGGGATCAGGCAGTGATGGCAGTGGGGGAGATGGATGGGATCAGGGCAGACAGAGTGATTGCAGTGGGAGAGATGGGATCAGGTAGAGTGATGGCAGTGGGGGGGATGGATGGGATCAGGCAGTGATGGCAGTGGGGGGGATGGATGGGATCAGGGCAGGCCGAGTGATGGCAGTAGGGGGGATGGATGGGATCAGGGCAGGCAGAGTGATGGCAGTGGGAGGGATGGATGGGATCAGGCAGTGATGGCAGTGGGGGGGATGGATGGGATCAGGCAGTGATGGCAGTGGAGGGGATGGATGGGATCAGGCAGAGTGATGGCAGTGGGAGAGATGGGATCAGGCAGTGATGGCAGTCGGAGGGATGGATGGGATCAGGCAGAGTGATGGCAGTGGGAGGGGTGGATGGGATCAGGCAGAGTGATGGCAGTGGGAGGGATGGATGGGATCAGGTAGAGTGATGGCAGTGGGAGGGATGGATGGGATCAGGCAGAGTGATGGCAGTGGGAGGGATGGATGGGATCAGTCAGTGGGGGGGATGGATGGGATGTGGTAGTGATGGCAGTGGGGGATGGATGGGATCAGGGCAGGCAGAGTGATGGCAGTGGGGGGGATGGATGGGATCAGGGAAGGCAGAGTGATGGCAGTGGGAGGGATGGATGGGATCAGGCAGTGATGGCAGTGGGGGGGATGGATGGGATCAGGGCAGGCAGAGTGATGGCAGTGGGAGAGATGGGATCAGGCAGTGATGGCAGTGGGAGGGATGGATGAGATCAGGGCAGGCAGAGTGATGGCAGTGGGAGAGATGGGATCAGGCAGTGATGGCAGTGGGAGGGATGGATGGGATCAGGGAAGGCAGAGTGATGGCAGTGGGGGGGATGGATGGGATCAGGCAGTGATGGCAGTGGGGGGATGGATGGGATCAGGGTAGGCAGAGTGATGGCAGTGGGAGAGATGGGATCAGGCAGTAATGGCAGTGGGAGGGATGGATGGGATCAGGGCAGGCAGAGTGATGGCAGTGGGAGAGATGGGATCAGGCAGTGATGGCAGTGGGAGGGATGGATGGGATCAGGCAGTGATGGCAGTGGGGGGGTGGATGGGATCAGGGCAGGTAGAGTGATGGCAGTGGGAGGGATGGATGGGATCAGGCAGTGATGGCAGTGGGGGGGGGGTGGATGGGATCAGGGCAGGTAGAGTGATGGCAGTGGGAGGGATGGATGGGATCAGGCAGAGTGATCAGCAGTCAGCACACACGGTCGGCCGGTGTTGTGCCGATATCGGTTTCCCCGCAACACCGGGGCAGCACAGCACTGTCTGCACTCTGCACTCACTTACCTTCTCCCCGCCGCCGTCCCCCGTGAGCAGCCCGGGCCCCGGACTGAAGAAGCTGCTACATCTGAGACTGACTGCAGCTGCTTGAGAGATTCGGGCTGGGCTGGCCACGCCGAGCATGACACTGGCGGGAAGGAACAAGAGTGACTCGTGACGAGTGTTGATTACTTCCTTGTCCGGCTTCGCGGCCAATTAGCCTTCTGCTCAGGGGGGTGTGACTCACCCCCCCCCCGAGCAGAAGGCTGATTGGCCGCGAAGCCTACCGGCGGCCGCAGTGACTATAAGGGAACTTTTTTTGATATCTGCAGACCGTGGCCCGCGGCCCACCGGGAAAATACCCGGTCTGCCCTATGGCCAGTCCGGCCCTGGTTGGGATAGGATAAGCCCCATCATTGGTGTGGGTGGGGATAGGACAAGCCCCATCTTTGGTGCGAGTGGGGACAGAATAAGCTCATCAGTAGTGTGGCTGGGGACAGAATAAGCTCCATCAATGATGTTGGTGGGAATAAAATAATCGTCTTCCTTGGTGCCATTGATAGTAAAAAAAGTAACGCAACGCATTAATAATGCACTAAAAACGCGAAGTGTGTTTCACAACACCCAGATATGAATGGGCCCTGAATGTACTCTGCATTATTAAATAACCCTATTTGTCTGATTAGGCTGCTGAATTTGAACAAATAAAAGTGACAATTTTTTTTTTTTTTTTGCTTCCTGAAACCATAAAACAACAACCGCAGCCAAATTGACCCTGAGCAAAGCAAAGGCAACACTGAATCTGGGCGATAAGGAGTTAAAGTTGAGGTGGTGTGGCTGTGTCAGCTGACCTTTAAATTCCTTGTTCACCATGCAGGTTTTTTTTTTTTTGCCTTATTTTATTTGTTCCTTGATTTAAATTTATTTTCCATTTCTGCGCAGTTGTTCAGGAGCAGCGACGCATGCGAACCCTTCCTGCAAGAGAAAAAGAGAGTTATTTTCAACGTTTTTAGAGTTTGTGAGCTTTGTCAGTTTGGTACTGTCACAAATAAAGTTGGTTGAAAAAAAGGCTGATTTACCTATAAATACGCCCACTTGTGAAGCATTCTGCCCTTTGGCCTACAGATGTGAGCACATGGTTTGCTGCTGCCATGTTTGTTTGGTAAGTATTGGTTGATTATGTTTGCAATGTTGATTTAAAAACTACAGTTTAAACTTTTTTTTTTTTTCTGCACTTTGTTAAAATGTAACAAATCCTGTACATGTTCCAACAGCACCCATACTATAAACCATTTTACAGCCTGCTCAGTTTCTCTAGAACTTTTAATGTTGACTAAGACTGGTGTTCGAAATAAGAAAAACTAAACATGCATTTTCAGGAAAGGAGAGACAGTGGCCTGCCACTGTGGATCTCTCCTGCTGAAAATGCTAGTTGCCTGGCTCTCTGGCTGCTGCTGAGCTCCAGTGCAGGTTTCATTTATTGTCAAAATTGTTATTCACCCATTTGAAAGATGTGCGTTGCAGGAAATGTTGCTTGTAGAATTTATTAATACACTAATACTTGTGTGAATGTACCCTAGGGGTCATATACACAATATCTGCTTTAACTGTGCGTTTCTGCAAGCATATTGGTTGTGTGTTTAAATGCATTCACAGTGCGTGTTTGGTGCATTTGCAGTGTGTTTTTGGAATATTTTTTTTTGTTAATTTTTTTTTGTATGCATCTACGTATGTTTGCAATGCATTTTTTTTGCAGAAAGTGCAGTATGCTGTACTTTTTTTAACCACTTTACCACCGGAGGATTTTGCTGTCTTCCGTCCAGGCCACTTTTTGCGATTCGGCGCTGTGCGACTTCAACTGACAATTGCGCGGTCGTGCGACGCCGTACCCAAACGAAATTTAAGTTCTTTTTTTCCCACAAACAGATCTTTCTTTTGGTGGTATTTGATCACCTGTGCGATTTTTACTTTTTGCGCTATAAACAAAAAAAGAGCGTTTATTTTGAAAAAATAACAATATTTTTAACATTTTTTTATATGAAATTCCCCCCAAAAAAGATGTAAAAACCAATTTTTTTAAAAATTTTTGGCCAATTTGTTTTATGCTACATATGTTTGGTAAAAAAAAATCGCAATAAGCGTATTTTGATTGGTTTGCGCAAAAGTTATTGCGTTTACTAACAAAGGGAAAGATTTCTGTCATTTTTGGTGTTTTTTTTTTTAACGCGTAATGGCGGCGATCTGCGATTTTTTTTTTTGCGGGACTGCGACATTGCGGCGGACAGACCGGACCCCTGACTGACATTTTTGACACTTTTGGGGGTACCAGTGACATTACTGCAGTAATCAGTGCTATAAATATGCACTGTTACTGTAAAAATGACACTGGCAGGGAAGGGGTTAATTTTATTGGAGAGGGAGGGGTTAATGTATGCCTGGTGCTTACTGACGTGTAGGGGGGGAGGTGACTGAGTGATTCATGGACAGATCGGATGTCCAGCTATGCTGAACAGTCCGATCTGTCACTCCCTGTCACTATGGAGATCCGCCCGCTGTGTTTACACACAGCGGGCGGATCTCTAGACTCGATCCCCGACGATCGGGTAAGAGCAGCGGCGATCGCCGCTGCTCCTCCCCTGGCCTGACTCCCGCTGTGAATGAAAACAGCTGGAGCGAGCCTCCGGCGGCGCGCAAGCGCCGCCCAGAAGGGGGAGTGTCCAGTCACGTTAATACTACGTGGCTGGACGATAACGAACCACTCTGCCGCAGTAGTATTACTGTGAGCGGTTGCAGAGTGGTTAAAATGCACACGAAAGCACTGCCATGCTATAAACAAAGCTAATTGGAATACATTAATTTTTTTTTTACATATGCGTTCATACTGCCAACTGTTTAAAAATGCATTGACTGTAAATCAGCCCTAAATGTTATCTGCATGATATTACAGGTGAAGACTAATGCACTTTCTGCTCAATCTTCTAGTGGTCCGCAGCCATCACAGACCCATTTTACATCATAGCCCCCCCAACCTCTCCCCTCCCCCCCTGCTAATAGAGCTTTCTTAAGGTGGTATTTGATCGCTTCTGCATACATTTTTTGCTCTATAAACAAAAAAATCGACAATTTTTAAATGAAAATTCAAACAAAAAAAAAATCCACATTAAGCGTATATTGATTTGGTTTGAGCAAAATTCTACAAACTATGGGGTATTGTATTTATTATATTTTATTTATTTTATTTTTTTACTAGTAATGGCGGCGATCAGCGACTTATAGCCGACTGCAATATTGCGGCAGGTAATCGAACATGAAGGGGTGTATTTACTAAAGCTAGAGAGTAGTGTTGAGCGAACACGGACTGTATTATTCGTGTTCGTACCGAATAATTGGATTTTTGTACCTGAACACGAACACGGACACTTTACTGTATATTCGGGTAAAAATCCGTGTTCGGTCGTTTTATTTCCGGGTTTTGCATGCTTTGGCGCTCTTTTCATGGCGGGCTTTCAACAGCCAATCAACAATTGTTTAACTGGTGTGCCTTAAGTCATCCCAGCCATGCCTGCAAATGTCTCAGTAGCTGTGATTGGCCGTCTGAAGCATGTGACCAAGTCTTTATAAGTTCGAGGCAGCCGCAGCGGCGTCATTATGCTGCTTAGATCAGGGACAGAGCACACATCAACATGCTGGCTGCTGATTAGGGAAAGATAGGCAGGAAAAAACCATTTGTGTCCGGATAGAATTGAGGGACAGGTTGGAGTGTTTAGGCAGGGCGAGTTGTAGGCATTTTAGAGATAGAGTCTGCTGAATTATAGGGTCAGTGTCTTCTACAAACTACAATCGATATTGCTGTGTGGGGGGTGGGGTCTGCACTCAATCCTGATCTACGATCTCTTCTCAATCCTGTTAGGGAGAGGCTGCTGCTGAATTTTAGGGTCAGAGTGTTCTACAAACTACAATCGATATTGCTGTGTGGGGTGGGGTCTGCACTTAGTTCTCCTGATCTACGATCTCTTCTCAATCCTGTTAGGGACAGAGTCTGCTGAATTTTAGGGAAAGTGTGTTCTACAAACTACAATCGATATTGCTGTGTGGTGTGGGATAGGAGATAGGCAGGTGTCAGTGATCCACATCCATTTTTCTGTGTGTGGGCTGCAGTGAACACAATCTTTTTGGGGTGCAGTGAACACAATCCTTTTGGAGTGCAGTGAACAAAATCTTTGTGGGGTGCAGTGAACAAAACCTTTGTGGGGGTACAGTGAAGACAATCCTTGTGGGGTGCAGTGAAGACAATCCTTGTGGGGTGCAGTGAAGACAATCCTTGTGGGGTGCAGTGAAGACAATCCTTGTGGGGTGCAGTGAAGACAATCTTTGGGGGGTTCAGTGAACACAATCTTTGTGGGGTGCAGAGAAGACAATCCTTGTGGGGTGCAGTGAACAAAATCTTTGGGGGGGGTACAGTGAACACAATCTTTGTGGGGTGCAGTGAACAAAACCTTTGTGGGGTGCAGTGAAGACAATCTTTGTGGGGTGCAGTGAAGACAATCCTTGTGGGGTGCAGTGAAGACAATCCTTGTGGGGTGCAGTGAACAAAATCTTTGGGGGGTACAGTGAACACAATCTTTGTGGGGTGCAGTGAACAAAACCTTTGTGGGGTACAGTAAACACAATCTTTGTGGGGTGCAGTGAACAAAACCTTTGTGGGGTACAGTGAACACAATCTTTGTGGGGTGCAGTGAACACAATCTTTGTGGGGTACAGTGAACACAATCTTTGTGGGGTGCAGTGAACACAACCTTTGTGGGGTACAGTGAACACAATCTTTGTGGGGTGCAGTGAACAAAACCTTTGTGGGGTATAGTGAACACAATCTTTGTGGGGTACAGTGAACACAATCTTTGTGGGGTACAGTGAACACAATCTTTGTGGGGTGCAGTGAACAAAACCTTTGTGGGGTACAGTGAACACAATCTTTGTGGGGTGCAGTGAACAAAACCTTTGTGGGGTACAGTGAACACAATCTTTGTGGGGTGCAGTGAAGACAATCCTTTTGGAGTGCAGTGAACAAAATCTTTGTGGGGTACAGTGAACACAATCTTTGTGGGGTGCAGTGAACAAAATCTTTGTGGGGTGCAGTGAAGACAATCTTTGTGGGGTGCAGTGAAGACAATCCTTGTGGGGTGCAGTGAACAAAATCTTTGGGGGTACAGTGAACACAATCTTTGTGGGGTGCAGTGAACAAAACCTTTGTGGGGTACAGTGAACACAATCTTTGTGGGGTGCAGTGAAGACAATCCTTTTGGAGTGCAGTGAACACAATCTTTGTGGGGTACAGTGAACACAATCTTTGTGGGGTGCAGTGAACAAAACCTTTGTGGGGTGCAGTGAACAAAACCTTTGTGGGGTACAGTGAACACAAGCTTTGTGGGGTGCAGTGAACACAATCTTTGTGGGGTGCAGTGAACACAACCTTTGTGGGGTACAGTGAACACCATCTTTGTGGGGTGCAGTGAACAAAACCTTTGTGGGGTGCAGTGAACACAATCTTTGTGGGGTACAGTGAACACAATCTTTGTGGGGTACAGTGAACACAATCTTTGTGGGGTGCAGTGAACAAAACCTTTGTGGGGTACAGTGAACACAATCTTTGTGGGGTGCAGTGAACAAAACCTTTGTGGGGTACAGTGAACACAATCTTTGTGGGGTGCAGTGAAGACAATCCTTTTGGAGTGCAGTGAACAAAATCTTTGTGGGGTACAGTGAACACAATCCTTGTGGGGTGCAGTGAAGACAATCCTTGTGGGGTGCAGTGAAGACAATCCTTGTGGGGTGCAGTGAAGACAATCCTTGTGGGGTGCAGTGAAGACAATCCTTGTGGGGTGCAGTGAAGACAATCCTTGTGGGGTGCAGTGAAGACAATCCTTGTGGGGTGCAGTGAAGACAATCCTTGTGGGGTGCAGTGAAGACAATCCTTGTGGGGTGCAGTGAAGACAATCCTTGTGGGGTGCAGTGAAGACAATCCTTGTGGGGTGCAGTGAAGACAATCATTGTGGGGTGCAGTGAACACAACCTTTGTGGGGTACAGTGAACACAATCTTTGTGGGGTGCAGTGAACAAAACCTTTGTGGGGTACAGTGAACACAATCTTTGTGGGGTGCAGTGAAGACAATCCTTTTGGAGTGCAGTGAACACAATCTTTGTGGGGTGCAGTGAACAAAACCTTTGTGGGGTACAGTGAACACAATCTCATACTTCTGAAGCTTTGAGGGTGCTGCCTGTTCTATACTCCTCCTCCTCCTCATCCATCCTTTTAGGTGTACAAACAATAGTAATTGGGGCCTAGTGTGCTTCTGTACGTGTGAAAAACGTACACTTTTTTTTGATCATATTTCCTATTCCGCTATTCAATAAAAACCTTTGGGGCTCAATTAAATTGCGGAATAGTCTGTGTCGGTACGTGTGAGATCCACCTTTCCAAGTTTTTGGGGTTCATCTCATACTTCTGAAGCTTTGAGGGTGCTGCCTGTTCTATACTCCTCCTCCTCCTCCTCCTCCTCTTCCTCATCCATCCTTTTAGGTGTACAAACAATAGTAATTGGGGCCTAGTGTGCTTCTGTACGTGTGAAAAACATACACTTTTTTTTTATCATATTTCCTATTCCGCTATTCAATAAAAACCTTTGGGGCTCAATTAAATTGCGGAATAGTCTGTGTCGGTACGTGTGAGATCCACCTTTCCAAGTTTTTGGGGTTCATCTCATACTTCTGAAGCTTTGAGGGTGCTGCCTGTTCTATACTCCTCCTCCTCCTCCTCATCCATCCTTTTAGGTGTACAAACAATAGTAATTGGGGCCTAGTGTGCTTCTGTACGTGTGAAAAACATACACTTTTTTTGATCATATTTCCTATTCCGCTATTCAATAAAAACCTTTGGGGCTCAATTAAATTGCGGAATAGTCTGTGTCGGTACGTGTGAGATCCACCTTTCCAAGTTTTTGGGGTTCATCTCATACTTCTGAAGATTTGAGGGTGCTGCCTGTTCCATACTCCTCTTCCTCATCCTCCCTTTAGGGTAGGAAAAAATTTAATCGGGCCTAGTCTGTGTTTGTACGTGTGAGATACACAGTTTTTTATCCTATTCCGCTATTCAATACACACCCTTTTGGTGTAAAAAACATTAAATTGCGGCATAGTTTGCATATTTGACTGTGAGATACACCCATGCGATACTGTTGTTCTTTTGTTCCGCTATTCAATAAAAACCTTTCTAGGGCAAGATCTTAAATTTCAGAAATATGAGGAGAGCGTCAAATAGGGGCCGTGGCCTGGGTCGTGGTGGTGCTGCTGCTAGAGCTCCTGTTGCAAGGAGAGGACGTGGTCGATCTGTGCCAGCTACACGCACAAGTGAAACACCTTCCTCAAGTGTGAGTAGGCGACAGAACCTGCATCAGTATTTGGTAGGGCATCATACGCCCCTAGAAGTGATGAGGCCAGAACAAGTGGAGGCGATAGTAGATTGGTTTGCTGCTGACAGTGCCTCCAGTTCCTTCACATTGTCTCCCACCCAGTCTACTGCAGAAAGGTCACAGTTGGCACCTGCAGCCGATGTCCAACCGTCTTTCACCTCACCCCCTTGCAAATCAGGCAAGCAGTCTGAGCCCCAAGCCATACAGCAGTCTCTTCTTCTTTTTTGATGACTCTGTCAGCAGGGTTTCCCAGGGCCATCCACCTAGCCCTGCCCCAGAAGTGGAAGAGATTGAGTGCAGCGATGCCCAACCACTTATTTCTCAAGATGAGTACATGCAAGGATCATCGCAGCACGTCTCCGATGATGATGAAACGCAGGTGCCAACTGCTGCGGCGTTCAGCATTGTGGAGACCGACAAGGAGGGCAGGGGTGAAGACTGGGTGGAAGATGATGTGGAGGACGATGAGGTCCTCGACCCCACATGGAATGAACGTCATGCAGGTGACCTGAGTAGTTTAGAGGAAGAGGCGGTGGTCGCACAGAGCCACCAGCACAGCAGAAGAGGGAGCAGGGTGCAGAAGCGGAGCGGCCGTGCCCTAGACACTACGCCCGCTACTGCCCAACGCAGCAAGGGAACGAGCGCACCAAAGTCAGCTCAAAGGAGTTCTCTAGCGTGGAAGTTCTTTAGAAAATGTGCTGATGACAGGACACGAGTGGTTTGCACCCTGTGCAATCAGAGCTTGAAGCGAGGCATAAACCTTCTCAACCTGAGCACAACCTGCATGATCAGACATCTAAGTGCAAAGCACGAGCTGCAGTGGAGTACACACCTTCAAAACCAAGAAACGTCTCTGGCTCATCCTGCTTCCTCTTCTGCTGCAGTCTCGGCCGCTCCAGCCACATCTGTAGTGATACCGGCACCTGCCACCCCGCAAACAGACGATCTGTCAGCAACACCACCACCTGGGTCACCAACAACCATCTCCACAATGTCCCGTGGAAGCGTTCAGCTTTCCATCTCCCAAACACTTGAGAGGAAGAGGAAGTACCCCCCTACCCACCCGCGATCCCTGGCCCTGAATGCCAGCATTTCAAAATTATTGGCCTTTGAAATGCTGTCATTCCGTCTGGTGGAGACGCACAGTTTTAAAAACCTTATGTCGGTGGCTGTCCCACAGTACGTCGTGCCCAGCCGCCACTACTTTTCCAGGCAAGCCATCCCTTCCCTGCACAACCAAGTGGGGGAAAAAAATCAGGTGTGCACTGCGCAACGCCATCTGTGCCAAGGTCCACCTAACTACCGATACGTGGACCAGTAAGCACGGTCAGGGGCGTTATATCTCCCTAACGGCACACTGGGTAAATGCAGTGGCGGATGGGCCTGAGGCGGATAGCAATTTGGCGCATGTCCTTCCACCACCGAGGATTGCAGGGCGCTTCAGTTTGCCTCTTGTTCCTTACTCCTCCTACTCCGCTTCCTCATCCTCTACCGCCTCCTCATCCGGACAGCGTAACACCTTCACCACCAACTTCAGCACGGCCAGGGGTAAACGACAGCAGGCAGTTTTACAACTTGCCTGTTTGGGGGACAAACCACACACCGCGCAGGAGTTGTGGAGGAGCATGGAACAGCAGACAAATGAGTGGTTGCTGCCAGCGAGCCTCAAGCCCGGCCTGGTGATGTGCGATAACGGGAGAAATCTCATAGCAGCTCTGGGCCTAGCCGGTTTGACGCACATCCCTTGCCTGGCGCATGTGCTGAATTTGGTGGTGCAGAGGTTCCTTAAAACTACCCCGATATGTCAGAGCTGCTGCAGAAAGTGCGGGCCGTTTGTGCGCACTTTCGGCGTTCTCACCCCTCTGCTGCTCGCCTGGCAGCGCAACTTCGGCCTTCCCGCTCACCGCCTCATATGTGACGTGCCCACAAGGTGGAACTCCACCTTGCACATGCTGGAAAGACTGTGCGAGCAGCAGCAGGCCATAGTGGAGTTTCAGCTGCAGCACGCACGCGTGAGTCGCTCAGCGGAACAGCACCACTTCACCACCAATAACTGGGCCTCCATGCGAGACCTGTGTGCCTTGTTGCGCTGTTTTGAGTACTCCACCAACATGGCCAGTGGCAATGACGCCGTTCTCAGCTTAACTATCCCACTTCTATGCCTCCTTGAAAAAACAATTCGGGCGATGATGGAAGAGGATGTGGCACAGTATGAGGAGGAGGAGGAGGAGGAGGAGGATGAAGAGGTAACATTTCAAAGGCTTTCAGGGCAGTCATTCGCAAGGGGCTCCGAGGGTGGGTTCCTGCACACACAAACGCCAGGGACACAATTGTCCAGCAGGGGCACAGTTCTGGAGGATGAGGAGGAGGAGGAGCTGGAGGAGGAGATGGAACCATGTTCACAGCAGGGTGGCACCCAGGCCAGCTCATGGCCATCACTGGTGCGTGGCTGGGGGGATACAGAGGACACGGACGATACACCTCCCACAGAGGACAGCCTTTCGTCGCCTCTGGGCAGCCTGGCACACATGAGCGATTACATGCTGCAGTGTCTCCACAACGGCCGCCGAGTTGCCCACATTCTAACTTGTGCTGATTACTGGGTGGCCACGCTGCTGGATCCCCGTTACAAGGACAACGTACCGTCCTTAATTCACTCACTGGAGCGCGATCGCAAGATGCGCGAGTACAAGCGCACGCTGGTAGACGCGATGCTGCTGGCATTCCCATCTGACAGCGGGGCCACAGTGGAAGCACAAGGCAGAGGAGGTCGCCAACTCAACCAGGGCACCGCCAGCACCTCAGAAGGCAGGGTTAGCATGGCCGAAATGTGGAAAAGCTTTGTCAGCACGCCACAACAAACAGCAGCACCAGCAGCTCAGATGGAACGTCTTAGCAGGAGGCAGCATTTTACCAACATGGTGGAGCAGTATGTGTGCACACGCCTACATGTAGTGAATGAGGGGTCTGCCCCCTTCAACTTCTGGGTCTCCAAATTGGGCACATGGCCTGAGCTTGCCCTTTACGCCTTGGAGGTGCTGGCGTGCCCTGCAGCCAGTGTATTATCTGAACGGGTATTTAGCACGGCTGGGGGTGTTATAACAGACAAGCGCAGCCGCCTGTCCAGAGACAATGTGGACAAGCTCACGTTCATTAAAATGAACCAGGCATGGATCCCACGGGACTTTTCCGTACCTTGTGCAGAATAGCAATGGATACCGACCTTACCCAGCCATTGTTCCATTTTTGCGCTTTCTCACTCTTTTGGGGTGTACCCTCATTTAAAATTTGTGAAAAGAAGCAGTGTTGGCTACCTCGTCCTCCTCCTCAGGGCCAGATTAACGTAGGGGCTATTGGAGCTGCAGCTCCATGCAGGCCCCTACCTTTTATATAGGCCCCGGGTTGGCCATATTCACTGTGACCGCTCTTCTGTCACTTGTAAACACAGAAGTCTGGCTTCTATGCTCGCTTCCCCAGGCAGCACCCTCAGAACCTCCCCACACAGCGCGAAGGCCGGACAAGGAGGGACAGTTGCCGATGCATGGATGTGTTTATGGGCTTCAGAGACAGCATCCCATGTTGAATTAGGCATGCATGGCTGCACCCTTCCTCCTCTGGGTGCATGCCAAGGCACGGCCCTTAAGGCCCTTCAAAATCCTCAGCACCAAGACCATGATGCTCTTAATCCGGCCCTGGTCCTCCTCCACCGCCGCTTCCACCTACACCGCCCATAGGTGTGCGCAGCCTATTGCATTAGGGTGTGCACCCCAAAGTTGAAATACACATGCATGTGTTTGCCTACATGTACATGGCCCCGATACATTACTCTCCCTGCTGGCAAAGAGAAATAGAGCAGAGCAGGTGCGAGGGAGATCTTTCCCATCTTCTCACTGGCAAACAGAGCGATAATGCTATGTGCCCTAGGTGATTAGGGTGTGCCCAGGTACACCAGGCACACCCTGTGCGCACGCCTATAACACCGCCACATCCACCACCACCTCAACCTCCCTCCTACTCCATATGGGCCTCGTCCTTCAGAGATGAAGAACATTGTTTTATTTTTCTGTTTTTTTTTTGTTGTTTTAAGTTATTTCCCTATCCACATTTGTTTGCAGAGCACTTGCCATGCTCTTAACTACGTTTTGCTGCCATTTGCAGCACTCTAGCCCTTTCCATTGGTGTTTTAGAGACATTTTAGTGCCTTAAAGTTCGGGTCCCCATTGACTTCAATGGGGTTCGGTGTCCGGGAAAAGTTCGGTAAAAGTCCGGGACACTGAACCCTTACTTTTTTTTAAAGTTCGGCCGAACCCGTCGAACACGGACATCTAGGTGTCCGCTCAACCCTACTAGAGAGTGCAAAATTAGTCACAATTCTGCATAGAACCAATCAGCTTCCACGTTTTTTTTTTCTGCCAAAGCTTAATTTAACAAGCTGAGGTTAGAAACTGATTGGCTTCTATGCAGCAATGGGACTAATTTTTCACTCTTGAGCTTTAGTAAATAAACCCTGACACTTTTTGGGGACCAGTGACACTACTACAGTGATCAGTACTAAAACATATGCACTGCAACTGTACTAATGGCACTTGCAGGGATGGGGTTAACATCAGGGGGTGATCAAAGGGTAAATGTGTCCCTAGGGGGTGTTTTCCAACTGTGTGGGGGATGGGCTTGTACTGTAAGAAGACAGAAATCTGTGTTCCTGCTTAGCAAAAACACAGGATCCCTGTCTTCTCTTGTCACAGAACTGCCATCTGCCTTATTTACATAGGCAGACTGCCGTTCTGTTTGCCTTGGTAACAATCGGTGGGTCCACCGGACCCGCTAATTGGCTCCTGCTGTGTCCAATCACAGCGGGAGCTGGTCTAGGGTTGCCACCTCATCCCTTTATACCTGAATGCGTATTAACCACATAAGGACCAGGCCTATTTCTGACACTTGTTTACAAGTTAAAATCAGTATTTTTTGCTAGAAAATTACTTAGAACCCCCAAACATATATATTTTTTTTTTTTTTTAGTGGAGACCCTAAAGAAAAAAATGGGGATCATTGCAATACTTTGTCGCACTGTATTTGCGCAGCGGTCTTACGACTGCATTTTTTTTGGAAAAAATTCACTTTTTTTTTTTAATAATAAAAAAATAAGAACCAGTGAAGTTAGCCCATTTTTTTTTTTTATAAATGTGAAAGATATGTTACAGCGGTGTAAATAGATACCCAACATGTCATGCTTCAAAATTGCACGCTCGTGGAATGGGAACAAATATTGGTACTTAAAAATCTCCAAAGGCGATGCTTTAAAAATGTAAACATATTTTGTAATAGAAATAAGCAGGACAGGACCTCTTTAATGTGAGATCTGGGGTCAAAAAGAAATCAGATCTCGCATCTACACTAAAAAGCAAAAAAGTTGTTTTTTTTATTTCAGCATGAAAAAAATGGGCCATTGGGAGAAATTGATGTATGAGGTCACTGCGGTCCTCATAGCCATACAGTTAAGTGGGGGCCATTTTGCCCTCACCTGACTTCCTGCCTGGGATATGGTCGGACCGGATCGTTTTCTCCGCTACCAACGGCTCCGGTAAGCAGGAAAAATGACTGGGGGGGGGGGGGCACCTCTTCTGCCCCCCCTAAGTGATCCCGCGGTGAATTCACCACTGGGACCACTTTTATGTCAGAGGACCACCCACCCTGTAAGAAAATACCGGGGTTATGGCAGCAAGCTGCTGCCATAACACCGGTATTTAACCACCTCCCACCCGGCCATTGTACATATACGGCCGGGTGGGAGTCTCGTCCTTCTGAATGGACGTTCCGGAACGTCCTTCAGAAGGAGCGAGATCGCGACGCCGCGTGCACGCGCAGCGGCGCAATCTCGATGTGCCTGTGTCCCTCGGACACAGCGCAACAAGATGCGTCAGGAGGGTCCTGTGATTGGCCCTCCTGATCACATGACGGCTGTGTCCAATCACAGCCGTCATGCAATGTAAATACAGCCGTTGTAACGGCTTCGATCTCTTCTCCTCCCTGACAGATCCTGTCAGGAGAGGAGAAGAAGAGGATCGATACTGGAGCTGGGGTGATCAGTGAGTATTTCTAAGTACTCACTGATCACGGGGGGTCTGTGCTGGTAATCAGAACATTGATTACCAGTGCAGCCCTGGGGGGGGTGGGGTGCCACTAGAGCCACCAGGGATGCCCACCAATCACCAGGGATGCCCACCATGGCCTACCAGGGATGGCAAACAGCCTGCCAGTGGTGCCCTCCTATCAGTGCTGCCCACCAATGCCATATATCAGTGCTGCCCACCAGTGCCCGTTATTGCCATCCACCAGTGCCGCCCACCAGTGCCCATTATTGCCCACCATCAGTGCCAATCAGTGCCCCCCATCAGTGCCCCCATCAGTGCCCCCCATCAGTGCCGATCAGTGCTGCCTATCAGTGTCCATCAGCGCTGCCTATCAGTGCCCACCAATGCTTCATATCAGTGCTATCTATCAGTGCCCATCAGTGCTGCATATCAGTGCTACCTATCAGTGCCCATCAGTGCTGCATATCAGTGCCACCCCATCAGTGCCACCCAATCAGTGTCTCCTCATCAGTGCCTGTCAGTGCGGCGTCATCAGTGCTCATCAGTGCAGGAAAAAACGTATCTATTCACAAAATTTTATAACCTAAACAAAAAAACTTTTTTTTTTTTTTCAAACTTTTCTGTCTTTTTTTATTTGTGCACCAAAAAAGAAAAAACCTGGCAGTGATCAAATACCACCAAAAGAAAGCTCTATTTGGGGGGAAAAAATGACACAAATTTGGTTTAGGTACAGTGTTGCATGACCGCGCAATTGTCATTCAAAATGCAACAGCGCTAAAAGCTGAAAATTGGTCTGGGAAGGAAGGGGGTTTAAGTGCCCAGTATTGAGGTAGTTAACATCAAAGTACCAACATAAAACTGCGGCGGGCGGTCCCGGAAGTGGTTAGGATGTTTGTTACCCAGAAAAGAAAAAAAAGACCCTGTTTCTTTAAAGCATGGATAACCGCACAGTGCTTGTGCTGTCATTTGTCCCCTTCTATCACCTGCAATACCTGACTGATCCTGCCTGGTTCTGCCCTCCCCCTGTAAACTGTCCACGGTGTATCATAGTCAAGTTTACGCGCCTCCATCATCCACTCTTTCTTCTGTCTCATGTGTCCCCCCTCCCCCTCCCCCCTGTACACTGTGTGTGAGCCGCCCCTTTCTAGCACTGTTATGAGCGCTGCAAACATTACTATTTCCAATCACTGTCGGCACCTCTGCTAGGATAACATGTCGTATATACTGTATGCGGTTTGTAAAATGAATCTTCTAAATACCTCAATCCTTCCCCAGATCAGTGATCATGTGACCGCCCGTCGCTCTCTTCCTCCAATGTATACACTACAAAGGGAGGTTACGTGACTGCCTGGCAGATGTCATTAAGAAATCTCGGCCCCTCCCTCTTTAGTACATATATCAGATAAAGAGAGCGACGGGCGGTCACGTGAACGCTGATGGGGGAGAATGATTAAGATATTTAGAAGATGAATTTTACAAAACATACAGCATATACTACATGTTGTCCTAGCAGAGGGGCTGGCAGTGATTGGGAGCACTGCTTTAAAAACCCCTTTAACTACACAGGTTCTGTGGCTAATTAAGGTGGTAATTAAACTCACTTGGTGCCTTATCTGCATTAAATCAGCCTTAGAACGTGTGTAATTCATGAGTGTTTGGGTGTAACGGGATGAGGTGGCAACCCTAAGCTGGTCGTCGGAGGCGCCCCAGATGAGGAAGGGTGAAATCACATACAGGTACGTAATTTCACGCAAAGAGGCCGACCCGCTGCAGTAAATGTACATGGGGCAGTCCAGAAGAGGTTAGGAAATCACAGCAACGTTTATTTTTTGAGACTCCTTAGGAAGAATGGCTTGGAACAGAAGGTGGTAGAGACCTATCGTTATGCGATTGAGAGTATATGAGCATGTTGTATTCTAGTTTGGTATCCAAATTGTATGCAGGTGGAAAAAACAATGCTCTAAGCCTGGGTTCACACTGCTGTGATGTCAGACATTGCATCCGATTCTCACTGCACTGCTGTGCAGATCACATGCGATGTCTGTGCAATGCTAATTCAGCCATACAGTTGAATGGGTGAGCTCGCAATGAATTCACATGAAAATAATGCAGGAAACTTTTTTTTTTTTTTCCGCACTGGAATTGGATCACACCCATGCGATTTGTTTTCTATCCGAATTAACATTTCACACTGCGATCTGCGAACTGATCTGGGGTTGTCATTAACCACTTTACCACTAGAGCATTTTGCTGTCTTACGTCTGGGCCACTTTTTGTGCTTCGGCACTGTGCGACTTTAACTGACAATGGTGCGGTCATGCAATGTGGTACCCAAACGAAATTTACGTCCTTTTTTTCCCACAAAAAGAGATTTCTTTTGGTGGTATCTGATCACCTGTGCGATTTTTATTTTTTGCGATATTAATAAAAAAAATAGCGAAAATTTTGCAAAAAAATGACATTTTCAACTTTGTCTTTTAAAAAATATCCAATATACTAGCTACATGCCTTTGACAAAAAAAATTTAAATGAGCGTATTTTTATTGGTTTGCGCAAAAGTTATAGCATCTACAAACTATGGTGTAAATACTGAAATTTACACAGCTTTAATTTCTGACTGCCTAGCTCATTTCATGAAGTGCTAAAATGGCAGGGCAGTACAAAACCCCCCCAAACTACCACTTTTTGGAAAGTAGACATCCTAAGGAATGTTCTGAGAGGCATGTTGAGCTCATTGAATATTTCATTTTTTTGTCACAGGTGTTTGAAAAATAACTAAAAAAAAAAATTATTTTTTTTTTACACAAAGTTGTCATTGAAATGATATATTGCTCACACATGCCGTGGGTATATGTGTAATTACACCCCAAAATATATTCTGATGGTTCTCCTGAGTACAGGGATACCACGTATGTGAGACTTTTTGGGAGCCTAACTGTGTACGGGACCTCAAAACCAATCACAACTATCAGAATTTCAAAGGGCGTACATTTTTCATTGCATTTTCTCACTACCTATAACGGTTTAGGAGGCCCTGAAATGTCAAGATACCACAAAACCCCCCCAAATGACCCCATTTTGGAAAGAAGACACCCAAAGCTGTTTGCTGAGAGGCATGGTGAGTCCATGGAATATTTTATTTCTCTTACGTCCTCCGACAGTCGCCGCCTCTTCATATTCGTCACATATGGGGTATTAGACTTTGCTCCGAAGGAGTAGCTAGGCAACAGAATGTTAACATTAAAGCTTTTAACATATCCCACCCTCAAGGGGTGGTCCCCTCAGTCAATACCCTCCTACTTCCTGCAACCATATCTCAGTTTCAATGTCTAGCTTGTCAGGAGTGGCTGGCTCTCTCTGTGCTGGGGCTTTGTGCCCCAGACTCTGTCTTCTTTTTTGAGTTTTTGTTTGAGTTTTCTCTCTACCTTTACTTAGCTGTTCTTTTTGTCAGCATTAGTTAGTTCTTCGGATGAAGAGGATCATGCGGGCTAGGTCTCGGGCTGATCCCCCTGGTCGCAGGTCGTGGGTCAGTGGCTTTCCAGCCTGCCATCGAGCGTTCAGCCAGGTAACGCTCCTGGCACAGTGAACGACCCATCCCTGTTCGGTGCAGGGATGATTGGTGAGGTGGCTACCTCACTGGACGCTGTGCGGTTTCTTAACCCCCATTTTGTGCGTCTTGTATGCGACTCTCCCTGCCTCATGTGCAGCGGCTTGTTCGCCTGTGCGGGTCCCCCACGCCATTGTGAGGTAAGTGTATCTATGTGGGGACCTGTCTGTCTGGGGGGGTGTCAGTCTGGGACTGTGTAACCTGCCTCTGTTCTCACTGTTTGTCTCCCTATCACTCGGCTGCATGCTGTGGGCTGCAAGGGGGGGGGAGAACTCTGTGACACTGTCTGTGTCAGCCTTGTCAGTGAGAGAAGCTGTGTGCTGTGGGGCATGTTTTGTGGCATGTTTGGGCACTGTACAGCGATTGCTGCGGCGATCTGCCATGTTTTTTTACATATGGATATGTGTGCATTACTGTACTGTGGAGCGGCGGTTTCGGCGCCAAACGGCGCCATTTTGCCTACACTCGCTCCGGCCGCATGTTCTGCATGCATGGCGGCCATTTTCTTGTAGCCTCCCATAGGCTGTAATAAAGCGCCCTGGTCTCATCACTTCCTCTTCTCCTGGGTACACCGATCGAGGCAGCAGCAGCGGCGAGGGTCTCCTCAGGTTATATCCTTCTTATCCATTGCCTGTGTCAGTTTTATTGTCCCTGTGGGGGTCTCATTGTGCTTGTGTGTGGTGCGGTGGGCTGCGCTCGCCGCGCTTGTTAAAGGGGCAGTTAACCCTTTATTATCCGGCATTTGTTTGGGGCAATGGATTCTCAGGAGGGCAAATTTCCTGCCACTTTGGTGGAAAGCCAGGGGACCGCTGTTTCCCCCCCAGGAGGGGATTTAGCCACTATTGTGGCTGGCCTTGCTGCTCAGGTGCAGATGCTGGTGGCTGCTCAATCTACTAAGAGACCCAGAGTTTCTATTTCCTCTGATTCTGAGGGTGAAGGTGATGGGGCTGTTATGGCGGGGGTCTCCTTATCGGGGTCCCGCTCCTCCCTGGATCTTGTAGGGTCTGAGGTGGAGGCTGAGGTTGAAGGGGTTGATAATTCTCCCCCTGGCTCGCCTGAAGAGCTTGCAATCATGGATGAATTGATTGCTTTCATAAAACAAACTCTGCGTTTGCAGGATGAAGTGTGTCCCCCCGCTGCCTTGGCAGCTTATGGGACGCAGAGAAAACGCAGGACGCCGCAGGTTTTTCCCTGCAATGATGATTTTCAGCGCGCTGTTAAGGAACAATGGCGCAATCTGCGCAAACCTTTTGCTGTCCCTAGTAGGTTCAAGTTGCGTTATCCTTTCTCGCCTTCCACTGATGAAAGGTGGTGTGTCCCACCCCCGGTGGATCACGCTATTGCGTTTTTGAACAAATCCACTGCGATTCCTGCAGAGGATTCCCCAGTTTTCCGTGATGCCACGGATAGGAGAATGGAGTCTCTTGCCCGTCACACCTATTCTGTTACGGGTTCTGTGCTTAAAGCTCTATTTGCCTCCCTCATGGCGGCCCAGGCTGTCGCAAGTTGGACGCAGATGCTTAGGCGCGTCCTAGTGGCCGATTCGGCCTCGCCGGCGACCCTGGATATGGTGGATCAAATCCACCAGGGTGTCATGTATCTGTGTGATGCAGACTTGGACTTAGTCCCGTTGGCTGCACGTGTACACAGCGTGGCGGTGTTGTCTCGCCGCCTGGTTTGGTTAAAATGTTGTTCGGTGTACCAATCTTCACGTAAGACCTTAGCCAATCTTCCTTATGATGGGTCTCGCCTTTTTGGGGAGTCCTTGGATGCGTTGATTAAGGGGATCACAGGAGGTAAGAGCACTCTCTTGCCCCATTTCCCCAAGGCTAAGGGGGCTTCTGGGAAGAAGCATGCTAATTTTCGGCCCCCTCAGGGGTCCTTTCGTGCCTTTCGGTCACACTACGAGGGCAAACCGTTCAAAGGTCAAGGCTCTCAAAAGAAGCCCTGGTCTGGTAAGCAGAAGTCCGGTCAGTCCGGATCCGCTGCCCATAACAGTGCGGCCTGAAGGGGCGCCCTCACCCAGTTTTGGGGTGGGGGGACGCTTGCTCGGTTTTCTTCAACCCTGGTTGGCCCGCGTGCGGGACAAGTGGGTTCAGGAGATCGTTCGATCTGGTTACAAGATTGAGTTTCTCTCTCGGCCGGAGAGCAGATTTTTTCCCTCAAATCTTCAACTGTCTCCAGAGCGTTTGCGGGACCTGCACTTGGCGGTGCGGGACCTGAGGGCTCAGGGAGTGGTGGTTCCGGTGCCTCATCGGGACAGATTTCGGGGGTTTTATTCGAATCTGTTCACCGTGCCCAGGAAGAAGGGCAAGGTCCGTCCAATTCTGGACTTGAAGGCTCTAAACTGCTCTGTGCGGGTTCGCAAGTTCCGCATGGAATCCCTGCGGTCGGTGGTGGCTGCCCTGGTTCCGGGGGAATTCATGGCCTCCATCGATTTGAAGGATGCGTATCTTCACATCCCCATTTTCGAGGGTCACCAGAGGTACCTTCGATTCGCCATTGCGGAGGATCACTACCAGTTCGTGGCGTTGCCCTTTGGTCTCGCCTCGGCTCCGCGGGTTTTCACCAAGGTGCTTGCACCGGTTCTGGCATTGTTGAGAGCCCAGGGCATTTCTGTCCTGGGGTATCTGGACGACATTCTGGTTCGGTCTGCGACCAGCCAGGGTCTGGAGAAGGACCTGTCCGTCACGATGCAAACTCTGCAGGAGTTTGGTTGGACGATAAATCTTCCAAAGTCGACACTGAGTCCGTCGGTTCGTCTTCCCTACCTGGGAATGATCCTGGACTCGGTGCAGGCGAAGGTCTTCCTGCCGGAAGACAAACTCAGGACTCTTCTGGAGGAAGTCAGGTCCCTCAGGGACGTTCCGCGCTCGTCTCTGCGGACGTGCATGAGATGTCTGGGGTTGATGGTCTCGGCTTTCGAGGCGATTCCCTTCGCCCAGTTTCACACGCGGGGTCTCCAAGCGGAGATCCTGTCCAAGTGAAACGGGCGACCTCAATCTTTGGATCTTCAAATCTCGTTGAGTCATAGCACCAGAAGAGACCTTCTGTGGTGGCTCCAGTCCCCGATGGTGTCCGGGGGCAAGTCGTTTCGTCCTATCTCGTGGACGGTAATCACCACGGATGCCTGCCTGTCGGGCTGGGGTGGTGTTCTGGGCGTTCTGTCCGCCCAGGGAACTTGGTCGGAGGGGGAGGCCTCCCTTCCGATCAACATTCTGGAATTGCGTGCGATAAATCTGTCTTCATCGCTGGATGGACCGGCTGCAGGGCTGCCCGGTTCGGGTGCAGACGGACAATGCTACGGCGGTGGCCTATATCAACCACCATATCAGCGGCTCGAGAAGTGGCCGACATTCTGTCGTGGGCCGAGACTCATGTCCCGGCGATAACGGCGGTTCACATTCCAGGGGTGGAGAACTGGCAGGCGGACTATCTGAGTCGCCAGACCCTGGATCAGGGGGAATGGTCTCTCCACCCGGTTGTCTTCCAGATGTTGTGCGCGAAGTGGGGTCTTCCAGATGTGGACCTGTTCGCGTCTCGTCTCAACAACAAGGTGAGAAGGTTCGTGGCAAGGACGCGCGATCCTCGGGCAGACGCGCCGGACGCGTTAGTGGCCCCGTGGCATCAGTACAAGCTGATGTACGCGTTTCCACCAATTCAGTTGCTGTCCAGGTTCCTTCGCAGGTTACACTCGGAACGCAACACGGTGATTCTTGTGGCACCGGACTGGCCTCGCCGGTCCTGGTACGCAGACCTCGTGAATCTGGCAGTCGATGCCCCGTGGCGTCTGCCTCTTCAAGACGATCTCCTGTCTCAAGGGCCGATATACCATCCTGCTTTACAGTCGCTGGCTTTGACGGCCTGGCTGTTGAGACCGAGGTCCTGAAGGAGAAGGGTCTCTCTCCAGAGGTCGTTCATACCTTGAGTCCAGGGGGTTTTCACCTCGTACGTACTCGGTTTCCCGAGTGCTGTCCTTCCTTCAAACAGGTGTCGAGCAGCGTTTGGCGCTGGCTACGATAAAGGGTCAGGTGTCTGCGCTGGCCGTTCTTTTTCAACGTCCTGTGGCTTCCAACTCCTTGGTTGGCACTTTTGTTCAGGGAGTGCGGCATCTGGTTCCTCCTAGGAGGGATCCTCTGCCCCCTTGGGACTTGAATCTCGTTCTATCTGTGTTACAACGTGCTCCTTTTGAACAGATCAGGGAGATCTCGTTGTCTATGTTGTCTAAAAAGGTCGCCTTTTTGGTTGCGATCACTTCGGCTCGCAGAGTGTCGGAGCTGGCGGCTTTGTCCTGCAAGTCTCCGTATCTGGTTGTTCATTTGGATAAGGTGGTCTTGCGACCTAATCCTTCTTTTCTTCCGAAGCGAGTTTCGGAATTCCATCTTAATGAAGATATTGTCTTGCCTTCGCTGTGCGCGAAGCCTAAACATCCAAGGGAGGTGAGACTACATTCTTTGGATGTTGTTCGGGCGATAAGGGTTTACCTTAAATCGACTGAGTCCTTTCGAAAGACGGACTCCTTGTTTGTTCTTCCAGAGGGTCCTCGGAAGGGCATGGCGGCGTCGGCCTCTACCATCGCCAAATGGATCAGGCAGACCATTGAACAGGCCTATGCTTTGCAGGGGAAGGTTCCCCCTGTGCCTTTGAAGGCGCACTCTACTAGATCTCTGAGTACGTCTTGGGCCTGTCGTCATGGGGCTTCTGTAGCCCAGGTGTGTAAGGCGGCGACCTGGTCGACCGTGCACACTTTCACAAAATTCTACAAAGTAGATGTTCAGGCATCGGCGGATGCTTCCTTTGGCCGCAAGGTTCTTAGTGCGGAAATTCCCTAGGGTCCCTTGTTGGGGACCTCTGGCTGTTGGGATAAGTTTTTTATCCCCTGGTTATTTGTCTTTTCCTGGGTTGTTGCTCCTGTTGAGCAATTATTTTTCCTGTAGCCCAGCTGGTTTCCTTCCTTTGGTAAGGTTCCTTTCTTTGATGCGGAGACTGCGTTGCCTTTCGGCGCGGATGCGTTTCCCACCCCTCATGTTTACACTGCTTTGGGACGTCCCCATATGTGACGAATATGAAGAGGCGGCGACTGTCGGAGGACGTAAGAGAAAACGGAATTTTTGTAAAATCTTACCTGTAAAATTCCTTTCTCTGAGTCCTCCGACAGTCGCCGCCCCCGCCCCTCTTTTGGGGTTTGGTTGTATACTCTACTGCTATTCCACTGAAACTGAGATATGGTTGCAGGAAGTAGGAGGGTATTGACTGAGGGGACCACCCCTTGAGGGTGGGATATGTTAAAAGCTTTAATGTTAACATATTCTGTTGCCTAGCTACTCCTTCGGAGCAAAGTCTAATACCCCATATGTGACGAATATGAAGAGGCGGCGACTGTCGGAGGACTCAGAGAAAGGAATTTTACAGGTAAGATTTTACAAAAATTCCGTTATTTTGCCACAAGTTTTGGGAAAATTAAATTTTTTTTTATTTTTTTTAACACAAAGTTGTCACTAAAAGATAAATTTATCACACATGACATCGGTATATGTGTAATGACACCCCAAAATACATTCTGCCACTTCTCCTGAGTATGGGGATACCCCATGTGTGAGACTTTTTGGGAGCCTAGCTGTGTACGGGGACCCCGATAATCAATCCCCATCTTTAGGTTTTCTAATGGCGTAAATTTTTGATTTTACTCCTCACTACCCATCACAGTTTCGGAAGCCCTGAAATTTCAAGATAGCACAAAACCCCCCCAAATGACCCCATTTTGCAAAGTAGACACCCAAGCTATTTTCTGAGAGGCATGGTGAGTCCATGGAATATTTTATATTTTGCCACAAGTTCCGGGAAATATATTATTATTATTTTTTTTATTATTTTTTTACACAAAGTTGTCACTAAATGATATATTTATCACACATGCCATGGGTATATGTGAAATGACACCCCAAAATACATTCTGCTGCTTCTCCTGAGTACAGGGATACCCCATGTGTGAAACTTTTTTACAGTCTAGCCGAGTGCAGGCCCCCGAAAATCAATCACCAATTTCAGGCTTTCCAAGGGCGTAAATTGTTGATTTCACTCCTGACTACCTATCACAGTTTTGGAGGCCATGAAATGCCAAGACAGCACAACCCCCCCCCCCCCCAAATGACCCCTTTTCGGAAAGTAGACACCCTAAGCTATTTGCAGAGAGGCATGTTGGGTGTTTTGCAGATCTCACTTTTTGTCACAAAGTTTTGGAAATTGAAAAAAGAGGGGAAAAAATGCATTTTCCTGTTTTTTCTTAATTTTCCAAAAAAAAATGAGCTGCAAAATACTCACCATGCCTCTCAGCAAATAGATTGGAGTGTGTACTTTGCAAAATGGGGTCATTTGGGGGGGTTTTGCGCCATCTTGGCATTTCATGGCCTTCAAAAGTGTGATAGGTAGTAAGGAGTGAGATCAACAATTTACGCCCTTAGAAAGCCTGAAGGTGGGGAGTGGTTTTCCGGGTCCTGTACGCGGCTAGACTGCCAAAAAGTCTCACACATGGGGTATCCCTGTACTCAGGAGAAGCAGCAAAATGTATTTTGGGGTGTCATTTCACATATACCCATGGCATGTGTGAGCATTATATCATTTACTGACAACTTTGTGTAAAAAAAACAAAAAAAAAATTATAATTTTCCCGAAACTTGTGGCAAAATATAAACTATGCAATGGACTCATCATGCCTCTCAGCTAATAGCTTGGAGTGTCTACTTTGCAAAATGGGGTCATTTGGGGGGTTTTGTGCTATCTTGGCATTTCATGGCCTTCAAAAGTGTGATAGGGTAGTAAGGAGTGAGATCAACAATTTACGCCCTTAGAAAGCCTGAAGGTGGGGAGTGGTTTTCCGGGTCCTGTACGCGGTTAGACTGCCAAAAAGTCTCACACATGGGGTATCCCTGTACTCGGGAGAAGCAGCAGAATGTATTTTGGGGTGTCATTTCACATATACCCATGGCATGTGTGAGCATTATATCATTTACTGACAACTTTGTGTAAAAAAAACAAAAACAAAAAAAAACAAATGGTAATTTTCCTGAAACTTAGGGCAAAATGTAAAATACTCCATGGCCTCAATGTGCCTCTCAGCAAATAGCTTTGGGTGTCTACTTTCCAAAAAGGGGTCATTTGGGGGGTGTTTGAACAGTCCTGACATTTTATGCTCAATTTTAGCAACACATCACCCACTCTTCTAACCACTTGAAAACCAAAGCTTTTCTGTGACTTTTTGTTTACATGAAAAAATATTTTTTTTTTACAAGAAAATTACTTTGAACCCCCAAACATTATATATTTTTTTAAAGCCGAGGCCTTACAGAACAAAATGGTGGATGTTGCAATTTTTTTTGTCACACGGTATTTGCGCACACATTTTCCAAACGCAATTTTTGCGTAAAAAAAACCACTTTTTTTATATTTAATGCAGAAATACACTATATAATTCCAAATTGTTTGGTATAATTTAAAAGATGATCTTATGCTGAGTACATAGACACCTAACATGACATGCTTTAAAAATTGCGCACGCCCGTGCCGTGGCAACAAACTACGTACGGTTTTAAAAGCATTTAAAAGTCTTTACAGGTTACCATTTTGGACTTAGAGGAGGTCTACTGCAAGAATTACTGCCCTCGACCTGGCGTTTGCGGCGATACCTCACATGCATGGTGCAATTGCAGTTTACATATGACACTAGACCAACGCTTGTGTGCGCATTTGCGCGCAAGCACAGGGGGACAGGGGGGCTTGATTTTTTTTTTTTTTATTTTATTTTCTATGTTATTTTGACACCTTTTCTTTCATTTTTTTTTTATCATTTTTATTGTTATCACGGTGAATTTAAATTTCCCCTATGATAGCAATCTGTAGTGACAGGTACTCTTTTTTTTTAAAAAAATTGGGGTCTTTTAGACTCTAGATCTTTCCTCTGACCTTAACGCATCTGACCACACCAAAATTGGTGTGATAAAATACTTTCCCAATTTCCCAATGGCGCTGTTTATTTCTGGCGAAACAGAAGTCATGAATTGCTCGTAGCTTCCTATATCTTAGGCCATAGAGATGATTGGAGCCATTCTCGTCTCCAATCAGCTCTATGGTTAGATAATTGAACCACCGGCTGAACTCTCGGGTTAACCGGTGGGACAGGAGAGCCCGAGAAAAACCACGGAAGGCTGCGGAAGGCGGCGGTGGGGGGGGGGGGGAGAGTCCCCTCCCACTGTATGTAAAAGCAGTCTAGCGGCCAATTACCTGCTAGGATTGCTTTTACATGTAAGCCGACCGCTGCCTGTAAAAAACGATACCAAGATGATGCCTAAATCTGCAGACGTCGAGTTCCAGGTTCTGGTCTCTGAAAATGACGATAGCCATCGAACATCTTTTGAGACCCTGTGTAAATGTGCCCTAAACTGTGCCGTGCTGTACCCTACGCTAATAATCCACTAGTGTGTGGTAGCAACGGAAACAGTCACCGTGGCAAAGACCAGGTCAGTCAGGACAATAATTCCGGGTGTCACGCCTAAATCCGCGCTTGCTGCAGACATGGCATCTTTTTTGGGGGTATCTTTGGGTAGGGGTACTCGGGAGGTATTCCGGAAAATGCCTCTCATGCAGCCGGCTCACTGCATCTGGTTGGGGAAGTTGGGCAGGAGCACCAGCTGGATACAGGAGGGCTCTGATTATCTCTTCTTGGAATTGAAAGAAGGATAATGTTCCGGCAAACGCTTTGTATAAGACAAAAGCGTTGTATACAGACACTTTTTTGTACCAGCGTCTGGCCGTACGGGCAATTAAGTACGGTCCCATCATCTGGTCGTTGAAGTCCACCCCTCCCATTTTACGGTTATAGTCGTGGACACAGAGGGGCTTCTCAACAACAACACCGGAGACCGTAGTAATTTGGACTGCCGTGTCTGGGTGAATGGAGGACAGCACATAAACGTTTAATTTGTCCCACTTCACTAAAAGCAATTCCTCGCACCTCAAGCAGGCTCTCTCCCCCGAGCTCAGTGGGGCATTTACTAGCCGTTGGGGGAAGCCCCGACGATTAGATCGCACGGTGCCACAAGCGCCAATTTGAAATTGAAAGAGGTGTCTAAAAAGTGGCACGCTTGTATAGAAGTTGTCCACGTACAAGTGGTACCCCTTTCCGAATAAGGGTGACACCAAGTCCCAAACTATCTTGCCGCTGCTGCCTATGTAGCCTGGGCAGTCGGGGGGCTCCACAGTGCTATCTTTTCCCTCATAGACACGGAAATTAACTGTATAGCCTGTGGCCCTGTCACAAAGCTTATACAACTTGACCCCATATCTGGCACGCTTGCTGGGGAGGTACTGTTTGATAGCAAGGCGACCAGTAAACTTAATCAGGGACTCGTCAACGCAGACATCTTGTTGGGGGGTAAACAAGGTTGCGAACCGCTGATTGAAGTGGTCTATGAGGGGCCGAATGTTGTGGAGCCGATCATATGCAGGGTCTCCCCGAGGACGATAGAGTTCATTGTCGTTGAAATACATGAACCGAAATATTTGTTCGTATCGAATCCTGGACATAACAGCAGAGAAAATGTGCATTTGATGAATTGGGTCAGTGGACCAATATAACCGCAAATCATTCTTTCTTGTAATGCCCGTGTTGAAGGAAAGGCCCAGAAAGGTTTTAAACTCCTGAATCGTAATAGGATTCCAGGCGAATGGTCTGGCAAGGGGTGAATTTGGGTTGGCGGCGATGAATTGTTGAGCGTACAAATTTGATTGGTCCACAATAGATCTGAAAAGATCTTCAGTGAAAAACAGCTCAAAAAAGTTTATGGGATTAAAACCAGCTGTTTCCACTTGGATTCCGGGTTGGGCGGTGAATGGGGGAAGTACTGGCGCTGTGGAATCTGTGGGCTGCCAATTAGGATATGCCAGCGCTTCAGGGAGGACACTATGGGCTCTACGGGCCTGTCTTCGGATACGCGGTGGCTGCGGGCCACTACTCGTGCTAGCCACCGCACCAGCTTCAACTGCACTCAGGTGACTCGCCACGTCACCAGGTGATACTGCAGTGCTGGTTGAAGGTCCAGGATGTACTAGGCCGCTTGTGCTTGCCAGTTCACGAGAAGTGTGAGCGGCACTAGTACTGGCACTCTGCTGCATACGAGAAACTCCCGGTTCTTGCAAGTCAGCAACTCCAGAATGGGGTCGGGTACGCCTGACCCTAGCAGGGACCCCTCTGTCGGAGCGATCTGTCAGGGAGCCGCTGCTGTCATCTGGTTCGTATACTGACTGATTCCCCATCGCTCACACGTGCCGTGGTCAGTATTTCGTAGACCTCTTCACCACTGTACCAACGTTTTTTCATTTTAGTAACTAAATTTACGGGTACAGTAGTGCGACTACTAGGTAATAAAAGCACCTGGTTGTCGAGGACTATTTGGTCGCTACAAAAAAAAACTGCTAGTGCTAACAGAGATTAGGCCTGACTCTGCTAACGCAGCGGTTTTTTGTAAGTGTCAGTAATCTATTGATTACTACACTTGCCTGGGTAAGGTGTTCTGGGCAAGGGGGCTAAACGCAGGTGCTAGCAGGAATCAGTGCTGATTGTGCAAACACTGCGTTTGGGGAACACTAAATTATGGGGACGCTAGTATAATTCTGATCAGATATTGATCTGTTCAAACACAATACTGGTAATGGAGGTGTGTGTATGTGTGTTAGTGTACTTGACTCTAACTGACGCTAAGTAACGGTGGTGTAGTGGGACCCTGACGCTAACTAGCTAGCCTAAATTGTGTCACCCGTGACGCTAATACAGTGATCGGTAATCACTGTATATAGTGAACACTGTGACAGGGCAGTGAAGGGGTTAACTGGGGGAGATCAAGGGGTTAAACCTTTATAGGGGATAGATGGCAGGTGGCCTAAACCTATTCGGGCCTAGCGCAAGCGCAAATTAGGGTCACAAGTGACACTTATACAGTGATCAGTAGTTATCTGATATACTGTATATATTAGTGCACTCTTATAGAGAGTGAAGGGGTTAACTGGGGAAGATCAAGGGGTTAAAAGTTTATTAGGGGATAGGTGGCGGGTGCCCTAACCCTATCTGGGCTTAGCACAAGCGCAAATTAGGGTCACTAGTGACACTAAATAGTGATCAGTATTTACCTATATACTGTATTTAGTGCACAGAGTAATAGGGTGTAAAGGGGATAACTGGGGCTGATCAAGGGGTTAAAACTTTATTAGGGGATAGGTGGCGGGTGCCCTAACCCTATTTGGGCCTAACGCAGGCGCAAACTACGCTCACAAGTGACACTTATACAGTGATCAGTAAAATATCTGTATACCACTGTATATAGTGTTCACTGTGAGGGGTTTGGGGGTGATCAGGGGGTGATCAGAGGTGATCAAGGGGTTAAATGTGCCTATGTGAGGTGTGTCAGTGTAGTGCTTAGTGGAACTCACGTTTTTGATGTCTCTCTGTCTTCTCCTGGAACCGAAAGGACTCCAGGAGGGACAGTGACATCACTTCCCCTGCCTGTGTTTACATTACACAGACAGGGGACAGATTGCCATTGGTTGGGACCGATCGCCAGACACTGACCAAAAATCATTGGTCAGTATCTGGTGATTGATCGGTTCCCTACCGAATGCCATCGGAATCGGCACCCGCAGCGCGCTCTGGGAGCCGAGAACGCGCCGACGTAGGTCTACGTGACCAGACGGGATCATGCCACTCTGCCGCAGTATCACTACGGTACTCAGTGGTAAAGTGGTTAACTTTATATTGACACCCACAGCAGTTTATAGAAGGCAGTGTGAACTGCCTGCAAGGGAGATCGGATGCGGGAATCCACACTGGAATCGCGCTGATTTCCGCATCACGTGAACTGGGGCTACAGCATGGTGCAGAAAATTGTAGGGGGGGAACTTGTTACTATTGAAAAATTGAGACTTTTTGCCGGAGGAATGAAATGAAAGAGGTTACGTAGTCTTATGTTGTTGCTTTGTTTTGGGGACGTTTTTTGATGATTGTGGTGTATGAATAATGTGTGGAGTAGAAATGGAATTTCTCTGTCAATTTGTTTTCTACAACGACAAATCTTTTCTTTATTTTGTAGATGGTGAAATGACCATCAAGGCTGAACAATGACAACACGGTGCTGTGAGGGTCAAATGCTGGGAAATTAGAGGTATGTATCAAATTTAGTCTATAAATGCTGTAATCTGCGGGACATTTAAGTGACATTTTTTTTTTTTAAGTTGTGGGCTCCATTTACGAAGCCGTATTTTTCTGTTTACAATTTGAGGTAAAATAGCTTTTATATTGCAATTCACAAAAAAAAAACACGCTAGTAAAATACCGAATGCATTCGCTATTTCATCAAAATATAGACCGTGAAGCACAGCTCAAGGTGAGTCTTCACCTATCTCACCCCCACTGCACACTAATGGGTGCTGGCCATGTTTGTCACATAAGTCATGGTGTGAAAAACAAATCTGGTTGGTTGCATTTCTATAAAATAAACTTTGTACAGATGAGGGAATATAGCCACTTAGCTGGTGGCTAAATTCTCTCATCTGTACAAGGGGAGGCCAATAATTTATTACCCTCACCAAGATCCAGATGTGCTAGGGATCCTAAATGTAGTCCACTAACTCTTCCTTATCTACATATCCACCTCCTATGCTCTACACGCTTCTCACATCTGCCGAATAGATCTTTACTACCATCTGCGTAGAAGTATGCAGATTTGGAGGAAAACCAGCTGACAACATGACCTTGCTGAATGAATGTTGCACCTTATCCTTTTTGGTGGTGGGCGATTAAGCATGTTTTACTCATTTCTTTAGTCTCAGGGTCGTATGGATATACCCAGCTTTCACCCATGGTCACTAATCTGTTTAAAAGTCTTCCTCCTTGTTGTGGTACAGGTTCAAAATGCTTTGTGCAAATTCTACTCTTTGCTGTTTTTGGAAAGTTGTCAGTAACCTTGGAACGCATTTCTTGACTCGAACTATAATTCACCTCAAATTGGCATGCAGATTACGAAGATAACCACTAAAAAACCTGCAAATATTCAAATACCTAGCACATCCTTGGTGGAAGAAGGGTATGCATGTGTAATTTTTTTATACTATATTCACCTGGTATCCTCTGGAGGAACCCTAGGGTTCCAAAGAGCCCTGAAACAAAGAAATGTATAAAAATGACACACAGCATCCAGTGCTCCTCTGTTTAATGTATTAGCAATTATTCCATGGATAAACACACTAAGAGTCTGTGGTATAACATTTAAAAGCATTAGTGGGGGGGTGAATGATGGATGGTTCACCTCTGCAGCTCCTGTAAGATTTGGGCAGGATCCTAGAACCTGTGATTCCATAGAACCCTGGTTGAGAAACCCTGCTTTAAAGTCTTTTTTTGCTGTGATATTTGGGAAGTCAATACTATATCTTTAGACAAGTCTACAGTATTTTTTCTTGTTGAATAGCCATTACCATTCTCCGATGTTCTTGAAAGTGTTTCTTGTATCAATCTATCAAATCTTCAAATTGACACCCTGCTCCTTACAGCTCAAGTTCTGCACCTTTGTAGGACTACTCAAAATTGGCTATTATATTTTTACATTCCTTAAATACCACATGCCTGGAACATAAAAGGTTTTTTTTTTTTTTTCAAAAATCATACTTGCTTATGTAGATGCAGCCTTAGTCCTCTCCTGCTGGCTCGAAGACTTAGAACCAAGCGATCAAAGACTGCAGATCGCTCAGTTCTCAGAGCTCCGTGAGCAGAGAGCTGGTGACTGTCGGCCAACTGACTCTTTGCTCTACCCCCCTGGACTGTGCTGTTTGTGGTCCCAACAGAGCAGAGTTCAGATGCGATGTGCAGATAGATATATATATATATATATATATATATATATATATATATATATATATATATATATATATATATATATATATATATATATACAGGTCCCTCTCAAAAAATTAGCATATTGTGATAAAGTTCATTATTTTCTGTAATGTACTGATAAACATTAGACTTTCATATATTTTAGTTTCATTACACACAACTGAAGTAGTACAAGCCTTTTATTGTTTTAATATTGATTTTGGCATACAGCTCATGAAAAACCCAAATTCCTATCTCAAAAAATTAGCATATTTCATCCGACCAATAAAAAGTGTTTTAATACAAAAAAAGTCAACCTTCAAATATGTTCACTTATGCACTCAATACTTGGTCGGGAATCCTTTTGCAGAAATGACTCCTTCAATGCGGCGTGGCATGGAGGCAATCAGCCTGTGGCACTGCTGAGGTGTTATGGAGGCCCAGGATGCTTCGATAGCCTTGAGCTCATCCAGAGTGTTGGGTCTTGCGTCTCTCAACTTTCTCTTCACAACATCACACAGATTCTCTATGGGGTTCAGGTCAGGAGAGTTAGCAGGCCAATTGAGCACAGTAATACCATGGTCAGTAAACCATTTACCAGTGGTTTTGGCACTGTGAGCAGGTGCCAGGTCGTGCTGAAAAATGAAATCTTCATCTCCATAAAGCTTTTCAGCAGATGGAAGCGTGAAGTGCTCCAAAATCTCATGATAGCTGCATTGACCCTGCCCTTGATAAAACACAGTGGACCAACACCAGCAGGTGACATGGCACCCCAGACCATCACTGACTGTGGGTACTTGACACTGGACTTTAGGCATTTTGGCATTTCCCTCTCCCCAGTCTTCCTCCAGACTCTGGCACCTTGATTTCCGAATGACATGCAAAATTTGCTTTCATCCGAAAAAAGTAATTTGGACCACTGAGCAACAGTCCAGTGCTGCTTCTCTGTAGCCCAGGTCAGGCGCTTCTGCCGCTGTTTCTGGTTCAAAAGTGGCTTGACCTGGGGAATGCGGCACCTGTAGCCCATTTCCTGCACACGCCTGTACACGGTGGCTCTAGATGTTTCTACTCCAGACTCAGTCCACTGCTTCCGCTGGTCCACCAAGGTCTGGAATCGGTCCTTCTCCACAATCTTCCTCAGAGTCTGGTCACCTCTTCTCGTTGTGCAGCGTTTTCTGCCACACTTTTTCCTTCCCACAGACTTCCCACTGAGGTGCCTTGATACAGCACTCTGGGAACAGCCTATTCGTTCAGAAATGTCTTTGTGTCTTACCCTCTTGCTTGAGGGTGTCAATGATGGCCTTCTGGACAGCAGTCAGGTCGGCAGTCTTACCCATGATTGCGGTTTTGAGTAATGAACCAGGCTGGCAGTTTTTAAAAGCCTCAGGAATCTTTTGCAGGTGTTTAGAGTTAATTCGTTGATTCAGATGATTAGGTTAATGGCTCGTTTAGAGAACCTTTTCATGATATGCTAATTTTTTGAGATGGGAATTTTGGGTTTTCATGAGCTGTATGCCAAAATCATCAATATTAAAACAATAAAAGGCTTGCACTACTTCAGTTGTGTGTAATGAATCTAAAATATATGAAAGTCTAATGTTTATCAGTACATTACAGAAAATAATGAACTTTATCACAATATGCTAATTTTTTGAGAGGGACATGTATGTATGTATGTGTGTGTATATGTGTATATATATATATATATATATATATATATATATATATATATATATATATATATATATATATATGTAACAGATCCCCAATACTTGGACCAAGTATTTCGGTCTTAGGTCTCCAGACTCTCACGTGATGCAGTGACCTGGCCCCTCAATTCCCCCCAAACATTAGCCTAAGCTCAATGAAGGGTAAAACAAAAGACACTTTATTCACCTACTCACTTCCAATATATACAGTTTTAGGTGCTTGATTACATCATGCAAATGTATTGTATACAGAACATAATTAACATACCTGGCCATCTGGACAGAAACAGGTGAATGACATTGCAGGCTCAGACAGGATTAGCATTATCATAATTGACTCCACAAACAACCAGCCCAAACATAGCTGAATACACTTTCCTAGAAATGTGAACACACTTAACCTCTAAACAGATGAAAGCAGAAGACGTAGGCTCTCAGACTGCCCGTCTCCATTTTCAACACACCTTATAACTGTCAATACACATCCCCCACAGTAGACATCATTAGCATCTCTTTAGTCTCTCAATGTGTGAAGTCCTCTGCGGCAACAGGCCGCTTTAGGCCTGTAACATTGATCCCAGTCTAAGTCTGTATCTTGGGGTGACATGGATTTGAGTCCAAAGCAACACTACTCCCATGGTCCTCCAGCATATACCCCCACACAGAGGTGCACTCCCCTATAAGCCAGGGCCCGTAGTCCGTGGGCAGGAGGCTGGCCTGCACACTCCTCCAGTAGCCCATGGCACTTGTCACACTAATATATATATATATATATATATATATATATATCTATGCACCCTCCAAGGTAGGTGCTAGGTAAAGTATAGTCTTACCATGCAGGGCCATGATTTTCAGCTAGGCTTGTATGTGTTCCCAGGTGTGCCTGTTGTGTTGGGGAGTCTCCCCATTGTGTCCCAATGAGGGCTCTCATTGGTCAGTGGAGGAAACCTGACCAATAGCACACCTGGGCTTGTATCCATCCTCGAAGGGCAGATTCTGCCGCAGAGCATTCTGGGAAGGGGTATAAGTCTGTGGGGAGCACATGACAGATTGTCTTTGGCAGGAAGCAGAGTCCCAGGAGAGAGGCGATAGGTGTCTCTCCTCCTATCAGGAGGAATCAGGTGTCTCAGGCAGCTTGCCTGAGGGGACACAGGGCTGAGCTGCAGGAGAGGATCCAGTGTGCTGAGGACCAGTGGAGCTGTGAGGGGTCGAGTTTCAGGAAAGCATTCCCAGTCACGAGTACTGTAAACTGCCCCTGGGGGTCTGCCTAGCAGAGGGGGCCACTGTGGAGAAGGTCAGAGGGATCCAGGAGCTAGCTAGCTGGTGCAGGAGCAAAATAAAGGGGGTGCCAGTGGTTGGGCCCTGAAGTGCAGAGTGTACAGTGCAGTGTTTACAGTGTTAAGAGTTGCTGCAGCATTACAAGAGATTACCTCGGTCAGTGAAGACTACAGGGAGTGTTTTAAAGGACTTTTGAGCTGTGAGGAAGTGTCAGAAGTCAAGTTTAAGTTCACCGACATGGAGTCAGATTCTCGAGCGCCTATGGGTGTTGACCGGCATTCAGCCAGCGTCAAGCCAGCCCTTAAAGGCATTTTTCTCATTTCAACCTTTCAGGACGGCCTACATATGAGAGATTGTGGCTCCACCCTACAGGAAACACAACTAATTTGCAGCTGTTAAAAAGGTCCCACCCATCCTTGAGCTTCAGTTCAGTTGTGTTTCCAACCTTACACCGGAACGTTTGTTTTTTTTTCTCTGACCTGAAGGCAAAGGAGTGTCTGATGGGTACCCCTGTAAGACAGGTAGGGACGGCCTATGAGAGGTTCCTCCCTATCTGTGTCCTGGAAACAGGAACTTACAGGTCGCCAAACATGTCGGGTAGTCGGTTACCTTAAGGAGAAGGTCCCTCCATACCTGTTGTCTCTGCAGGAAGAGTCCCTTCCATTGCTCCTCTATTGCTGGACGGTAAGAATTTCGAATTTCCCGCCAAAGAGCGTGCCTCAAGCCTCGCTGTGAAGACCGGAAGTTCCAGTCAGAAGAGGAGGAGCGAGCAGTACCTGGAAGGAAGCTCGAGAGGGAGGAGACGCCGGATCCACGAGCACTCATGGCAGAATCTCCGGCTACGAAGGGGCTGAAACACCCCAAAGAGACTCGAACGACCGCACTTCCCACAGAGGAGAAAGCGGCAGTGCAGGTGGCTGTAGGAAACTCAGAAAAACCGGGTAAGTGACTACAGCGGTGGTGGGGCCGACTGCTGTCTATAGGAGACAGTCATGCCTTTTTCTTTCCTGATTGAGCAGCCGCAGTGTTAGACTAAATATGTCTGTTGCAAACAAATGTTTTCTCTTCTTGTGTCTATGCACAGGTCTTCCAGCTACACAGGAGGCCCCTGCCAGACCAGACCCCCATCTAACACCAGCACTGATATGACTAGAAAGTGTGGTAACTGTGGGGATAAGTTGTTGAGGTCTTAAAGCCATTGTGCCATACATGTATTAATAAATTGGCAGGGCAAGAAGCATCTGTTTTAATGAAAGGTTTCCTTAAATCAATGCAGGATGAGATGTTGGCTACTATTCAGTCATTTAGGACTGCGGCAGCTATCACTCAGACCCCAACACAGACAGAGGAAATATCAAGGGATTATTTATCCTCCCAGGATAGTGTGTGGTCAAGAGGACCCTCTTCTCTCTTCTCAGGATCCCAACCCATTCCCTCATCACAAGTTAGGGAGGAGGAGGATCCAGGGGAAGGCACCAGTCACATTAGATCCCCATCCAGTTCAGACAAGGAGTCAAACAGTGACAATGAGAAGGAAAGGGATAGTTTCAAAAGAAACAAGAGTCTCTTTCCTTTAGAGTGTATGGAGGGTCTCCTTAAAGTGGTGCATGCCACTGAAGGGATCCCAACTCCGGTCAAGAGTCTTCCATTAAGGATAAAGTGTACAAGGGCTTGGGAAGAGCTCAGTACAGAGCAATTCCCATCCACCAGTCTTTAAAGGACATGATTGACCAGGAATGGAAATTTCCCATGAATGCCTTATCCAGACCAAAAAACTGGAAAAGAAGGTATCCTTTTGAGGAACAGGAATTGGAGGAGTTTATAAAAAGCCCTAAACTAGACGCTCCTCTGGCCCAGCTATCAGAGGTCAGATTTGTCCTTTGAAAATGCTGGTCACATTAAAGGTGTCATGGATCTCAAGATCGAATCCTTACTAAAAAAAGGCTTTGGCTTCTAACTCCTATAATATGACTACAGCTCTAGCAGATACCTGTATGGCCAGAAATGTAGATTTGTGGATCAAGGAATTGTCAAAACATATCTCTACAATGGAGGGATCACAAGACTTACTAGATTCCCTATCTGTGATTGGGAAAGCGGTGTCTTAGCAGACTCAGCAGTAGAGTCAATATTAGCCTCTGCAAGAACAGCAGCTCTGATGAATTCTGCTAGGAGGGCAGTTTGGGTCAAAGCATGGGAAGGAGATATATCTTCCAAGCTGAGACTTTGCGCATTACCTTTTGAAGGGTCTTTTTTGTTTGGCTCTGGGCTGGATGATGTTTTATCCAGATCCTCAGAGAAGGGGAAAAAATTCCCTACTAAGAGGAAGGACAAGTTGGGGAGGTATTCCTTTCGGAACTTCCAAGACAGAAAGCAACAAAGGCCTTTCAGGGGGCAAACCAGGAGAGGTGGTCCGGCAAAGGGAAAACAAGGAGCTAACTTGCTGTTCCTTAAACCTGGACCCAATCCTAAAGAGACCAAGTGACGCCAGCGTCGGGGTAGGGGGCAGGTTAGCCCATTTCATTTCCCAATGGGAAAACATCTCAACCAGCCCCTATATTCTACAGATCATCCGGGAAGGTTACCGACTGGAGTTTTCCTCTCAGCCAGTGACGGAAATAACAATGACATATCCCTCAAGAGTAAAACAAAAGAAGAAAGCACTGCTAGAAGGTATTCACGAGTTAGCATAACAGAGGGTGATTACACCTGTACCATTAAGTCAGGTAGTTAAAGGCTTTTACTCCCACATATTTGTGGTACCAAAGCCCTCGGGAAAATTCCGGCTAGTCATAAACCTCAAAAATTAAACAAATTTCTAATATACAAGAAGTTCTCTACGGAGAACATTTATGCGGTCAGAAAAAATCTGTTTCAGAACATTTCTTTATGACCACACTGGATCTAAGGGATGCTTACCTGCATGTCCCAATTTGTCCGGAACATCAAGCATTCCTCAGATTCGCAGTAGTGACGGAAGAAGGAACTGCACACTGGCAGTTCAGAGCTCTTCCCTTTGGCTTGGCAGCCAGTCCAAGGATCTTTACGAAGATCTTGGCAGAAGTAGTAGGCCATCTTCATCTTCAGGGCCTAAGTTTGATCCCTTATCTGGACGATATGTTGATCTTTGCGCAAGATCAGCAAAACAGGCCACGGCAGACACCCAAAAAGTGATGTCAGTCCTACAGACGGTAGGGTGGCTGATGAATGTGGAGAAATCCTCAATAGAGCCAGCACAGGTTCAAGTCTATCTGGGGTACAAGATAGATAGATTCCAGAGTAAAGAGACTTTTTCTCCCAGAGGAAAAGGTGGAAAAGTGGTCTCGGTGGTGGAAAATGTCTGTTCTCATCCTCGGTGTTCCTGGAGACAGTTCATGAGGATTTTGGGTCTGATGACAGCTTGTATCCCAGCTGTAGAGTGGGCCAAATTGCACTCATGACACCTCCTCCAATTTTTCCACCTGCTCTCTTGGAACAAGAAACAAGAGTCCCTAGACGAAAAAATTACGCTCTCCCCGCAAGTAATATCCCTAAAATGGTGGACAGTTCTCAAAAATCTGAGGGAAGGGCGACTCTGGGGTCAAGAGCACCCCCAAAAGATCACCACGGATGCAAGTTCCGAGGGGTGGGGAGCTCATCTTGAATGAGCTCATGCCCAGGGCACCTGGGATATACAGATACGTCAGGCCTCATCCAACTACAGAGAGCTGAAAGCGGTGGGAGAAGCAATAAGAGCATTCGAAAAGGACATTTCAGGGAAAGAAGTCCAAATCCATTCAGACAATGCTACAACAGTAGCTTACTTGAATCATCGAGGGGGGACCAGATCGAACACCCTGTTAAAGTTAGTTTAGGAGACACTGGGCTGGGCAGAAAAGAGAGTGATTTCTCTATCGGCAGTGCATATAAAAGGCACGGACAACTGGGAAGTGAACTTCCTCAGTCGCCATTCCATCAAGCAGACAGAATGGCAACTGAATCCCAGAATATTTCAACTTCTAGTTCAAAAGTTTGGTCAGCTGGAAGTGGATATGTTTGCCACTTGGCAGAACAAAAAAGTAAGCCGGTTCTTCTCCCTGACACAACAAAAGGGTATTTTGGGCTTGGATGCTCTAGCACAGCCATGGCACTTCAGGCTAGCCTATGCTTTTCCTCCTCAAAATCTGATTCCAAGAGTTCTACAGAGACTCAGTGGATGGCCGCAACTACGTCTCATCTTGATTGCCACTTGGTGGCCAAAGATAATGTGGTTCGTGACTCTGGTATCCCTATCAGTGACAGCTCCTTGAAAACTACCAGAGGCTCCGGATCTGTTACTACAAGGGCCTCTTATTCACCCCAGACCACAGTTTTTTTCAGTTAACAGCCTGGGTAGTGAGCGCCAAATCCTAAAGGGAAAAGGTTGTTCAGATAAGGTCATTGATACCCTCCTAAGTAGAAAACAAGTTACTAGGAAAATGTATTCCAAAATTTGGAAAAAATTCTGTACTTGGCAGAGTCAGAAGAAGAATTCCTCTGCCTCGATCCCCATTATCCTGGAATTTTTACAGGATGGGGTAGATAAGGGGGTAGCAGTTAACACCGTTAGAGTACAGGTAGCGGCACTTTCTGTTAGATAAGTCTGGAGCCGTTAAAAGATTTTTGTTAGCTCGGGGAAGAGCGACCCCGATTAATAGGGCTAATGTTCCAGTATGGAACTTAACTCAAGTACTAGAGACGTTATCTAGTGAACCCTTTGAACCTTTGGTTAAGGTTAATCTGAATATTTTGTCAATTAAGTTAACTTTTCTGTTGGCAATTACCACAGCCAGAAGAGTGGGAGATTTACAAAGTTTGTCCATAAAGGAGCCCTTTATGCTAATTCTCTAAGACAGAGTGATTCTTAGACCAGATCCCCTGTACCTACCCAAAGTAGTTTCCTCTTTTCACAGAAAACAAGAGATGGTCCTGCCATCATTTTGTGAAAAGCCTAGGTGTGCAAAGGAATGAAAATTCCATTGCCTGGATGTAAAAAGGTGCCTTCTCACCTATTTGGAAAGAACCAAAGGATTTAGAAGGTCTAGTCACCTGTTGGTTCTACATTCTGGACCAAGAAAGGGATTGCAAGCATCAAAACCCTTGATCTCTAGGTGGATTAAGCAAGCCATTAGTATGTCTTATAAGGTGTCAGGCATCCCCCCACCAGCAAATCTAAAGGCACATTCCACAAGGGGCATGGCAACATCCTGGGCCGAAGGAGCCGGAGCATCCTGGGAACAGATCCGCCATGCAGCCACCTGGTCCAGTCAAGATACCTTCCTAAAGCACTATCGTGCGGAAGTACTGTCTCAACAAGTCCTTGCCTTTGGCAGAAAGGTTTTACAGGCAGTGGTCCCGCCCTAAGGTAGGCCAGTATGGATTCCTTTATCATCCTCTCATATGTAGGCCGTCCTGGAAGGGTGAAATGAGAAAACTTACCATTGGTGTACCGGTAATGGCCTTTCTATTAACCCTTCCAGGACGGCCGGCCTACTTCCCGCCCAGAGGTGGTGGTGAGTTAAGTGTGTATGTGTGTGTGTATATATATATATATATATATATATATATATATATATATATATATATATATATATATATATATATATATATATATATATATATATATAGGCATCTGAGAATGTAGATTTAGTGGCTGTTACGGAGACATGGTTTAATGAAAGAAATGACTGGGACATAACCATACCAGGGTACTCTTTATACAGAAGAGACAGAGTAGGCAAGAAAGGAGGAGGAGTGGCCCTGTATGTGAAAGATAGCATTAAATCTAACCTAATACAAGTTGGTGAGGCCAACATAGTCAGTTTGGGTTACGTTGCAGTTTGCTAATCATGCAGTAACTCGTGTAGGTGTGATATATAGACCACCTGGTCAAGTTAAAGAACTAGATGATCTACTAGTTGAAGAAATAGCTAAAATGACAATGAAAGGAGAAGTTATCATTATGGGAGATTTCAATCTTCCAGATATAAACTGGAAAACCAAAATAGCAAGTTCTACCAGGAGTACAGATATTCTAAATTCCCTACTGGGGTTGTCTCTGCAACAAGTGGTTGAGGAGCCAACCCGGAGGGAGGCCATTTTGGATCTGGTATTCACAAATGGGGATTCGGTATATGATGTCATTGTAGGCGAAACCTTGGGATCTAGTGATCACCAGTCAGTGTGGTTTAATATAAGAACTGTGAAAGAGTCACACCACACAAAAACAAAAGTTTTAGATTTTAGAAAAACAGACTTTTCAAAAATGAAATTAGTCATAAATGAGTCCTTATCAGACTGGAACGGATTACATGGAGTCCAGGAGAAATGGGACTACTTAAAAGGTGCATTATTGAAGGCAACAGAAAATTGCATTAGACTTGTCAGTAAAAGCAAAAAAAGGAAGAGACCACTGTGGTACTCAGCAGAAGTGGCCCAAATCATTAAAAATAAAAAGCTAGCATTTTGTAATTATAAAAAAACCCAGAGCAATGAAGATAAGGAAATCTACAAGATTAGGCAGAAAGAGGCCAAGCAAGTTATAAGAACTTCTAAAGCGCAGGCAGAAGAAAAACTAGCTCAGTCTATGAAAAAGGGGGATAAGACATTCTTCAGATATATAAATGAAAAAAGGAAATTAAAACAAGGAATAACTAAATTAAAAACAAAGGACGGAAGGTATGTAGAAGAAAATAAAGGGCTAGCTGACTGCCTTAATGAATACTTCTGTTCAGTTTTTACAGAAGAAAAAGAAGGAGAAGGACCTCCACTTGAAAGGATGACTAATGAATCATTTGATGCATGTGTCTTTACAGAGGAAGACATTCTAAGATTGCTGTCTAAAGTGAAGACAAATAAGTCACAGGGTCCTGATGGGATACACCCAAGATTATTAAAAGAGCTTAGTGGTGAGCTGGCAAAACCATTAACAGATCTATTTAACCAATCATTAGTAACAGGAGTCGTCCCGGAAGATTGGAAATTGGCAAATGTCGTGCCCATTCACAAGAAAGGTAGTAGGGAGGAATCGAGCAACTATAGACCAGTGAGTCTGACATCAATAGTAGGCAAATTAATGGAAACCCTATTAAAGGATAGGATTGTGGAACATCTTAAATCCCATGGATTGCAAGATGAAAAACAACATGGGTTTACTTCAGGGAGATCATGTCAAACAAATCTTATAGATTTTTTTGACTGGGTGACTAAAATAATAGACGGTGGAGGTGCAGTAGACATTGCATATCTAGATTTTAGTAAGGCTTTTGACACTGTCCCACATAGAAGACTTATCAATAAACTGCAGTCATTGAGCATGGACTCCCATATTGTTGAGTGGATTAGGCAGTGGCTGAGTGACAGACAACAGAGGGTTGTAGTCAATGGAGAACATTCAGAACAAGGTCATGTTACCAGTGGGGTACCTCAGGGATCTGTACTGGGACCAATTTTGTTTAATATCTTCATAAGTGATATTGCAAAAGGCCTCGATGGTAAGGTTTGTCTTTTTGCTGATGACACAAAGATATGTAACAGGGTTGATGTTCCTGGAGGGAAACGCCAAATGGAAAAGGATTTAGGAAAACTAGAAGAATGGTCAGAACTCTGGCAACTGAAATTTAATGTGGATAAGTGCAAGATAATGCACCTGGGGCGTAAAAACCCAAGGGCAGAATATAGAATATTTGACACAGTCCTGACCTCAGTATCTGAGGAAAGGGATTTAGGAGTAATTATTTCAGAAGACTTAAAGGTGGGAAGACAATGTAATAGAGCAGCACGAAATGCCAGCAGAATGCTTGGATGTATAGGGAAAGGTATAAGCAGTAGAAAGAGAGAAGTGCTTATGCCGCTGTACAGAACACTGGTGAGACCTCACTTGGAGTATTGTGCGCAGTACTGGAGGCCATATCTCCAGAAGGATATAGATACTCTAGAGAGAGTTCAGAGAAGAGCTACTAAACTAGTACATGGATTGCAGGAAAAAACTTACCAGGAAAGGATAAAGGACCTTAACATGTATAGCTTGGAAGAAAGAAGAGACAGAGGGGATATGATAGAAACATTTAAATACATAAAGGGAATCAACTCGGTAAAGGAGGAGAGCATATTTAAAAGAAGAAAAACTACCACAAGAGGACACAGTTTTAAATTAGAGGGGCAAAGGTTTAAAAGTAATATGAGGAAGTATTACTTTACTGAGAGAGTAGTGGATGCATGGAATAACCTTCCTGCAGAAGTGGTAGCTGCAAATACAGTGAAGGAGTTTAAGCATGCATGGGATAGGCATAAGGCTATCCTTCATACAAGATAGGGCCAGGGACTATTCATAGGATTCAGATATATTGGGCAGACTAGATGGGCCAAATGGTTCTTATCTGCCGACACATTCTATGTTTCTATGTTTCTAAACTGTATGTTATTGAATAACTGTGTCCCTTGACAGTTTGGTTGGAAAGTTACTTTTCTATTACTGAAGCTCAAAGATGGGTGGGACCTTTTTAACAGCTGCAAATTAGTTGTGTTTCCTGTAGGGTGGAGCCACAATCTCTCATATGTAGGCCTTCCTGGAAGGGTTAATAGAAAGGCCGCTACCGGTACACTAACGGTAAGTTTTCTTCAAATGTCCAAATTTGTACCTAGTTGAGCCAGAGGAGTATCCCACTCATTCCCTTCTCCCATCCCCATATAAAATAAACAAAAACAACCAAAGACACCGGACTGGTCATTGTCTCAGATCTCACACTTGAGCAATCCGCTTAAATGTGCTGTTGGTGTTAACAGTAGCCATGGCAGACCCACATCAGGCCCAATGCCTGGAAATATTGCTACATATATAATCATTTAAAAAAAGTTTCTGCTGTACGCTTTAAAGTTCTACTTCTTCCACCATGCCCTCAGTTATGCTGTTTCCTCCAGTATGGAGCCATTACAGGCAACTTTTCTAGTGGGGGACTATGCTCTCTCTGTGGTGGGGGGGGGGGGGGGGGTCTTACCCAGGGTTTTTTCTGATCTTCTGACCATCCCAGCACCTCCCTCCTGTTGGATGATGGGGGTGTTGCAGTGCCTTTTTTTCCCTCACCAGCCCAGGGGAGCAATGGCCAGCCGGGTTTTCTGTGCCTGTGTGCCCAAAGCTGCATGGAGTTATTTGGGCTGGTGTCATGCAGCCCAGGACTTACAAGGTGGTTCCTTCAGTTCAGGGAAGCCGCTATAGTGGTGGAAACTTGCCACATGTGAACTCCGGGTCCTGTCCACTCCACATTCTCAGAATTCCGCTGCACTGTGCAATATGGAAAAAGCAGAAACTGCTGGCTGCTACGGCGGAAGCAGGTGCCTCATCTCATGCACTAGCCAGGCCCAGGTAAGGGGGGTACATTGGTGCCTTTCGGTTATCCTTACTATTGGGCTTTTTTGTGTGTGGTTTATTGTGACTTCCTCTCTGGGAGTCAGGGTGATGGAAGCCTGCTGCTGAAGTGCGCTACAGCTGGGGGACTGCTCTGCACTGGTGAAGGTTCTTGGAGCTCCTTCCTCTCTCCTCTATTTGCAGTTGTTTAACCTTGCATGGGGAGCTTGGGTGGTCACATGACGGGTGTGGGTCAATTCGTGCTGGAGCCCACTAAAAATGGGATTGTATTTGTTCCCCTGTGTTATTGTTTAAGGTTGAAGCAAATCGAGCTCTCCTGTTAAAGGGAAGTGCCCTTCCTAGAAAAAGACACTTAAAGTAGAACTACAAGCAAAACTTATTTTGTATAGAGTAAGGGGGGGGGGGTTATAAACTCAGTCAGATATTTTTTGCCATCTGGCCCATTGCCGAGATTTTCCATCACTTCCTGTCCGATAGCCAAACAAGAATTGAGAAGAAATCCCTGCAGATTGAGGGATTTCCTTGGGGATGACAAGGTCCCCAGAACTAGTGTCCCCATTGGAATATTTCCCCTCTATTTCTTTTATGGGGACAACCCAAACTTTGTGTTTTTTTTATTTTTTTTACTCACTGGTGCTCCAGGGCCTTCAAAAGTGTGATGGGTTGTAATGAAATTAGATGTGTAATTAATGCTCCTATAACGCCTGAAGGTGCTACTTGGATGTTGGGACTCTGTATGTCGCCAGGCTGTGTAAAAGTCTCACACGTGGTATTGCCATTCTCCAGAGGAGTAACAGAATGTATTTTTGGGTGTAATGTTTGCTATGTACATGCTATGTGTTAGGAATATCTTATAAATTTACAACTTTGTGTAAAAAAAAAAAAAAAAAAAAAAATACATTTTAATTTTCTTTCCACATTTTTCCAAAAACTTGTGTAAAAAAATGACATGTTCAAAAGACTCATGCCTAATAGAATATACATTGGGGTGTTTTCTTTTCAAAATGGGGTCATGTGGGTAATTAGATTGTCCTGGTGCTCCAGGGCCTTCAAAAGTGTGTTAGGTCGTTAGGATATTATGTGTGAAACTTATGAAATTATGTGTGTAATTTATGCTCCTAGAACACCTGACATTGCCCCTTGCATGTTAGGACTCTGTATGTGGCCAGGCTGTTTAAAAGCCTCACTCTTGGTATTGCCATATTCAAGAGGAGTAGCAGAATGTATTTCGGGGTGTAATTGCAAGTATGCATATACTGTGTGTGAGAAATAACTTGTTCTCTTTTTAAACGGTTTTTATTGAAGGCAAAAGAAACATGGTACAGCAATATGCAGTGAGAATAGTAGGTACATGCCTGGATAAAACAAGGCACATTGAAATACAAAACTGCTGTATATAACATACAAACAACATGTAGCAAATGCAATACATATATGGGATCGACCCGACGTACCGTCTGGGATGCAATGAGGGTACGCTCAAACTGTAGGTGTGACTGAGGCCACACTGCGTGGATGGACCCCCACATAGAAGGGGTCTCAATCAAAACCAAGGCAAGTGGGTATGCCAGGGGCCGATTGAGGGGGGGGGGGACTGGGTTGACAGGTCTGGAAGAAAGTTGGGTAAGTAGGGGGGGGTCATGGGGGGGGAGGTAGCAGCTGGTGCCCGGAGGGAGCCTCGAACCCTACTAGGGGCCCAGGTGGGAGAAGTGAGCCGGTAGTGAGGACGCCCAATCAGGTGAGTAAAAGGCTGTCATCAAGGCCAGGAGGTAGGCAATGGTGAATCCAGGGACGCCATAGCCGCTCATAGGGGGTCAGTTTGTCCAACAAAATTTCTTCCGTTTTAGCATGGAGCATGGCTTGGGTAACCCTGTGTAACATAGCCAGATGACAGAGTGTGGGGGTTTTCAATGCTTTCGCGATGGTTTGCTTTGCAGCCGTCGTGACATATAGGTAAAGTTTGAATTGATGGTGTGTAAGGTTAGGTGGCTTGCGATTCAGGAGAGCAGATGTCGGGTCAGGGACAAGAGGGATGCCAAACATGGTAGACAGTTTCGTGCACTTTGGTTCAGAAGGCTTGAACCACAGGGCACTCCCACCAGATATGTGCGTGGGTACCCGGGGATTCACATCCCCGGAAGCAACGCGGGGAGTACTGAGGCACATATTTAGAGATCCTAGCGGGAACCAAATACCATCTGGTGAGGACCTTGTAATTTGTTTCGAGTGCAACAATATTTGGGGATGCCGATTTGGTAGCCTGCCAGATTTGTATCCAGTCCTCATGATCAAGTGTGATGTGCAGGTCACGTGTTCCCACTTGGCTATGTATGTGGGCGGTGTGGTCTCCTGAGCAGACAGGAGGTGGGCATATAGAGGTCAGAGAGGAGTCCTCGTGTGTGAGGGTCAGTTTTGCATGCACGTTCAAAGGTCGAGAAGGTGGCGGAGTTCTCCCTAATCGGAGTAGCTTGTGTAAAGAAATGCTTGAGTTGTAGGTAGCGGAATATTTCCCCAGAGGGGAGATTATAAGTTTCCCGCAGGGTAGGGAATGGGCAGAAGGTGCGCGGGGTGAAGAATTGATGGGCCCGTATTAGGCCGGCATTAGTCCAGGCGGAGAAGGAAGTCCGCGAGGACCAGGCCGGGTAGAAGGACGGATTGCGGAGAAGAGAGTAGGGGGTTATGAGGAGATTGCAGGTGGAAGCGTCGGCTAAGTCTATCCCAGATGGTCAAGCTATGTTTCGTGATTGGGTTGGTAACGCTCCGCCGTTGTGCGGGTGGTAGCCAGAGCAGATTGGCCACAGATAATGGATCAAATTCCACTGCTTCTAGGGAAACCCACATTGGAATTTCCTTTGTGGCATGGTATTTAGGGAGCTGAGCTAGTTGTGCTGCGTAATAATATTTGGCGAAATGCGGAACGCTCAGCCCGCCGCAAATTAGTGGGCGGTATAGCGTCGGTCTCGGTAAGCGAGGTTTAGTTTTGCTCCAAATAAAGTCCAAAGCTCATTTTTGTAAGATGCGTAAGAAGTAGGCCGGCACCTGAATAGGGAGAACTCGAAAGAGGTACAGGATTTTGGGTAAAATGGACATCTTGATCACTGTGATTCTCCCCATCCAAGATAGGGGCAGGGAGGACCATTTAGACATGAGGTTCGTAAGTGTAGACAGCATGTGGGGGTAATTAGCAGGGTAGAGCCCAGCAGGGTCAGCTGTGAGGTTCACCCCCAGATAGGGGATATACGAGGTTGCCCAAGGGAACGGGAGTGAGGACCTAAGGTGGGTATGGACATCAGTCGGGAGAGATACATTTAAAGCTAGCGATTTTCGAGGATTAACTACGAGGCCCGAGACGGAGCCAAAGATTGCTAGGCTACGTAAGAGGTAAGGAACCGACACTAGGGGGGCAGTAAAAAAAACAAGGACATCATCCGCAAAGAGGCAGAGTTTATGGTGATGTCCCCCTAGCTCAATTCCCTTAATGTTAGGATCAGCGCGAATAAGAATAGCGAGGGGTTCAATAGCTAGGGCAAATAGGAGGGGGGAGAGGGGGCAGCCTTGTCGTGTGCCTCTTTCAATGGGGAAGGAGCCGACCGGAAGCCGGAGTAGTGTACATATGCTCTTGGGTTTCGATAAAGGGCATTCACCCACTGCATAAAATGCGAGCCGAATCCCCAATGACCGAGGACCGAGGTGAGGCAAGGCCAGGATAAGGAGTTAAAGGCTTTGCATAGGTCAAGGGAGAGGAAGCAGGAGGGAATGCGGCGTTGTCTAGCGATGTGGGCTAGGAGAGTAGCCCGTCTGACATTGTCGCCTGCTTGGCGAGACGGGATGAAGCCCGTTTGGTCTGCGTGAACTAATGACCCAATGACGGTATTGAGACTGGTGGAGAGGACTTTGGCTAGTAGTTTAATGTCTATATTCAGTATGGAGATGGGTCTAAAGTTAGACCAAGAAGTGTGGTCGGAGTTGGGTTTAGGGATCATAGAAATAGCAGCCGTTAGGGACTCCTCCCGGAAGAGGTGCCCATCTAGCAGGGAATTGAGCGCCCCCACCAGAGGGGGGATCAGAATGGGAGCGAAGCATTTATAATCAGTAGCGGAGAAGCCGTCTGGGCCTGGGCGCTTACGTGGTTTCAAAGACTTTATGGCTTGCTGCAGTTCCTCAGCTGTGAGGTGCTGTTCCAACATTTCCCTGTGGGTGGATGATAGGGAAGGGAGTTGGACGGAAGATAGGAGGGTGTCTAGCTGAGTTTGATCGAATCCAGAGGGATCATTATAGAGTGCGGAGAGTTTGTCACGAAATTTGCGGAGGATTTTAAGGGGATTGCTGGAGTAGGTGTCCTTGGAAAGTTTAAGACTTATGGGTTTTGGAGTGTAGTCAGCTTTACGCAGTGTCAGAGCGAGGAATGTATCAGGTTTATTAGCTTTCATATAGAGTGTGTTTAGATTTTCGGAGCGTTTGTTCCGCCGATTCTGACAGGAGGAGGTCTAATTCCAGACGTGCTTTGTCAAGAGCCTGTCTCGTGGTGGGCATGGGGGTCGCCTGAAAGTCTGCTGAGGCCTTGTAAAAGGCTGCTTCTAGCTTGTGGAGCAGGAGACGCTTTTCTTTGCGTATGTACGAGGCTCTGCTAATGCAGACCCCTCTAACAACGGGTTTGTGGGCTTCCCACAAAGTCAAGGGGGGCATGTCTGGATGAGAGTTTGTAGTCAGGTAGTCGGTGATGGCTCGTTCTAATTCAAGTTGGTGAGTAGGGTTAGCCAACATGCTGTCATTGATTTGCCAAGAGCGAAGGTTAGGTTTAGGCACCATGGAGGAGGAGGAGGTGATCACTGCATCGTGGTCAGACCAAGAGCACGGTATAACGGTGGAAGCGGAGATAAGTGGGGACGTGCCCACATGGGTAAGAATGTGGTCAATCCGGGAAAATACTTTATGTGGATGAGAGTAGTGGGTGTATTGCTGCCGCCTGGGGTTGTGCTCACGCCACGTGTCCAAGAGAGAATGTTGGTTAAGGAGCTGTTGAAAAGAGAGTCGTTGTGGAGTTGTAGGGGCAGGAGATTTGTAAAGCAGAGGGTAGAGCGTCTGGTTTGAGTCGCCGCAGAGCAGGAGCGTGCCGCTCTTGTGCGTGTTAGAGACACAGGAGGTGGGAAAGGAAAAGAAATCAGGTGCGCTAAAATTCACTGGTGTCACAAATCAGGAAAAGGTGTGACACTATGAGTGTCCCCCATATACCTGTGATGTGTTTCCAAAATTGATGTGCACTTGAACGGGTGTACAGTAAATACTATGCACCCTGGTGCATATACTTGGGTGTGTTATGGTGAATAGGTGATGATAAATGGATAATGTGATACCAACATAAACCAACAAAGTGCACAAGTAATTCAAAGAAAAAGTGTCCAATATTTCAATGGTTGCCACCTCAGTGTATAGTCCATATACATATAAAAGTGCATAAAGTCCCAATCGTCCCCTCACGGGCTAAAGTAAAATCCACTCTGTGGGTTCCTCTAGATCCGTGGGGTGCAGATGAGTTCCACCACCTTTGTGGGGATTAGCCCCTTACCATAGAGAGAAGAGGTTAAGGACGGATAATCAGCCCAGTAGTGTCTTGGGAATTCAGGGAGGTCACCGTGAAATAATCAGATAGTAAGTGTGGCCTCTTACCGGATCGCTCAAACCAAAAGGCGACTGTCTCACTGATCTTTCGGTGTCTCAACCCAATCCCGGTCCACTCTTGTTCTGGGTGTTACTCTCCGCACAGGTGAGGGCTTCCACGTGTATAGTTAGATGTTAACTAATGGACACAGGAAACCGATACCGATATTGGAGAGGCCGTGGCCGCCTGCAGTGCGGTCCTCGGCAACTTGCAATGACGATGCGGCGCTCCTCTGTGACGCGTTTCCACTAAACAGTCGTCTACGGAAATAGGAGTAGACAGCATGGTTACCTGTCGTTACCTCTAGTTCTTCAGTATGCTGTTCCAGTATTGTAGTGCAGAGGCCCACTTCCCTGATTTCATGCGTGAGCCTGTCCGTTATAGTGTCTGAGGTCGTTTTCAGGGCCGGGGTGAGCATCCGCTCAAATTGCTGGAGGAGGTCAGTTTGTGAGGTGTCGCCCCGTAGCATAAGTGGGGTCAGTCGATAGTCAGGGTCAAATTCCCCCTCCTGTGGATGGGCCGAGGAATGCTCACGAGAGGGAGTGTGGGGTGATCTGGAAGATGGCGGGCCCGCCATTTTGGAAGATGACTTGATTAGCACATCCCTGATGGGATTTTGTTTTGATTTTTGACTTGGTGCCCCCGTATACCATCTCTGGTCGGACGGGTAGTTGGGTTTATTAGATGCAAAGCAGGTGATGGGGACTCTATGCGGCAAGGCTGTCCTATCCCCAGAGATGCGGAGCTCTAGGCTGTCATGTCTTGCCTAGAAGACACCACATTCGCCGCCAAAGGAAAGATTGAGCTGGTAGCTGAGGAGGATATGGGTCTCTCTGAGTGCGGAAGCAGCTGCGTAGAGATCAGATAGTTGATGAGGGAATGAAGGGTTGTGGTAATAACTCCTTATGCTGCCGGAGGGAGTTATAAGTCCTTGTGTGGGGTGTGCAGCAGGGTGTTTTGGCCGAGTAGCAGAGGATGGGAGCTTAAAGTTCCTGAAGGGGGGTCACAGTCGCTTTACCGGGAATCTGGCTGCCTGGTCTCGCTGTTGGAGAGGAGAGGCCGTGGCTGAGGCTGCTGGGTAGGCCCCAAATCCAATACTGGGGCACCCAAGCGTCTGCTGCTGCCAGGAGGATATGTGTCCTCTGGAGGTGGTCCCGGTGGGCCTCAGGGGGAAAGACGGTGGTTATGGAGGGCTGGGAGTTCAGTGTGGGCGCTTCGGACCCCCCCGCCGTGATCGCGGGGATTTCAGGCAAGGCCGCGGCTTGGGATGGCGAGTAGGCCCAAGGGACTTTTCGGGGAGGAATCTCTGTGTGTGTACGTTGGAGGATTGTTAGCAGGTCGGGCCAGCTAATCCCCGCTCCTGTGGGAATCTGTCGCGCACCGGATGGCTGGCCGCGGGCTGCGCAGGCGAGGCTGCGGCTTCCGGCCGCTACTAGGCCGCAATGTTCCCGGATAAGAATCGGGCCGCTGCCGCACTCAAAAAGCACCTAGATGTGGAGGGGGCACCAGAGAGAGTCGGGATGGACCGTTTAGAGCTGGCTTCCAGTGCTCAAAACGGTCGGATGGCTATAGATTAAAAGTCTCGGCCCGGAGCTCTCTGTCTGGCGTCCTCCTCAGGCGACATCCGGTCACGCCCCCTGAGAAATAACTTATTATGACAATCTTGTGTAAAAATAAAGTATTTTCCCAAGAATTGTGGGAAAATATTACAACTTCAAAAAACTCACCATGCCTCTTACTAAATACCCTGGAATGTCTACTTTCCAAAAAGGGGTAATTTGGGGGGTATTTGTACTGTCCTGACATTTCGGGGCCTCAATAAATGCGATAGGCCGACGGTACATCAGGTGTGATTAGGCGTGATCAATTTTCAATGATTGGCACAATAGCTTGTAGACTCTAACTTTCACACAGACTAAATAATATCCACTTATTTGGGTTATTTTTTACCAAAGATATATAGTAGTATAAATTTTGGCCCAAATTTATGAGAAAAAAAATTACTTATTTGCAAAATGTTATAATAGAAAGTAAAACAAAATGTTTTTTTTTTTCAAAATTTTCGCTTGTATCGCAAAAATAAATTACTCGGTGATTAAATACCACCAAAAGAAAGCTTGATTTGTGTGAAAAAAAAAAGAGAAACATTTGGGTACAGCGTTGCATGACTGAGTAATTAACATTCAAAGTGTGAGAGCGCTGAAAATTGGCCTGGGCAGGAAGGGGTTGAAAGTGCCTTGTACTGAAGTAGTTAACCAAGAGTTGCTTGCTCAATATTACTTCTGTAACTTGACCATCTAAGACTAAAATGCTGTCTTATTGTGCATGAAAATGTTTAAATGCAAACAAAGAAATGCATGTTCTTTTTTTGGTTGGCTATAATTTGATGTGTCAAGGCTTCTTCCTTTTTCTTCTACTGGAGACTGCTGATTTTCTAGAGAAACTAAAACTGGCTATAGATGGATCACGATTCAAGCAGTTCAGCAGGGACTGGGCCGCATTTTCAATTAATCTATGGCTGTTCCCATTCCAGAAATGTAGATCTGATGATAGACTTCTCTCGAGCCAGCTTGTTGTTCCTTTCAATAAGCACTGCTTAGTGTATTCTGACAGCGGAGGAGTCTCCCCGCTGTCAAATACATTACAACAATTGGAAGGATGTCTCTTTCCACCTGTTGTGGAAATGATTGGAGCATTGAAATTTGCTGCAATGAAAAGCGCACTTGTGGATATTAATATGTGCCAAACGCCATTAATCCCTTGTATTGAAAAGTACAATGTACAGCTCTTTTGTATAAGGTTAGCCCATCGCACTCGGCGACAAAGGAACCGTCACGTTGGGTCATATCGATGCCATCTGAAGGGTCTCTCTGTGTCTGAGTGAGTGTGTGTGGGAAAGTCTCCTGAGCCCTCCAGAGCAGCGCTAGATTTACAGCAAGTGAACAAAAGGAAGGGGGTTACAAGGGAGTGGCTTCAAGACAACCAATCACAGACATGTATACATTCATTTCAAATAGTTTTTATTGTAATTTTTGTCATACAACAAGGGAAAACAACAAGCAGGTTTGCAAAACATGTGTAACAGGTAAAACTGAAGAATTCAATCATCAATATCTTTCCAGATCTTATCAGCTCAGATAGCATGTAACATCTACAATATCGGCAGGTGAAAAGTACAATGCATTATACCTACATCTTCACCACTCACAACAGCTAATGAAAAAACAAGTGCGCCATCTAGTGATCAACTTAGATTATACATCAAAATTGAACTGAACCATTGACACCAGGGGTGCCATTTCTTTCTTTCTTTATGGTAATGCTCGCTAGAGGGGGACATAATCAGTAGGGATGATCGAACTTTTGAAAAGTTCGGTTCGGCCAGAACATCCGAACTTCCCGAAAGTTCGGCCCGGATTTCAGAACCCCATTGAAATCAATGGGACCCGAACTTCGGCAATCAAAAAACACAATTTTTAAGCCCTAAAACCCAATAAATGCCCCTAAAAAGTGCCTAGGGTTCTGGGTCATGCCCCATTAACTATTAATCACACAAAAAAAGTTCTTAAAAATTGTCATTTTTGATAAAAAAGCCAATTATTGAAAAAATTAAAAAAAAAAAAAGATTTTTTGGATTTAGTATCTGAGGGGTCTAAAATGTGTACCTGTGAAGTTTCAGCTCTGTAGCATGTCCAGAACCATAAACAAAGATTGTTTGTATTAGTGCAATTATAGATCTGGAGTATGGCTTCTCGCTTTTCACAGCACCTTGCCGGTTTAATAGCAGGCATTTTTTTGGGTTCTTTGCAGTCAGGAAAAACATCTGAACTTGTGTATAGTGGTACTGTGCACAAGTTCAGATGTTTTGCCTGCCTCCAAAAACCCCCAAAAAATGCCTGCAACAACACACCTGGGCGTTTTTTTTTTTTTTTTGGCGCTAGCATTTTTTTGGGTTCTTTTGAGGCAGGCAAAACATAGTGATAGTGATAGTAGCAGAAATATATTAGTGTAAATGATTTCATTAGCGCAAGCATATATTTCTGCTACTATCGCACCTATATATGGCTAGGTGTATATATACAGACATGGTTGTGTATATATACCCCCTATACACATGTTCAGATGTCATGTCTGACATCAAACATGTCTTCAAAAAAGCACTGGCAGTGGCAGCCCCTGCAGCATAAAAAATGCTTGGCTGGTGAGAAGCCATATGGGTGTGCCGAAGCAATTCAGAGAAATGATCATTTCTCTATAGCGGTCACCCTGCTATGGAAGGGTTTTGTCACTCTGCCATAGCAATCACTGCAAGTTAACCCTACACTACACTACGGTCCCCTTACACTTAACACTTTCCCTACAGAAACTAAATTTTTGAAGCAAACTTAAGTGTAAAGGAGCACTCTTAACTACACTAGATATCCCTTTCCTCACACTAATAAATAAAAATCAAAAAATCTTTTTTTTTTTTTTTTAATTTTTCAATAATTGGCTTTTTTATCAAAAATTACAATTTTTAAGAACTTTTTGTGTGATTTTGTGTCTGGGGGGTCTAAAAGGTGTACCTGTGAAGTTTCTCTGTAGCAAGTCCAGAACCAGAAAAAAAGATCATATAGGTGTTAAAGGAGGGTCCCACATCCCTGTTCTACTGAAAAATTATTTTTCTTTTCATGGTTCTGGACATGCTACAGAGCTGAAACTTCACATGTACACTTTTTAGACCCCCAGATACTAAATCCAAAGTCAAAATCAAAACTTTTTTTTTTCCAATAATTGGCTTTTTTATCAAAAATGACAATTTTTAAGAACTTTTTTTGTGTGATTAATAGTTAATGGGGCATGACCCAGAACTCTAGACACTTTTAGGGGCATTTATTGGGTTTTATGGCTTAAAAATGGTGTTTTTTGATTACCGAAGTTCGGGTCCCATTGAATTCAATGGGGTTCTGAAATCCGAACCGAACTTTTGGGAAATTCGGGTGTTCTGGTCGAACCAAACTTTTCAAAAGTTCGATCATCCCTATTTATTATATCTGCAAAAGACAATAGCAGCAGTCTTATGTCAGTCATATGGATCAAATATAATTGAAAGATGCCAACCATTAATCCTGGTAAAACGATAAGAATTCCACATCACAAACAAATCTCTGCAGTGAATACTGGTGCTCTCGATGGCGGATATATATTTGTGCGATGGATTTCTCCTTGCCATAAATCAGGCTACAAGTTTTGTGCAATTCCATCTAATGGAAGAGTTCCACTAACAGGTCTTTCCTCAATGCCAGTTAAAGCAATATTCGCATAGTGATTAAAGTTACGAGGTACCGGTAAACTGTCACTGGGAGACATAATGGCAATTCAACTAAAAATACATCCTAAAGAAATGTCCACATAAATATTAATAAAACTTCCACAACACACCTCGCTTGTGTGGAAGGGGAAATCTGTTCAGTTTAACAGTTCCATGTATGGCCAGCCTTAAACCATGACATGTATGCAGAAAGACTTGTAACTTCCTTAAACTGGCCATACATGGATCAAAATGTGGCTGGTTCAGCAGGGCCCAGCTGAATTTCGATCCATGTGTGGCCAATGTGGTTTACAGGAGTCATATTCTCGCTCGATCAGTGCAGTAGGCTGCAGAGCTGATGTGTATAGTTAACCACTTAAGCCCCGGAAGATTTTACCCCCTTCCTGACCAGACCCCTTTTTTCAACTTGGCACTTTGTGAATTTTAACTGACAATTGTGCGGAAATGCAATGTGGTACCTAAACAAAATTTACGTCTTTTTTACCACAAACATAGCTTTCTTTTGGTGGTATTTGATCACCTCTGTGTTTTTTATTTTTTGCGATATTAATAAAAAGAGCGAAAATTTTGCAAAAAAATATTTTTAACTTTCTTTAAAAAAATATCCAATATACTCAATTTATGTCATTTTTTTTTTGGCCAAAATATATTTAGCTATATGTCTTTGACAAAAAAAAATTAAATGAGCATATTTTTATTGGTTTGCGCAAAAGTTATAGCATCTACAAACTATGGTGTTGTACTGAAATTTACACAGCTTTAATTTCTGACTGCCTATCTTATTTCATGAAGTGCTAAAATGGCAGGGCAGTACAAACCCCCCCCAAACTACCACTTTTTGGAAAGTAGACATCCTAAGGAATGTTCTGAGAGGCATGTGGAGCTCATTGAATATTTCATTTTTTTGTCACAGGTGTTTGAAAAATGACTAAAAAAAAATATATTTTTTTTTTTACGCAAAGTGGTCATTGAAATGATATATTGCTCACACATGCCATGGGTATATGTGTAATTACACCCCAAAATATATTCTGCTGCTTCTGAGTACAGGGATACCACATATGTGAGACTTTTTGGGAGCCTAGCTGTGTACGGGAGCCCAAAAACAAGTCGCCACCATCAGAATTTCGAAGGGCGTACATTTTTCATTGCATTTTCTCACTACCTATAACGGTTTAGGAGGCCCTGAAATGTGAAGATACCACAACCCCCCCCCCCCCCAATAACCCCATTTTGGAAAGTAGACACCCCAAGCTGTTTGCTGAGAGACATGGTGAGTCCATGGAATATTTTATTTTGCCACAAGTTTTGGGAAAATTACAATTTTTTTTTTTTACACAACGTTGTCACTCAAAGATAGATTTCTCACTCATGACATGGGTATATGTGGAATGGGACCCCAAAATACATTCTGACGCTTCTCCAGAGTATGGGGATGCCCCATGTGTGAGACTTTTTGGGAGCCTAGCTGTGTACAGGACTGCGAAAACCAATCAACACTCTCAGGTTTTCTAATGGCGTAAATTGTGCATGTCACCTATGCACTACCTGTCAGTTTTGGAGGCCCTAAAATTCCAAGATAGCACAAACCCCCCCCCCCCCCCAAATGACCCCATTTTGGAAAGTAGACACCCCAAGTTATTTGCTGAGAGGCATGGTGAGTCCATGGAATATTTTATATTTTTCCACAAGTTCCGGGAAATATATATATATATATTCATTTTTTTTTTTTTTTTTTACACAAAGTTGTCAGTAAATGATATATTGCTCACACATGCCATGGGTAGATGTGAAATGACACCCCAAAATACATTCTGCTGCTTCTGAGTACAGGGATACCCCATGTGTGGGACTTTTTTTGCAGTCTAGCCGAGTACAGGACCCCGAAAACCAACCCCCACTTTCAGGCTTTCCAAGGGCGTAAATTGTTGATTTCACTCCTGACTACCTATCAGTTTCGGAGGCCATGAAATGCCAAGACAGCACAACCCCCCCCCCCCCCCAAAATGACCCCTTTTCGGAACGTAGACACCCTAAGCTATTTGCAGAGAGGCATGTTGGGTGTTTTCCAGATCTCACTTTTTGTTCCAAATTTTGGAAATTGAAAAAAGAGGAAAAAAATGCATTTTCCTGTTTTTTTTCTTCATTTTCCCAAAAAATGAGAGCTGCAAAATACTCACCATGCCTCTCAGCAAATAGATTGGAGTGTCTAATTTGTAATATGGGGTCATTTGGGGGGGTTTTGTGCCATCTTGGCTTTTTATGCACTTCAAAAGTGCGATAGATAGTAAGGAGTGAGATCAACAATTGACGCCCTTAGAAAGCCAGAAGGTGCGGATTGGTTTTCCGGGTCCTGTACGCGGCTAGACTGCCAAAAAGTCTCACACATGGGATATCCCTGTACTCAGGAGAATCAGCAGAATGTATTTTGGGGTGTCTTTTCACATATACCCATGGCATGTGTGAGCATTATATCATTTACTGACAACTTTGTGTAAAAAAAAAAAAAAAAAATGTTCCAGAAAATTGTGGCAAAATATAAACTATTACATGGACTCACCATGCTTCTCAGCCAATAGCTTGGAGTGTCTACTTTTCAAAATGGGGTCATTTGGGGGGGTTTTGTGCTATCTTGAAATTTCAGGGCCTCTGAAACTGTGACAGGTAGTCAGGGGTAAAATCAGAAATTTACGCCATTTGAAGACCTGAAGATGTGGATTGGTTTTTGGGGTCTCGTACACAGCTAGGCTGCCAAAAAGTCTCACACATGTGGTATCCCTGTACTCAGGAGAAGCAGCAGAATGTATTTTGGGGTGTCTTTTCACATATACCCATGGTATGTGTGAGCAATATATTTAGTGACAACTTTCTGTAAAAACAACAAAAAAAAATGATAATTTTCCCGACACTTGTGGCAAAATATAATCCATGGACTCACCATGCCTCTCAGCAAATAGCTTTGGGTGTCTACTTTTCAAAAAGGGGTCATTTGGGGGGTGTTTGAACTGTCCCGGCATTTTATGCTCAATCTTATCCACACATCACCCACTCTTCTAACCACTTGAAAACCAAGCCTTTTCTGTGACTTTTTGTTTACATGAAAAAATATATATGTTTTTACTAGAAAATTACTTTGAACCCCCAAACATTATATATTTCTTTAAAGCAGAGGCCCTATAGAATAAAATGGTGGATGTTGCAAAATTTTTTGCGCACAGATTTTCCAAACGCAATTTCTGCGAAAAAAATACATTTTTTTTAATTTATTGCACAAATACACTATATAATTCCAATTTGTTTGGTAAAATTTAAAAGATGATCTTATGCCAAGTACATAGATACCAAACATGACTTGCTTTAAAAATTGCGCATGCCTCTGCAGCGGCAACAAAGTACGTACATTTTTAGAAACCTTTAAGTCTTTACAGGTTACCACTTTAGACTTACAGAGGAAGTCTACTGCAAGAATTACTGCATTCAACCTGGCGTTTGCAGCAATACCTCACATGCATGCTGCAATTGCGGTTTACATATGTCACTAGACCAACGCTTGCGTGCGCCATTGCGCGCAAGCACGGGGGGACAGGGGGGGGGCTTGATTTTTTTTTTTTATTTTTTTTTTTATTTTGACACCTTTCCTTTCATTTTTTTTTTTTTTTAAATCATTTTTGTTATCTCAGTTCATTTAAATATCCCTTATGATAGCAATCTGTAGTGACAGGTACTCTTTTTTTTTTTTTTTTTTTTAAATTGGGTCTTTTAGACTCTAGATCTCTCCTCTGACCTTAACGCATCTGACCACACCAAAATTGGTGTGATAAAATACTTTCCCAATTTCCCAATGGCCCTGTTTATTTCTGGTGAAACAGAAGTCATGAAATGCTCGTAGCTTCTGGTATCTTAGGCCATAGAGATGATTGGAGCCATTCTCATCTCCAATTAAATCTATGGTTAGATGATTGAACCCACCGGCTACACTCTCGGGTTAACCGGTGGGACAGGAGAGCCCGAGAAAAACCACGGAAGGCTGCGGAAGGCGGCGGTGGGGGGGGGGGAGGTCCCCTCCCACTGCATGTAAAAGCAGTCTAGCGGCCAATTACCTGCTAGGATTGCTTTTACATGTAAGCCGACCGGTGGCTGTAAAAAACGATACCAAGATGATGCCTAAATCTGCAGGCATCATCCTGGTATAACCAAGTCCAGCAACGTACCAGTACATTGCTGGTCCTTGTTTGGCATATAGGATTTTTTTTTTTTTCATGCAGCCTGTGGGCTGAACAAAAAAAAAGAGAACCTATCAGAAATCAGCACAGGAATAATGCGCAGTATTACTCATCATTAACCGCCCAAACAACCAGCCACTGAATTTAATGATGGGTATGCACGACACTATCCACGTATACCATAATAGGATTTTAACTGCAGTGCTGAAATCAGAAAATCACCACAGCTGCTGCCAGCAAAGGTATCCATATATGCTGAGTGCAAACACTGTTTGTGTCAGAATATATAAAATCAATATCTTGGCAGCCGACGAGTACCTGCAAGAGAAACGGGTCACAAAAGAATGAAAAAACAAAGTACATTAAAAGTACAGTAGGAAGAGTAGAAAAACATATAAAATGACTGACACAACAACAGTTTTTGGATCCTTTTATTTTTCTTTCTAACTGTTGTTCCTTGATTTGGGACTGTGATCTTCCAGCTTGGGTCTCTCAAAATGTCGATGGACATCCAACATCTTTCAAGACCCTGTGTTTGTGTGCCCTACACTGTGTTGTGCTGTACCCTACACTAATACTCCACTAGTGTATGGTAGCGCTCGAAACATTCCCCGATGCAGAGACCAGGTTGGTCAGGACATTTGGGACAATAATAACGGGTGTCACGCCTACATCCGCGCCTGCTACAGATACGACATTGTCTTTGGGGTCGTCTTTGGGTAGGGGTACTCGGGAGGACATAAGGAAAATGTCTCTCATGCAGCCGGCTCACTGCATCTGGAAGGGGAAGTTGGGCAGGCATGCCTCCTGGGTACAGGTAGGTAAGAATGATCGTTTCCTGGAATTCCCAGAAGGATCCAGTTCGTCCTGATGCCCTGTATAGGACAAAGGCGTTCAGCATAGCCAATTGGTAAAGGTAAACAGACACTTTTTTGTACCAGCGTCTGGCTTTACGGGCAACTAAATACGGCGCCAAAAGCTGGTCATTAAGGTCCACCCCTCCCATATTAAGGTTATATTCGTGGACACAGAGGGGTTTCTCCAGAACGCCAGTTGCCTAGGGATTTGGATCGTCGTGTCTGCGTGAAGGGAGGACAGAAAATAAACATCCCGTGTATCCTTCCACTTCACCGCAAGCAATTTGTCCATTTTCAAACAGGCTCTCGCCCCCCGACTGACGGGAATTTACAAGCCGTTGGGGGAAGCCCTGGCGATTAGGTTGCACGGTGCCACATGCGCCAATTTGTAATTCAGAAACATGACTAAATAGTGGCACCCTTGTGTAAAAGTTGTCCACGTACAAATGGTACCCCTTTCCGGATAAGGGTGACACCAAGTCCCAAACAATCTTGCTGCTGCTCCCTATGTAGTCTGGGCAGTTGGGGGGCTCCACACAGCTATCTTTTCCCTCATAAACCCGGAAACTAACTGTATAACCTGTGGCCCTGTCACACAATTTATACAGCTTGACCCCGTACTTGGCATGCTTGCTGGGGAGGTACTGTTTCATAACAAGGCGGCCAGTAAATTTAATCAGGGACTCGTCAATGCAGACAACTTGTTCAGGGGTGAACAAGGCTGAAAACCGCTGATTGAAGTGGTCTATGAGGGGCCGAATTTTGTGGAGCCGATCATATTCAGGGTCTCCCCGAGGACGACAGAGTTCATTGTCGCATATGGTGAACTGGGCTAGTGGACCAATATAGCCACACTTCACTCTGTTTGGTTATACCCATGTGGAGGGAAAGGCCCAGAAAGATTTTAAATTCGGAAACAGTTATAGGTTTCCAGCCGAATGGTCTGGCAAGGGGCGAATTTGGGTTGGCGGCGATAAATTGTCGTGCATATAAATTTGATTGATCCACAATAGATCTGTAAAGATCTTCTGTGAAGAAAAGCTCAAAGTTCAGGGGCGTAAAACAAGCTGTCTCCACGTGGATTCCAGGTTGGGCAGTGAATGGGGGGGGAAGTACTGGCGCTGTAGAATCAGTGGGTTGCCAATTGGGATATGCCAGCGCATCAGGGAGGGCACTATGGGCTCTACGGGCCTGTCTACAAATACGCGGTGGCTGCGGGCCACTACTTGTGCTAGCCACCGCACCAACTTCAACTGCACTTAGGGGACTCGCCATGTCACCAGGTGATACTGCAGTGCTGGTTGTACTCGGTCCAGGGTGTACTAGCCCGCTGGCGCTTGCCAGGTCACCAGAAGGATGAGCGGCACTAGTAACCACACTCTGCTCCATACGAGCACCCTGCGATTCCTGCATCTCAACAACTCCAGAATGGGGTCCGGTACGCCTAGGTCTAACAGGGACCCATGTGTCGTCGGAGCTATCTGTCAGGGAGCCGCTGCCGTCATCTGGTTCATATACTGACCCTGATTCTGCCAGTGTAGCTTCCCCATCGCTATCCTCTGACACGGACAGTATATTATATACCTCTTCCCCACTGTACCAACGTTTGGCCATTTTGGTAACTAAATTTACCGGTACAGTGTTGCGACTCACAGGTAATAAAAGCACCTGGTTGTCAAGGACTATTTCAAGCGCTACCAAAAAAACTGCTAATGCTAGCAGGGATCAGGCCTGACTCTTAACACAGCAGTTTTGTGTGTTGTGTTTTTTTGTAAGTGACAGTAATCAATTGATTACTACACTTGCTTGGGTGAAAGGGTTAAATGCAGGCGCTGGCAGGAATCAGTGCTGACAGTGCAAACACCGCGTTTTGGGAACCCCAAACTATGGGGGCGCTAGTATAGTTCTGATCAGATCAGATATTGATCTGTTCAAACACTATACTAGTAATGGAAGTGTATGTGTGCGTATGTGTGTGTGGTAATCAAGGGGTTATTTCTAACTATGCGCCGGGGGTCTGCGGGGACCCTAAATCTCCTTTGGGATAGAAACTAACTCGCTAGCGCAAACTCAAGTCACAAGCACACTAATACAAAATACAGTAAAAACAGTATATTATGTGTGTATTAGTGTGCAATGTGACAGGGGGGGAAGGGGTTAACTGTATGTGATCAGGGGGATAAATCATTATTGGGAGGGGCTGGCAGGTATCCTACAGATAAAAGAAACGGTGGCAAGCGCTAAACCTGGTCACAAGTCACACTTATACGGGTATATAGAAAATGCTATATACTGTATACAGTGTGTGTTGTGGCAGGTGGTGTAGGGGGGATCAGAGGGTTAAATCTTTATTGGGGGGTGGCGGGGACCCTAAACCTTCTTGGGACAGAAACTTAGTCGCCTGCGCTAATTCTGATCACAATCACACTAATACAAAAATAAAAAAACACCGTATATTACGTTTGTATTAGTGTTGAATGTGACAGCGGGTAGGGGTTAACTGGAGGTGATCAGGGGTTAAATCTTTATTGGGGGGGGGTAATTTAAATGGAAAAGGGGGGGGTCGCAAGCGCTACACCTGACCACAAATCACACTTATACAGGTATATAGGAAAATGCTATATGCTGTATACAGTGTGTTTTGTGTCAGGGTCTGTAGGGGTTAATTGGGGGGGGGGGGGGCATCGGGGGTTAAATGTGCCTATCTACCTGTGTGTGGGTGTGCTTGTGCAGTTACTCAGTTAAGCCCCGTACACACGTACCGATTGTCGGCCGCCGAACGATCGGCCGATTTTCGGCTTGTTAGTATGATGCTTCCGACAGCCGACAGCGCACTTTCGGCTGAACAGAATCTGTCATGCAAGCATTAAAATTTTTGTATGCCGACACCAGAACGGTCGATTGTTCGCCAGTCAGTACAGAATTCGGCCGACAGACAGCAGATTTGCAAGACTGGGCATGCTCAGAAAAGAAAAAACACAGGGAAAGTTAACCATCACATGACATCACTTCTGCAGTCGGCGGACAAAATTCGTGTGCAGTCTTTTGCACTTTTCAGCGGACACGACAGCCCGGGGACAAAAGACGGCCGATCGGTTGACCGACGATCGGTACGTGTGTACGGGGCTTTAGATGTGCTCTCCTCTCACGCTGGATCCAAAAAGGACCATGGGAGGTAAGGGCACCTCTTCTCTAAGCCTGCGTTTACATTTCACAGGCTTAGAGTGTCATTTGATTGGGCAGGACCGATCAACAGGTCCAGGCCAAAAATGATTGGCCTGGACTGATGACTGATCGGTTCTGAACCCAATCGAGTCATCGGCGGGACCGCGGGCATCAGAGCGGCGAAGGCTAGTGATGTACCGGTACGTCACTTTGCCTGGCTGGGGCTGACTGCCGCAGTATATGTACTTGCGGCGGTCGGCAAGTGGTTAAACAGCAGGGGAGTCTCCCCGCTGTCAGAATACAATGCCACAGCAGGGAAGATTCCTGAAGGCGACCTGGAACACAGTGAAGCCAGATTTAACCATAACAATCATGCAGCAAGCATTTTAGGTTCACGGTGAAAGTCTTTCTCATGACATGGTTTATATTGTGTGTGTTTTTAACTAAAATCTCCTATTTCATTATCTTTGAAAACATAGGCATGATGCCATTGTAAATTTTCTTTTCCATTAATAGTTGGAAGCAATGATCAGCAAGGTGGGAAGCCATGAACACTCCAAGCAAAATTGGAAGCCATGAACACTCCAAGCAAGATGAAATCCCTTTTCTGCTCCTGCAGCATTAACGGATGGTGGGTACCAATGTAACTCATGGCTTGAGTTAGCCACTCAATTTTGTGGACCGAAAAATGAATGTAATAAGTTTTGCAATGCTGAGTAAGGAAGAAAAGCAACTGAGTTATGAGCTTTCATCATAACTCATTGGTTGGGTTTAGCCACTCAATTTTGTGGACCCAAAAATGAACGTACTTAGTGTTTTGTTATGCTGAGTAAGGAAGGCGATCAACTGAGTTATGAGCTTTCATCATAACACGTTGTTTGGGTTTAGCCATTCAGTTTTGTGGACCCAAAGCTTTACTACATATTTTACCACTATATTCTATAGCTTGCTAAATATCCCCACACTGAGATCCCTCTTGCGAAAGTGTACAGGGAGCCCCCGCTCTCTGGAAGTAAAGGATTAGCTGTTGCAAGAATTGTTGCAAAATTTCTATTGTGAGCTGTTATTGGGTACCTGGACTGGTTGCTGGGCTGTTCTGTAGTAGAGGGTTGAGGGACTGGGGCTATCAAAGTCCTTGCTGGATTGGGGGAGGAGTGCCCACTCCTCCGAGAAGGTCAGGGCTAGATCAGATTCAGTTTTCTCTCCAACTGCTCCCAGTGCATCCTAACAATCACTCTAGATGTTTGATTATGGCTTACAATGGAAATGGCCCTCTCCCAAAGCCCAATGTAGCTTTGTATAAAAGGCTGTTAATTCCCTGATTGCTGCTCATTCTCGCCCACCTTGGAGCAGTATAGTATGCGGTTGCAAATAATTTCCCATTGATTGCAGGCTCTTTGTGGTCCCAACAGAACAGCATTCGTATGCTACCCCCATAGTGCCTGGTTCCTGTGCTGGAGTGATGGGATGAAATGCAAATGATGTGTATTGAAGTCCAGTTGAGCATTGTTCGAATACAGTGCCATTAATTCCCCTTTGCTGCTCATTTATATGCCTACCCTGGAGCAGTGTAGAATGCATTTCAAATGATTTCCCCTTGCGCATATGCTCTTTGTGGTCCCAACAAGGCAGAGTTGATAGACAATGCATATAGGTTTTGGCTGCTTTACTAGAGCCGTGTTTCGTTCATATGCAATGCGAATGATCTGTTGCATAATCAAGCCCTTTCTAGCGTTGGTATACAATGCCAGTAATTCCCCTTCGCTGCTGCCCAGCCTGGAGCTATCTAAATCTATCTAAATCTTGTTGCGGATCATCTGAATGATCAGTATGGTTGGGCTCTGGCAAGACTTTGCTGTTTGGGTTAGTTTGGTAAATTGGTAAGCATACTTTCTCTTACGTCCTCCGACAGTCGCCGCCTCTTCATATTCGTCACATATGGGGTATTAGACTTTGCTCCGAAGGAGTAGCTAGGCAACAGAATATGTTAACATTAAAGCTTTTAACATATCCCACCCTCAGGGGGTGGTCCCCTCAGTCAATACCCTCCTACTTCCTGCAACCATATCTCAGTTTTAATGTCTAGCTTGTCAGGAGTGGCTAGCTTTCTCTGTGCTGGGGCTTTCTGCCCCAGACTCTTTCTTCTTTTTTGATTTTTTGTTTGAGTTTTCTCTCTACCTTTACTTAGCTGTTATTTTTGTCAGCGTTAGTTAGTTCTTCTGATGAAGAGGATCATGCGGGCTGGGTCTCGGGCTGATCCCCCTGGTCGCAGGTCGTGGGTCAGTGGCTTCCCAGCCTGCCATCGAGCGTTCAGCCAGGTAACACTCCTGGTACAGTGAACGACCCATCCCTGTTCGGTGCAGGGATGATTGGTGAGGTGGCTACCTCACTGGACGCTGTGCGGTTTCTTAACCCCCATTTTGTGCGTCTTGAATGCGACTCTCCCTGCCTTGGGTGCAGCGGCTTGTTCGCCTGTGCGGGTCCCCCACGCCATTGAGAGGTAAGTGTATCTATGTGGGGACCTGTCTGGGGGGGTGTCAGTCTGGGACTGTGTAACCTGCCTCTATTCACACTGCTTGTCTCCCTATCTCTCGGCTGCATGCTGTGGGCTGCACGGGGGGGGGGGGGGGGAGCTGTGTGACACTGTGTGTGTCAGCCTGGTCAGTGTGAGAAGCTGTGTGCTGTGGGGCATGTTTTTTGGCATGTTTGGGCATATACAGCGATCGCTGCAGCGATCTGACATGTATTCTTATACAGGGATGTCACGTGTGCATTACTGCACTGTGGAGCGGCGGTTTTGGCGCCAAACGGCGCCATTTTGCCTACACTCGCTCCGGCCGCATGTTTTACATGCATGGCGGCCATTTTCTTGTAGCCTCCATAGGCTTTCATAGAGCGCCCTGGCAGCATCACTTCCTCTTTCCAGGAACATCGATCGAGGCAGCAGCAGCGGCGAGGGTTTCCTCAGGTTTTATCCTTCTGTTCTTGCTATCCATTGCCTGTGTTCAGTTTGCATATTCCCTGTGGGGGTCTCATTGTGCTTGAGTGTGGTGCGGTGGGCTGCGCTTGCCGCGCTTGCTTAAAGGGGCAGTTAGCCCTTTATTGTCCGGCATTACAGGGGCAATGGATTTTCAGGAGGGCAAATTTCCTACCGCCTTGGTGGAAAGCCAGGGGACCGCTGTTTCCCCCCCAGGGGGGGATTTAGCCACTATTGTGGCTGGCCTTGCTGCTCAGGTACAGATGCTGGTGGCTGCTCAATCTACTAAAAGGCCCAGAGTTGCTCTTTCCTCTGATTCTGAGGGTGAAGGTGATGGGGCTGTTATGGCGGGGGCCTCCTTATCGGGGTCCCGCTCCTCCCTAGATCTAGTGGGGTCCGAGGTGGAGGCTGAAGTTGAGGGGGTTGATAATTCTCCCCCTGGCTCGCCTGAAGAGCTTGCAATCATGGATGAGTTGATTGCTTCCATAAAGCAAACGCTGCGTTTGCAGGATGAAGTGTGTCCCCCCCGCCGCCTTGGCGGCTTATGGGACGCAGAGGAAATGCAGGACGCCGCAGGTTTTTCCCTGCAATGATGATTTTCAGCGCGCTGTTAAGGAACAATGGCGCAATCTGCGCAAACCTTTTGCTGTACCAAGTAGATTCAAGCTGCGTTATCCTTTCTCGCCTTCCACTGATGAAAGGTGGTGTGTGCCTCCCCCAGTGGATCACGCAATTGCGGTTTTAAACAAAGCCACTGCGATTCCTGCAGAGGATTCCCCTGTGTTCCGTGATGCCACGGATAGGAGATTGGAGTCTCTTGCCCGTCATACTTATTCTGTTACGGGTTCTATGCTTAAGGCTCTGTTTGCTTCTCTCATGGCGGCCCAGGCGATCGCAAGTTGGACGCAGATGCTTAGGCGCGTCCTAGTGGCCGATTCGGCCTCGCCGGCGACCCTGGATATGGTGGATCAAATACACCAAGGTGTCATGTATCTGTGTGATGCGGACCTGGACCTGGTTCCATTGGCTGCACGTGTGCACAGCGTGGCGGTGTTGTCTCGCCGCCTGGTTTGGTTAAAATGTTGGTCGGTGGACCAATCTTCACGTAAGACCTTAGCCAATCTGCCTTATGATGGGTCTCGCCTTTTTGGGGAGTCCTTGGATGTGTTGATTAAGGGGATCACCGCAGGTAAGAGCACTCTCTTGCCCCATTTCCCCAAGGCTAAGGGGGCTTCTGGGAAGAAGCATGCTAATTTTCGGCCCCCTCAGGGGTCCTTTCGTGCCTTTCAGCCGCACTACAAGGGCAAGCCGTTCAAAGGTCAAGGCTCTCAGAAGAAGCCCTGGTCTGGGAAACAGAAGTCCGGTCAATCCGGATCTGCAGCCCATAACAGTTCGGCCTGAAGGGGCGCCCTCACCCAGTTTTGGGGTGGGGGGACGCTTGCTCGGTTTTCTTCAGCCCTGGTTGGCCCGTGTGCGGGACAGATGGGTTCAGGAGATCGTTCGATCTGGTTACAAGATTGAGTTTCTCTCTCGGCCGGAGAGCAGATTTTTTCCCTCAAATCTTCAACTGTCTCCAGAACGTTTGCGGGACCTGCACCTGGCGGTGCGGGACCTGAGGGCTCAGGGAGTGGTGGTTCCGGTGCCTCATCGGGACAGATTTCGGGGGTTTTATTCCAATCTGTTCACCATGCCCAGAAAGGAGGGCAAGGTTCGTCCAATTCTGGACTTGAAGGCTCTGAACCGCTCTGTGCGGGTTCGCAAGTTCCGCATGGAATCCCTGTGGTCGGTGGTGGCTGCTCTGGTTCTGGGGGAATTCATGGCCTCCATCGATTTGAAGGATGAGTATCTTCACATCCCCATTTTCGAGGGTCACCAGAGGTTCCTTCGATTTGCCATTGCGGAGGATCACTACCAGTTCGTGGCGTTGCCTTTTGGTCTCGCCTCGGCTCCGCGGGTCTTCACCAAGGTGCTTGCACCGGTTCTGGCATTATTGAGGGCCCAGGGCATTTCTGTCCTGGGGTATCTGGACGACATTCTGGTTCGGTCTGCGACCAGCCAAGGTCTGGAGAAGGACCTGTCTGTCACGATGCAAACTCTGCAGGAGTTTGGTTGGACGATAAATTTTCCAAAGTCGACACTGAGTCCGTCGGTTCGTCTTCCCTACCTGGGAATGATTCTGGACTCGGTGCAGGCGAAGGTCTTCCTGCCGGAAGACAAACTCAGAACTCTTCAGGAGGAAGTCGGGTCCCTCAGGGACGTTCAGCACTCGTCTCTGCGGACGTGCATGAGATGTCTGGGATTGATGGTCTCGGCCTTCGAGGCGATTCCCTTCGCCCAGTTTCACACGCGGGGTCTCCAAGCGGAGATCCTGTCCAGGTGGGACGGGCGGCCTCAATCTCTAGGTCTTCAAATCTCGTTGAGTCATCGCACCAGAAGAAACCTTCTGTGGTGGCTCCAGTCCCCGTTGGTGTCCGGGGGCAAGTCGTTTCGTCCTGTCTCGTGGACGGTGATCACCACGGATGCCAGCCTGTCGGGCTGGGGTGGTGTTCTGGGCGTTCTGTCCGCCCAGGGAACTTGGTCGGAGGGGGAGTCTTCCCTTCCGATCAACATTCTGGAGTTGCGTGCGATAAGTCTCTGTCTTCATCGCTGGACGGACCGGCTGCAGGGCTGCCCGGTTCGGGTGCAGACGGACAATGCCACGGCGGTGGCCTACATCAACCACCAAGGGGGCACCAGGAGTGCCCGAGCGGCTCGAGAAGTGGCCGACATTCTGTCTTGGGCCGAGACTCATGTCCCGGCGATAACGGCGGTTCACATTCCGGGGGTGGAGAACTGGCAGGCGGACTATCTGAGTCGCCAGACCCTGGCTCAGGGGGAATGGTCTCTCCACCCGGCTGTCTTCCAGATGTTGTGCGCGAAGTGGGGTCTTCCAGATGTGGACCTGTTCGCGTCTCGTCTCAACAACAAGGTGAGAAGGTTCGTGGCAAGGACGCGCGACCCTCGGGCAGATGCGTCGGACGCGTTAGTGGCCCCGTGGCATCAGTACAGGCTGATGTACGCGTTTCCACCGATTCAGTTGCTGTCCAGGTTCCTTCGCAGGTTACACTCGGAACCCAGCTCGGTGATTCTTGTGGCACCGGACTGGCCTCGCCGGTCCTGGTACGCAGACCTCGTGAATCTGGCGGTCGACGCCCCGTGGCGTCTGCCTCTTCGAGACGATCTACTGTCTCAAGGACCGATATACCATCCTGCTTTACAGTCGCTGGCTTTGACGGCCTGGCTGTTGAGACCGAGGTCCTGAAGGAGAGGGGTCTCTCTCCAGAGGTCGTTCATACTTTGATCAACGCGAGGAAGTCTTCCTCGGGGAAGGTTTATTACCGTACCTGGAAGGCCTATTTTGCCTGGTGTGAGTCCAGGGGGTTTTCACCCCGCACGTACTCGGTTTCCCGTGTGCTGTCTTTCCTTCAAACGGGTGTTGATCAGCGTTTGGCGCTGGCTACGATAAAGGGTCAGGTGTCTGCGCTGGCCGTTCTGTTTCAACGTCCCGTGGCTTCCAACTCCTTGGTTGACACCTTTGTTCAGGGTGTGCGGCATCTGGTTCCTCCTAGGAGGGATCCTTTGCGCCCTTGGGACTTGAATCTCGTTCTGTCTGTGTTGCAACGTGCTCCTTTTGAACAGATCAGGGAGATCTCGTTGTCTATGTTGTCCAAAAAGGTCGCCTTTTTGGTGGCGATCACTTTGGCTCGCAGAGTGTCGGAGCTGGCGGCTTTGTCCTGCAAGTCTCCGTACCTGGTTGTTCATTTGGATAAGGTGGTCTTGCGACCTAATCCTTCTTTTCTTCCGAAACGAGTTTCGGAATTCCATCTTAATGAGGATATTGTCTTACCTTCGCTGTGCGCGAAGCCTAAACATCCAAAGGAGGTGAGATTGCATTCTCTGGATGTTGTTCGGGCGATAAGGGTTTACCTTAAATCGACTGAGTCTTTTCGAAAGACGGACTCCTTGTTTGTTCTTCCAGAGGGTCCTCGGAAGGGCATGGCGGCTTCGGCCTCTACCATCGCCAAATGGATCAGGCAGACCATTGAACAGGCCTATGCCTTGCAGGGGAAGGTTCCCCCTGTGCCTGTGAAGGCGCACTCTACTAGATCTTTGAGTACGTCTTGGGCCTGTCGTCATGGGGCTTCTGTAGCCCAGGTGTGTAAGGCGGCGACCTGGTCGACCGTACACACGTTCACAAAATTCTACAAAGTAGATGTTCAGGCATCGGCGGATGCTTCCTTTGGCCGCAAGGTTCTTAGTGCGGCAATTCCCTAGGGTCCCTTGTTGGGGACCTCTGGCTGTTGGGATAAGTTTTGTATCCCCTGGTTTTTTTGTCTTTTCCTGGGTTGTTGCTCCTGTTGAGCACTTGTTTTTCCTGTTGCCCAGCTGGTTTCCTTCCTTTGGTAAGGTTCCTTTCTTTGATGCGGAGACTGCGTTGCCTTTTCGGCGCGGATGCGTTTCCCACCCCTCATGTTTGCACTGCTTTGGGACGTCCCCATATGTGACGAATATGAAGAGGCAGCGACTGTCGGAGGACGTAAGAGAAAACGGAATTTTTGTAAAATCTTACCTGTAAAATTCCTTTCTCTGAGTCCTCCGACAGTCGCCGCCCCCGCCCCTCTTTTGGGGTTTGGTTGTATACTCTACTGCTATTCCACTAAAACTGAGATATGGTTGCAGGAAGTAGGAGGGTATTGACTGAGGGGACCACCCCCTGAGGGTGGGATATGTTAAAAGCTTTAATGTTAACATATTCTGTTGCCTAGCTACTCCTTCGGAGCAAAGTCTAATACCCCATATGTGACGAATATGAAGAGGCGGCGACTGTCGGAGGACTCAGAGAAAGGAATTTTACAGGTAAGATTTTACAAAAATTCCGTTATTTAGTAGTTAGAATATGTAACCTGTGGTGTTTTTTAGCTACAAGAAAATCTAGGAGGATCATGAGATATACAGTGGGTACGGAAAGTATTCAGACCCCCTTAAATTTTTCACTTTGTTATATTGCAGCCATTTGCTAAAATCATTTAAGTTCATTCTTCTTCCTCATGAATGTACACATAGCACCCCATACTGACAGAAAAACACAGAATTGTTGACATTGTTGCAGATTTATTAAAAAAGAAAAACTGAAATATCAAATGGTCCTAAGTATTCAGACCCTTTGCTGTGACACTTGTATATTTAACTCAGGTGCTTTCCATTTCTTCTGATCATCCTTGAGATGGTTCTACACCTTCATTTGAGTCCAGCTGTGTTTGATTATACTGATTGGACTTGATTAGGAAAGCCACGCACCTGTCTATATAAGACCTTCCAGATCACAATGCATGTCAGAGCAAATGAGAATCATGAGGTCAAAGGAACTGCCTGAAGAGCTCAGAGACAGAATTGTGGCAAGGCACAGATCTGGCCAAGGTTACAAAAAGATTTCTGCTGCACTTAAGGTTCCTAAGAGCACAGTGGCCTCCATAATCCTCAAATGAAAGACGTTTGGGACGACCAGAACCCTTCCTAGAGCTGGCCGTCCGGCAAAACTGGGCTATCGGGGAAGAAGAGCCTTGGTGAGAGAGGTAAAGAAGAACCCAAAGATCACTGTGGCTGAGCTCCAGAGATGCAGTCAGGAGATGGGAGAAAGTTGTAGAAAGTCAAACATCACTGCAGCCCTCCACCAGTCGGGGCTTTATGGTAGAGTGGCCCGAAGGAAGCCTCTCCTCAGTGTAAGACACATGAAAGCCCGCATGGAGTTTGCTAAAAAAAACACCTGAAGGACTCCAAGATGGTGAGAAATAAGATTCTCTGGTCTGATGAGACCAAAATATAACTTTTTGGCCTTAATTCTAAGGGGTATGTGTGGAGAAAACCAGGCACTGCTCATCACCTGTCCAATACAGTCCCAACAGTGAAGCATGGTGGTGGCAGCATCATGCTGTGGGGGTGTTTTTCAGCTGCAGGGACAGGACGACTGGTTGCAATCGAGGGAAAGATGAATGAGGCCAAGTACAGGGATATCCTGGACAAAAACCTTCTCCAGAGTGCTCTGGACCTCAGACTGGGCCGAAGGTTTACCTTCCAACAAGACAATAACCCTAAGCACTCAGCTAAAATAACGGAGTGGCTTCACAACAACTCCGTGACTGTTCTTGAATGGCCCAGTCAGAGCCCTGACTTAAACCCAATTGAGCATCTCTGGAGAGACCTAAAAATGGCTGTCCACCAACGTTTACCATCCAACCTGACATAACTGGAGAGGATCTGCAAGGAGGAATGGCAGAGGATCCCCAAATCCAGGTGTGAAAGACTTGTTGCATCTTTCCCAAAAAGACTCCTGGCTGTATTAGATCAAAAGGGGGCTTCTACTAAATACTGAGCAAAGGGTCTGAATACTTAGGACCATGTGATATTTCAGTTTTTCTTTTTTAATAAATCTGCAACAATGTCAACAATTCTGTGTTTTTCTGTCAGTATGGGGTGCTATGTGTACATTCATGAGGAGGAAGAATGAACTTAAATGATTTTAGCAAATGGCTGCAATATAACAGAGTGAAAAATTTAAGGGGGTCTGAAAACTTTCCGTACCCACTGTAAGTAAAGGGTGATGGAAGTCTGCTGCTGAACTGCGCTAAAGCTGGGGTGCTGCTCTGCATTGGTGAAGGTTTTCGGAGCTCCTTCCTCTCTCCTCTATTTTCCGTTGTTTGACCTTGCATGGGGAGCTTGGGTGGTCACATGGCGGGGGTGGGTCAATTCTTGCTGGAGCCCACTTAAAATGGGATTGTATTTGTTTCCCTTTGTTATTGTTTAAGGTTAAAGCAAATAGAGCTCTCCTGATAAAAAAAGTGAAGTAAAGAAAAAAGCCACTTAAAGTAGAACTACAAGCAAGACCTTCTTTTTGTATAGAGTAAGGGAGGGGGGGTTATAACCTCAGATATTTTTTTGCCATCTGTCCCATTGCCGAGATTTTCCTTTATTTCCTATCCCATAGCCGAACAGGAACTGAAAAGAAATCCCTGCAGATTAAGGGTTTTCCATGGGGACCGCCAGGTCACCAGAACTAGTGTCCCCATTGTAATATTTCCTCTCTATTTCTTTCATTGGGACAACCAAAACTTGAGTATTTTTTTAATTCCAATGATCCCACCTGTCTTCTGCTCATCAGAAGTGCCTGAGTGCCTGTCTCCAGCCCGTCAGAAGTGCGCGGGTGCCTGTCTCCAGCCCGTCAGAAGTGCGCGGGTGCCTGTCTCCAGCCCGTCAGAAGTGCGCGGATGCCTGTCTCCAGCCCGTCAGAAGTGCGCGGATGCCTGTCTCTAGCCCGTCAGAAGTGCGCAGATGCCTGTCTCCAGCCCGTCAGAAATGCGCGGATGCCTGTCTCCAAGCCCTTCCAGAGGGCCCCGGTTGCGTGTCTCCAAGCCCTTCCAGAGGGCCCCGGTTGCGTGTCTCCAAGCCCTTCCAGAGGGCCCCGGTTGCGTGTCTCCAAGCCCTTCCAGAGGGCCCCGGTTGCGTGTCTCCAAGCCCTTCCAGAGGGCCCCGGTTGCGTGTCTCCAAGCCCTTCCAGAGGGCCCCGGTTGCGTGTCTCCAAGCCTTTCCAGAGGGCCCCGGTTGCGTGTCTCCAAGCCCTTCCAGAGGGCCCCGGTTGTGTGTCTCCAAGCCCTTCCAGAGGGCCCCGGTTGTGTGTCTCCAAGCCCTTCCAGAGGGCCCCGGTTGTGTGTCTCCAAGCCCTTCCAGAGGGCCCCGGTTGCGTGTCTCCAAGCCCTTCCAGAGGGCCCCGGTTGCGTGTCTCCAAGCCCTTCCAGAGGGCCCCGGTTGCGTGTCTCCAAGCCCTTCCAGAGGGCCCCGGTTGCGTGTCTCCAAGCCCTTCCAGAGGGCCCCGGTTGCGTGTCTCCAAGCCCTTCCAGAGGGCCCCCGGTTGCGTGTCTCCAAGCCCTTCCAGAGGGCCCCCGGTTGCGTGTCTCCAAGCCCTTCCAGAGGGCCCCCGGTTGCGTGTCTCCAAGCCCTTCCAGAGGGCCCCGGTTGCGTGTCTCCAAGCCCTTCCAGAGGGCCCCGGTTGCGTGTCTCCAAGCCCTTCCAGAGGGCCCCGGTTGCGTGTCTCCAAGCCCTTCCAGAGGGCCCCGGTTGCGTGTCTCCAAGCCCTTCCAGAGGGCCCCCGGTTGCGTGTCTCCAAGCCCTTCCAGAGGGCCCCCGGTTGCGTGTCTCCAAGCCCTTCCAGAGGGCCCCCGGTTGCGTGTCTCCAAGCCCTTCCAGAGGGCCCCCGGTTGCGTGTCTCCAAGCCCTTCCAGAGGGCCCCCGGTTGCGTGTCTCCAAGCCCTTCCAGAGGGCCCCCGGTTGCGTGTCTCCAAGCCCTTCCAGAGGGCCCCGGTTGCGTGTCTCCAAGCCCTTCCAGAGGGCCCCGGTTGCGTGTCTCCAAGCCCTTCCAGAGGGCCCCGGTTGCGTGTCTCCAAGCCCTTCCAGAGGGCCCCGGTTGCGTGTCTCCAAGCCCTTCCAGAGGGCCCCGGTTGCGTGTCTCCAAGCCCTTCCAGAGGGCCCCGGTTGCGTGTCTCCAAGCCCTTCCAGAGGGCCCCGGTTGCGTGTCTCCAAGCCCTTCCAGAGGGCCCCGGTTGCGTGTCTCCAAGCCCTTCCAGAGGGCCCCGGTTGCGTGTCTCCAAGCCCTTCCAGAGGGCCCCGGTTGCGTGTCTCCAAGCCCTTCCAGAGGGCCCCGGTTGCGTGTCTCCAAGCCCTTCCAGAGGGCCCCGGTTGCGTGTCTCCAAGCCCTTCCAGAGGGCCCCGGTTGCGTGTCTCCAAGCCCTTCCAGAGGGCCCCGGTTGCGTGTCTCCAAGCCCTTCCAGAGGGCCCCGGTTGCGTGTCTCCAAGCCCTTCCAGAGGGCCCCGGTTGCGTGTCTCCAAGCCCTTCCAGAGGGCCCCGGTTGCGTGTCTCCAAGCCCTTCCAGAGTGCCAGGACTTGCAAGGTGGTTCCTGCAGTGCCTCATCTCATGCACTAGCCAGGCCCAGGTAAGGGGGGCACAGTGGTTCCTTTTGGTTATCCTTACTATTGGGATTACTTGTGTGTGGTTTATTGTGCCTTCCTCTCTAGGTGTCAGGGTAAAGGAAGCTTGCTGCTGAAGTGCGCTACAGCTTGGAGGCAGCTTTGCATTGGTGAAAGTTCTCGGAGCTCCTTCCTCTCGTCTATTTGCGGTTAATTGACCTTGCATGGGGAGCTTGGGTGGTCACATGGTGGGTGTAGGTCAATTGTTGCTGAAGCCCACTTAAAATGGGATTGTATTTGTTTCCCTTTGTTATTGTTTCAGGTTAAAGCAAATAGAGCTCTCCTGATAAAGGGAAGTGAAGAAAAAAGCCACTTATAGTAGAACTACAAGCAAAACCTTCTTTTTGTATAGAGTAAGCCCATCAGGGGTGCCCGTGTCCAGCCTATCAGGAGTGCCCGGGTGCCCGTGTCAGCCCTTCCAGAGTGCCCGGGTGCCCGTGTCAGCCCTTCCAGAGTGCCCGGGTGCCCGTGTCAGCCCTTCCAGAGTGCCCGGGTGCCCGTGTCAGCCCTTCCAGAGTGCCCGGGTGCCCGTGTCAGCCCTTCCAGAGTGCCCGGGTGCCCGTGTCAGCCCTTCCAGAGTGCCCGGGTGCCCGTGTCCAAGCCCTTCCAGAGTGCCCGGGTGCCCGTGTCCAAGCCCTTCCAGGGTGCCCGGGTGCCCGTGTCCATGCCCTTCCAGGGTGCCCGGTTGCCGGTGTCCATGCCCTTCCAGAGTGCCCGGCTGCCCGTGTCAGCCCTTCCAGGGTGCCCGGCTGCCCGTGTCAGCCCTTCCAGAGTGCCCGGCTGCCCGTGTCAGCCCTTCCAGAGTGCCCGGCTGCCCGTGTCAGAAGTGCGCGGATGCCTGTCCAGAGGGCCCCGGTTGCGTGTCTCCAAGCCCTTCCAGAGTGCCCGGGTGCCCGTGTCCAAGCCCTTCCAGAGTGCCCGGGTGCCGGTGTCCAAGCCCTTCCAGAGTGCCCGGGTGCCGGTGTCCAAGCCCTTCCAGAGTGCCCGGGTGCCGGTGTCCAAGCCCTTCCAGAGTGCCCGGGTGCCGGTGTCCAAGCCCTTCCAGAGTGCCCGGGTGCCGGTGTCCAAGCCCTTCCAGAGTGCCCGGGTGCCGGTGTCCAAGCCCTTCCAGAGTGCCCGGGTGCCGGTGTCCAAGCCCTTCCAGAGTGCCCGGGTGCCCGTGTCCAAGCCCTTCTAGAGTGCCCGGTTGCCCGTGTCCAAGCCCTTCTAGAGTGCCCGGTTGCCCGTGTCCAAGCCCTTCCAGAGGGCCCCCGGTTGCCCGTCTCCAAGCCCTTCCAGAGGGCCCCCGGTTGCCCGTCTCCAAGCCCTTCCAGAGGGCCCCGGTTGCCTGTCTCCAAGCCCTTCCAGAGGGCCCCGGTTGCCTGTCTCCAAGCCCTTCCAGAGGGCCCCGGTTGCCTGTCTCCAAGCCCTTCCAGAGGGCCCCGGTTGCCTGTCTCCAAGCCCTTCCAGAGGGCCTTCTGACCATCCCTGCACCCTCCTCCTTCCTGTCGGATGAGGGGGGTGTTGCAGTGAATTTTTTTCCTCCTCCAGCCCAGGGGAGCAGTGGCCAGCAGGGTTGTCTGTGCCTGTATGCCCGATGCGGTTTGGAGTTATATGGGCTTGTGTCATGCAGCCCAGGACTTGCAAGGTGGTTCCTGCAGTGCAGGGAAGCCGCTGCAGTGATGGAGGCTTGCCACATGTAAGCTGCGGGTCCTGGCCACTCCGCATTCTCAGAATTCTGCTGCACTGTGCAACATGGAGAAAGCAGAAACTGTTGGCTGCTACAGCAGAAGCAGGTGCCTCATCTCATGCACTAGCCAGGCCCAGGTAAAGGGGGCACAGTGGTGCCTTTTGGTTATCCTTACTATTGGGATTACTTGTGTGTGTTTTATTGTGCCTTCCTCTCTAGGTGTCAGGGTAAAGGAAGCTTGCTGCTGAAGTGCGCTACAGCTTGGGGGCAGCTTTGCATTGGTGAAAGTTCTCGGAGATCCTTCCTCTCTCTATTTGCAGTAAATTGACCTTGCATGGGGAGCTTGGGTGGTCACATGGTGGGTCTGGGTCAATTGTTGCTGAAGCCCACTTAAAATGGGATTGTATTTGTTTCCCTTTGTTATTGTTTCAGGTTAAAGCAAATAGAGCTCTCCTGATAAAAGGAAGTGAAGAAAAAAGCCACTTATAGTAGAACTACAAGCAAAACCTTCTTTTTGTATAGAGTAAGCCCATCAGGGGTGCCCGTGTCAGCCCTTCCAGAGTGCCCGGGTGCCCGTGTCAGCCCTTCCAGAGTGCCCGGGTGCCCGTGTCAGCCCTTCCAGAGTGCCCGTGTCAGCCCTTCCAGAGTGCCCGGGTGCCCGTGTCAGCCCTTCCAGAGTGCCCGGGTGCCCGTGTCAGCCCTTCCAGAGTGCCCGGGTGCCCGTGTCAGCCCTTCCAGAGTGCCCGGGTGCCCGTTTCAGCCCTTCCAGGGTGCCCGTGTCAGCCCTTCCAGAGTGCCCGGGTGCCCGTGTCAGCCCTTCCAGAGTGCCCTGGTGCCCGTGTCAGCCCTTCCAGAGTGCCCAGGTGCCCGTGTCAGCCCTTCCAGAGTGCCCGGGTGCCCGTGTCCAAGCCCTTCCAGAGTGCCCTGGTGCCCGTGTCCAAGCCCTTCCAGAGTGCCCGGGTGCCCGTGTCCAAGCCCTTCCAGAGTGCCCGGGTGCCCTTGTCCAAGCCCTTCCAGAGTGCCCGGGTGCCCATGTCCAAGCCCTTCCAGAGTGCCCGGGTGCCCGTGTCCAAGCCCTTCCAGAGTGCCCGGTTGCCCATGTCCAAGCCCTTCCAGAGTGCCCGGTTGCCCGTGTCCAAGCCCTTCCAGAGTGCCCGGTTGCCCGTGTCCAAGCCCTTCCAGAGTGCCCCGGTTGCCCGTGTCCAAGCCCTTCCAGAGTGCCCCGGTTGCCCGTGTCCAAGCCCTTCCAGAGGGCCCCGGTTGCCCGTGTCCAAGCCCTTCCAGAGGGCCCCGGTTGCCCGTGTCCAAGCCCTTCCAGAGGGCCCCGGTTGCCCGTGTCCAAGCCCTTCCAGAGGGCCCCGGTTGGGTGTGTCCAAGCCCTTCCAGAGGGCCCGGTTGCCTGTCTCCAAGCCCTTCCAGAGGGCCTCGGTTGCCTGTCTCCAAGCCCTTCCAGAGGGCCTTCTGACCATCCCTGCATCCTCCTTCCTGTCGGATGAGGGGGGTGTTGCAGTGAATTTTTTTCCTCCTCCAGCCCAGGGGAGCAGTGGCCAGCAGGGTTGTCTGTGCCTGTATGCCCGATGCGGTTTGGAGTTATATGGGCTTGTGTCATGCAGCCCAGGACTTGCAAGGTGGTTCCTGCAGTGCAGGGAAGCCGCTGCAGTGGTGGAGGCTTGCCACATGTAAGCTGCGGGTCCTGGCCACTCCGCATTCTCAGAATTCTGCTGCACTGTGCAACATGGAGAAAGCAGAAACTGTTGGCTGCTACAGCAGAAGCAGGTGCCTCATCTCATGCACTAGCCAGGCCCAGGTAAAGGGGGCACAGTGGTGCCTTTTGGTTATCCTTACTATTGGGATTACTTGTGTGTGGTTTATTGTGCCTTCCTCTCTGGTGTCAGGGTAAAGGGAGCTTGCTGCTGAAGTGCGCTACAGCTTGGGGGCAGCTTTGCATTGGTGAAAGTTCTCGGAGCTCCTTCCTCTCTCGTCTATTTGCGGTTAATTGACCTTGCATGGGGAACTTGGGTGGTCACATGGTGGGTCTGGGTCAATTGTTGCTGAAGCCCACTTAAAATGGGATTGTATTTGTTTCCCTTTATTGTTTCAGGTTAAAGCAAATAGAGCTCTCCTGATAAAGGGAAGTGAAGAAAAAAGCCACTTATAGTAGAACTACAAGCAAAACCTTCTTTTTGTATAGAGTAAGCCCATCAGGGGTGCCCGTGTCCAGCCTATCAGGAGTGCCCGGGTGCCCTTGTCAGCCCTTCCAGTCCCCGGGTGCCAGTGTCAGCCCTTCCAGAGTGCCAGGGTGCCCATGTCAGCCCTTCCAGGGTGCCCGTGTCAGCCCTTCCAGAGTGCCCGTGTCAGCCCTTCCAGAGTGCCCGTGTCAGCCCTTCCAGAGTGCCCGTGTCAGCCCTTCCAGAGTGCCCGTGTCAGCCCTTCCAGAGTGCCCGTGTCAGCCCTTCCAGAGTGCCCGTGTCAGCCCTTCCAGAGTGCCCGTGTCAGCCCTTCCAGAGTGCCCGTGTCAGCCCTTCCAGAGTGCCCGTGTCAGCCCTTCCAGAGTGCCCGTGTCAGCCCTTCCAGAGTGCCCGTGTCAGCCCTTCCAGAGTGCCCGGCTGCCCGTGTCAGCCCTTCCAGGGTGCCCGGCTGCCCGTGTCAGCCCTTCCAGGGTGCCCGGCTGCCCGTGTCAGCCCTTCCAGGGTGCCCGGCTGCCGGTGTCCATGCCCTTCCAGGGTGCCCGGCTGCCGGTGTCCATGCCCTTCCAGGGTGCCCGGGTGCCGGTGTCCATGCCCTTCCAGGGTGCCCGGGTGCCGGTGTCCATGCCCTTCCAGGGTGCCCGGGTGCCGGTGTCCATGCCCTTCCAGGGTGCCCGGGTGCCGGTGTCCATGCCCTTCCAGGGTGCCCGGGTGCCGGTGTCCATGCCCTTCCAGGGTGCCCGGGTGCCGGTGTCCATGCCCTTCCAGGGTGCCCGGGTGCCGGTGTCCATGCCCTTCCAGGGTGCCCGGGTGCCGGTGTCCATGCCCTTCCAGAGTGCCCGGGTGCCGGTGTCCATGCCCTTCCAGAGTGCCCTGGTGCCGGTGTCCATGCCCTTCCAGAGTGCCCGGGTGCCGGTGTCCATGCCCTTCCAGAGTGCCCGGGTGCCGGTGTCCATGCCCTTCCAGAGTGCCCGGGTGCCTGTGGTGTGGGTCTGCACTTGAAGCCCCCTGTGTCAAGAAGTTTGACCACCACTGCCTTAAATAATGCTCGTAAAAAGCTGGGGGTCTATCGGATTCAAGCTTCTGGTTCATGTGGTCTCTTCTTCCATTCAGCTCTTTAATAGGTTTCTGCAGTTCATCCATTCTCAGAATTCTGCTGCACTGTGCAACATGGAGAAAGCAGAAACTGTTGGCTGCTACAGCAGAAGCAGGTGCCTCATCTCATGCACTAGCCAGGCCCAGGTAAAGGGGGCACAGTGGTGCCTTTTGGTTATCCTTACTATTGGGATTACTTGTGTGTGGTTTATTGTGCCTTCCTCTCTAGGTGTCAGGGTAAAGGGAGCTTGCTGCTGAAGTGCGCTACAGCTTGGGGGCAGCTTTGCATTGGTGAAAGTTCTCGGAGCTCCTTCCTCTCTCGTCTATTTGCGGTTAATTGACCTTGCATGGGGAGCTTGGGTGGTCACATGGTGGGTCTGGGTCAATTGTTGCTGAAGCCCACTTAAAATGGGATTGTATTTGTTTCCCTTTGTTATTGTTTCAGGTTAAAGCAAATAGCTCTCCTGATAAAGGGAAGTGAAGAAAAAAGCCAGTTATAGTAGAACTACAAGCAAAACCTTCTTTTTGTATAGAGTAAGCCGATCAGGGGTGCCCGTGTCCAGCCTATCAGGAGTGCCCGGGTGCCAGTGTCAGCCCTTCCAGAGTGCCAGGGTGCCCATGTCAGCCCTTCCAGGGTGCCCGTGTCAGCCCTTCCAGGGTGCCCGTGTCAGCCCTTCCAGGGTGCCCGTGTCAGCCCTTCCAGAGTGCCCGGCTGCCCGTGTCAGCCCTTCCAGAGTGCCCGGCTGCCCGTGTCAGCCCTTCCAGAGTGCCCGGCTGCCCGTATCAGCCCTTCCAGAGTGCCCGGCTGCCCGTGTCAGCCCTTCCAGGGTGCCCGGCTGCCCGTGTCCATGCCCTTCCAGGTTGCCCGGCTGCCCGTGTCCATGCCCTTCCAGGGTGCCCGGGTGCCCGTGTCCATGCCCTTCCAGGGTGCCCGGGTGCCCGTGTCCATGCCCTTCCAGGGTGCCCGGGTGCCGGTGTCCATGCCCTTCCAGAGTGCCCGGGTGCCGGTGTCCATGCCCTTCCAGAGTGCCCGGGTGCCGGTGTCCATGCCCTTCCAGAGTGCCCGGGTGCCGGTGTCCATGCCCTTCCAGAGTGCCCGGGTGCCGGTGTCCATGCCCTTCCAGAGTGCCCGGGTGCCTGTGGTGTGGGTCTGCACTTGAAGCCCCCTGTGTCAAGAAGGTTGACCACCACTGCCTTAAATAATGCTCGTAAAAAGCTGGGGGTCTATCGGATTCAAGCTTCTGGTTCATGTGGTCTCTTCTTCCATTCAGCTCTTTAATTGGTTTCTGCAGTTCATCCATTCTCAGAATTCTGCTGCACTGTGCAACATGGAGAAAGCAGAAACTGTTGGCTGCTACAGCAGAAGCAGGTGCCTCATCTCATGCACTAGCCAGGCCCAGGTAAAGGGGGCACAGTGGTGCCTTTTGGTTATCCTTACTATTGGGATTACTTGTGTGTGGTTTATTGTGCCTTCCTCTCTAGGTGTCAGGGTAAAGGAAGCTTGCTGCTGAAGTGCGCTACAGCTTGGGGGCAGCTTTGCATTGGTGAAAGTTCTCAGAGCTCCTTCCTCTCTCGTCTATTTGCGGTTAATTGACCTTGCATGGGGAGCTTGGGTGGTCACATGGTGGGTCTGGGTCAATTGTTGCTGAAGCCCACTTAAAATGGGATTGTATTTGTTTCCCTTTGTTACTGTTTCAGGTTAAAGCAAGTAGAGCTCTCCTGATAAAGGGAAGTGAAGAAAAAAGCCAGTTATAGTAGAACTACAAGCAAAACCTTCTTTTTGTATAGAGTAAGCCCATCAGGGGTGCCCGTGTCCACCCTATCAGGAGTGCCCAGGTGCCAGTGTCAGCCCTTCCAGAGTGCCAGGGTGCCCATGTCAGCCCTTCCAGGGTGCCCGTGTCAGCCCTTCCAGGGTGCCCGTGTCAGCCCTTCCAGGGTGCCCGTGTCAGCCCTTCCAGAGTGCCCGTGTCAGCCCTTCCAGAGTGCCCGGCTGCCCGTGTCAGCCCTTCCAGAGTGCCCGGCTGCCCGTGTCAGCCCTTCCAGAGTGCCCGGCTGCCCGTGTCAGCCCTTCCAGAGTGCCCGGCTGCCCGTGTCAGCCCTTCCAGAGTGCCCGGCTGCCCGTGTCAGCCCTTCCAGGGTGCCCGGCTGCCCGTGTCAGCCCTTCCAGGGTGCCCGGCTGCCCGTGTCCATGCCCTTCCAGGGTGCCCGGCTGCCCGTGTCCATGCCCTTCCAGAGTGCCCGGGTGCCTGTGGTGTGGGTCTGCACTTGAAGCCCCCTGTGTCAAGAAGGTTGACCACCACTGCCTTAAATAATGCTCGTAAAAAGCTGGGGGTCTATCGGATTCAAGCTTCTGGTTCATGTGGTCTCTAATTCCATTCAGCTCTTTAATAGGTTTCTGCAGTTCATCCATTCTCAGAATTCTGCTGCACTGTGCAACATGGAGAAAGCAGAAACTGTTGGCTGCTACAGCAGAAATAGGTGCCTCATCTCATGCACTAGCCAGGCCCAGGTAAAGGGGGCACAGTGGTGCCTTTTGGTTATCCTTACTATTGGGATTACTTGTGTGTGGTTTATTGTGCCTTCCTCTCTAGGTGTCAGGGTAAAGGAAGCTTGCTGCTGAAGTGCGCTACAGCTTGGGGGCAGCTTTGCATTGGTGAAAGTTCTCGGAGCTCCTTCCTCTCCTGTCTATTTGCGGTTAATTGACCTTGCATGGGGAGCTTGGGTGGTCACATGGTGGGTCTGGGTCAATTGTTGCTGAAGCCCACTTAAAATGGGATTGTATTTGTTTCCCTTTGTTGTTTCAGGTTAAAGCAAATAGAGCTCTCCTGATAAAGGGAAGTGAAGAAAAAAGCCACTTATAGTAGAACTACAAGCAAAACCTTCTTTTTGTATAGAGTAAGCCCATCAGGGGTGCCCATGTCCAGCCTATCAGGAGTGCCCGGGTGCCCTTGTCAGCCCTTCCAGAGTGCCAGGGTGCCCGTGTCAGCCTATCAGGAGTGCCCGGGTGCCCTTGTCAGCCCTTCCAGTCTCAGGGTGCCCGTGTCAGCCCTTCCAGAGTGCCAGGGTGCCCGTGTCAGCCCTTCCAGAGTGCCAGGGTGCCCGTGTCAGCCCTTCCAGAGTGCCAGGGTGCCCGTGTCAGCCCTTCCAGAGTGCCAGGGTGCCCGTGTCAGCCCTTCCAGGGTGCCTGGGTGCCGGTGTCCATGCCCTTCCAGGGTGCCCGGGTGCCGGTGTCCATGCCCTTCCAGGGTGCCCGTGTCCATGCCCTTCCAGAGTGCCTGTGTCAGCCCTTCCAGAGTGCCCGGGTGCCCGTGTCAGCCCTTCCAGAGTGCCCGGGTGCCTGTGTCCATGCCCTTCCAGGGTGCCCGTGTCCATGCCCTTCCAGGGTGCCCGGGTGCTGGTGTCCATGCCCTTCCAGGGTGCCCGGGTGCCAGTGTCCATGCCCTTCCAGAGTGCCCGGGTGCCGGTGTCCATGCCCTTCCAGAGTGCCCGGGTGCCGGTGTCCATGCCCTTCCAGAGTGCCCGGGTGCCGGTGTCCATGCCCTTCCAGAGTGCCCGGGTGCCGGTGTCCATGCCCTTCCAGAGTGCCCGGGTGCCGGTGTCCATGCCCTTCCAGAGTGCCCGGGTGCAGGTGTCCATGCCCTTCCAGAGTGCCCGGATGCCGGTGTCCATGCCCTTCCAGAGTGCCCGGGTGCCTGTGGTGTGGGTCTGCACTTGAAGCCCCCTGTGTCAAGAAGGTTGACCACCACTGCCTTAAATAATGTTCTTAAAAAGCTGGGGGTCTATCGGATTTAGGCTTCTGGTTCATGTGGTCTCTTCTTCCATTCAGCTCTTTAATAGGTTTCTGCAATTCATCCATGGACCATGGCTGGAAGGTGTGTGTGCATGGACTTAAGAAGCACTGAACAAATATTGGCATTGAGCTCTTTGTTTTCATCCAGCATCGGGTATAATTAACCTTTTTACACTTCCCCATTCGTCTATCAGGACTGCACCTGGAGAGAGAGTTGCTGCACACAAATTCCTAGGAAACACCACAGCAAGCCTTTAAGTTCTACGTCTTCCACCATGCCCTCGGTTATGGTGTTTCCTCAACTAAGGAGGCACTACAGGCAACTTTTGTGGTGGGGGCTATGCTCTCACTGGAGGGGGGAGGTGGTAGTGGTGGCCTTACCCAGGGTTTTTTCTGACCATCCCTGCACCCTCCCTCCTGTCAGATGATGGGGGTGTTGCAGTGCCTTTTTTTTTTTCTCCACCAGCCCAGGGGAGCAGTGGCCAGCGTGGTTGTCTGTGCCTGTGTGCTCGACGCTGTTTGGAGTTATATGGGCATCTCATGCACCCAAGGACTTACAAGGTGATTCCTGTAGTGCAGGGAAGCCACTGTAGTAGTGGAAGCTCGCCGGGTCCTGGCCACTCCACATTCTCAGTATTCCGCTGCACTGTGCAGCATGGAGAAAGCAAAAACTGACTGCTGCAGCGGAATCAGGTGCCTCATCTCATGCACTAGCCAGGCCCAGGTAAGGGGGGTACAGTGGTCCTTACTATTGGGATTTTTTGTGTGTGGTTTATTGCGCTTTCTTCTTTAGGTGTCGGGGTGATGGAAGCCTGCTGCTGAAGTGTGCTACAGCTGGGGGGCTGCTCTGCGTGTCTCCAAGCCCTTCCAGAGAGCCCCGGTTGCGTGTCTCCAAGCCTTTCCAGAGGGCCCCGGGTGCGTGTCTCCAAGCCTTTCCAGAGGGCCCCGGGTGCGTGTCTCCAAGCCGTTCCAGAGGGCCCCGGTTGCGTGTCTCCAAGCCTTTCCAGATGGCCCCGGTTGCGTGTCTCCAAGCCCTTCCAGAGGGCCCCGGTTGCGTGTCTCCAAGCCCTTCCAGAGGGCCTCGGTTGCGTGTCTCCAAGCCCTTCCAGAGGGCCCCGGTTGCGTGTCTCCAAGCCCTTCCAGAGGGCCCCGGTTGCGTGTCTCCAAGACCTTCCAGAGGGCCCCGGTTGCGTGTCTCCAAGCCCTTCCAGAGGGCCCCAGTTGCGTGTCTCTAAGCCCTTCCAGAGGGCCCCGGTTGCGTGTCTCTAAGCCTTTCCAGAGGGCCCCGGTTGCGTGTCTCTAAGCCCTTCCAGAGGGCCCCGGTTGCGTGTCTCCAAGCCCTTCCAGAGGGCCCCGGTTGCGTGTCTCCAAGCCCTTCCAGAGGGCCCCCGGTTGAGTGTCTTCAAGCCCTTCCAGAGGGCCCCGGTTGCGTGTCTCCAAGCCCTTCCAGAGGGCCCCGGTTGCGTGTCTCTAAGCCTTTCCAGAGGGCCCCGGTTGCGTGTCTCCAAGCCCTTCCAGAGGGCCCCGGTTGCGTGTCTCCAAGCCCTTCCAGAGGGCCCCGGTTGCGTGTCTCCAAGCCCTTCCAGAGGGCCCCGGTTGCGTGTCTCCAAGCCCTTCCAGAGGGCCCCGGTTGCGTGTCTCCAAGCCCTTCCAGAGGGCCCCCGGTTGCGTGTCTCCAAGCCCTTCCAGAGGGCCCCCGGTTGCGTGTCTCCAAGCCCTTCCAGAGGGCCCCCGGTTGCGTGTCTCCAAGCCCTTCCAGAGGGCCCCCGGTTGCGTGTCTCCAAGCCCTTCCAGAGGGCCCCCGGTTGCGTGTCTCCAAGCCCTTCCAGAGGGCCCCCGGTTGCGTGTCTCCAAGCCCTTCCAGAGGGCCCCCGGTTGCGTGTCTCCAAGCCCTTCCAGAGGGCCCCCGGTTGCGTGTCTCCAAGCCCTTCCAGAGGGCCCCCGGTTGCGTGTCTCCAAGCCCTTCCAGAGGGCCCCGGTTGCGTGTCTCCAAGCCCTTCCAGAGGGCCCCGGTTGCGTGTCTCCAAGCCCTTCCAGAGGGCCCCGGTTGCGTGTCTCCAAGCCCTTCCAGAGGGCCCCGGTTGCGTGTCTCCAAGCCCTTCCAGAGGGCCCCGGTTGCGTGTCTCCAAGCCCTTCCAGAGGGCCCCCGGTTGCGTGTCTCCAAGCCCTTCCAGAGGGCCCCCGGTTGCGTGTCTCCAAGCCCTTCCAGAGGGCCCCCGGTTGCGTGTCTCCAAGCCCTTCCAGAGGGCCCCGGTTGCGTGTCTCCAAGCCCTTCCAGAGGGCCCCGGTTGCGTGTCTCCAAGCCCTTCCAGAGGGCCCCGGTTGCGTGTCTCCAAGCCCTTCCAGAGGGCCCCGGTTGCGTGTCTCCAAGCCCTTCCAGAGGGCCCCGGTTGCGTGTCTCCAAGCCCTTCCAGAGGGCCCCCGGTTGCGTGTCTCCAAGCCCTTCCAGAGGGCCCCCGGTTGCGTGTCTCCAAGCCCTTCCAGAGGGCCCCCGGTTGCGTGTCTCCAAGCCCTTCCAGAGGGCCCCGGTTGCGTGTCTCCAAGCCCTTCCAGAGGGCCCCGGTTGCGTGTCTCCAAGCCCTTCCAGAGGGCCCCGGTTGCGTGTCTCCAAGCCCTTCCAGAGGGCCCCGGTTGCGTGTCTCCAAGCCCTTCCAGAGGGCCCCGGTTGCGTGTCTCCAAGCCCTTCCAGAGGGCCCCGGTTGCGTGTCTCCAAGCCCTTCCAGAGGGCCCCGGTTGCGTGTCTCCAAGCCCTTCCAGAGGGCCCCGGTTGCGTGTCTCCAAGCCCTTCCAGAGGGCCCCGGTTGCGTGTCTCCAAGCCCTTCCAGAGGGCCCCGGTTGCGTGTCTCCAAGCCCTTCCAGAGGGCCCCGGTTGCGTGTCTCCAAGCCCTTCCAGAGGGCCCCGGTTGCGTGTCTCCAAGCCCTTCCAGAGGGCCCCGGTTGCGTGTCTCCAAGCCCTTCCAGAGGGCCCCGGTTGCGTGTCTCCAAGCCCTTCCAGAGGGCCCCGGTTGCCTCTCTCCATGCCCTTCCAGAGGGCCCCGGTTGCCTCTCTCCATGCCCTTCCAGAGTGCCCGGGTGCCGGTGTCCATGCCCTTCCAGAGTGCCCGGGTGCCGGTGTCCATGCCCTTCCAGAGTGCCCGGGTGCCGGTGTCCATGCCCTTCCAGAGTGCCCGGGTGCCTGTGGTGTTGGTCTGCACTTGAAGCCCCCTGTGTCAAGAAGAAGGTTGACCACCACTGCCTTAAATAATGCTCTTAAAAAGCTGGGGGTCTATCGGATTCAAGCTTCTGGTTCATGTGGTCTCTTCTTTCATTCAGCTCTTTAATAGGTTTCTGCAGTTCATCCATTCTCAGAATTCTGCTGCACTGTGCAACATGGAGAAAGCAGAAACTGTTGGCTGCTACAGCAGAAACAGGTGCCTCATCTCATGCACTAGCCAGGCCCAGGTAAGGGGGGCACAGTGGTTCCTTTTGGTTATCCTTACTATTGGGATTACTTGTGTGTGGTTTATTGTGCCTTCCTCTCTAGGTGTCAGGGTAAAGGAAGCTTGCTGCTGAAGTGCGCTACAGCTTGAAGGCTGCTTTGCATTGGTGAAAGTTCTCGGAGCTCCTTCCTCTCGTCTATTTGCGGTTAATTGACCTTGCATGGGGAGCTTGGGTGGTCACATGGTGGGTGTAGGTCAATTGTTGCTGAAGCCCACTTAAAATGGGATTGTATTTGTTTCCCTTTGTTATTGTTTCAGGTTAAAGCAAATAGAGCTCTCCTGATAAAAGGAAGTGAAGAAAAAAGCCACTTATAGTAGAACTACAAGCAAAACCTTCTTTTTGTATAGAGTAAGCCCATCAGGGGTGCCCGTGTCCAGCCTATCAGGAGTGCCCGGGTGCCCGTGTCAGCCCTTCCAGAGTGCCCGGGTGCCCGTGTCAGCCCTTCCAGAGTGCCCGGGTGCCCGTGTCAGCCCTTCCAGAGTGCCCGGGTGCCCGTGTCAGCCCTTCCAGAGTGCCCGGGTGCCCGTGTCAGCCCTTCCAGAGTGCCCGGGTGCCCGTGTCAGCCCTTCCAGAGTGCCCGGGTGCCCGTGTCAGCCCTTCCAGAGTGCCCGGGTGCCCGTGTCAGCCCTTCCAGAGTGCCCGGGTGCCCGTGTCAGCCCTTCCAGAGTGCCCGGGTGCCCGTGTCAGCCCTTCCAGAGTGCCCGGGTGCCCGTGTCAGCCCTTCCAGAGTGCCCGGGTGCCCGTGTCAGCCCTTCCAGAGTGCCCGGGTGTCCGTGTCAGCCCTTCCAGAGTGCCCGGGTGCCCGGGTGCCCGTGTCCAAGCCCTTCCAGAGTGCCCGGGTGCCCGTGTCCAAGCCCTTCCAGAGTGCCCGGTTGCCCGTGTCCAAGCCCTTCCAGAGTGCCCGGTTGCCCGTGTCCAAGCCCTTCCAGAGTGCCCGGTTGCCCGTGTCCAAGCCCTTCCAGAGTGCCCGGTTGCCCGTGTCCAAGCCCTTCCAGAGTGCCCGGTTGCCCGTGTCCAAGCCCTTCCAGAGTGCCCGGTTGCCCGTGTCCAAGCCCTTCCAGAGTGCCCGGTTGCCCGTGTCCAAGCCCTTCCAGAGTGCCCGGTTGCCCGTGTCCAAGCCCTTCCAGAGGGCCCGGTTGCCCGTGTCCAAGCCCTTCCAGAGGGCCCGGTTGGGTGTGTCCAAGCCCTTCCAGAGGGCCCCGGTTGGGTGTGTCCAAGCCCTTCCAGAGGGCCCCGGTTGGGTGTGTCCAAGCCCTTCCAGAGGGCCCCGGTTGGGTGTGTCCAAGCCCTTCCAGAGGGCCCCGGTTGGGGTGTGTCCAAGCCCTTCCAGAGGGCCCCGGTTGCCTGTCTCCAAGCCCTTCCAGAGGGCCCCGGTTGCCTGTCTCCAAGCCCTTCCAGAGGGCCTTCTGACCATCCCTGCATCCTCCTTCCTGTCGGATGAGGGGGGTGTTGCAGTGAATTTTTTTCCTCCTCCAGCCCAGGGGAGCAGTGGCCAGCAGGGTTGTCTGTGCCTGTATGCCCGATGTGGTTTGGAGTTATATGGGCTTGTGTCATGCAGCCCAGGACTTGCAAGGTGGTTCCTGCAGTGCAGGGAAGCCGCTGCAGTGGTGGAGGCTTGCCACATGTAAGCTGCGGGTCCTGGCCATTCCGCATTCTCAGAATTCTGCTGCACTGTGCAACATGGAGAAAGCAGAAACTGTTGGCTGCTACAGCAGAAGCAGGTGCCTCATCTCATGTCCATGCCCTTCCAGAGTGCCCGGGTGCCGGTGTCCATGCCTTTCCAGAGTGCCCGGGTGCCGGTGTCCATGCCCTTCCAGAGTGCCCGGGTGCCGGTGTCCATGCCCTTCCAGAGTGCCCGGGTGCCTGTGGTGTGGGTCTGCACTTGAAGCCCCCTGTGTCAAGAAGGTTGACCACCACTGCCTTAAATAATGCTCGTAAAAAGCTGGGGGTCTATCGGATTCAAGCTTCTGGTTCATGTGGTCTCTTCTTCCATTCAGCTCTTTAATAGGTTTCTGCAGTTCATCCATTCTCAGAATTCTGCTGCACTGTGCAACATGGAGAAAGCAGAAACTGTTGGCTGCTACAGCAGAAGCAGGTGCCTCATCTCATGCACTAGCCAGGCCCAGGTAAAGGGGGCACAGTGGTGCCTTTTGGTTATCCTTACTATTGGGATTACTTGTGTGTGGTTTATTGTGCCTTCCTCTCTAGGTGTCAGGGTAAAGGAAGCTTGCTGCTGAAGTGCGCTACAGCTTGGGGGCAGCTTTGCATTGGTGAAAGTTCTCGGAGCTCCTTCCTCTCTCGTCTATTTGCGGTTAATTGACCTTGCATGGGGAGCTTGGGTGGTCACATGGTGGGTCTGGGTCAATTGTTGCTGAAGCCCACTTAAAATGGGATTGTATTTGTTTCCCTTTGTTACTGTTTCAGGTTAAAGCAAATAGAGCTCTCCTGATAAAGGGAAGTGAAGAAAAAAGCCAGTTATAGTAGAACTACAAGCAAAACCTTCTTTTTGTATAGAGTAAGCCCATCAGGGGTGCCCATGTCCAGCCTATCAGGAGTGCCCGGGTGCCCTTGTCAGCCCTTCCAGAGTGCCAGGGTGCCCATGTCAGCCTATCAGGAGTGCCCGGGTGCCCTTGTCAGCCCTTCCAGTCTCAGGGTGCCCGTGTCAGCCCTTCCAGAGTGCCAGGGTGCCCGTGTCAGCCCTTCCAGAGTGCCAGGGTGCCTGTGTCAGCCCTTCCAGAGTGCCAGGGTACCCGTGTCAGCCCTTCCAGGGTGCCCAGGTGCCGGTGTCCATGCCCTTCCAGGGTGCCCGGGTGCCGGTGTCCATGCCCTTCCAGAGTGCCCGTGTCAGCCCTTCCAGAGTGCCCGGGTGCCCGTGTCAGCCCTTCCAGAGTGCCCGGGTGCCCGTGTCAGCCCTTCCAGAGTGCCCGGGTGCCCGTGTCAGCCCTTCCAGAGTGCCCGGTTGCCCGTGTCAGCCCTTCCAGAGTGCCCGGGTGCCTGTGTCCATGCCCTTCCAGGGTGCCCGTGTCCATGCCCTTCCAGGGTGCCCGGGTGTCGGTGTCCATGCCCTTCCAGGGTGCCCGGGTGCCGGTGTCCATGCCCTTCCAGAGTGCCCGGGTGCCGGTGTCCATGCCCTTCCAGAGTGCCCGGGTGCCGGTGTCCATGCCCTTCCAGAGTGCCCGGTTGCCGGTGTCCATGCCCTTCCAGAGTGCCCGGGTGCAGGTGTCCATGCCCTTCCAGAGTGCCCGGATGCCGGTGTCCATGCCCTTCCAGAGTGCCCGGGTGCCTGTGGTGTGGGTCTGCACTTGAAGCCCCCTGTCTCAAGAAGGTTGACCACCACTTCCTTAAATAATGTTCTTAAAAAGCTGGGGGTCTATCGGATTCAAGCTTCTGGTTCATGTGGTCTCTTCTTCCATTCAGCTCTTTAATAGGTTTCTGCAATTCATCCATGGACCATGGCTGGAAGGTGTGTGTGCATGGACTTAAGAAGCACTGAACAAATATTGGCATTGAGCTCTTTGTTTTCATCCAGCATCGGGTATAATTAACCTTTTTACACTTCCCCATTCGTCTATCAGGACTGCACCTGGAGAGAGAGTTGCTGCACACAAATTCCTAGGAAACACCACAGCAAGCCTTTAAGTTCTACGTCTTCCACCATGCCCTCAGTTATGGTGTTTCCTCAACTAAGGAGGCCCTACAGGCAACTTTTGTGGTGGGGGCTATGCTCTCACTGGAGGGGGGAGGTGGTAGTGGTGGCCTTACCCAGGGTTTTTTCTGACCATCCCTGCACCCTCCCTCCTGTCAGATGATGGGGGTGTTGCAGTGCCTTTTTTTTTCTCCACCAGCCCAGGGGAGCAGTGGCCAGCGTGGTTGTCTGTGCCTGTGTGCTCGACGCTGTTTGGAGTTATATGGGCATCTCATGCACCCAAGGACTTACAAGGTGATTCCTGTAGTGCAGGGAAGCCACTGTAGTAGTGGAAGCTCGCCGGGTCCTGGCCACTTCACATTCTCAGTATTCCGCTGCACTGTGCAGCATGGAGAAAGCAGAAACTGACTGCTGCAGCGGAATCAGGTGCCTCATCTCATGCACTAGCCAGGCCCAGGTAAGGGGGGTACAGTGGTCCTTACTATTGGGATTTTTTGTGTGTGGTTTATTGCGCTTTCTTCTTTAGGTGTCGGGGTGATGGAAGCCTGCTGCTGAAGTGTGCTACAGCTGGGGGGCTGCTCTGCGTGTCTCCAAGCCCTTCCAGAGAGCCCCGGTTGCGTGTCTCCAAGCCTTTCCAGAGGGCCCCGGTTGCGTGTCTCCAAGCCTTTCCAGAGGGCCCCGGTTGCGTGTCTCCAAGCCTTTCCAGATGGCCCCGGTTGCGTGTCTCCAAGCCCTTCCAGAGGGCCCCGGTTGCGTGTCTCCAAGCCCTTCCAGAGGGCCTCGGTTGCGTGTCTCCAAGCCCTTCCAGAGGGCCCCGGTTGCGTGTCTCCAAGCCCTTCCAGAGGGCCCCGGTTGCGTGTCTCCAAGACCTTCCAGAGGGCCCCGGTTGAGTGTCTCTAAGCCCTTCCAGAGGGCCACGGTTGCGTGTCTCTAAGCCTTTCCAGAGGGCCCCGGTTGCGTGCCTCCAAGCCCTACCAGAGGGCCCCGGTTGCGTGCCTCCAAGCCCTACCAGAGGGCCCCGGTTGCGTGCCTCCAAGCTCTTCCAGAGGGCCCCGGTTGCGTGCCTCCAAGCTCTTCCAGAGGGCCCCGGTTGCGTGCCTCCAAGCTCTTCCAGAGGGCCCCGGTTGCGTGTCTCCAAGCTCTTCCAGAGGGCCCCGGTTGCGTGTCTCCAAGCCCTTCCAGAGGGCCCCAGTTGCGTGTCTCCAAGCCCTTCCAGAGGGCCCCCGGTTGCGTGTCTCCAAGCCCTTCCAGAGGGCCCCCGGTTGCGTGTCTCCAAGCCCTTCCAGAGGGCCCCCGGTTGCGTGTCTCCAAGCCCTTCCAGAGGGCCCCCGGTTGCGTGTCTCCAAGCCCTTCCAGAGGGCCCCGGTTGCGTGTCTCCAAGCCCTTCCAGAGGGCCCCGGTTGCGTGTCTCCAAGCCCTTCCAGAGGGCCCCGGTTGCCTCTCTCCAAGCCCTTCCAGAGGGCCCCGGTTGCCTCTCTCCAAGCCCTTCCAGAGGGCCCCGGTTGCCTCTCTCCAAGCCCTTCCAGAGGGCCTTCTGACCATCCCTGCACCCTCCCTCCTGTCGGATGAGGGGGGTGTTGCAGTGCCTTTTTTTCTTCCTCCAGCCCAGGGGAGCAGTGGCCAGCAGGGTTGTCTGTGCCTGTGTGCCCGATGCGGTTTGGAATTATATGGGCTTGTGTCATGCAGCTCAGGACTTGCAAGGTGGTTCCTGCAGTGTAGGGAAGCCGCTGCAGTGGTGGAGGCTTGCCACATGTAAGCTTCGGGTCCTGGCCACTCCGCATTCTCAGAATTCTGCTGCACTGTGCAACATGGAGAAAGCAGAAACTGTTGGCTGCTACAGCAGAAGCAGGTGCCTCATCTCATGCACTAGCCAGGCCCAGGTAAAGGGGGCACAGTGGTGCCTTTTGGTTATCCTTACTATTGGGATTACTTGTGTGTGGTTTATTGTGCCTTCCTCTCTAGGTGTCAGGGTAAAGGAAGCTTGCTGCTGAAGTGCGCTACAGCTTGGGGGCAGCTTTGCATTGGTGAAAGTTCTCGGAGCTCCTTCCTCTCTCGTCTATTTGCGGTTAATTGACCTTGCATGGGGAGCTTGGGTGGTCACATGGTGGGTCTGGGTCAATTGTTGCTGAAGCCCACTTAAAATGGGATTGTATTTGTTTCCCTTTGTTATTGTTTCAGGTTAAAGCAAATAGAGCTCTCCTGATAAAGGGAAGTGAAGAAAAAAGCCACTTATAGTAGAACTACAAGCAAAACCTTCTTTTTGTATAGAGTAAGCCCATCAGGGGTGCCCTTGTCAGCCCTTCCAGTCCCCGGGTGCCAGTGTCAGCCCTTCCAGAGTGCCAGGGTGCCCATGTCAGCCCTTCCAGGCTGCCTGTGTCAGCCCTTCCAGAGTGCCCGGCTGCCCGTGTCAGCCCTTCCAGAGTGCCCGGCTGCCCGTGTCAGCCCTTCCAGAGTGCCCGGCTGCCCGTGTCAGCCCTTCCAGAGTGCCCGGCTGCCCGTGTCAGCCCTTCCAGAGTGCCCGGCTGCCCGTGTCAGCCCTTCCAGAGTGCCCGGCTGCCCGTGTCAGCCCTTCCAGGGTGCCCGGCTGCCCGTGTCAGCCCTTCCAGGGTGCCCGGCTGCCCGTGTCAGCCCTTCCAGGGTGCCCGGCTGCCCGTGTCAGCCCTTCCAGGGTGCCCGGCTGCCCGTGTCAGCCCTTCCAGGGTGCCCGGCTGCCCTTGTCCATGCCCTTCCAGGGTGCCCGGCTGCCGGTGTCCATGCCCTTCCAGAGTGCCAGGGTGCCCGTGTCAGCCCTTCCAGAGTGCCAGGGTGCCCGTGTCAGCCCTTCCAGGGTGCCAGGGTGCCCGTGTCAGCCCTGCCAGGGTGCCCGTGTCAGCCCTTCCAGGGTGCCAGGGTGCCCGTGTCAGCCCTTCCAGGGTGCCAGGGTGCCCGTGTCAGCCCTTCCAGGGTGCCAGGGTGCCCGTGTCAGCCCTTCCAGAGTGCCAGGGTGCCCGTGTCAGCCCTTCCAGGGTGCCAGGGTGCCCGTGTCAGCCCTTCCAGGGTGCCAGGGTGCCCGTGTCAGCCCTTCCAGGGTGCCAGGGTGCCCGTGTCAGCCCTTCCAGGGTGCCAGGGTGTCCGTGTCAGCCCTTCCAGGGTGCCCGTGTCAGCCCTTCCAGGGTGCCGGTGTCCATGCCCTTCCAGAGTGCCCGGGTGCCGGTGTCCATGCCCTTCCAGAGTGCCCGGGTGCCGGTGTCCATGCCCTTCCAGAGTGCCCGGGTGCCTGTGGTGTTGGTCTGCACTTGAAGCCCCCTGTGTCAAGAAGAAGGTTGACCACCACTGCCTTAAATAATGCTCTTAAAAAGCTGGGGGTCTATCGGATTCAAGCTTCTGGTTCATGTGGTCTCTTCTTCCATTCAGCTCTTTAATAGGTTTCTGCAGTTCATCCATTCTCAGAATTCTGCTGCACTGTACAACATGGAGAAAGCAGAAACTGTTGGCTGCTACAGCAGAAGCAGGTGCCTCATCTCATGCACTAGCCAGGCGCAGGTAAAGGGGGCACAGTGGTGCCTTTTGGTTATCCTTACTATTGGGATTACTTGTGTGTGGTTTATTGTGCCTTCCTCTCTGTGTCAGGGTAAAGGAAGCTTGCTGCTGAAGTGCGCTACAGCTTGGGGGCAGCTTTGCATTGGTGAAAGTTCTCAGAGCTCCTAACTCTTTCGTCTTTTTGGGGTTAATTGACCTTGCATGGGGAGCTTGGGTGGTCACATGGTGGGTCTGGGTCAATTGTTGCTGAAGCCCACTTAAAATGGGATTGTATTTGTTTCCCTTTGTTGTTTCAGGTTAAAGCAAATAGAGCTCTCCTGATAAAGGGAAGTGAAGAAAAAAGCCACTTATAGTAGAACTACAAGCAAAACCTTCTTTTTGTATAGAGTAAGCCTATCAGGGGTGCCCGTGTCCAGCCCATCAGGAGTCCCCGGGTGCCCTTGTCAGCCCTTCCAGTCCCCGGGTGCCCGTGTCAGCCCTTCCAGAGTGCCCGGGTGCCCGTGTCAGCCCTTCCAGAGTGCCCGGGTGCCCGTGTCAGCCCTTCCAGAGTGCCCGGGTGCCCGTGTCAGCCCTTCCAGAGTGCCCGAGTGCCCGTGTCAGCCCTTCCAGAGTGCCCGGGTGCCCGTGTCAGCCCTTCCAGAGTGCCCGGGTGCCCGTGTCAGCCCTTCCAGAGTGCCCGGGTGCCCGTGTCAGCCCTTCCAGAGTGCCCGGGTGCCCGTGTCAGCCCTTCCAGAGTGCCCGAGTGCCCGTGTCAGCCCTTCCAGAGTGCCCGTGTCAGCCCTTCCAGAGTGCCCGTGTCAGCCCTTCCAGAGTGCCCGTGTCAGCCCTTCCAGAGTGCCCGTGTCAGCCCTTCCAGAGTGCCCGTGTCAGCCCTTCCAGAGTGCTCGTGTCAGCCCTTCCAGACTGCCCGTGTCCATGCCTTTCCAGGGTGCCCGGGTGCCGGTGTCCATGCCCTTCCAGGGTGCCCGGGTGCCGGTGTCCATGCCCTTCCAGAGTGCCCGGGTGCCGGTGTCCATGCCCTTCCAGAGGGCCCCGGTTGCCTGTCTCCAAGCCCTTCGAGAGGGCCCCGGTTGCCTGTCTCCAAGCCCTTCCAGAGGGCCTTCTGACCATCCCTGCACCCTCCCTCCTGTCGGATGAGGGGGTGTTGCAGTGCCTTTTTTTCTTCCTCCAGCCCAGGGGAGCAGTGGCCAGCAGGGTTGTCTGTGCCTGTGTGCCCGATGCGGTTTGGAATTTTATGGGCTTGTGTCATGCAGCCCAGGACTTGCAAGGTGGTTCCTGCAGTACAGGGAAGCCGCTGCAGTGGTGGAGGCTTGCCACATGTAAGCTTCGGGTCCTGGCCACTCCGCATTCTCAGAATTCTGCTGCACTGTGCAACATGGAGAAAGCAGAAACTGTTGGCTGCTACAGCAGAAGCAGGTGCCTCATCTCATGCACTAGCCAGGCCCAGGTAAGTTTGGCACAGTGGTTCCTTTTGGTTATCCTTACTATTGGGATTACTTGTGTGTGGTTTATTGTGCCTTCCTCTCTAGGTGTCAGGGTAAAGGAAGCTTGCTGCTGAAGTGCGCTACAGCTTGGAGGCAGCTTTGCATTGGTGAAAGTTCTCGGAGCTCCTTCCTATCTCTCGTCTATTTGCGGTTAATTGACCTTGCATGGGGAGCTTGGGTGGTCACATGGTGGGTGTGGGTCAATTGTTGCTGAAGCCCAATTAAAATGGGATTGTATTTGTTTCCCTTTGTTATTGTTTCAGGTTAAAGCAAATAGAGCTCTCCTGATAAAAGGAAGTGAAGAAAAAAGCCACTTATAGTAGAACTACAAGCAAAACCTTCTTTTTGTATAGCGTAAGCCCATCAGGGGTGCCCTTGTCCAGCCTATCAGGAGTGCCCGGGTGCCCGTGTCAGCCCTTCCAGAGTGACCGGGTGCCCGTGTCAGCCCTTCCAGAGTGCCCGGGTGCCCGTGTCATCCCTTCCAGAGTGCCCGGGTGCCCATGTCATCCCTTCCAGAGTGCCCGGGTGCCCGTGTCATCCCTTCCAGAGTGCCCGGGTGCCCGTGTCATCCCTTCCAGAGTGCCCGGGTGCCCGTGTCAGCCCTTCCAGGGTGCCCGTGTCAGCCCTTCCAGAGTGCCCGGGTGCCCGTGTCCATGCCCTTCCAGAGTGCCCGGGTGCCGGTGTCCATGCCCTTCCAGAGTGCCCGGGTGCCTGTGGTGTGGGTCTGCACTTGAAGCCCCCTGTGTCAAGAAGGTTGACCACCACTGCCTTAAATAATGCTCTTAAAAAGCTGGGGGTCTATCGGATTCAAGCTTCTGGTTCATGTGGTCTCTTCTTCCATTCAGCTCTTTAATAGGTTTCTGCAGTTCATCCATTCTCAGAATTCTGCTGCACTGTGCAACATGGAGAAAGCAGAAACTGTTGGCTGCTACAGCAGAAACAGGTGCCTCATCTCATGCACTAGCCAGGCCCAGGTAAAGGGGGCACAGTGGTGCCTTTTGGTTATCCTTACTATTGGGATTACTTGTGTGTGGTTTATTGTGCCTTCCTCTCTAGGTGTCAGGGTAAAGGGAGCTTGCTGCTGAAGTGCGCTACAGCTTGGGGGCAGCTTTGCATTGGTGAAAGTTCTCGGAGCTCCTTCCTCTCTCGTCTATTTGCGGTTAATTGACCTTGCATGGGGAGCTTGGGTGGTCACATGGTGGGTCTGGGTCAATTGTTGCTGAAGCCCACTTAAAATGGGATTGTATTTGTTTCCCTTTGTTGTTGTTTCAGGTTAAAGCAAATAGAGCTCTCCTGATAAAGGGAAGTGAAGAAAAAAGCCACTTATAGTAGAACTACAAGCAAAACCTTCTTTTTGTATAGAGTAAGCCCATCAGGGGTGCCCTTGTCAGCCCTTCCTTCCCCGGGTGCCAGTGTCAGCCCTTCCAGAGTGCCAGGGTGCCCATGTCAGCCCTTCCAGGGTGCCCGTGTCAGCCCTTCCAGAGTGCCCGGCTGCCCGTGTCAGCCCTTCCAGAGTGCCCGGCTGCCCGTGTCAGCCCTTCCAGAGTGCCCGGCTGCCCGTGTCAGCCCTTCCAGGGTGCCCGGCTGCCCGTGTCAGCCCTTCCAGGGTGCCCGGCTGCCCGTGTCAGCCCTTCCAGGGTGCCCGGCTGCCCGTGTCAGCCCTTCCAGGGTGCCCGGCTGCCCGTGTCAGCCCTTCCAGGGTGCCCGGCTGCCCGTGTCAGCCCTTCCAGGGTGCCCGGCTGCCCGTGTCAGCCCTAACAGGGTGCCCGGCTGCCCTTGTCCATGCCCTTCCAGAGTGCCCGGCTGCCCTTGTCCATGCCCTTCCAGAGTGCCAGGGTGCCCGTGTCAGCCCTTCCAGGGTGCCAGGGTGCCCGTGTCAGCCCTTCCAGGGTGCCAGGGTGCCCGTGTCAGCCCTTCCAGGGTGCCAGGGTGCCCGTGTCAGCCCTTCCAGGGTGCCAGGGTGCCCGTGTCAGCCCTTCCAGAGTGCCAGGGTGCCGTGTCAGCCCTTCCAGGGTGCCAGGGTGCCCGTGTCAGCCCTTCCAGGGTGCCAGGGTGCCCGTGTCAGCCCTTCCAGGGTGCCAGGGTGCCCGTGTCAGCCCTTCCAGGGTGCCCGTGTCAGCCCTTCCAGGGTGCCCGTGTCAGCCCTTCCAGGGTGCCCGTGTCAGCCCTTCCAGGGTGCCCGTGTCAGCCCTTCCAGGGTGCCCGTGTCAGCCCTTCAAGGGTGCCCGTGTCAGCCCTTCCAGGGTGCCCGGGTGCCGGTGTCCATGCCCTTCCAGAGTGCCCGGGTGCCGGTGTCCATGCCCTTCCAGAGTGCCCGGGTGCCGGTGTCCATGCCCTTCCAGAGTGCCCGGGTGCCTGTGGTGTTGGTCTGCACTTGAAGCCCCCTGTGTGAAGAAGAAGGTTGACCACCACTGCCTTAAATAATGCTCTTAAAAAGCTGGGGGTCTATCGGATTCAAGCTTCTGGTTCATGTGGTCTCTTCTTCCATTCAGCTCTTTAATAGGTTTCTGCAGTTCATCCATTCTCAGAATTCTGCTGCACTGTACAACATGGAGAAAGCAGAAACTGTTGGCTGCTACAGCAGAAGCAGGTGCCTCATCTCATGCACTAGCCAGGCCCAGGTAAAGGGGGCACAGTGGTGCCTTTTGGTTATCCTTACTATTGGGATTACTTGTGTGTGGTTTATTGTGCCTTCCTCTCTGTGTCAGGGTGAAGGAAGCTTGCTGCTGAAGTGCGCTACAGCTTGGGGGCAGCTTTGCATTGGTGAAAGTTCTCAGAGCTCCTAACTCTTTCGTCTTTTTGCGGTTAATTGACCTTACATGGGGAGCTTGGGTGGTCACATGGTGGGTCTGGGTCAATTGTTGCTGAAGCCCACTTAAAATGGGATTGTATTTGTTTCCCTTTGTTTCAGGTTAAAGCAAATAGAGCTCTCCTGATAAAGGGAAGTGAAGAAAAAAGCCACTTATAGTAGAACTACAAGCAAAACCTTCTTTTTGTATAGAGTAAGCCTATCAGGGGTGCCCGTGTCCAGCCTATCAGGAGTGCCCGGGTGCCCTTGTCAGCCCTTCCAGTCCCCGGGTGCCCGTGTCAGCCCTTCCAGGGTGCCCGGCTACCCGTGTCAGCCCTTCCAGGGTGCCCGGGTGCCCGTGTCCATGCCCTTCCAGGGTGCCCGGGTGCCCGTGTCCATGCCCTTCCAGGGTGCCCGGGTGCCCGTGTCCATGCCCTTCCAGGGTGCCCGGGTGCCCGTGTCCATGCCCTTCCAGGGTGCCCGGGTGCCCGTGTCAGCCCTTCCAGAGTGCCAGGGTGCCCGTGTCAGCCCTTCCAGAGTGCCCGGCTGCCCGTGTCAGCCCTTCCAGAGTGCCCGGCTGCCCCTGTCAGCCCTTCCAGAGTGCCAGGGTGCCCCTGTCAGCCCTTCCAGAGTGCCAGGGTGCCCGTGTCAGCCCTTCCAGAGTGCCAGGGTGCCCGTGTCAGCCCTTCCAGAGTGCCAGGGTGCCCGTGTCAGCCCTTCCAGAGTGCCAGGGTGCCCGTGTCAGCCCTTCCAGAGTGCCAGGGTGCCCGTGTCAGCCCTTCCAGAGTGCCAGGGTGCCCGTGTCAGCCCTTCCAGAGTGCCAGGGTGCCCGTGTCAGCCCTTCCAGAGTGCCAGGGTGCCCGTGTCAGCCCTTCCAGAGTGCCAGGGTGCCCGTGTCAGCCCTTCCAGAGTGCCAGGGTGCCCGTGTCAGCCCTTCCAGAGTGCCAGGGTGCCCGTGTCAGCCCTTCCAGAGTGCCAGGGTGCCCGTGTCAGCCCTTCCAGGGTGCCCGGCTGCCCGTGTCAGCCCCTCCAGGGTGCCCGGCTGCCCGTGTCCATGCCCTTCCAGAGTGCCCGGGTGCCCGTGTCCATGCCCTTCCAGAGTGCCCGGGTGCCGGTGTCCATGCCCTTCCAGAGTGCCCGGGTGCCGGTGTCCATGCCCTTCCAGAGTGCCCGGGTGCCGGTGTCCATGCCCTTCCAGAGTGCCCGGGTGCCGGTGTCCATGCCCTTCCAGAGTGCCCGGGTGCCTGTGGTGTTAGTCTGCACTTGAAGCCCCCTGTGTCAAGAAGAAGGTTGACCACCACTGCCTTAAATAATGCTCTTAAAAAGCTTGGGGTCTATCGGATTCAAGCTTCTGGTTCATGTGGTCTCTTCTTCCATTCAGCTCTTTAATAGGTTTCTGCAGTTCATCCATTCTCAGAATTCTGCTGCACTGTACAACATGGAGAAAGCAGAAACTGTTGGCTGCTACAGCAGAGGCAGGTGCCTCATCTCATGCACTAGCCAGGCCCAGGTAAAGGGGGCACAGTGGTGCCTTTTGGTTATCCTTACTATTGGGATTACTTGTGTGTGGTTTATTGTGCCTTCCTCTCTGTGTCAGGGTAAAGGAAGCTTGCTGCTGAAGTGCGCTACAGCTTGGGCAGCTTTGCATTGGTGAAAGTTCTCAGAGCTCCTAACTCTTTCGTCTTTTTGGGGTTAATTGACCTTGCATGGGGAGCTTGGGTGGTCACATGGTGGGTCTGGGTCAATTGTTGCTGAAGCCCACTTAAAATGGGATTGTATTTGTTTCCCTTTGTTGTTTCAGGTTAAAGCAAATAGAGCTCTCCTGATAAAGGGAAGTGAAGAAAAAAGCCACTTATAGTAGAACTACAAGCAAAACCTTCTTTTTGTATAGAGTAAGCCTATCAGGGGTGCCCGTGTCCAGCCCATCAGGAGTCCCCGGGTGCCCTTGTCAGCCCTTCCAGTCCCCGGGTGCCCGTGTCAGCCCTTCCAGAGTGCCCGGTTGCCCATGTCAGCCCTTCCAGAGTGCCCGGGTGCCCGTGTCAGCCCTTCCAGAGTGCCCGGGTGCCCGTGTCAGCCCTTCCAGAGTGCCCGGGTGCCCGTGTCAGCCCTTCCAGAGTGCCCGGGTGCCCGTGTCAGCCCTTCCAGAGTGCCCGGGTGCCCGTGTCAGCCCTTCCAGAGTGCCCGGGTGCCCGTGTCAGCCCTTCCAGAGTGCCCGTGTCTGCCCTTCCAGAGTGCTCGTGTCTGCCCTTCCAGGGTGCCCGTGTCCATGCCCTTCCAGGGTGCCCGTGTCCATGCCCTTCCAGGGTGCCCGGGTGCCCGTGTCCATGCCCTTCCAGGTTGCCCGGGTGCCGGTGTCCATGCCCTTCCAGGATGCCCCGTGCCGGTGTCCATGCCCTTCCAGAGTGCCCGGGTGCCGGTGTCCATGCCCTTCCAGAGTGCCCGGGTGCCGGTGTCCATGCCCTTCCAGAGGGCCCCAGTTGCCTGTCTCCAAGCCCTTCCAGAGGGCCCCGGTTGCCTGTCTCCAAGCCCTTCCAGAGGGCCTTCTGACCATCCCTGCACCCTCCCTCCTGTCGGATGAGGGGGGTGTTGCAGTGCCTTTTTTTCTTCCTCCAGCCCAGGGGAGCAGTGGCCAGCAGGGTTGTCTGTGCCTGTGTGCCCGATGCGGTTTGGAATTTTATGGGCTTGTGTCATGCAGCCCAGGACTTGCAAGGTGGTTCCTGCTGTACAGGGAAGCCGCTGCAGTGGTGGAGGCTTGCCACATGTAAGCTTCGGGTCCTGGCCACTCCGCATTCTCAGAATTCTGCTGCACTGTGCAACATGGAGAAAGCAGAAACTGTTGGCTGCTACAGCAGAAGCAGGTGCCTCATCTCATGCACTAGCCAGGCCCAGGTAAGTTTGGCACAGTGGTTCCTTTTGGTTATCCTTACTATTGGGATTACTTGTGTGTGGTTTATTGTGCCTTCCTCTCTAGGTGTCAGGGTAAAGGAAGCTTGCTGCTGAAGTGCGCTACAGCTTGGAGGCAGCTTTGCATTGGTGAAAGTTCTCGGAGCTCCTTCCTATCTCTCGTCTATTTGCGGTTAATTGACCTTGCATGGGGAGCTTGGGTGGTCACATGGTGGGTGTGGGTCAATTGTTGCTGAAGCCCACTTAAAATGGGATTGTATTTGTTTCCCTTTGTTATTGTTTCAGGTTAAAGCAAATAGAGCTCTCCTGATAAAAGGAAGTGAAGAAAAAAGCCACTTATAGTAGAACTACAAGCAAAACCTTCTTTTTGTATAGCGTAAGCCCATCAGGGGTGCCCGTGTCCAGCCTATCAGGAGTGCCCGGGTGCCCGTGTCAGCCCTTCCAGAGTGCCCGGGTGCCCGTGTCAGCCCTTCCAGAGTGCCCGGGTGCCCGTGTCAGCCCTTCCAGAGTGCCCGGGTGCCCGTGTCAGCCTTTCCAGAGTGCCCGGGTGCCCGTGTCAGCCCTTCCAGAGTGCCCAGGTGCCCGTGTCAGCCCTTCCAGAGTGCCCGGCTGCCCGTGTCAGCCCTTCCAGAGTGCCCGGCTGCCCGTGTCAGCCCTTCCAGAGTGCCCGGCGGCCCGTGTCAGCCCTTCAAGAGTGCCCGGCGGCCCGTGTCAGCCCTTCAAGAGTGCCCGGCGGCCCGTGTCAGCCCTTCCAGGGTGCCCGGCTGCCCGTGTCAGCCCTTCCAGGGTGACCGGCTGCCCGTGTCAGCCCTTCCAGGGTGCCCGGCTGCCCGTGTCCATGCCCTTCCAGGGTGCCCGGGTGCCGGTGTCCATGCCCTGCCAGGGTGCCCGTGTCAGCCCTTCCAGAGTGCCAGGGTGCCCGTGTCAGCCCTTCCAGAGTCCCAGGGTGCCCGTGTCAGCCCTTCCAGGGTGCCAGGGTGCCCGTGTCAGCCCTTCCAGGGTGCCAGGGTGCCCGTGTCAGCCCTTCCAGGGTGCCCGGCTGCCCGTGTCAGCCCTTCCAGGGTGCCCGGCTGCCCGTGTCCATGCCCTTCCAGGGTGCCCGGGTGCCGGTGTCCATGCCCTTCCAGGGTGCCCGGGTGCCGGTGTCAGCCCTTCCAGAGTGCCAGGGTGCCCGTGTCAGCCCTTCCAGAGTGCCAGGGTGCCCGTGTCAGCCCTTCCAGAGTGCCAGGGTGCCCGTGTCAGCCCTTCCAGGGTGCCAGGGTGCCCGTGTCAGCCCTTCCAGGGTGCCAGGGTGCCCGTGTCAGCCCTTCCAGGGTGCCAGGGTGCCCGTGTCAGCCCTTCCAGGGTGCCAGGGTGCCCGTGTCAGCCCTTCCAGGGTGCCAGGGTGCCCGTGTCAGCCCTTCCAGGGTGCCTGTGTCAGCCCTTCCAGGGTGCCGGTGTCCATGCCCTTCCAGAGTGCCCGGGTGCCGGTGTCCATGCCCTTCCAGAGTGCCCGGGTGCCGGTGTCCATGCCCTTCCAGAGTGCCCGGGTGCCGGTGTCCATGCCCTTCCAGAGTGCCCGGGTGCCTGTGGTGTGGGTCTGCACTTGAAGCCCCCTGTGTCAAGAAGGTTGACCACCACTGCCTTAAATAATGCTCTTAAAAAGCTGGGGGTCTATCGGATTCAAGCTTCTGGTTCATGTGGTCTCTTCTTCCATTCAGCTCTTTAATAGGTTTCTGCAGTTCATCCATTCTCAGAATTCTGCTGCACTGTGCAACATGGAGAAAGCAGAAACTGTTGGCTGCTACAGCAGAAACAGGTGCCTCATCTCATGCACTAGCCAGGCCCAGGTAAAGGGGGCACAGTGGTGCCTTTTGGTTATCCTTACTATTGGGATTACTTGTGTGTGGTTTATTGTGCCTTCCTCTCTAGGTGTCAGGGTAAAGGAAGCTTGCTGCTGAAGTGCGCTACAGCTTGGAGGCAGCTTTGCATTGGTGAAAGTTCTCGGAGCTCCTTCCTATCTCTCGTCTATTTGCTGTTAATTGACCTTGCATGGGGAGCTTGGGTGGTCACATGGTGGGTGTGGGTCAATTGTTGCTGAAGCCCACTTAAAATGGGATTGTATTTGTTTCCCTTTGTTATTGTTTCAGGTTAAAGCAAATAGAGCTCTCCTGATAAAAGGAAGTGAAGAAAAAAGCCACTTATAGTAGAACTACAAGCAAAACCTTCTTTTTGTATAGCGTAAGCCCATCAGGGGTGCCCGTGTCCAGCCTATCAGGAGTGCCCGGGTGCCCGTGTCAGCCCTTCCAGAGTGCCCGGGTGCCCGTGTCAGCCCTTCCAGAGTGCCCGGGTGCCCGTGTCAGCCCTTCCAGAGTGCCCGGGTGCCCGTGTCAGCCCTTCCAGAGTGCCCGGGTGCCCGTGTCATCCCTTCCAGAGTGCCCGGGTGCCCGTGTCATCCTTTCCAGAGTGCCCGGGTGCCCGTGTCAGCCTTTCCAGAGTGCCCGGGTGCCCGTGTCAGCCTTTCCAGAGTGCCCGGGTGCCCGTGTCAGCCCTTCCAGAGTGCCCGGGTGCCCGTGTCAGCCCTTCCAGAGTGCCCGGGTGCCGGTGTCCATGCCCTTCCAGAGTGCCCGGGTGCCGGTGTCCATGCCCTTCCAGAGTGCCCGGGTGCCTGTGTCCATGCCCTTCCAGGGTGCCCGGGTGCCGGTGTCCATGCCCTTCCAGAGTGCCAGGGTGCCCGTGTCAGCCCTTCCAGAGTGCCAGGGTGCCCGTGTCAGCCCTTCCAGAGTGCCCGGCTGCCCGTGTCAGCCCTTCCAGAGTGCCCGGCTGCCCGTGTCAGCCCTTCCAGAGTGCCAGGGTGCCCGTGTCAGCCCTTCCAGAGTGCCAGGGTGCCCGTGTCAGCCCTTCCAGAGTGCCAGGGTGCCCGTGTTAGCCCTTCCAGAGTGCCAGGGTGCCCGTGTCAGCCCTTCCAGAGTGCCAGGGTGCCCGTGTCAGCCCTTCCAGAGTGCCAGGGTGCCCGTGTCAGCCCTTCCAGAGTGCCAGGGTGCCCGTGTCCATGCCCTTCCAGAGTGCCAGGGTGCCCGTGTCCATGCCCTTCCAGAGTGCCCGGGTGCCGGTGTCCATGCCCTTCCAGAGTGCCCGGGTGCCGGTGTCCATGCCCTTCCAGAGTGCCCGGGTGCCGGTGTCCATGCCCTTCCAGAGTGCCCGGGTGCCTGTGATGTGGGTCTGCACTTGAAGCCCCCTGTGTCAAGAAGGTTGACTACCACTGCCTTAAATAATGCTCTTAAAAAGCTGGGGGTCTATCGGATTCAAGCTTCTGGTTCATGTGGTCTCTTCTTCCATTCAGCTCTTTAATAGGTTTCTGCAGTTCATCCATTCTCAGAATTCTGCTGCACTGTGCAAGATGGAGAAAGCAGAAACTGTTGGCTGCTACAGCAGAAACAGGTGCCTCATCTCATGCACTAGCCTGGCCCAGGTAAAGGGGGCACAGTGGTGCCTTTTGGTTATCCTTACTATTGGGATTACTTGTGTGTGGTTTATTGTGCCTTCCTCTCTAGGTGTCAGGGTAAAGGGAGCTTGCTGCTGAAGTGCGCTACAGCTTGGGGGCAGCTTTGCATTGGTGAAAGTTCTCGGAGCTCCTTCCTATCTCTCGTCTATTTGCGGTTAATTGGCCTTGCATGGGGAGCTTGGGTGGTCACATGGTGGGTGTGGGTCAATTGTTGCTGAAGCCCACTTAAAATGGGATTGTATTTGTTTCCCTTTGTTATTGTTTCAGGTTAAAGCAAATAGAGCTCTCCTGATAAAGGGAAGTGAAGAAAAAAGCCACTTATAGTAGAACTACAAGCAAAACCTTTTTGTATAGAGTAAGCCCATCAGGGGTGCCCTTGTCAGCCATTCCAGTCCCCGGGTGCCAGTGTCAGCCCTTCCAGAGTGCCAGGGTGCCCATGTCAGCCCTTCCAGGGTGCCCGTGTCAGCCCTTCCAGAGTGCCCGGCTGCCGTGTCAGCCCTTCCAGAGTGCCCGGCTGCCCGTGTCAGCCCTTCCAGGGTGCCCGGCTGCCCGTGTCAGCCCTTCCAGGGTGCCCGGCTGCCCGTGTCAGCCCTTCCAGGGTGCCCGGCTGCCCGTGTCAGCCCTTCCAGGGTGCCCGGCTGCCCGTGTCAGCCCTTCCAGGGTGCCCGGCTGCCCGTGTCAGCCCTTCCAGGGTGCCCGGCTGCCCGTGTCAGCCCTTCCAGGGTGCCCGGCTGCCCGTGTCCATGCCCTTCCAGGGTGCCCGGGTGCCGGTGTCCATGCCCTTCCAAGGTGCCCGGGTGCCCGTGTCAGCCCTTCCAGAGTGCCAGGGTGCCCGTGTCAGCCCTTCCAGAGTGCCAGGGTGCCTGTGTCAGCCCTTCCAGAGTGCCAGGGTGCCTGTGTCAGCCCTTCCAGGGTGCCAGGGTGCCTGTGTCAGCCCTTCCAGGGTGCCAGGGTGCCCGTGTCAGCCCTTCCAGGGTGCCCGTGTCAGCCCTTCCAGGGTGCCAGGGTGCCCGTGTCAGCCCTTCCAGAGTGCCAGGGTGCCCGTGTCAGCCCTTCCAGAGTGCCAGGGTGCCCGTATCAGCCCTTCCAGGGTGCCAGGGTGCCCGTGTCAGCCCTTCCAGGGTGCCCGGGTGCCGGTGTCCATGCCCTTCCAGAGTGCCCGGGTGCCGGTGTCCATGCCCTTCCAGAGTGCCCGGGTGCCGGTGTCCATGCCCTTCCAGAGTGCCCGGGTGCCTGTGGTGTTGGTCTGCGCTTGAAGCCCCCTGTGTCAAGAAGAAGGTTGACCACCACTGCCTTAAATAATGCTCTTAAAAAGCTGGGGGTCTATCGGATTCAAGCTTCTGGTTCATGTGGTCTCTTCTTCCATTCAGCTCTTTAATAGGTTTCTGCAGTTCATCCATTCTCAGAATTCTGCTGCACTGTACAACATGGAGAAAGCAGAAACTGTTGGCTGCTACAGCAGAAGCAGGTGCCTCATCTCATGCACTAGCCAGGCCCAGGTAAAGGGGGCACAGTGGTGCCTTTTGGTTATCCTTACTATTGGGATTACTTGTGTGTGGTTTATTGTGCCTTCCTCTCTGTGTCAGGGTAAAGGAAGCTTGCTGCTGAAGTGCGCTACAGCTTGGGGGCAGCTTTGCATTGGTGAAAGTTCTCAGAGCTCCTAACTCTTTCGTCTTTTTGCGGTTAATTGACCTTACATGGGGAGCTTGGGTGGTCACATGGTGGGTCTGGGTCAATTGTTGCTGAAGCCCACTTAAAATGGGATTGTATTTGTTTCCCTTTGTTGTTTCAGGTTAAAGCAAATAGAGCTCTCCTGATAAAGGGAAGTGAAGAAAAAAGCCACTTATAGTAGAACTACAAGCAAAACCTTCTTTTTTGTATAGAGTAAGCCTATCAGGGGTGCCCGTGTCCAGCCTATCAGGAGTGCCCGGGTGCCCTTGTCAGCCCTTCCAGTCCCCGGGTGCCCGTGTCAGCCCTTCCAGTCCCCGGGTGCCCGTGTCAGCCCTTCCAGAGTGCCAGGGTGCCCGTGTCAGCCCTTCCAGAGTGCCCGGCTGCCCGTGTCAGCCCTTCCAGAGTGCCCGGCTGCCCGTGTCAGCCCTTCCAGGGTGCCCGGCTGCCCGTGTCAGCCCTTCCAGGGTGCCCGGGTGCCCGTGTCCATGCCCTTCCAGGGTGCCCGGGTGCCGGTGTCCATGCCCTTCCAGAGTGCCCGGCTGCCCGTGTCAGCCCTTCCAGAGTGCCAGGGTGCCCGTGTCAGCCCTTCCAGAGTGCCAGGGTGCCCCTGTCAGCCCTTCCAGAGTGCCAGGGTGCCCGTGTCAGCCCTTCCAGAGTGCCAGGGTGCCCGTGTCAGCCCTTCCAGAGTGCCAGGGTGCCCGTGTCAGCCCTTCCAGAGTGCCAGGGTGCCCGTGTCAGCCCTTCCAGAGTGCCAGGGTGCCCGTGTCATCCCTTCCAGAGTGCCAGGGTGCCCGTGTCATCCCTTCCAGAGTGCCAGGGTGCCCGTGTCATCCCTTCCAGAGTGCCAGGGTGCCCGTGTCAGCCCTTCCAGAGTGCCAGGGTGCCCGTGTCAGCCCTTCCAGAGTGCCAGGGTGCCCGTGTCAGCCCTTCCAGGGTGCCAGGGTGCCCGTGTCAGCCCTTCCAGGGTGCCAGGGTGCCCGTGTCAGCCCTTCCAAGGTGCCCGGGTGCCGGTGTCCATGCCCTTCCAGAGTGCCCGGGTGCCGGTGTCCATGCCCTTCCAGAGTGCCCGGGTGCCTGTGGTGTTGGTCTGCACTTGAAGCCCCCTGTGTCAAGAAGAAGGTTGACCACCACTGCCTTAAATAATGCTCTTAAAAAGCTGGGGGTCTATCGGATTCAAGCTTCTGGTTCATGTGGTCTCTTCTTCCATTCAGCTCTTTAATAGGTTTCTGCAGTTCATCCATTCTCAGAATTCTGCTGCACTGTACAACATGGAGAAAGCAGAAACTGTTGGCTGCTACAGCAGAAGCAGGTGCCTCATCTCATGCACTAGCCAGGCCCAGGTAAAGGGGGCACAGTGGTGCCTTTTGGTTATCCTTACTATTGGGATTACTTGTGTGTGGTTTATTGTGCCTTCCTCTCTGTGTCAGGGTAAAGGAAGCTTGCTGCTAAAGTGCGCTACAGCTTGGGGGCAGCTTTTGCATTGGTGAAAGTTCTCAGAGCTCCTAACTCTTTCGTCTTTTTGCGGTTAATTGACCTTGCATGGGGAGCTTGGGTGGTCACATGGTGGGTCTGGGTCAATTGTTGCTGAAGCCCACTTAAAATGGGATTGTATTTGTTTCCCTTTGTTGTTTCAGGTTAAAGCAAATAGAGCTCTCCTGATAAAGGGAAGTGAAGAAAAAAGCCACTTATAGTAGAACTACAAGCAAAACCTTCTTTTTGTATAGAGTAAGCCTATCAGGGGTGCCCGTGTCCAGCCTATCAGGAGTCCCCGGGTGCCCTTGTCAGCCCTTCCAGTCCCCGGGTGCCCGTGTCAGCCCTTCCAGAGTGCCCGGGTGCCCGTGTCAGCCCTTCCAGAGTGCCCGGGTGCCCGTGTCAGCCCTTCCAGAGTGCCCGGGTGCCCGTGTCAGCCCTTCCAGAGTGCCAGGGTGCCCGTGTCAGCCCTTCCAGAGTGCCAGGGTGCCCGTGTCAGCCCTTCCAGAGTGCCAGGGTGCCCGTGTCAGCCCTTCCAGAGTGCCCGTGTCAGCCCTTCCAGAGTGCCCGTGTCCATGCCCTTCCAGGGTGCCCGGGTGCCGGTGTCCATGCCCTTCCAGAGTGCCCGGGTGCCGGTGTCCATGCCCTTCCAGAGTGCCCGGGTGCCGGTGTCCATGCCCTTCCAGAGTGCCCGGGTGCCGGTGTCCATGCCCTTCCAGAGTGCCCGGGTGCCGGTGTCCATGCCCTTCCAGAGTGCCCGGGTGCCTGTGGTGTGGGTCTGCACTTGAAGCCCCCTGTGTCAAGAAGGTTGACCACCACTGCCTTAAATAATGTTCTTAAAAAGCTGGGGGTCTATCGGATTCAAGCTTCTGGTTCATGTGGTCTCTTCTTCCATTCAGCTCTTTAATAGGTTTCTGCAGTTCATCCATGGACCATGGCTGGAAGGTGTGTGTGCATGGACTTAAGAAGCACTGAACAAATATTGGCATTGAGCTCTTTGATTTCATCCAGCATCGGGTATAATTAACCTTTTACACTTCCCCATTCGTCTATCAGGACTGCACCTGGAGAGAGAGTTGCTGCACACAAATTCCTAGGAAACACCACAGCAAGCCTTTAAGTTCTAAGTCTTCCACTCTTCCACCATGCCCTCGGTTATGGTGTTTCCTCCACTATGGAGGCACTACAGGCAACTTTTGTGGTGGGGGCTATGCTCTCACTGGAGGGGGGAGGTGGTAGTGGTGGCCTTACCCAGGGTTTTTTCTGACCATCCCTGCACCCTTCCTCCTGTCAGATGATGGGGGTGTTGCAGTGCCTTTTTTTTTTCTCCACCAGCCCAGGGGAGCAGTGGCCAGCGTGGTTGTCTGTGCCTGTGTGCTCGACGCTGTTTGGAGTTATATGGGCATCTCATGCACCCCAGGACTTACAAGGTGATTCCTGTAGTGCAGGGAAGCCACTGTAGTAGTGGAAGCTCGCCGGGTCCTGGCCACTTCACATTCTCAGTATTCCGCTGCACTGTGCAGCATGGAGAAAGCAGAAACTGACTGCTGTGGCGGAATCAGGTGCCTCATCTCATGCACTAGCCAGGCCCAGGTAAGGGGGGTACAGTGGTCCTTACTATTGGGATTTTTTGTGTGTGGTTTATTGCGCTTTCTTCTTTAGGTGTCGGGGTGATGGAAGCCTGCTGCTGAAGTGTGCTACAGCTGGGGGGCTGCTCTGCGTGTCTCCAAGCCCTTCCAGAGAGCCCCGGTTGCGTGTCTCCAAGCCCTTCCAGAGAGCCCCGGTTGCGTGTCTCCAAGCCTTTCCAGAGGGCCCCGGTTGCGTGTCTCCAAGCCTTTCCAGAGGGCCCCGGTTACGTGTCTCCAAGCCTTTCCAGATGGCCCCGGTTGCGTGTCTCCAAGCCCTTCCAGAGGGCCCCGGTTGCGTGTCTCCAAGCCCTTCCAGAGGGCCCCGGTTGCGTGTCTCCAAGCCCTTCCAGAGGGCCCCGGTTGCGTGTCTCCAAGCCCTTCCAGAGGGCCCCGGTTGCGTGTCTCCAAGCCCTTCCAGAGGGCCCCGGTTGCGTGTCTCCAAGCCCTTCCAGAGGGCCCCCGCTTGCGTGTCTCCAAGCCCTTCCAGAGGGCCCCGGTTGCGTGTCTCCAAGCCCTTCCAGAGGGCCCCGGTTGCGTGTCTCCAAGCCCTTCCAGAGGGCCCCGGTTGCGTGTCTCCAAGCCCTTCCAGAGGGCCCCGGTTGCGTGTCTCCAAGCCCTTCCAGAGGGCCCCGGTTGCGTGTCTCCAAGCCCTTCCAGAGGGCCCCGGTTGCGTGTCTCCAAGCCCTTCCAGATGGCCCCGGTTGCGTGTCTCCAAGCCCTTCCAGAGGGCCCCGGTTGCGTGTCTCCAAGCCCTTCCAGAGGGCCCCGGTTGCGTGTCTCCAAGCCCTTCCAGAGGGCCCCGGTTGCGTGTCTCCAAGCCCTTCCAGAGGGCCCCGGTTGCGTGTCTCCAAGCCCTTCCAGAGGGCCCCGGTTGCGTTTCTCCAAGCCTTTCCAGAGGGCCCCGGTTGCGTGTCTCCAAGCCCTTCCAGAGGGCCCCGGTTGCGTGTCTCCAAGCCCTTCCAGAGGGCCCCGGTTGCGTGTCTCCAAGCCCTTCCAGAGGGCCCCGGTTGCCTGTCTCCAAGCCCTTCCAGAGGGCCCCAGTTGCCTGTCTCCAAGCCCTTCCAGAGGGCCTTCTGACCATCCCTGCACCCTCCCTCCTGTCGGATGAGGGGGGTGTTGCAGTGCCTTTTTTTCTTCCTCCAGCCCAGGGGAGCAGTGGCCAGCAGGGTTGTCTGTGCCTGTGTGCCCGATGCGGTTTGGAATTATATGGGCTTGTGTCATGCAGCCCAGGACTTGCAAGGTGGTTCCTGCAGTGCAGGGAAGCCGCTGCAGTGGTGGAGGCTTGCCACATGTAAGCTTCGGGTCCTGGCCACTCCACATTCTCAGAATTCCGCTGCACTGTGCAACATGGAGAAAGCAGAAACTGTTGGCTGCTACAGCAGAAGCAGGTGCCTCATCTCATGCACTAGCCAGGCCCAGGTAAAGGGGGCACAGTGGTGCCTTTTGGTTATCCTTACTATTGGGATTACTTGTGTGTGGTTTATTGTGCCTTCCTCTCTAGGTGTCAGGGTAAAGGAAGCTTGCTGCTGAAGTGCGCTACAGCTTGGGGGCAGCTTTGCATTGGTGAAAGTTCTCGGAGCTCCTTCCTCTCTATTTGCGGTAAATTGACCTTGCATGGGGAGCTTGGGTGGTCACATGGTGGGTCTGGGTCAATTGTTGCTGAAGCCCACTTAAAATGGGATTGTATTTGTTTCCCTTTGTTATTGTTTCAGGTTAAAGCAAATAGAGCTCTCCTGATAAAGGGAAGTGAAGAAAAAAGCCAATTATAGTAGAACTACAAGCAAAACCTTTTTGTATAGAGTAAGCCCATCAGGGGTGCCCGTGTCCAGCCTATCAGGAGTGCCAGGCTGCCCGTGTCAGCCCTTCCAGAGTGCCAGGCTGCCCGTGTCAGCCCTTCCAGAGTGCCAGGCTGCCCGTGTCAGCCCTTCCAGAGTGCCAGGCTGCCCGTGTCAGCCCTTCCAGAGTGCCAGGCTGCCCGTGTCAGCCCTTCCAGAGTGCCAGGCTGCCCGTGTCAGCCCTTCCAGAGTGCCAGGCTGCCCGTGTCAGCCCTTCCAGAGTGCCAGGCTGCCCGTGTCAGCCCTTCCAGAGTGCCAGGCTGCCCGTGTCAGCCCTTCCAGAGTGCCAGGCTGCCCGTGTCAGCCCTTCCAGAGTGCCAGGCTGCCCGTGTCAGCCCTTCCAGAGTGCCAGGCTGCCCGTGTCAGCCCTTCCAGAGTGCCAGGCTGCCCGTGTCAGCCCTTCCAGAGTGCCAGGCTGCCCGTGTCAGCCCTTCCAGAGTGCCAGGCTGCCCGTGTCAGCCCTTCCAGAGTGCCAGGCTGCCCGTGTCAGCCCTTCCAGAGTGCCAGGCTGCCCGTGTCAGCCCTTCCAGAGTGCCAGGCTGCCCGTGTCAGCCCTTCCAGGGTGCCAGGCTGCCCGTGTCCATGCCCTTCCAGGGTGCCCGGGTGCCGGTGTCCATGCCCTTCCAGGGTGCCCGGGTGCCGGTGTCCATGCCCTTCCAGGGTGCCCGGGTGCCGGTGTCCATGCCCTTCCAGGGTGCCCGGGTGCCGGTGTCCATGCCCTTCCAGGGTGCCCGGGTGTCGGTGTCCATGCCCTTCCAGGGTGCCCGGGTGCCGGTGTCCATGCCCTTCCAGAGTGCCCGGGTGCCTGTGGTGTGGGTCTGCACTTGAAGCCCCCTGTGTCAAGAAGGTTGACCACCACTGCCTTAATTAATGCTCTTAAAAAGCTGGGGGTCTATCGGATTCAAGCTTCTGGTTCATGTGGTCTCTTCTTCTATTCAGCTCTTTAATAGGTTTCTGCAGTTCATCCATTCTCAGAATTCTGCTGCAATGTGCAACGTGGAGAAAGCAGAAACTGTTGGCTGCTACAGCAGAAGCATGTGCCTCATCTCATGCACTAGCCAGGCCCAGGTAAAGGGGGCACAGTGGTGCCTTTTGGTTATCCTTACTATTGGGATTACTTGTGTGTGGTTTATTGTGCCTTCCTCTCTAGGTGTCAGGGTAAAGGAAGCTTGCTGCTGAAGTGCGCTACAGCTTGGGGGCAGCTTTGCATTGGTGAAAGTTCTCGGAGCTCCTTCCTCTCTCTATTTGCGGTAAATTGACCTTGCATGGGGAGCTTGGGTGGTCACATGGTGGGTCTGGGTCAATTGTTGCTGAAGCCCACTTAAAATGGGATTGTATTTGTTTCCCTTTGTTATTGTTTCAGGTTAAAGCAAATAGAGCTCTCCTGATAAAAGGAAGTGAATAAAAAAGCCACTTATAGTAGAACTACAAGCAAAACCTTCTTTTTGTATAGAGTAAGCCCATCAGGGGTGCCCGTGTCCAGCTTATCAGGAGTGCCCGGGTGCCTTTGTCAGCCCTTCCATTCCCCAGGTGCCCGTGTCAGCCCTTCCAGAGTGCCAGGGTGCCCGTGTCAGCCCTTCCAGAGTGCCAGGGTGCCCGTGTCAGCCCTTCCAGAGTGCCAGGGTGCCCATGTCAGCCCTTCCAGGGTGCCCGTGTCAGCCCTTCCAGAGTGCCCGGGTGCCCGTGTCTGCCCTTCCAGAGTGCCCGGGTGCCCGTGTCTGCCCTTCCAGAGTGCCCGGGTGCCCGTGTCAGCCCTTCCAGAGTGCCCGGGTGCCCGTGTCTGCCCTTCCAGAGTGCCCGGGTGCCCGTGTCTGCCCTTCCAGAGTGCCCGGGTGCCCGTGTCTGCCCTTCCAGAGTGCCCGGGTGCCCGTGTCTGCCCTTCCAGAGTGCCCGGGTGCCCGTGTCTGCCCTTCCAGAGTGCCCGGGTGCCCGTGTCTGCCCTTCCAGAGTGCCCGTGTCTGCCCTTCCAGAGTGCCCGTGTCTGCCCTTCCAGAGTGCCCGTGTCAGCCCTTCCAGAGTGCCCGTGTCAGCCCTTCCAGAGTGCCCGGGTGCCCGTGTCAGCCCTTCCAGAGTGCCCGGGTGCCAGTGTCAGCCCTTCCTGAGTGCCCGGGTGACCGTGTCCATGCCCTTCCAGAGTGCCCGGGTGCCGGTGTCCATGCCCTTCCAGGGTGCCCGGGTGCCGGTGTCCATGCCCTTCCAGAGTGCCCGGGTGCCGGTGTCCATGCCCTTCCAGAGTGCCCGGGTGCCGGTGTCCATGCCCTTCCAGAGTGCCCGGGTGCCTTGTGTCCATGCCCTTCCAGAGTGCCCGGGTGCCTGTGGTGTGGGTCTGCACTTGAAGCCCCCTGTGTCAAGAAGGTTGACCACCACTGCCTTAAATAATGCTCTTAAAAAGCTGGGGGTCTATCGGATTCAAGCTTCTGGTTCATGTGGTCTCTTCTTTCATTCAGCTCTTTAATAGGTTTCTGCAGTTCATCCATGGACCATGGCTGGAAGGTGTGTGTGCATGGACTTAAGCACTGAACAAATATTGGCATTGAGCTCTTTGTTTTCATCCAGCATCGGGTATAATTAACCTTTTACACTTCCCCATTCGTCTATCAGGACTGCACCTGGAGAGAGTTGCTGCACACAAAAATTCCCTGGAAACACCACAGCAAGCCTTTAAGTTCTACGTTTTCCACTCTTCCACCATGCCCTCGGTTATGGTGTTTCCTCCACTATGGAGGCACTACAGGCAACTTTTGTAGTGGGGGCTATGCTCTCACTGGAGGGGGGAGGTGGTAGTGGTGGCCTTACCCAGGGTTTTTTCTGACCATCCCTGCACCCTCCCTCCTGTCAGATGGGGGTGTTGCAGTGCCTTTTTTTTTCTCCACCAGCCCAGGGGAGCAGTGGCCAGCGTGGTTGTCTGTGCCTGTGTGCTTGACGCTATTTGTAGTTATATGGGCATCACATGCACCCCAGGACTTACAAGGTGATTCCTGCAGTGCAGGTAAGCCACTGTAGTAGTGGAAGCTCGCCGGGTCCTGGCCACTTCACATTCTCAGTATTCCGCTGCACTGTGCAGCATGGAGAAAGCAGAAACTGACTGCTGCGGCGGAATCAGGTGCCTCATCTCATGCACTAGCCAGGCCCAGGTAAGGGGGGTACAGTGGTCCTTACTATTGGGATTTTTTGTGTGTGGTTTATTGCGCTTTCTTCTTTAGGTGTCGGGGTGATGGAAGCCTGCTGCTGAAGTGTGCTACAGCTGGGGGGCTGCTCTGCATTGGTGAAGGTTTTCGAAGCGCCTTCTCTCCTCTATTTGCGGTTGTTTGACCTTGCATGGGGAGCTTGGGTGGTCACATGGCGGGTGTGAGTCAATTCTTGTCTTGCTGGAGCCCACTTAATATGGGATTGTATTTGTTTCCCTTTGTTGTTTAAGGTTAAAGCAAATAGAACTCTCCTGATAAAAGGAAGTGCTCTTCCTAGAAAAAGCCACTTAATGTAGAACTACAAGCAAAACTTTCTTTATGTATAGAGTAAGGGGGGGTTATAACCTCAGTCAGATATTTATTTGCCATCTGTCCATTTGCCAAGATTTTCCTAAACTTCCTGTCCCGTAGACAAACTTAGAAGAAATCCCTGCAGATTGAGGGGTTTCCTTGGGGACTGCCAGGTCACCAGAACTAGTGTCCCTACTGTAATATTTCCCGTTTATTTCTTTTATGGGGACAACCCAAACTTTAGGATTTTTTTACTTTCAATGATACCACCTGTCTCCAGCCCATCAGAAGTGCGCGGGTGCCTGTCTCCAGCCCATCAGAAGTGCACGGATGCCTGTCTCCAGCCCGTCAGAAGTGAGCGGATGCCTGTCTCCAAGCCCGCCAGAGGGCCCGGGTGCCTGTCTCCAAGCCCGCCAGAGGGCACGGGTGCCTGTCTCCAAGCCTTTCCAGAGGGCCCCGGTTGCGTGTCTCCAAGCCTTTTCAGAGGGCCCGGTTGCGTGTCTCCAAGCCTTTCCAGAGGGCCCGGTTGCGTGTCTCCAAGCCTTTCCAGAGGGCCCCGGTTGCGTGTCTCCAAGCCTTTCCAGAGGGCCCGGTTGCATGTCTCCAAGCCTTTCCAGAGGGCCCCGGTTGCGTGTCTCCAAGCCTTTCCAGAGGGCCCCGGTTGCGTGTCTCCAAGCCTTTCCAGAGGGCCCCGGTTGCGTGTCTCCAAGCCTTTCCAGAGGGCCCCGGTTGCGTGTCTCCAAGCCTTTCCAGAGGGCCCCGGTTGCGTGTCTCCAAGCCTTTCCAGAGGGCCCCGGTTGCGTGTCTCCAAGCCTTTCCAGAGGGCCCCGGTTGCGTGTCTCCAAGCCTTTCCAGAGGGCCCCGGTTGCGTGTCTCCAAGCCTTTCCAGAGGGCCCCGGTTGCGTGTCTCCAAGCCTTTCCAGAGGGCCCCGGTTGCGTGTCTCCAAGCCTTTCCAGAGGGCCCCGGTTGCGTGTCTCCAAGCCTTTCCAGAGGGCCCCTTTTGCGTGTCTCCAAGCCTTTCCAGAGGGCCCCTTTTGCGTGTCTCCAAGCCTTTCCAGAGAGGCCCGGTTGCGTGTCTCCAAGCCTTTCCAGAGGGCCCCGGTTGCGTGTCTCCAAGCCTTTCCAGAGAGGCCCGGTTGCGTGTCTCCAAGCCTTTCCAGAGGGCCCCGGTTGCGTGTCTCCAAGCCTTTCCAGAGGGCCCCGGTTGCGTGTCTCCAAGCCTTTCCAGAGGGCCCCGGTTGCGTGTCTCCAAGCCTTTCCAGAGGGCCCCGGTTGCGTGTCTCCAAGCCTTTCCAGAGGGCCCCGGTTGCGTGTCTCCAGCCCTTTACGAGTGCCCGGGTGCCTGTCTCCAGCCCTTTACGAGTGCCCGGGTGCCTGTCTCCAGCCCTTTACGAGTGCCCGGGTGCCTGTCTCCAGCCCTTTACGAGTGCCCGGGTGCCTGTCTCCAGCCCTTTACGAGTGCCCGGGTGCCTGTCCCCAGGCCTTGCAGTGTGCCCGGGTGCCTGTCCCCAGGCCTTGCAGTGTGCCCGGGTGCCTGTCCCCAGGCCTTGCAGTGTGCCCCGGTGCCCAGCCCCCCAGAAGGGCCCAGGTGCCTTTGGTGTGGGTCTGCACTTGAAGCCCCATGTGTCAAAAAGATTGACCACCACTGCCTTAAATAATGCTCTTAAAAAGCTGGGGGTCTATTGGATTCAAGCTTCTGGTTCATGTTGTCACTTCTTCCATTTAGCTCTTTAATAGGTTTCTGCAGTTCATCCATGGATCATGGCTGGAAGTGGTGTGTGCATGGACTTGGAAGCATTGAACAAATATTGGCCTTGAGCTCTGTTTTCATCCAGCATCGGGTATAATTAACCTTTTACACTTCCCCATTCGTCTATCAGGACTGCACCTGGAGAGAGAGTTGCTGCACCCAAATTCCCAGGAAACACCACAGCAAGCCTTTAAGTTCTACCTCTTCCACCATGCCCTCGGTTATGGTGTTTCCTCCACTATGGAGGCACTGCAGGCAACTTTTGTAGTGGGGGCTATGCTCTCACTGAAGGGGGGGGGGGAGTGTTTTTGTACCCAGGTTTTTTTCTGTTCATCCCAGCACCCCCCTCCTGTCTGATGGAGGTGTTGCAGTGCCTTTTTTCCTCCACCAGCCCAGGGGAGCAGTGGCCAGCAGAGTTGTCTGTGCCTGTTTGACCGACGCTGTTCAGAGTTATATGGGCTTGTGTCATGCAGCCCAGGACTTACAAGGTGGTTCCTGCAGTGCAGGGAAGCCGCTGTAGTGGTGGAGACTTGCCACATGTGAGCTCCGGGTCCTGGCCACACCACATTCTCAGCATTCCGCTGCACTGTGCAACATGTAGAAATCAGAAACTGTTGGCTGCTACGGCAGAAGCAGGTGCCTCATCTCATTCACTAGCCAGGCCCAGGTAAGGGGGGTACAGTGTTCTTTTTGGTTATCCTTACTATTGGGATTTTTTGTGTGTGGTTTATTGTGCCTTCATCTTTGGGTGTCAGGGTGATGGAAGCCTGCTGTTGAAGTGCGCTACAGCTGGGGGGCTACTCTGCATTGGTGAAGGTTTTCGGAGCTCCTTTCTTTCTCCTCTATTTGCGGTTGTTTGACCTTGCATGGGGAGCAAGGGTGGTCACATGGCTGGAGCCCACTTAAAATGGGATTGCATTTGTTCCGTGTTTAAGGTTAAAGCAAATAGAGTTCTCCTGATAGGAAGTGCCCTTCCTGGAAAAAGCCACTTAAAATAGAACTACAAGTAAAACTTTCTTTATAGAGTAAAAGGGGGGGGGGGTTATAACCTCAATCAGATATTGATTCCCCATCTGTCCCATTGCCGAGATTTTCCTTCACTTCCTGTCCCATAGCCAAACAGGAAGGGAAAAGAAATTCCTGCAGATTGAGGGGCCTCCTTGGGGACAGCCAGGTCACCAAAAAAAAGTATCCCTATTGGAATATTTCCCTTTTATTTATTTTATGGGGACCACCCAACTTTTTTTACTTTCAATGATACCACCTGTGTCCAGCCCGTCGGAGGGCCCGGGTGCCGCCTGTGTCCAGCCCGTCGGAGGGCTCGGGTGCCGCCTGTGTCCAGCCCGTCGGAGGGCTCGGGTGCCGCCTGTGTCCAGCCCGTCGGAGGGCTCGGGTGCCGCCTGTGTCCAGCCCGTCGGAGGGCTCGGGTGCCGCCTGTGTCCAGCCCGTCGGAGGGCTCGGGTGCCGCCTGTGTCCAGCCCGTCGGAGGGCTCGGGTGCCGCCTGTGTCCAGCCCGTCGGAGGGCCCGGGTGCCGCCTGTGTCCAGCCCGCCAGAGGGCGCCCGGGTGCCTGTGTCCAGCCCGCCAGAGGGCGCCCGGGTGCCTGTGTCCAGCCCGCTAGAGGGCGCCCGGGTGCCTGTGTCCAGCCCGCTAGAGGGCGCCCGGTTGCCTGTGTCCAGCCCGCCAGAGGGCGCCCGGTTGCCTGTGTCCAGCCCGCCGGAGGGCGCCCGGTTGCCTGTGTCCAGCCCGCCGGAGGGCTCGGGTGCCGCCTGTGTCCAGCCCGTCGGAGGGCTCGGGTGCCGCCTGTGTCCAGCCCGTCGGAGGGCTCGGGTGCCGCCTGTGTCCAGCCCGTCGGAGGGCTCGGGTGCCGCCTGTGTCCAGCCCGTCGGAGGGCTCGGGTGCCGCCTGTGTCCAGCCCGTCGGAGGGCTCGGGTGCCGCCTGTGTCCAGCCCGTCGGAGGGCCCGGGGGGTGCCGCCTGTGTCCAGCCCGTCGGAGGGCCCGGGGGGTGCCGCCTGTGTCCAGCCCGTCGGAGGGCCCGGGGGGTGCCGCCTGTGTCCAGCCCGCTAGAGGGCGCCCGGGTGCCTGTGTCCAGCCCGCTAGAGGGCGCCCGGGTGCCTGTGTCCAGCCCGCTAGAGGGCGCCCGGGTGCCTGTGTCCAGCCCGCTAGAGGGCGCCCGGGTGCCTGTGTCCAGCCCGCTAGAGGGCGCCCGGGTGCCTGTGTCCAGCCCGCTAGAGGGCGCCCGGGTGCCTGTGTCCAGCCCGCTAGAGGGCGCCCGGGTGCCTGTGTCCAGCCCGCCAGAGGGCGCCCGGTTGCCTGTGTCCAGCCCGCCAGAGGGCGCCCGGTTGCCTGTGTCCAGCCCGCCAGAGGGCGTCCGGTTGCCTGTGTCCAGCCCGCCAGAGGGCGTCCGGTTGCCTGTGTCCAGCCCGCCAGAGGGCGTCCGGTTGCCTGTGTCCAGCCCGCCAGAGGGCGTCCGGTTGCCTGTGTCCAGCCCGCCAGAGGGCGTCCGGTTGCCTGTGTCCAGGTGCCTGTGTTCCGGGTGCCTGTGTCCAGCCCGCCAGAGGGCTTCCGGGTGCCTGTGTCCAGCCCGCCAGAGGGCTTCCGGGTGCCTGTGTCCAGCCCGCCAGAGGGCTTCCGGGTGCCTGTGTCCAGCCCGCCAGAGGGCTTCCGGGTGCCTGTGTCCAGCCCGCCAGAGGGCGTCCGGGTGCCTGTGTCCAGCCTGCCAGAGGGCGCCGGGTGCCTGTCTGCAGCCCATGCCTCAAAGATTGTGTTAGGGTGTTTGCTTTCCAAAATGGGGTCATTTTGTGGGTGTTTCCATTGTCCTGGTCCTCCAGGGCCTTTAAAAGTGTGATTGGTTGTAATGAAATTAGATGTGCAATTCTCCTAGAATGCCTGAAGGTGCTACTTTGGATGTTGGGCCTCTCACACCTGGTATCGCCTTACTCCGGAGGAGTAGCAGAATGTATTTTGGGGTGTAATTTTTGCTGTGTACATGCTATGTGTTAGGAATATCTTTATAAATTGACAGCTTTGTGTAGATAAAATAAATAAATAAAAAATGTTTATTTTTCTTTCCACATTTTCTAAAAATTTGTGGAAAAAATGACATGGAGAAAAGACTCATAATGCCTCATAGAATATACATTGGGGTGTTTTTCAAATGGGGTCATTTTGTTGGTAAATCGATTGTCGAGGTGCTCCAGGGCCTTCAAAAGTGTGTTGGGTCGTTATGAAATTGCGTGTAATTTATGCTCCTAGAACACCTGACGGTGCTCTTTGCATGTTGGGCCTCTGTATGTGGCTAGGCTGTGTAAAAGTCTCACACGTGGTTTTGCCATATTCAGGAGGAGTAGCAGAATGTATTTTGGGGTGTAATTGCAAGTATGCCTATACTGTGTGTGAGAAATACTTTATTTTTTACACAAAATTGTAATAAGTTATTTCCTCAAGAATTGTGGGAAAGAATTACAACTCCAAAAATCTCACTATGCCTCTTACTTTATACCCTGGAATGTCTACTTTCCAAAAAGGGGTCATTTGTACTGTCCTAACATTTCAGGGCCTCAAGAAATTAGATGGGCCCGTCGGTACATCTGATGTGATTAGGTGTGATCAATTTTTAATGATTGGCACCATAGACTCTATAAGGCCCCTTTCACACATACGGACCGCTCAGATCCGCCTGTCAGTTTTTTTTGTGGATTTGAACGGACACCCCATGCATCTCTATGGGGCATCGGATGTCAGCAGAGACATGTCCGCTGACATCCCATCCGATCCATCAAATCTGGAAGGATGGAAACCCTATTTTCCATCCGTCGATCGAATGAGAATGGACCGACGGTCCGTTCCCATCCAATTCCCTCATAGAGATGCATGGGGACATGACAGCTGTATCTCCGCACACAGCGTGGAGAACAGCTGTCATCCGGCTGCTCAGCGGGGGATCGACGGATCGATCCCCCGCTGAGATAAACGGAGTCCGTTTGACGGAATCCTAGTGTAAAAGAACCCTAACTGTCACACATAATACCCACTAATTTTGGGTTATTTTTACCAAAGATATGTAGCAGTTCAAATTTATGAGAAAAAAAAATTACTTATTTGCAAAATGTTATAATGGAAAGTAAATAAAAATGTTTTTTTTTTTTCTACATTTTCGCTCTTATTTCACTTTTTTCGCAAAAAAATTAATTACTCAGTGGTGATTAAATACCACCAAAAGAAAGCGCTATTTGTGTGAAAAAGGATAAAAAATTTGGGTACAGCGTTGCATGACTGAGTAATTGTCATTCAAAGTGTGAGAGCGCTGAAAGCTGAAAATTGGCCTGGGTAGGGGGTGAAAGTGCCCTTGTATTGAAGTGGTTAAATAAGAGTTGCTTGTTCAATATTACTTCTGTAACTTTACCATCTGAGACTAAAATGCTGTCTTGCAGGGCATGAAAATGTTTAAATGCAAACAAAGCAATACATGTTGTTCTTTTTTGGTTGGCTAGAATTTCATGTGTCAAGGCATCTTGCGGTTTTGATAGAAGTAACATAAGAAAACATGGAGGCTTCCCTCATGGGTTTCTTCAACTGGAGACTGCTGATTCTCTTGAAAAACTAAAACTTGCTATAGATGGATCACAATTCAAGCAGTTCAGCAGGGACTGGGCTGCATTTTCAGTTAATCTATGGCTGTTCTATTCCAGAAGAATAGATCTAATGATAAGACTTCTCTCAAGCCAGCTTGTTGTTCCTTTCAATAAGTGATGATCAGTGTATTCTGACAGCGGAGGAGTCTAAAATACATTAACAAAATTGGAAGGACTTCTCTTTCCACCTTGCTTGTGTGGATGGGGAAATCTGTTCAGTTAAACAGTTCCATGTATGGCCAGCCTTAAAGTAACTAAACTGTGACATGTATTCAGAAAGAGTTGTAACTTCCTTAAGCTGGCCATACATGGATTAAAATGTGGCTGGTTCAGCAGGGCCCAGCTGAATTTCGATCCATGTGTGGCCAATGTGGTTTACAGAAGTCAGTATATTCCCGCTCGATCAGTGCAGTAGGCTGCAGAGCTGATCTGTATATTTTGACAGCAGGGGAGTCTCCTCGCTGTCAGAATACAATGCCACAGCAGGGAAGCCAGATTTATTATAACAACCATGCAGTAAGCATTGTAGGTTCAAGGCGAAAGTCTTTCTCATGACATGGTTTACATTTTGTGTTTTTAACCCAAATCTCATATTTCATTATCTCTGAAAACATAGGCATGATGCCGTTGTAAATTTTATCTTTTCCATTAATAGGTGGAAGCAATGAACAGCAAAATGGGAAGCCAAGAACACTCCAAGCAAGATGAAATCCCTTTCCTGCTCCTGCGGCATTGGCGGATGGTGGGTATCAATGTAACTCATGGCTTGGGTTAGCCTCTCAATTTTGTGGACCGAAAAATATTTAATGTTTTGTTATGCTGCGTAAGGAAGGAGATGAACTGAGTTATGAGCTTTCATTCTAACTCGTTGCTTGGGTTTAGCCACTCAGTTTTGTGGACCCAAAGCTTAACATACTTTTATTATGCCATTAATTCCCCTTTGTTGCTCATTTATATGCCCACCCTGGAGCAGTGTAGAATGCATTGCAAATGATTTCCCCTTTCGCATATGCTCTTTGGGGTCCCAACAAAGCAGAGTTCATAGGCAATGCATATAGTGATTGGCTGCTTTACTAGAGCCGTGTTTCATTCATCTGAAATGCAAATGATATGTTGTGTAATCAAGCCCTCTCTAGCATTTTGTATACAATGCCAGTAATTCCCCTTCCCTGCTGATTTATGCCCAGCCTCTTTCTAAATCTCTTTGCGGATCAGAATGAGCAGCATGGTTGGGCTCTGGCAAGACTTTGCTGTTTGGGTTAGTTTGGTAAATTGGTAAACATACAATTTAGTCGTTGGAATATGCAACCTATGTTTTTTATATTTAGAGGAAAATCTAGGAGGATCATGGGATATAAGGAAAGGGTACACACTTTTTTTTCCCTGCAATATGTGCATTTTACGATTTTTTTTTTCCACCCTCAAGGGTAAACTTTGCTTTTAATTGTATGTACGTCCCTTTGGTGGTGTGGGTCTGCACTTGAAACCCCCTGTGTCAAGAAGGTTGACCACCACTGCCTTAAATAATGCTCTTAAAAAGCTGGGGGTCTATTGGATTCAAGCTTCTGGTCCATGTGGTGTTTTCCTCCATTTAGCTCTTTAATAGGTTTCTACAGTTAATCCATGGACCTCCTATGGTTGGAAGTGGTGTGTGTAAGGACTTGGAAGCATTGAACCAAATTTTGCACTTGGCTCTCCTTTGTTTTCATCCAGCATCGAGTATAATTAACCCTTTACACTTTCCCCAATCATCTTTCACGACTGCACCTGGAGAGAGAGTTGCTCCACCCAAATTCCCAGGAAACACTATAGCAACCCTTTACGTTCTACCCCTTCCACCATGCCCTCGGTTATGGTGTTTCCTCCACTATGGAGGCACTGCAGGCAACTGTTGTAGTGGGGGCTATGCTCTCACTGGAGGGGGTGGGGGGGAGAGTGGTGGCCTTACACAGGGTTGTTTCTGATTTTCTGACCATCCTAGCACCCCCTCCTGTTGGATGATGGGGTTGTTGCAGTGCCTTTTTTCCTCCACCAGCCCAGGGGAGCAGTGGCCAGCCGGGTTGTCTGTGCCTGTGTGCCCGAAGCTGTGTGAAGTTATGTGAGCTGGTGTCATGCAGCCCAGGGCTTACAAGGTGGTTGCTGCAGTGCAGGGAAGCCGCTATAGTGGTGGAGGCTTGCCACATGTGAGCTCCAGGTCCTAGTCACTCCGCATTCTGTTTTCCGCTGCACTGTGCAACATGGAGAAAGCAGAAACTGCTGGCTGCTACAGCGTAAGCAGGTGCCTCATCTCATGCACTAGCCAGGCCCAGGTAAGCGGGGTACATTGGTGCCTTTCGGTTATCCTTACTATTGAGCTTTTTTGTGTGTGAAATTGTGCCTTCCTCTCTGGGTGTCAGGGTAAAGGAAGCCTGCTGCTGAAGTGCGTTACAGCTTGGGGGTTGCTCTGCATTGGTGAAGGTTCTTGGAGTTCCTTCCTCTCTCCTCTGTTTGCGGTTGTTTGACCTTGCATGGAGAGCTTGGGTGGTCACATGGTGGGTGTGGGCCAATTCTTGCTGGAGCCCACTTAAAATGGGATTTTATTTGTTTCCCTGTGTTATTGTTTAAGGTTAAAACAAATAGAGCTTACCTGATTAAAAGGAAGCGCCCTTCCTGGAAAAAGCCACTTAAAGTAGAACTACTAGTAAAACTTTCTTTTTGTATAGAGTAAGGGGGGGGGGTTATATCCCCAGTCAGATATTTTTTCACCATCTGTCCCATTGCTGATGTTTTCCTTCACTTCGTGTCCCATAGCCAAACAGGAAGTTAGAAGAAATCCCTGCAGATTGAGGGATTTCCTTGGGAACCGCCAGGTCACCAGAACTAGTGTCCCCATTGGAATATTTCCCCTCTATTTCTTTTATGGGGACAACCCAAACTTTGGGATTTTTTTACTTTTACTGATACCACCTGTCTCCAGCCCATCAGAGTGCCCGGGTGCCTGTCTCCAGCCAAGAGCATGTAACTATTTTAAGCAAATAAAATGCATGTAAAAAGGCAATTTTTTTAAAGTTTGAAATAATGCTATGTTAGTAGGAGCATCTAACAATATAAAGTACATGTTACATTCCACTTTGGCTCCAAAAGTGGAAATATGCTTAAAGGACTGCTTTACAAATGTTTTGTCTCTAACCCTATACCTCTCCTATTTTTTAGCTCCTGCCTTAATTACGAGTCTGCCTAACTGGACTAGCAGTGCTTGTCAGCAAGGTCGAGGTGAACTGCAATCAACGCAAAGATGTCCTCTTCATCAATTTGCCAGACTTGCTTCGCAATTTTGTTCTGTAATGTGCATGAAGATGTAGCCCCTGTCTGATGACTTGAAGGACTGTCCTCTACCATTCTTTATAACATGGAGTCATTGAATATAGCTAAAAAATAAATGTTGACCTGATTTTTAATTTCAATAAATTTTTATTGGTATAACAATACAAAGAATACATCGTCTGAATAACAGTTGTCTACAACAATCGTAGAAACGTACATAACCGGTACTTTACAAATCACAGAATACCCCCATCACAATAAATAAATGGGGCACAGTGGAAATACCTAGCAAGGGATACCCAACCTTTATGCTAAACTAAGGAGAATATTCGACCACCCCCTAAGGCGAGACCCGTCCGCGCACCCCTATTGGGAACCAGCTGTGCGCAGGGAGGGGACCCCCCCAGGTAGGAGGTCTTGTATGAGAAAAAGGTATTCAGAAGCCACTAATCATCCCACCACCCTATAGCGGCTATCTGCAGATCTAAACCTAAGCTAAGGTTATGGAGTACCCGCCAATGATCAGTTGCTATAAAATAAATCAGTAATGATATCAACAATTAGTTATCGTTAACGTCCAAACATTGAGTTACCAGGAGAAGGAAGAGAGAAAGGAGGAAGGAGAGGGGGAGAATAGGAAAAGGGAGAAAGGAAAGGGGAACATTGACCAAGGGTGACCATCCCTCAAAGAAGCTGCCTAGAGAGAAAGTAAAGAAATACGATCAGTAGAGCAGGACCTTCACGTAAGCTGCCCACGGCTCCCATGTAGATTCAAACCTAGCTGAAGAATCTTCCAGCACACTAACCAGCTTTTCTTGGGTCATAATCCAGGAGATTTTCCGCTTAGCTCTAGAGAAAGACACCGAAGGGCATTTCCAGGCCCCCGCTATGGTTAATTTGGCTCCCGTCAATATAAAGTGAATGAGGCGATGGTTAGATTTACTTGGTGTAAAATTCTGCACATTCAATAAGGCTATAGAAGGGTCTTGTGGCAGAGCCACACCCGTTAACTTGCGGATAACATTGAAGACCTTATTCCAAAAACCCCTAATTTTGGGGCACGACCACCAAACATGTAACATATCACCCACCATGCTGAACCTCGAAGGCATAGAGGAGAGGTCGAGGGAAACATTCGTGATAACCGGGAGGGGACCAAATACCACCTCATTAGAACCTTCAAGTTGGCCTCAACCAATGCTAAATTAAGTATACCACGGGACGCTCTGGTGGAAGCTCGGTACCATTCCTCCACAGACCATTCGCTTGCTAGATCAGTCTCCCATGCCTCCATATAGGCCGTCTTTGAGGACTGTGAGATCAATGAATTATAGATGACCGCAATCCCACCCTTCCTTTCCGTTAACTCACCGCACCAAGCTTCATAAGGGGAAACGGAAGGGGGAACGGGTTTAGTCGTCCATAGGGAATGCAAAAAATGTTTTAGTTGGATGAACCTAAAATGTTCAGATTTTGGCATTTTCAATTTGGTTTTGCAATAGGTATCCGTGATCGGGCCCGAATGTGTAAAAAAAATGTCCTATCCTGTAGAGACCCTTATCTAACCACCACTTGAAAGCCTAAATGTCCTTGCCCGGTGGAAACAATGGGTTTTGGAAAATATGTGCCAATGGTTTAATGGGTGAGACTAGAGCCGGATGTGTTCTGAGAGAGTCCCATAGTTGAATGGTAGGGGAAAGTATAGGAGGTCTTTGCCTGGGTGGGCACCAAAGGAGGAAGTCCAGGGTGTTCAGGGGGACTGCCTGACGCTCAATATTAACCCAGTCTGGTACATCCGAGCGCTTATAAATTTCCGAGGTCTGGGCTAAGCGCGCAGCCTGGAAATACCTCCACAAGTTAGGCACCCCCAGTCCATCCTGTTTCCTGGAACGGAATAATACCTTTCGAGAAAGCCTATAACCCTTATTTCCCCATATAAATTTGGTGAGTCTAGACTGTACTAAGTTGAAAACGCTTGGGAATTGGGATAGGGAGTGAGCGAAAATAATATAAAATTTGGGGCAGTAGGGTCATCTTTATTGAATGAATCCTCCCCAGCCAGGAGAGACGCAGGTGTTTCCAGCCATCGAGTTCAGAGACTGTGTTTGACCAGGCCAGGGTAATTAGCTCCAAACAAGCGGTCCACGGAAGGTGTCAATTTAACACCCAAGTACGGGATGGAGGATTCCGCCCAAGAGAATTTGAAATTGGACTGGAGATTGATGACCTCTGACTGAGGGAGGTTAATATTCAGAGCCATTGATTTTGTGAAATTGACTCTCAAACCCGAGGCCCTAGAGAAGGCCTCAAGGGTCCGGCAGACATTAGGTAAGGAGACCAATGGATTCGTCAAAAACAAAAGCAAGTCATCCGCAAATAATGCGCATTTATGGGTATTTGGCCCACAGCGGACCCCTTGGATGTCCGGGTGATCCCTGATGGATATAGCCAAAGACTCAATCGCTATGGCAAAAAGCAGGGGTGACAGAGGGCACCCCTGCCTAGTGCCGCTTGAGATCAAGAGTGGAGTTGAGTAATGACCCTGTAATTTGATTCGAGCCTCCGGTGTTGAGTACAGAGCTCCAATGACATTTAGAAAGGTCGGACCAAACCCCCATCTCCGTCGCAGTTCAAACAGGTATGTCCAAGATTTAGAGTCAAAGGCCTTTTGTAAGTCCAATGATAGCAGGAAGCCCTTCTGTGGAGCTCCCCCATCCCAATTAGCTTGCAGGAGGGACACTATGTCAATTGCTCTACAAATCTGATCTGGTCCCTGCCTCCCCGGTATGAAGCCCACTTGGTCCTTATGTATGTAGGAAGCTATAAAGGTGGCCATTCGGTCAGCTAGAATTTTAGTCATGAGTTTAAGGTCATTATTGATCAATGAGATCGGCCTATAATTAGTGACAAGACTCGGGTCCTTGTCCGGTTTGGGTATAACTGAAATAAAAGCCGAGTTAAGTGATCTATCGAGTGCCGAGCCTTTGCGCAAGGCGTTAAAAAATGCCGCCAGATGAGGGGCTAAAGTCGGTGCAAAAGTTTTGTAATATATATTGGAAAAACCATCCGGTCCTGGTGCTGAGTTCGGTTTAGATTTTTTAATGGCCCAAACAATCTCATCTGCAGAAAAGGGGCTTTTGAGTTCTGAGCGGTGCTGGTCGCTAAGTTGAGGAAGAGACAATGAGGAGAGAAAAGACTGTACCTCCTCCATAGAAGGTGATGAGATGGGATTGTAGAGACCATCAAAAATCTTTTGGAAAGCCTGCATTATACGCTGTGGGTTCTGAGTCAGATTCCCTCCAGCTACTTTAATTTTAGGAAGCGCATAGAGACGTTGTTTGGGATGGAGTCTGTGGGCGAGGTAAGAGCCTATTCTGTCAGTTTGATGGTAAAATTTAGCTGAAGTTCATCGCAGGTGTTTTTCAGCCTTAGTGGTTAGAGCTAGATTGAGCGAGAGTCTAGCTGCTCCAAGAGCTTCCGCTGATTGACTATATGGGTTCTTTTTGTGTTTATCACTAAGTTCCCTAAATTCCCTATCAAGACGTTCCACGTCAGCTTTGTGTGCCTTAAGGGTGCGCGAAGAGATTTGGATTAGGACCCCTCTGATGGTGGCTTTATGCGCCGCCCAGAGAGTTTCCCGGGAGATATCTTTAGTGTCATTCAGGCAAAAGTATTCCTGAATGGCCTTGTCAATTTCACTTGCAGTACTGGGGTTACTGAGGAGAGACTCATTCAGTCTCCAAACATATTCACGAGAACGCTGCCCACCTCCCAACAGGTGCAGAAAAAACCCCGAATGGTCGGACCAAGGTGCATCCCGGATACAAGATCTGATTGCTAGTGGGACATGCGGCGAGGAAATAAAGATGTGGTCTATCCTAGCAAAAGAGAGATGGGGATGAGAGTAATGTGTGTAATCCTTAACATTCGGATTAGTCTCCCTCCAAATGTCCACCAGACCCTGTTTAGCCAGAAGTTTACAAATACGGAGACTTTGCTTAGATGGAGCTAATTGCTGGCGAGACGGCGGTCTCTTTTTGTCAAGACTCTGATCAAACGCAATGTTAGAGTCTCCCCCGAAAACAATCACCCCCTCCAACAGAGGGGACAGGGTGTCAAACATCGATTGAAAAAATTGAAAGTGGTTTAGGTTAGGAGCATAATAGGATACAAATGAATATAGGGTGCCCGCTATGTGACCCTTTAACCAGAAGAAATCTACCTTCTGGATCGGGATGAGTGGATACCATAGAAAAGGGGCAGCTGTGAGAGAAAAGTATCGTAACCCCCCTCGTCTTGTTCTGAGCATTCGCTAGGTAGAAGGTAGGATATTTAGCGTGTAGGAAAGATGGATTGTAATGTTGCGGAAAGTGAGTTTCCTGTAGTAATAGTATATCTATCCTCTGAGTGTGGAAGCTGTGCAGGACCTTTCTGCGCTTAGAAGGGGAATTTAGTCCTTGGGCATTTTGTGAGGCTAATCTAAGCTTAGGAGGACAAGTATCAGTTGAGGCCATGGCAAATGGGAGACTGCTCTAGCAAAAATTGAATGGTCTTACCAGATGAGGAGGGTGATCCGGCTTCAGAAGGAGGATGATGCAGTACAGGCTCCAGTTTCCATGATGAGGTCACCCCGGTCAATGAAGAAGGAAAAGAGAGGTTAGAGAGAAGAAAGGAGTAGCAATATAGGACAAATGCCAGAACGCCCCTTCTGAAAGGGGTCGGAGGCAGGTAACAAGCCAACTGTTCTTGGGGCCGGCAAGTAAAAAGCCGGCTGGGAGTACAGACAGACAAAACCACAAAGACAAGACAAACAAACAGACATATAACATAAATGGTCCCGAAGGACCAAAAGTAGGTGAAAAAACCTTCCCCTTGAGGAGAGGGAAAGCCCCATGTTGGTAGAACTGAAAACCAGTTACCAAAATGGGGAGAGGGGCATGATCACCGCCCTAGTGATCCGGATCCCCAAACATCAGCTCAGCTTATTAAGAACCCAATAACAATGCTTATAGATATCCAAAAATTGAGCACTTTGGGAAGCCAACAAAAATAATCTTGGTGTACAGGGCTACCAGTAGCCATGCAAACCTAGAGCGCGTAGCAGTGTTTAGCTTCCCAGTGACTCAAAGCGTGTATACAAGGAGCTCCTTTTAAGTCTTAAATATCACAATAATATATATAAGAAAAAAACGAATCGTAAACGACCCAGTCCTTGTATTGCAAAAGGTAAAAATGAAAAGCAATATAGAGAAAAAATAGAAATAAAAAGCAAGCTGTTGTTCAGGAAAGTTCCAGAAGACGTCCACAGGTGTAGTGATGCCAGGAGTTGAGAAGAAGAGTTTCAGGGAGGGCGGCCATCTTTAGATTTCTTGGACTTGGTTGTATGCCATAAAGGTGAAAGCGGGCTGGAAGGAAGTTGTCGCTTGGTGGAACTAAAAGCCGTAGAAGTGGGAGGGGACCCAGGTTCTTGAGAGATGAGGTGTAGTTTGAGAAGAAGTTTTTCACCTTCATGAAAGGAAGAAAACGTGTAGGATCTTTGCTTGTATTCAAATTTGAGACAGAAGGGAAACAGCCAGCGGTATTTGATGTTATGCTGGATCAAAGTAGTTAGCAGAGGCTTAAATGATCTGCGACGCTGAATAGTGGTCGGGGATAAATCAGTAAAGATTTGTATAGGCATGCCTTGGAATGAGAGGTTTTCAGTGGAGAGAGATTTCCGCATAACGTCCTCTTTAACGCCATAATAGCGAGGTTTCACTAAGATGTCTCTGGGTAGGCCATCCTGCCGGGGAGATTGTAAAGCCCTATGAGCCCTGTCCAGCTCCAGCTTATGTGGGGCTGTCAGGCAAAAGGCCCCTAATGAGGGACTGCACTGCAGCTGGTACATCCTGTACGGATTCAGGGATCCCCCTGATCCTAAATTTATAACGCCTGCTGCGGTTTTCCAAATCATCAATTTTTAACATGGCTGTTTCCAACTGGTCATGTAACTCCTGAAGGCGATCAGAGTTCTGGTTAGATTGGAGTATAGTGTGTTCGAGTTTGGTTTCTATGAATTCAATGCGGGAACCAAGGTTAACAAGATCAGCCTTAATTTCCCCTGTAATTTTAGAAGCTGTGGCAGTCAGGCCTCTGTCCAGCAGTTCAGCAAATTTATTAAACATAACTTCCATTTGAGCTTGTGGGCAGGGGGAGAATGCAGCTCCAGAGTAAGGAGACTGTGGATGGGCCACCCCTGCATCCATAGGTGACCCTGGCATGGTGGATAGCATCAAGCCGAGCAGAGATTCTGTGGAGGCTGGAGAGAGAGACCCCCCTTGTGGCACACTCACAGGAGAACCCCCCGCAGGACTTGCCGACATACCTTGTCCCAGTGCTGAGGAATGCAGCGGGGTGCTGGGGCCGAGCGGTGCGGGATCCGCCATCTTGGCTATTCCTGTCAGATTTTCCGGAGCTGAAAAGAGTGTCAAAAGGTCCCTGCGGACCGAGCCCGAGGTCATAGGGCTGATCAGCGGGCTTTCCCCCACCTTCCGGTGCCGGTGGTTACAGGCTGTGGGTCCGTGGAGCGGCGCGGGGATCCGGACTTGTCTGGGGCGGGACGGAGCTCCGGCTTCAAGCGGCCATCTTGGAGCCGCCGCGCATGCGCCTCTCGTTGACCTGATTTTTAAACCTTAGTTATGTCTTCCCATTTTTTCTCGGTGTTTCTAACCTGGATCGTAGTATTAAGATGCATGCACTTTGAATCCAGATACCATTTAATCCATCAGAATAAAGCACTCCATACATGATTTATTTTATTTGTTTCGATCAACTCTTCCCACACACTTAATGTGGATGGGGAAATCACTCCTGCTGAGGTATTGTATTCTGATGGTGGGGAAAGTTCCCTGCTGTCAGAATACACTGATCAGCACTGCCGGATGTTACTTCAGTGTTGATCGTGCAGACTTTTTCAAATAGGCTATTGTACAACCAGCCCGCCCTTACATGGGTCGACACTTGGCTGGTTCCTGCTGAACCAGGGCCGGATCCAGGGTGGGGGGGGGGGGCGCAACTGGGCAATTGCCCCTCGAAAAAGTATTACTCCCAGTACCAAGTCCAAACTGAGCGGAGCCGCCACCTTCCTCTTCCGCCGCACGCCTAGTGGGTGTTGGCTTCACCCACCTCCTCCCTTAAGCGTCTCAAGGCTCCAGCACTGTGAAAGATGAAAACATCTGTGTGATGCTGGCTGCCTCCTTATCTTATGCCCCGTACACACCTGCAGATTATCTGAAGACTTTTGTCTGCAGACTTACATTTTCTATGTAGTGCAAGGGCCTGCCGGATTGCATACAAATTGAAAGTGTTTAGGTTTGACCTCATATTATATGGTTTTGGTAAGTCTGCAGACAAAAGTCTTCAGATAATCTGCACGTGTGTACGGGGCATTAGTCTCTATTCCTCTTCCATGGGAGCCCCCCCACCAAAGCACCAAAGTATTACCTATAAAAGTGCGTACAATAATACATGTCTAATATCACAGAATACAGTCAGGTATGGATGCCATTAGTTATGAAAAAAAAGTGCTGCCCTTTTAGTATTGACATTATTGTCTAGTTCAATCTTAACCACTTAAGGACCAGGTCTATTTCTGACACTTGGGTGGGACCAAACCCCCATTTTTATTTATGGATTGTCTTCAGATTTGGTAGTTATTTCTTTTGCATTTGCGCGCTATTCTTTTTTAATATACTATTTCTGACACTTGTTTACAAGTTAAAATCAATATTTTTTGCTAGAAAATTACTTAGAACCCTCAAAACATTATATTGTTTTTTTTTTTTTTTTTTTTTAGCAGAGACCCTAGAGAATAAAATGGAGATCGTTGCAATATTTGTCACACCGTATTTGCACAGCGGTCTTACAAATGCAATTTTTTTGGAAAAAATACACTTATGTGAATAAAAAAATATGAAAACAGTAGTTGGCCCATTTTTTTTCTCTAATGTGAAAGAGAATGTTACTTCAAGTAAATTGATACCTAACATGTCATGCTTCAAAATTGCACACGCTCGTGGAATGGTAACAAACTTTGGTACTTAAATGTCCATAGGCGTTGCTTTAAACATTTCTACAGGTTACCAGTTTAGCGTTTCAGAGGAGGTCTAGTGCTAGAATTATTGCTCTCGCTTGAACAATCGTGGCGATACCTCACGTGTGGTTTGAAAACCATATAAATATGTGGGCGCGACTTGTGTATGTGTTCGCATTTGCGCGTAAGCACAGAGGGACGAGGTGCTTTTTTTTTTTCTTTTTCTTATTTTTTCTTCTTGTATTTTTTACACTGTCCCTTTTAAAACGTTTTTCTCTCCCCGTCTTCCAGGACGGCCCAACAGTGAGAGATGAGAGGCTCCTCCTACCGGAAACACAATCAATTAAGATTAGTTAAAAGGCCCCACCCTTCCCTCAGGCCCTCAGTTTAGATTGCGTTTCTTCCTACAAGATACGTGTGTTATTACTAACCTTCAGACTTATGGAGTCGAAAGGTAACCCTGTGAGCCAGGTTCAGCGGAAGGCCACGGGTTCCCCCTGGGGGACCCCACGAGCGGAGCTTTACCTGCTGCCCCATCCAGGCTTCTCACAGGTCACCCAATGTGGTGCAAGCCCTCGGTCACCTGCGGGATGTTTCCAGGTCTTGCGATCCGGCTCCAGCAGCTCTCCTCCACTGAAGGTTTTTGAATTTCCCGCCGGACGGGCACTTCAAGCCTCATCTTCAAAACCGGAACTTCCGGCGCAACGTCATACACGCGCGACACGGGAAAGCGGAAGAACGTGGAGGAGATGCCGGAGCCACTTACGAGCGGCAAAGCAGAATCCAAGGCTATCGGAGCTCGGATGTCTGCTGTGGAAATGAAGCCCTCCACGACTCATCCTCCGGGGAAGGAAGAGGAGAGGCAGCTCCAGGTGTCGGCAGCCAAACCCAGGCCTGAGCAGGGTAAGTGCTGAACATGTAACCCTTATTGGGTCTATGCATTTTTTAAGACTGCTGGTTACCGACATAAAAAATACCTGGAAGTTGTATCATTTCCTTGAACTTATTGGAACCCACCATGTTCTTTCTATGGTCCTCAAAAGTGGACAAGGGGTCCCCCTGGGTTGCGGGATTTTAGCGGTGATACACTTCCACAAGAAAGTAAAATTTAAATCATTTTATTAACAAAAACATATTAAAATCGATCTGTAAAAGATCTAGAATGTAGACATATTACAATATATATAGAGAGTGTGTATGGATGTAAAACCAGGACAATAAAGAGGATAGTGGTACATATACTCAGTGGCATATGTTTGCTTTGAAGGAAATCCTCCAACCCGACGCGTTTCAGGCACGCAGGCCTTTCTTCAGGGGTCTGGATGCGGAGAGATTTTGATTTCCTACATAACATAGCAGATAGTAGTTTTGTTAGTTAACACAGGTTGTGGTATGTTAAATATATGTTCATATACAGATATAACAGAGTAGTTAATCATTACATGTGTGAATATCATTTGATGTACGCAAATGCATACCAGTAGAGTGATCCGAATGTGACAAGAGAGTCACAGCTGATAAAAGCAGAGAAGGGAGAGGTCCGCTGCGTAGGGTGCCGACAGTGCACCAAGAGGGGGTCCTAGGGGTACCATTCCTCCCACATGTGGTCCCAGCAAGGATACCCAGTGGAAGGTCACAATGGCGTCTGTGTTGGCATATATAGGGGGATATGTAGAGTAGTTACTTTATTTGGAAATATCCTGCGAGTTATAGGTGAAATATATACTATGGTAAGAGAGGAGGTATACCTTGTGGAAACATTAGTACGTCTATGGAGGCGAGATCCTGTATTAAGCGGGTCCGAGTGCAGGAGAGTATGTTTCCAACCGGAATCACCTTCCTGCAATGTATATATCCTTATATGAGAGCTGGTCTAGGGGTAACATAATTTTAAGTTGTAGGATCTGTGTTACATCGTACCTTGGTATGTCAGTGGGTGAATGATGGGGTGATCGGGTCCTCCAAAAAGAAGCGTTATGGGGGTCCAGTGTTCCCCCAAATAAACAAGATGTGTGTAGGGATTAGGGTGGTCCAAGGATAGGTACTGAAATAGGAACATATGTTGTTATATATCACTGTTAATCATGTCTTCATCTATATATGGAGTTAATTGGTGCAGATATACCTGAGGAGTAGAGATTCAAGCGTATCCAATTCTTGAATTGAGTAGTTGAATCATACACCTGGAAAAATAGCATAGTGTGTATGAAATCATAGTGTAATGTAATCATTGTCTAAACAGAGGAGGGTATAAAAATGGGGGAAAGTACCTGGAGTAGCTGGACCTAGATAGTAGGAGCTATAACTAGGGTGCAGCTTCGTGTTAGGTTCCTAGGATAGCAAATTTCTAATCAGATGCAGTGAAATGATTCAAAAACAGATGGTCCTCATGTCATAATTTATTATAGGAAGGGTGATACTTACTGTATACTATCTTGTATCCTGTCTTCCAGAGTCCTTGAGCGGTCCACAAGAAACCTTTGTCTCTACACCAGCATTGTCAGGGCACGTTGTTCATAGGAAGTGTGGTAATTGCTCAGATAAGTTGCCCAGCTCCCACACTAAGGCCTTTTGCTATAAATGCCTTTATAGAATGACAGCAATGGAAACTTCAGGAATGATGAAAGACTTTTTTAAGACAATGCAGGAGGAAATGCTGTCCACTATGATGACAGTTACAGTTGTGTTCAAAATTATTCAACCCCCAATGCTGTAAAGAGTTTTAGGGAATTTAGTGTACATTTGTAATTGTATTCAGAATGAAATCCTACAAGGACTTCCTAAAGAACCATATGCAACTAAAATGACATCAATTGGTTCTGTAATACAGTAGTAAATGTTTATTTTGTGAATTCTTCATTGACACGATTATTCAACCCCTTAAAGACTACCACTCTGAAGAACAGAGGTTCATTGAAGTGTTTGAAGTGTTTTCAATCAGGTATTGAAAACACCTGTGGATGTCAGGGAGCAGCAATAAAGCCTAATAAGCACCAATTAGGCAGCTTTAAAATGACTGTGATACTCAGCTCCTTCTAGACATTTACTGGTGTGGTTACAAACATGGTGAAGTCAAGAGAATGGTCCAGGAAGACAAGAGAAGAGGTGATTACTCTTCACAGGAAGGGCAATGGCTATAAGAAGATTGCAAAGATGTTAAACATACCAAGAGACACCATAGGAAGCATCATTCGCAAATTCAAGGCAAAGGGCACTGTTGAAATGCTACCTGGTCGTGGCAGAAAGAAGATGCTGACTTCGACTGCTGTGTGCTACCTGAAGCGTAGAGTGGAGAAAAGTCCCCGTGTGACTGCTGAGGAACTGAGAAAAGATTTGTCAGATGTGGGTACTAAAGTTTCCCCTCAGACAATACGGTGCACACTGCATAATGAAGGCCTCCATGCCAGAACTCCCAGGCGCACCCCCCTCACTGTCTCCAAAGAATAAGAAGAGTCAACTGCAGTATCCCAAAAGTCATGTGGACAAACCACAGAAGTTTTGGGATAGTGTTCTGCGGACTGATGAAACAAAATTAGAACTGTTTGGGCCCATGGATCAACGCTATGTTTGGAGGAGGAAGAACAAGGCCTATGAAGAAAAGAACACCTTGCCTACTGTGAAGCATGGCGTGGGGTCAATCATGCTTTGGGGCTGTTTTGCTTCTGCAGGTACAGGGAAGCTTCAGCGTGTGCAAGGTACCATGAATTCTCTTCAGTACCAGGAAATATTGGATGACAATGTGATGCAGTCCGTCACAAACCTGAGGCTTGGGAGACGTTGGACCTTTCAACAGGACAATGATCCCAAGCATACCTCCAAGTCCACTAGAGCATGGTTGCAGATTAAAGGCTGGAACATTTTGGAGTGGCCATCACAGTCATCAGACTTAAATCCGATTGAGAACCTCTGGTGGGACTTAAAGAAAGCAGTTGCAGTGCACAAGCCTAAGAATGTGCCTGAACTGGAGGCTTTTGCCCATGACGAATGGGCGAAGATACCCACAGATCGCTGCAAGACACTTGTGTCAAGCTATGCTTCACGTTTAAAAGCTGTTATAACTGTAAAAGGATGTTGTACTAAGTACTAAGATTGAATGTCACTTGGGGGTTGAATAAAACTGATAATGATGTGAGCACAGAAAAGACATGTGTGGTTATTTCATTATAAATGTTGTTATATTTGTCTGACCTACACGTGCCTCTTTGATTTAATTGTAAGCAGGATGACTGAATGATCAAAATCAATGTCAAACTGGCCAAAACAATCAATTTCAGTGGGGGTTGAATAATTTTGAACACAACTGTATACTATTGTGTATCCTGTCTTCCAGAGTCCTTGAGCGGTCCACAAGAAACCTCTGTCTCTACACCAGCATTGTCAGGGCACGTTGTTCATAGGAAGTGTGGTAATTGCTCAGATAAGTTGCCCAGCTCCCACACTAAGGCCGTTTGCTATAAATGCCTTTATAGAATGACAGCAATGGAAACTTCAGGAATGATGAAAGACTTTTTTAAGACAATGCAGGAGGAAATGCTGTCCACTATGATGACAGTTAGTCTGGCCATACACTATACAATTTTCTTATTCAATTTCCTTTAGATTTACCTTTAACTATGTAGTGCAAGGGCCTGCCTGATTGCATACAAATTGAAAGTGTTTAGGTTTGACCCTATATTACATGGTTTTGGTAAATCTAAAGGAAAGTTGAACAAGAAAATTGTATAGTGTATGGCCAGCCTTAGGTCCACTCTAGGAGCTAATAGAGTGGACCCTATAGATCCCTCTTCAATGGAAGGGACTTCTTCTAAAGGAAGAGCTCTATCAAGAGCGGGACAGTGTAACGCTCCTGCGTTTTTGTAGTAGGCTGGATTTGCAGCTGCAGAATCTCCACTCAGTAGTCATGTAGAGATGTGTTGAATAACCAGATCCAACTCTCCAGACTCATCACTGTGGGCCCATCAGCTTCAGCATACAGATTTACACACACTCAATAAGATGTTCCTGGAGTGATAGGATGTATATGATAGTATGAAGGTGATGTGCTGAAGGGACAGGTGTGAACAGTGACAGAGATGGTAAGCACTTAATAGAAATGTTCAGGAGAGTATTAGATGGTATTTAGGTAGAATGTAGAAATGTTCAGGAGAGTATTAGATGGTATTTAGGTAGAATGCAGATAGGTTAGTAATCGAGTATGGTAACAGGTGGTAAGGACAGCAGATGACAAATACAGGATAGGCTAACCCAGTGCAAGGATAGATGGTAGTAGACTCAAGAGCTAGCAATCTATGTAACAGTGCAGATGATAAAATTAGTATGCATAGATAGTAACAGTCCTTAATGTGCAGAGGTAGGTAGTGTAAGTTAGGTTATGGAGGATTCCCCTGTGGGGTACTTATCACTAGTAAGGTTAGTAGAGGGGTCCAGTAGTGAGGGAGTGATCCGGTAGCGAGATACAGGGATCAGTAGCGAGGTTCCGGTCTGTTCCAGGTAAAAGCAAATAGCTGGAGGTTCCGGCAGCGAGACAAGCTTGTAAGCATGTAGACACACAGGCACATAAGCATAGGCACAGGCACAGGGACGTCACAGGGATAGAGAGTGAAAGCAGTAAGCCAAGAGTGATCCGGTAGCGAGATACGGGATCAGTAATGAAACTAGTTCAGGTAGCGAGATACAGGAGCGAGTGACATCAAGTATGGCTGATCTGCAGACGGCTTGAACGAACTAACCATGCGGTTAGAACGAACAACATGAGAGAGAACGCCGGCGGTTGAAATAGCCGCTCAGAGCGGCGCTCGGCGATGACGTCATCCGTCTTAAAGGTGTATGCGTACCACCTAATTAGAAAGGTGGGACGCATATTGAAAGAAAATGGAAATTAAGGGTACCAGAGGTACCAGAATCTTACAGTACCCCCCCTTAAGGCCGGCTCCGGAACGCCTATAGCACTGGTTTCTCCGGGTATTTCGAGTGAAACCTTCGTATAAGCCTAGGTGCGTGAACATCAGAGGTATCCAACCAGGTGTCGTCTTGGGGTCCATAGTTCTTCCATCTTATGAGATACTGGAGTCTTCCTCTGTGGATACGAGAATCCAAAATCTCCTTAATCTCATATTCTTCTCTGCCTTCAACTTGTACTGGAGGTGGAGGCAAGATGGTAGGCCTTATTCCTTGGTTAGGAACATGGGGTTTCAGTAGCGACACATGGAAGATGGGATTTATCTTGAGATCTGCCGGTAAGGTGAGCTGTACTGCAGCTTTCAGGGCCGGCGCTACCTGTAAGGCGACCCAGGCAGTCGCCTAGGGCGCCACTCAGCAGGGGGGCGCCAGCATTCTACTTGTTGCACCAAGTTGCACTGTCTGTCCTGTCCGCAATGACTGTATGCCGGCGCCCCTCTTGCTGCTGTGCTGCTTAACAGTACGATCGGCTCGGCCTCGGCGGGCGGCGGCGCCCTCGGCGGCTCAAATCAATCATCATGTCTCTCTCTGTCTTTCTCTGTGTGACACTCACACAGAGACTGTGACAGGCAGCGCCGCGCGTCTTTGCATCACTGCAGTGGAGCTGTGGAGGTTCCCCCTGCCCTACCAATGACGTCGGGCGGGCGGGGGGAGGGCCGGGAGCCGGTGTACTGCCAATAAGGAGAGCGGGGGGAGCCGGGGAGGAGAGCGGGCGGGCGGGGGGAGGAGACCGGGCGGGCGCAGAGCGGGAAGGACACATTTTGAATCAGAGGAGCAGCAGATTCAGATGCAATAGTGCAAGAAGGACCAGTCCAGTCCCCGCCCCCGGCCAGACCCCCAGATCCAGGAAGATAGAGAAGGAAGAAGATCCATCCAGGAGAAGAGGACCTGTCCGACCACCTGGTGCCATTTTGAACACGCATAAAACGTGAGTGAAAATGTGCATTTTAAATTGGTATATTCAGTGAGGTGAGGGAGGGGTAACATTACATTTTTCCTTGGGATGGAGTATAATTGTTTTATTGTGGCTGTTTTAAAAAATCTTCTCTACTTCTCTTGTCTTGTGCTCGGCTCCCTATTGTATTCTGCCTAAGGTCCGGTTCACACTTATGCGATGCGGGAAGGCTGCGAATTCGCAGCCTATTCCCGCATCGCAAACGCACCCCTGGCAGTTCACACTGCCATATGTGATACACAGGGGGTGTCAATTAAATTTTAACGACACCCCCAGTTTGATCGCATATCGCAGTGCGATCTTTAGGTCTGGTTCACACTTATGCGATGCGGGAAGGCTGCGAATATGCAGCGTGTTCCCGCATCGCAAACACACCCCTGGCAGTTCACACTGCCATATGCGATACGCTGGGGGTGTCAATGAAATGTTAACGACACCCCCAGTTTGATCGCATATCGCAGTGCGATCGTGCAGTTCGCACAGGATCGGATCGCACAAGTGTGAACCACCATGCGATCCGATCCTGATGCGGCTGAAAAAAGGGTCCTGTGCGTCTTTGCTGCGGGTGCAGTGCGAATTTAGCCATATAAAGTGTATGGCTGAATTCGCACTGCACACCCGATCGCATGTAATGAAGGAGCAGTGCGCTCCGATATTACATGCGATCGCCGCAGCCGCACATATGTGAACCGGCACTAAGTGCTGGGGGTGTCGTTAACATTTCATTGACACCCCCAGCGTATCGCATATGGCAGTGTGAACTGCCAGGGGTGTGTTTGCGATGCGGGAACACGCTGCATATTCGCAGCCTTCCCGCATCGCATAAGTGTGAACCAGACCTTACAGTTAGCACAGAATCGGATCGCACAAGTGTGAACCACTGTGCGATCCGATCCTAAAGCGGCTGAAAAAAAAGGGTCCTGTGCATCTTTGCTGCGGGTGCAGTGCGAATTTAGCCATATAAAGTGTATAGCTAAACTCGCACCGCACAGAGATCGCATGTAATGAAGGAGCAGTGCGCTCCGATATTACATGCGATCACCACAGCCGCAATAATGTGAACCGGCACTTAGGACCGGTTCACATTTGTGCGATCACAGAGATCACATGTAATTCGGAGCGCACTGCTCCTTCATTACATGCGATCTCTGTGCAGTGCAAAATCAGCCATGCAGTTTGCACTGCGAGATGCAATCTGATCTGGGGGTGTCATTAACTTTTAATTTACACCCCCCCTGCGTATCGCATATGGCAGTGTGAACTGCCAGGGGTGCGGATGTGATGCGGGATCACGCTGCATATTCGCAGAATTCCCGCATCGCACAAATGTGAACCGGGACTACAGGTGCTCACAGCTCATAGCTGCAGGTGAGCGACCGTCGTAGGTCTACGCCGTTTTGCGCTTGAGGGCCAGCCTGTCGCAGACCCGCAGCAAAAATGTGTGGCGTGTATTTTTCTCTTAACAACTATATGTTGTATTGCACTTTCAGAATGTTTTTTTATTAAACTTTGCACTTTATTTTACATTATGGCTTTTTGTGCTTGGGGGGGGGGGGGGGGGGGCGGCAATTTTTATTTTGCCTAGGGCGCCAAAAATCCTTGCACCGGCCCTGGCAGCTTTTCCAATAAGTTTCTTAATTGGGAAGGGTCCCAGAAATAAAGGTCCAAGCTTTTTGCTAGGGATCTTTAACCTTAAATTTTTTGTCAATAGCCAAACGAGGTCCCCAATAGCATACTGAGGAGAAGGTCTTCTACGAAGGTCGTAGTACCTTTTTTGTTGACTATGAGCATGTGAGATAGTGGTATTAAGTAAACCCAGAGAGTCTTTTATTTGGGTAAGATAGTCCGAGGCTACTGGGCTACTTGATGGTAGGATGCGTGGTGGAAGAAGTGTGGGATGAAACCCATAGTTCAAGTAGAACGGACTTTGCTTAGTAGTAATGTGGGTTGCATTGTTATAAGCAAATTCCGCCAGAGGGAGAAGGTCCACCCAATCATCCTGTAGGTATGATGTGTAGCAACGCAGATATTGTTCTATACACTGGTTGACTCTTTCAGTCTGTCCGTTGGTCTGAGGGTGGTAGGGTGAAGTGAGCTTTCGCTCAATCCGTAATATTTGACAAAGAGCTTGCCAAAATTTGGAGATGAACTGGTAACCACGGTCGGATAAAAGAGTCTTTGGAATTTTATGTAACTTGAACACATGTTTCATCAGTAGTTCCGCTGTTTGTTTAGATGAAGGTAGTCTACGGATAGCGATGAAATGTGCCATCTTTGTCAGGTGGTCCACTGACACTAGAATGGTATTAAATCCTTTAGATGGTGGTAGTTCTACTATAAAGTCTAAGGACACAACTTCCCATGGAACCTGGGGTATTGGTAGACTGCAGAGTAGACCAGATGGTTTTGTAGTGTCAATTTTGGACCTTGCACAGATGTCACATGAAGAAACAAATTTTTGTACAGACGTCTTCATATCAGGCCACCAAAACTGCCTGGTAAGCAAATTAAGGGTTTTCGTCATACCCATATGTCCTGCCATGGGCACATCATGTGATAACTCCAAGATCTTGGTGCGCATAGTAGGGGGTATGTAGAGTTTGTCATTGTAATAGAGGAAGCCTTCTGCATCAGTACTTAGTTGTGGTGGAGGTGAATACAATATTATACTGTGCAAAATCTCTTCCTTCAAGGAACGAACAACACCAATAATACGTTCATAGGGTATTATAGGAATAGAAGGGATTTCGGCGCAGTTATCTTCGGTTAATCGTGATAGCGCATCCGCTTTTTTATTTTTGTCTGCAGGCGTGTAGGTCACTAGGAAGTTGAATCTTAGGAAGAATAATGACCATCGTACCTGCCGGTGGGAGAGAGTTTTGTTAGTCTGGAGGTATTGAAGGTTTTTGTGATCTGTATATATGAGTATTGGTAACCGGGTACCTTCAAGTAGATGTCGCCAATTCTCCAGTGCCAGTTTTATGGCAAGCAACTCCTTTTCACCCACTGGGTAATTCACCTCTGGGCTGCTTAGTGATTTTGAGAAGAAAGCAACTGGGTGGAGTGGTGAAGTATTTGTTGGTCGTTGGGAGAGAACTGCTCCTACTGCCATATTTGACGCATCTAACTCCAGAATATATTGGAGGGATGGGTCTGGATGGCGTAGTATGGGAGCAGAAGTAAAGCTTGATTTTAACAAGCAGAAAGCTTGATTTGCTTCTTCTGACCATTTGAATGGTTTCTTTATACTTGTCAGTTGTGTGAGAGGTCTCACAATAGCAGAAAAGTTCTTGATGAACTTCCTATAGAAGTTTGAAAATCCAAGGAATCGCTGTAATGCCTTACGAGTTGTTGGTATAGGCCAGTCCAGAATACAGGATATCTTGCTCATATCCATCTTAATTCCGGTTTTGGATATGATGTATCCTAGGAATAATATTTCTTCTTTATGAAATAGGCATTTTTTTAATTTCACGTATAGATTGTGTGCGAGTAATCTGGATAACACAAGTCTTACATGTTTTATATGTTCAGACAGAGATCGAGATTAGATAAGTATATCGTCCAGATATACTACAACACAGACATCAAGTAAGTCTCTAAAGATGTCGTTTATGAACCTCTGGAAAGCTGCGGGAGCATTACACAACCTGAATGGCATCACAAGATATTCGAATAATCCGTATCTGGTTCTGAATGCTGTTTTCCACTCATCTCCGTCACGGATTCGGATTAGGTTGTATGCCCCTTTTAGGTCCAATTTAGAGAAGTAAGTAGTCCCACGCACTTGTTCGATGAGTTCAGGGATGAGTGGTAAAGGATAGCGATCCTTTATCGTAATCGTATTTAATTGCCTATAATCGATAATAGGCCCAAGACTTGAATCCTTATTGCGGAAAAAGAAAAGTCCTGCAGCTGTGGAAGAAGTAGAGGGTCTAATGAACCCTTTTTTCAAATTTTCATCTAAGTATTCCTTGAGATGAGAAAGTTCATCCTGTGAAAGAGGATAAACATGACCGAAAGGCAATTTGCTGTTAGGGAGTAGATCGATAGTGCAATCATAATCCCTATGGGGAGGCAACACTTGAGCATTTTTCTCAAGGAATACTTCGGACAGATCCTGATAGCATAATGGTGCAATCTCATCTGACACCACAGACAGGATCTTTCCAAAAGATGGGAGGTTACACGTAATCTCGCAATAGTGAGAAAGGAAAGTTAAAGTCCGTCGGTTCCAATCTATGATTGGTTGATGTGTGTGTAACCAAGGAAGTCCCAAAATAATGGGATAATGGGGTGAAGGTAGTATATCAAAAGTGGTGGTCTCCATATGAGACTCGTTAGCAGTGACAAGGAGTGCTTGTGTCTGGTTGGTGATTGGACCAGAAGATAGCGGAATACCGTTAATGAAACTAACAGAAACAGGTTTAGGTTTTGAAATAATAGGTATTTTATTTAAGGTAACAAAACATGTATCAATATAGTTCCCACAAGATCCTGTGTCAATCATAGCCTTGGTGGTAATCCTAGTCTGGTCCCACTGTAATGTTAGATGAACAAAGAGATAGGGGTTAGAAAAGGAAGTCGTTAATCCTCCTAGCAAGACATGTGAACACTCACCCTCTTTTTTGCGGACAAGGGGACAGACGCTTATCAAATGATCCGGGGATGCGCAGTACATGCAGAGGTTTCTGGATCTTCTTCTGGCTCGTTCAGTAGTTGATAAAGGTGGGCGTATGGTTCCTACCTCCATGGGAGTAGGGTCAACGGCCGAAATCCGAGAAGGACTAGACAATGGTATTCCCATTTTCTCAGCCTTTCTTTCTCGCAATCGCCTGTCGATGTTGATACTGAGTTGTATTAAGGCATCCAAGGTGCCAGGTAAATCCGCTCGGGCGAGCTCGTCTTTAACAGCTTCTGACAACCCGAGTCTGAATTGAGTTCGCAGAGATGTATCATTCCACCCTGAATCAAGGGTCCATCTTTTGAACTCTGCTACAAAGTCTTCTACAGGTCTCCTACCTTGTTTTAAAGCCCTCAATTGAATATCAGCAATACTCTGCCTATTGGGGTCTTCATATAAACTAGCGAGTTCCGCTAGGAATAAAGAATAGGAGTTGAGAAGCTGATCATTTTTCTCAAAGAGAGAGTCTGCCCAGGCCCGTGGATCACCCGTTAAGTATGAAATAACGGTACAGACTTTAATTTGGTCAGTAGGGTATGTACGAGGTTTTAACAAAAAAAGCAATTGGCATGCGTTTTTGAATTCACAAAATTTTTTCCGATCACCTGTAAACACTAGAGGAGGGTTTATTTTAGGTTCAGGGGGCTGAGCAGCAGTAAGCCGTGAAAGACGGGTTACCTGCTGTGTCAGAGTTTGATTTTCTTCTTTTACTTCAGTAAGAGCAAGTATTAATGCATTTACTTGTTGTGTTAATTGTGTCACTTGAGTGGGTAATTCTGCTGAATCCATTTTTTAGGTTCGTTCAATCTGTAACGCTCCTGCGTTTTTGTAGTAGGCTGGATTTGCAGCTGCAGAATCTCCACTCAGTAGTCATGTAGAGATGTGTTGAATAACCAGATCCAACTCTCCAGACTCATCACTGTGGGCCCGTCAGCTTCAGCATACAGATATACACACACTCAATAAGATGTTCCTGGAGTGATAGGATGTATATGATAGTATGAAGGTGATGTGCTGAAGGGACAGGTGTGAACAGTGACAGAGATGGTAAGTACTTGATAGAAATGTTCAGGAGAGTATTAGATGGTATTTAGGTAGAATGCAGATAGGTTAGTAATCGAGTATGGTAACAGGTGGTAAGGACAGCAGATGACAAATACAGGATAGGCTAACCCAGTGCAAGGATAGATGGTAGTAGACTCAAGAGCTAGCAATCTATGTAACAGTGCAGATGATAGAATTAGTATGCATAGATAGTAACAGTCCTTAATGTGCAGAGGTAGGTAGTGTAAGTTAGGTTATGGAGGATTCCCCTGTGGGTTACTTATCACTAGTAAGGTTAGTAGAGGGGTCCAGTAGTGAGGGAGTGATCCGGTAGCGAGATACAGGGATCAGTAGCGAGGTTCCGGTCTGTTCCAGGTAAAAGCAAATAGCTGGAGGTTCCGGCAGCGAGACAAGCTTGTAAGCATGTAGACACACAGGCACATAAGCATAGGCACAGGGACGTCACAGGGATAGAGAGTGAAAGCAGTAAGCCAAGAGTGATCCGGTAGCGAGATACGGGATCAGTAATGAAACTAGTTCAGGTAGCGAGATACAGGAGCGAGTGACATCAAGTATGGCTGATCTGCAGACGGCTTGAACGAACTAACCATGCGGTTAGAACGAACAACGTGAGAGAGAACGCCGGCGGTTGAAATAGCCGCTCAGAGCGGCGCTCGGCGATGACGTCATCCGTCTTAAAGGTGTATGCGTACCACCTAATTAGAAAGGTGGGACGCATATTGAAAGAAAATGGAAATTAAGGGTACCAGAGGTACCAGAATCTTACAGACAGTCAGGTATTACTCCAAACTACAGAAAACCTTCCCCCAAGTCAGGACAGAAGGTTCATCTCCAGAGGAGAGCCGCTCAGATTCCCCATCCTGCTCAGATGCTGAAGGGAATAAGGACTCAGATGCCCCAGACAAGGCAGAGTCAGCAAAAAACCTTTTTGGGTTAGAAAATATGCAGGTTCTCCTTCACGCCATCTATGCCTCAGAAGAGATACCTGGTTTGCCTAGAGAAACCACGGCACAGGATAAACTCTACAAAGGTACAGGGAAGAGTCCCTCTAGAGCTTTTCATGTTCACCATTCACTGAAGACTTTGATTCTTCAGCAATGGCAATTACCTGAGAACAGGTTAAATAAAGGGAGCTCTTGGAAGAGGAGATCCCCCTTTAAGGAGGAGGATACAAGCAAATTCCTAAAAATACCAAAACTGAATGCTCCCCTGGCACAAGTTTCTAGAAAATCAGATCTCTCCTTTCTAGATGCTGGTAGCATCAAGGATGCCATGAGCCGAAAAGCAGAAACTTTACTGGGAAAATCTTGGGATGCCAATGCAGCTACTATGGCTTCAGATCTAACAGCCTCCTGTGTGGCCAGAAATGCCTTTTCCTGGGTGGATAGACTCAGTAAAAGTCTGTCTCAGACAAAAACCCAAGAAATCCAGGACTCCCTGTCGGTGATAAGTAAGGCATTGGCCTACCTGGCAGTCGCCGCACTAGAATCAGAAGCATCTGCCAAAACAGGAGCTCTCCTGAAATTAGCCAGCAGAGCTATTTGGCTTAAGGAGTGGGAAGGTAACCTCACATCCAAGACCAAGCTTTGTGGTCTTCCATTTAAGGGGACCCTTTTGTTTGGTTCAGGTTTGGACTATGTCCTTTCCAGATCTTCAGAAAAAGGGAAGAAATTTCCCTCAAAACCTAGAGAGGCTAACAGGAATTTTTTTTCGTGGCCCCAGGGATAATAAACAACAAAGAAGGAAAAGGGAACCTTCAAAGAGCTGGAATTTTTCGGAAGGAAAGATCAAGAAACAGTGTGTCCTTTCCTTCCACCTCAGCTGTAAAGGATTAAAAATGACTTAAAAGTCAAAGTAGGGGGGAGACTGAGTCAATTTCTTTCCGGCTGGGAAGAGATAACAGTCTCCCCATATATCCGCAGCACCATAAAAGAAGGCTACAGACTGGAATTTGTATCAATACTACCTCCAACAGTAACCCTTACACATGTCCCCAAGGGAACTCAAAAAGGGCAAGCCCTACTATTAGAGATTCAGGAACTGGCGGAACAACTGGTAATCATCCCAGTACCAAAGGAGCAGTTTTTCCAAGGGTTTTACTCCCACATGTTTGTGGTCCCAAAACCCTCAGCGAAACATCGCCTGATAATAAACTTGAGAAACCTCAACAAGTTCCTTCTATACAAAAAATTCACTATGGAGACCATCTACTCAGTAAGAAAAAACCTACTGAAAGATATGTTCATGATCACCCTGGACCTAAAAGATGCGTACCTGTATGTTCCTATTCACCAGGATCATCAGCCGTTTCTGAGGTTTGCAATAGTGACAGAGAAAGGAACCTCTCACTGGCAGTTCAGGGCACTACCATTTGGACTAACCTCCAGTCCAAGAATCTTTACCAAGATCCTAGTGGAAGCAGTGGCTTGGTTACACGATCAAGGGATAGCTCTAATCCCTTACCTGGACGACCTGCTGGTTTTTGCAAAAACAGAGGCCCAACTAAAGACAGACACCCAGCAAGTAATAACCCCCCTACAAGAGTTAGGGTGGCTTCTAAATTGGGAAAAATCATCCCTGGTGCCAACACAGGTACAATCCTTCCTGGGATTTCAGGTGGACTCGGTGTCACAAACTCTTTCTTCCCAAAGAGAAGAGGGAATAAATAGTTTCGGCAGTCTTAGACTTAAAGAATGCTCAATCTTGCCCCAGGAGAAAAGTATTAAAAGTCTTAGGCCTTATGTCAGCCAGTATCCCAGCCATTGTGTGGGCACAGCTGCATGCAAGAGAACTACTGTTCTTCCATCTGTCCTCTTGGGACAGAAGAATAGAGTCGCTAGACGAAATGGTTGTCCTCACTCCACAGGTCCAGACCTCCCTGGAATGGTGGACCAATTCAAACAACCTAGCGGAAGGCAGGCCATGGGGTCAGTGGGACCCACTAAGGATTACCACAGATGCCAGTACCAGAGGCTGGGGAGCCCACCTAGAGGGGGCACAAACCCAGGGAATATGGGGCGAACGAACAGCACAAGCCTCATCCAACTTCAGAGAACTGAAGGCAGTAGGAAAAGCCCTAAAAGCCTTTCGGAAACTCATATGGAACAGAGAGGTTCTGATATTATCAGACAACACCACAACTGTGGCCTATCTGAACCGACGGGGAGGGACCAGATCGAGATCTTTCCTTACCCTAACCCAAGACATCTTGGGATGGACCGAAGGGAGGGTAATGTCACTAGCAGCTGTCCACATCAGGGGAAAGGACAACCTGCAGGCGGATTTTCTCAGCTGCTACAGCATCAAAGAAGGGGAATGGGAATTGAATCCCAAAGTCTTCCAGTCTGTAGTAGAGAGGTTTGGGCAACCAGAGATAGACCTATTTGCCTCAGCTCTGAACAAGAAGGTGAAGAACTTCTTCTCCCTAACCAGGTCCAAAGAAATGGTAGGGCTGGATGCCTTAGCTCAGCCCTGGAAGTTCAATCTGGCCTACGCCTTTCCACATCTGATGCTAATTCCCAGACTGCTCCAGAAATTGAGCAGGACGCAGGATCTGAATTTAATTCTGATCGCTCCCTGGTGGCCCAAAAGGCCATGGTTCCCAATCCTGAAAGCCATGTCCATAGCCTGTCCTTGGCATCTCCCAGTCTCCCCAGACCTTCTGTCTCAGGGACCAGTACAGTGTCAGAACCCAGGTTTCTTCCATCTGACAGCCTGGTTACTGAACACCAATTGCTTAGAGCAAAGGGATGCTCAGATAAAGTTGTAGATACTCTCTTACTGAGTAGAAAAACAATCACTAGAAAAATGTATTTGAAAGTATGGAAAAAATTCTGTGCCTGGAAGAAGCAAAAGGACTTTGCCTCTACCTCTACTCCCATGATCCTGGAATTTTTGCAAGATGGAGTAGATAAGGGTGTGGCGGTGAACACCCTTAAGGTACAGATAGTGGCTCTTTCAGTTTTTTTGGACTCCAGTCTGGCAAAAGAGCCGTTAAAAGATTTTTGTTGGCTAGACAAAGGGTTACCCCTATTACTAAAGACAGGTTCCCTCCTTGGGACCTGAACAGGGTTTTAGAGGCGTTATCTAAGGACCCTTTTTGAACCTTTAAAGGAAATCTTATTAAAATTTCTTTCTCTAAAAGTAGCCATCACTACAGCAAGAAGAATTGGTGATCTACAGGCTCTTTCCATTAAAGAGCCCTTTATGGGCCTCAAATCACTGAACCGCTTTGTGCGGGTGCAGAACTTTCAATTTGTGGCTATCCAGACTGTCAGGCAGTGAACTTTCTAGCAGATCCTGTTCAGACTCCTGTTGCCGTGGGGAGGTTAATCTCTTTCCTGTACCTCTCACACTCAGTCACAGATAATGCCCAAAAGGAGAATAAAACAGGCAATAGTGCATTACCTCTTATAAGACTTTATTAGTAAAGGTAGAACACTTACATTTAAAGTTGGATAAATAGGCGAATGTTATTTCAATCGTGTCCGCTCTGCAGCACGGACCACAGGTGGTGACAGCGCAGGCTTCTCCCCCGACGCGTTTTGCCTGATGAGGCATCGACTGGGAATGGAGATAGGGGCCGCGCCATCACATTGCACAAATTATTTTTTATAATTGCAGCTGCCTGGCCTGCCAGTGAGTGTCAGGTCCACAGAGTGTACTGTGCCCACTGCAGTGCCCACCACTCATATATATACGGTGGCACAGCACCTTGCAAATTAAAAAAAAATATATTTTTTATAATTGCAGTTGCCTGGCCTGCCAGTGAGTGTCCGGTCCACAGAGTGTACTGTGCCCACTGCAGTGCCCACCACTCATATATATACAGTGGCACAGCACCTTGCAAATTAAAAAACAAAATTATTTTTTATAATTGCAGTTGCCTGGCCTGCCAGTGAGTGTCAGGTCCACAGAGTGTACTGTACCCACTGCAGTGCCCACCACTCATATATATACACGGTGGCACAGCACCTTGCAAATTAAAAATATATATATTTTTTATAATTCCAGTTGCCTGGCCTGCCAGTGAGTGTCAGGTACACAGAGTGTACTGTGCCCACTACAGTGCCCACCACTCATATATATACGGTGGCACAGCACCTTGCAAATTAAAAAAAATATATATATTTTTATAATTGCAGTTGCCTGGCCTGCCAGTGAGTGTCAGGGCCACAGAGTGTACTATGCCCACTGCAGTGCCCACCACTCATATATATATGGTGACACAGCACCTTGCAAATTAAAAAAAAATATATTTTTTATAATTGCAGTTGCCTGGCCTGCCAGTGAGTGTCAGGGCCACAGAGTGTACTGTGCCCACTGCAGTGCCCACCACTCATATGGTGGCATAGCACCTTGCAAATTAAAAAAATATATATTTTCTATAATTGCAGTTGCCTGGCCTGCCAGTGAGTGTCGGGTCCACAGAGTGTACTGTGCCCACTGCAGTGCCCACCACTCATATATACGGTGGCACAGCACCTTGCAAATTAAAAAAATATATATATTTTATAGTTGCCTGCCAGTGAGTGTCAGGTCCACAGACTGTACTGTACCCACTGCCCAACACTCATATAGGGTGGCACAGCACCTTGCACGCATAGTACCACAAATCTAAAAAAAATCACAGGCAGAGGCAGGCCACCCCTCAGGGGCTGTCGTGGTCATAATTGGCCCTAGAATAATGCCCAGTGTTCAGAAGCCACGTACCCTGAACTCAAAAAATTCTGAGGACATAGTTGACTGGCTTACACAGGACACCCAATCTTCTACAGCTTCCGCTTGGAACCTTGATGCACCATCCTCCTCCAGCTCAGCTTCGGGCACCTCTCAATTTACCACTCACCCGCCCGCCGGCACCACCACCAGCACTAGCACCACAGCCGCTTCACTTGATCTGTCAGAGGAGTTATTTACATATCAGTTGGAAGAAATAAGTGATGCGCAACCATTAGTGCCAGAGGATGTAGATAACGGGGATATGTCTCAGTCAGGCAGCATTATACACATGGATGTACATTGTGATGGTGATGATGTTGTACCTGCTGCTGCTGCCTTTGCTGAGTTGTCAAGTGAAGCGGCTGATGATGATGATGTGTCCGTGGATGTCACCTGGGTGCCTGCTGGAAGAGAAGAAGAAGAGGGGGAAAGTTCAGATGGGGAGACGGAGAGGAGGAGGAGACGAGTTGGAAGCAGGGGGAGGTCATCGCAAGGAGCTAGTGGCACAGTCAGACAGCATGTATCAGCACCCGGGGTCAGCCAGACAGCACGCCAATCAACGCAAGCTGTTGCCACCACCAGAATGCCGTCATTGCAAAGCTCAGCAGTGTGGCATTTTTTTGTGTGTCTGCCTCTGATAACAGCGATGCCATTTGCAACCTGTGCCAAAAGAAACTGAGTCGTGGGAAGTCCAACACCCACCTAGGTACAACTGCTTTGCGAAGGCACATGATCTCATATTACAAACGCCTATGGGATCAACACATGAGTACAAGCAGCACACAAACTCAAAGCCACCATCCTCCTCCTGGTCCAGCATCTTCAGTCACGTCAACCACTGCTGTCCTCCTTGTCCCCTATCAACAACCCGCCACTCCGCCTCTCACCTTCAGCAGTTCCTGCTCATCTGCCCACAGTCAGGTGTCTGTCAAGGAAATGTTTGAGCGTAAGAAGCCAATGTCACAGAGTCACCCCCTTGCCCGGCATCTGACAGCTGGCTTGTCGGAACTCTTAGCCCGCCAGCTTTTACCATACAAGCTGGTGGAGTCTGAGGCCTTCAAAAAATTTGTCGCTATTGGGACACCGCAGTGGAAGGTACCCGGCCGAAATGTTTTTTCACAAAAGGCAATCCCCAACCTGTACTCTATTGTGGAAAAGGAAGTCATGTCATGTCTGGCACACAGTGTTGGGGCAAGGGTCCATCTAACCACTGATACCTGGTCTGCAAAGCATGGTCAGGGCAGGTATATCACTTACACTGCACATTGGGTAAACATGCTGGCGGCTGCCAAGCATGGAATTCGTGGCTCTGCAGAGGAGTTGGTGACACCGCCCTGACTTGCAGGCAGGCCTGCTGCCACCTCCTCTACTCCTCCTACTCCATCCTCTTTGCTAACCTCCTCGGTTGAGTCCTCTTCTGCTGTTGCGTCTTGCTCCACACCAACTGCACCCCCCCAGCTCCCCAGGGGCTATTCCACATGTCGGATATGACAGTGTCACGCCGTCTTGGGGTTGGCTTGCCTGAAAGCAGAGAGTCACACCGGACCAGCACTACTGTCTGCCCTGAACGCTCAGGTGGATCAGTGGCTGACCCCGCACCAGCTGGAGATCGGCAAAGTGGTGTGTGACAACGGAAGCAATTTGTTGGCGGCATTGAATTTGGGCAAGTTGACACATGTACCGTGCATGGCACATGTGTTGAATCTGATTGTACAACGCTTTGTGCATAAGTACCCAGGCTTACAGGACGTCCTCAAGCAGGTCAGGAAGGTGTGTGGCCATTTCAGGCGTTCCTACACGGCCATGGCACACTTTTCAGATATTCAGCGGCGAAACAACATGCCAGTGAAGCGCTTGATTTGCGACAGCCCGACACGTTGGAATTCAACACTCCGAATGTTCGACTGCCTGCTCCAACAAGAAAAAGCCGTCAACGAGTATTTGTATGACCGGGGTGCAGACTTGTATAAAGTACTCAAAATTTCCACTTGAGTAAAAGTACAAGTGCTCGATCAAAAAGTGACTTGAGTAGAAGTGGAAGTGCTCGCAGAAAAAGTTACTTAAGTAGAAGTACTAAAGTATTCAACATTTTTTTAAATTAAGTATTGCAAGTAGTTTTTTCAAAAAACTTGCTACTCAAGTACTAAAAGTAAAAAGTACCAGTAGTTTTGAAAAAAAATTTCTACTTAAGTCCTGAAAGTAGAAGTACAAGTACTGTGTTATGTAGTTATTAAAGAAAGAAGTCAAAAGTTTGAACATCATATTGTTTTTTATTATTTAAATTATTTATTCAAATGATTAACCTAAGGCCCCGTTCACACTGGGGCGATCCGACTTCCAGGGGCGACCTCCGAGGTCGCGGCGCGAGCAGTGCGCCGCGACCTCGGAGCGGCCGGCCCGGACTTCATAACATTGAAGTCTATGCAGGTCGCTCTGGGTTGCCCCAAAGAAGCTCCGGACCCTTTTTCTAAGTCGGAGAGACTTGTGTCGCTCCTATTAGAACGGGTCCGCAGCTTCTCTATGGAAGGCGACCTGTGAGGCGACCAGGTCGCCTCACAGGTCGCCCCAGTGTGAACGGAGACTCGAGGACAATCACAATTCCTTAGGCTGTAACTTTTTATAAACAAAAAACTGATAAAGTATGTCCCTCCCTTCCCCAAAAAACAGATAAAGTATGTCCCTCCCTTCCCCTTTTAAAGCATCCACCTTTTAAAGCCAGGGGGTGGTCTCCTTCCTGAGCTTCCTCACTCTCACAGCCAGGCAGATCACTTGAAGTTGAAGGGCCAGGGTGGAAGGTAGTGTTTTTGGTTCGTCCATCTTTTCAGCAAATCAAAAGGCAGAACAGGAGCATGCGCAGTCTTCTTAATCACGGTTTGATTTGATTTGCTCAATTGATGATGATGTGCCAGGCCAGCTTCATCAAACCTACAATGCTTAAAGTGAAAAATGCATCAAAAACTACTAACAAAGTGGCTGTGCTAAAAATGCTAATAAAGTGCCTGCAATTATATATATATATTCTTCTTGTATTCAAAATCATCGCCCACAGTATCAAAAATAAAGTGACATGTCTGTGCTAAATGCAGTGCAAATTATTCCCACAATGTAAAATTAATTCATATAAAATATATATGACAATACCACAATAAAATAAGTTGTGATTGTGAATAATTTAGGTGCAAGTTTAAGTGTGTAAACTAAACTTTATAACGAAAAGTCCATAACTGAATTCCAGTGTGCAATCTAAGAAGTGCTTGTCACTTGCTGTCCGATGCTTCCACCTTTCTTCTGTGATCTGCTCAAGTAAAGTGGTGGACTGGATAGCCTCTCTCTCTGCCTCTCACCTTAGTAGCACTGGCACTGCACTGGTTCAAAAAGCTGTCTATATTATTTTCATTATAAGAACTTGTCAGAACATGCTTCCACCACCTGTCCTTCACACTAGTAGTGCTCATTTGCTTTGCTCAAGTCAAGTGCCACTGCCAGTGGCCACTGCAGTGCAGGCACAGCCGCACAGGCAGAGGCAGGCCGCAGGAAGCACAGGCACCACCACAACACAACACTTATGGTCCATGGATCATGGATGGTCGGATAATCATCATAGCCGTCAGTCTCACTCTTCTTGGTTCAAAAAAGCCACCCATGAACCGTGTGTATATAATATATTAATATTTTATATTGATTATTTGTTTCTCAAATGGCACATTTGCCATGGCAAGGATTAGGCCCTCTCCACGGTCCACCTCACTCACCTCATAGAGAAGAAGATGAGATGACGAAGAAAATGCTCCGAGTCCTGCTCCCGCGTCCCGCCGCCCGCGTCACAACTCCTCTCAGTAAGGGCCCTAAGGGGTGGAGTTTGAGTGACACACAACACGTTTAGAGGCGGAGACCTCGAGCGGGAAGACGGCAGCACGGCTCCTCCAGTGCGGTCTCTTAACTTGATGATCATGACAGTGATTCCGTGGGCCGCGGCGCGAGCGAGGCTGTGGGATTGATTGAATTGAGTTGTGCTGCCTACTGCTACATGCTACCTACTACTACTACTAAATTGTGAGTCAGTATATTTTATTTCATTTTTATATATAAAAGCGGTATTGTTGAGCACTACTAGCCACTAGATCTCCTGGTTGTCACTTTGTCACATGTTGGGGAATCACAGCGGCTCGGCTCCAGAAGTGGCGGGTGTCCCCGTCATCCTGCCAGGGTCGCCAAGAAGTTCATCACCTAATCTTAACTTATTAATATCTTATGAGGAGAGGACCTATGAGATTGAGAATTTAAATAATTAAATATATATGGCTTTTTGAACTAGTGCAGTCAGTGCCAGTGCCACAGTGCCACCCAGACGCTATCCACCAGTGCCACCACCATTAAGTGTGTTGGTCGGTCACTCGAGCACTGAAGGAGGTGGAAGCATCTGACAAGTGAAGTGACACTTTAGATTTGCACACTGGAATTCATTTATGGGCTTTTCGTTATAGATAGGTTTACACACTTCAACTTGTTGCACGCACCTGACCTAACTTATTTCATAACTTATTTTATTGTGATTTATTGTCATATTTTATATGAATGGAATTTACTGTTATATTGTGGGAATAATTATTTTCACTGCATTTAGGCTTTAGCACATTCATGTCACTTTATTTTTGATACTGTGTGGAGTGTGGGCAGGGCACTGGGGGCAACGATGATATTATATCAATTGCACAGGCACTTTATTCGCACAGCCAAGTTGTGTTTGTTAGTAGTTTCTTGATGTACTTTAAGCGCTGTAGCACCATTTATTTGTTTGTTTTATATTTTCTTTTTATTGGAAAGATTTGGTATAGCAGCCTTTATTATACACAGCCTTTATTTTCGTATGCGCTGATTTACAAATGACATTATACACATTTTTTTGAGCTTTATGCAACCTGCCATCTACTGTTCTGGCAGTGGTAATTTTTTTAAAAGTAACGAGTAACGATGCAGCACAAAAAAAAAATATCGGAGTAGAAGTATCGAAATCATCAAAAAAATGTAGTGAAGTAAAAGTAGAAGTAGGAGAAAAAAAATTCTACTCTAGGAAAGTACAGATACCGCATTTCGGTACTTAAGTACAGTACTTAAGTAGTTCTACTTCGTTACTATACATCTCTGCCGGGGTGCTAGGACAGCCTCTGCGGAGCTGGGTATTATTTTTGCCACGTTACTGGACGCTCATGCGCAATGCCTGTAGGCTCATGCGTCCTTTTGAGGAGGTGACGAACCTAGTCAGTGGCACCGAAGGCACCATCAGCGACATCATCCCATATGTTTTCTTCCTGGAGCGTGCCCTGCGAAGAGTGCTGGATCAGGCCGTAGATGAGCGTGAAGAGGAAGAGTTGTGGTCCCCATCACCACCAGAAACAGCCTTATCATCGCTTGCTGGACCTGCGGCAACGCTGGAAGAGGAGTCTGAGGAAGAGGAGTCAGAGGAGGAATGTGGCTTTGAGGAGGAGGAACACCAACCACAGCAGGCATCCCAGGGTGCTCGTTGTCACCTATCTGGTACCCGTGGTGTTGTATGTGGCTGGGGGGAAGAACAGACCTTCAATGAGATCAGTGAGGACAAGGAATTGGACATGAGTAGCTCGGCATCCAACCTTGTGCAAATGGGGTCTTTCATGCTGTCATGCCTTTTGAGGGACCCTCGTATAAAAAGGCTGAAAGAGAATGACCTGTACTGGGTGGCCACGCTACTAGACCCCCGGTATAAGCAGAAAGTGTCTGAAATGTTACCGAATTACCGGCAGTCGCAAAGGATGCAGCAGTTACAAAACAAGTTAAAAAGTATGCTTTACACAGCGTATAAGGGTGATGTCACAGCACAACGGGAATATAACAGGGGAAGAGGTGAAAGTAATCCTCCTCCTACCACAACCACGCCGGCAAGGACAGGACGCTTTACAGACGTGTTGTTGATGGAGGACATGCGGAGCTTTTTAAGTCCTACGCATCGCCACAGCCCTTCGGGGTCCACCCTCAGAGAACGACTCGACCGACAGGTAGCAGACTACCTTGCCTTAACTGCAGATATCGACACTCTGAGGAGCGATGAACCCCTTGACTACTGGGTGTGCAGGCTTGACCTGTGGCCTGAGCTATCCCAATTTGCCATAGAACTTCTGTGCTGCCCCGCTTCAAGTGTCCTGTCAGAAAGGACCTTCAGCGCAGCATGAGGTATTGTCACTGAGAAGAGAAGTCGCCTAGGTCAAAAAAGTCTAGATTACCTCACCTTTATTAAGATGAATGAGGCATGGATCCCGAAGGGACTGACAGTGGGGGATGCATTTGACTAAAAAAGGCCTGATGAGATGCCTTGAGCTAAAAATGGTCCACATGCTGCTGTATTTAATCTCTGCATGCCGGATGACTTACGTGACTTCTCCGCCACCAACTACGGTTCAAGCCGCAATGTTTTAGTGAACTTTCTGCCTGAAAAACCTCAATTTTTCCGGCCGCTGCTACAATACCTACTTTTTCAGGCATGTGTACATGCTTAATTTTTCTGGCCTCTGGTGCTACACTGTGGCTGCAAAAAACAAAAAAACAAAAAAAGGCACATACAGGTGTCTATTCCCCTTCGTGATCGTTACCTTGTTGTGGTGAAGGGGCTTGCATATCACAGTGAAGCGATCACCTCTAGGAGTGTGCTGGCAATGTTGGCACACCCCAGATGATAAGGTCGTTGCTTCATTATGAACAGACCAAAAGCGATCCGCTGGATAATTTTTCATAGAAAATACATTAATTTTCTTTATGATCATCTTGGGTGATCATTAAAGCCTACTAGGCCAACAATGGGCCCACACTGCAGAATCATTGTTTTCTGGGTCACTTAATTGTCACTGAACTACCTCAGCACGACCATAAGCTTTGAAAAACCGCCATCGCCTGCAATCTCCCAAACGTGCGCATGAGCACAGTCATCACTACAGCAAGATTGACGCATAGAGGAATAAAATTTATGTCATGAGTGTGTCAACTATTGACAACTCTTTGCGGTTGTCTAAAATCGTGACCTCTTTGATGCAATGTATTGCACCCAGCTGAGCCTTCCCTTGTAGACCATTAGACTTTCATCTACAGTGGGTACAGAAAGTATTCAGACCCCCTTAAATTTTTCACTCTTTGTTATATTGCAGCCATTTGCTAAAATCATTTAAGTTCATTCTTCTTCCTCATGAATGTACACATAGCACCCCATACTGACAGAAAAACACATAATTGTTGACATTGTTGCAGATTTATTAAAAAAGATAAACTGAAATATCACATGGTCCTAAGTATTCAGACCCTTTGCTCGGTATTTAGTAGAAGCCCCCTTTTGATCTAATACAGCCAGGAGTCTTTTTGGTAAAGATGCAACAAGTCTTTCACACCTGGATTTGGGGATCCTCTGCCATTCCTCCTTGCAGATCCTCTCCAGTTCTGTCAGGTTGGATGGTAAACGTTGGTGGACAGCCATTTTTAGGTCTCTCCAGAGATGCTCAATTGGGTTTAAGTCAGGGCTCTGGCTGGGCCATTCAAGAACAGTCACGGAGTTGTTGTGAAGCCACTCCTTCGTTATTTTAGCTGTGTGCTTAGGGTCATTGTCTTGTTGGAAAGTAAACCTTCGGCCCAGTCTGAGGTCCAGAGTAGGGTTGAGCGGACACCTAGATGTCCGTGTTCAACGGGTTCGGCCGAACTTTAAAAAAAAGTCCGGGTCCGTGTCCCGGACTTTTACCGAACTTTTCCCGGACACCGAACCCCATTGAAGTCAATGGGGACCCGAACTTTAAGGCACTAAAATGGCTCTAAAACACCAAAGGAAAGGGCTAGAGTGCTGCAAATGGCAGCAAAACGTAATTAAGAGCATGGCAAGTGCTCTGCAAACAAATGTGGATAGGGAAATAACTTAAAACAACAAAAAAAAACAGAAAAATAAAACAATGTTCTTCTTCATCTCTGAAGGACGAGGCCCATATGGAGTAGGAGGGAGGTTGAGGTGGTGGTGGATGTGGCGGTGACATAGGCATGCGCACAGGGTGTGCCGGGTGTGCCTGGGCACACCCTAATCACCTAGGGCACATAGCATTGCCAGTGAGGAGATGGGAAATATCTCCCTCGGACCTGCTCTGCTCTATTTCTCTTTGCCTACAGGTACATGGCCCCGATACATTACTCTCCCTGCTGGCAAACACATGCATGTGTATTTCAACTTTGGGGTGCACACCTTAATGCAATAGGCTGCGCACACCTATGGGCGGTGTAGGTGGAAGCGGCGGTGGAGGAGGACCAGGGCTGGATTAAGAGCATCATGGGCTTGGTGCTGAGGATTTTGAAGGGCCTTAAGGGCCGTGCCTTGCCATGCACCAAGAGGAGGAAGGGTGCAGCCATGCATGCCTAATTCAACATGGGATGCTGTCTCTGAAGCCCATAAAAACACATCCATGCATCGGCAACTGTCCCTCCTTGTCCGGGCTTCGCGCTGTGTGGGGAGGTTCTGAGGGTGCTGCCTGGGGAAGCGAGCATAGAAGCCAGACTTCTGTGTTTACAAGTGACAGAAGAGCGGTAACAGTGAATATGGCCAACCCGGGGCCTATATAAAAGGTAGGGGCCTGGAGCTGCAGCTCCAATAGCCCCTACGTTAATCTGGCCCTGAGGAGGAGGACGAGGTAGCCAACACTGCTTCTTTTCACAAATTTTAAATGAGGGTACACCCCAAAAGAGTGAGAAAGAGCAAAAATGGAACAATGGGTGGGTAAGGTCGGTATCCATTGCTATTCTGCACAAGGTACGGAAAAGTCCCGTGGGATCCATGCCTGGTTCATTTTAATGAACGTGAGCTTGTCCACATTGTCTCTGGACAGGCGGCTGCGCTTGTCTGTTATAACGCCCCCAGCCGTGCTAAATACCCGTTCAGATAATACACTGGCTGCAGGGCACGCCAGCACCTCCAAGGCGTAAAGGGCAAGCTCAGGCCATGTGCCCAATTTGGAGACCCAGAAGTTGAAGGGGGCAGACCCCTCATTCACTACATGTAGGCGTGTGCACACATACTGCTCCACCATGTTGGTAAAATGCTGCCTCCTGCTAAGACGTTCCATCTGAGCTGCTGGTGCTGCTGTTTGTTGTGGCGTGCTGACAAAGCTTTTCCACATTTCGGCCATGCTAACCCTGCCTTCTGAGGTGCTGGCGGTGCCCTGGTTGCGTTGGCGACCTCCTCCTCCTCTGCCTTGTGCTTCCACTGCGGCCCCGCTGTCAGATGGGAATGCCAGCAGCATGGCGTCTACCAGCGTGCACTTGTACTCGCGCATCTTGCGATCGCGCTCCAGTGAGTGAATTAAGGACGGTACGTTGTCCTTGTAACGGGGATCCAGCAGCGTGGCCACCCAGTAATCAGCACAAGTTAGAATGTGGGCAACTCGGCGGTCGTTGTGGAGACACTGCAGCATGTAATCGCTCATGTGTGCCAGGCTGCCCAGAGGCAACGAAAGGCTGTCCTCTGTGGGAGGTGTATCGTCCGTGTCCTCTGTATCCCCCCAGCCATGCACCAGTGATGGCCATGAGCTGGCCTGGGTGCCACCCTGCTGTGAACATGGTTCCATCTCCTCCTCCAGCTCCTCCTCCTCCTCATCCTCCTCATCCTCCAGAACTGTGCCCCTGCTGGACAATTGTGTCCTTGGCGTTTGTGTGTGCAGGAACCCACCCTCGGAGCCCCTTGCGAATGACTGCCCTGAAAGCCTTGGAAATGTTACCTCTTCATCCTCCTCCTCCTCCTCATCCTGTGCCACATTCTCTTCCATCATCGCCCGAATTGTTTTTTCAAGGAGGCATAGAAGTGGGATAGTTAAGCTGAGAACGGCGTCATTGCCACTGGCCATGTTGGTGGAGTACTCAAAACAGCGCAACAAGGCACACAGGTCTCGCATGGAGGCCCAGTTATTGGTGGTGAAGTGGTGCTGTTCCGCAGAGCGACTCACGCGTGCGTGCTGCAGCTGAAACTCCACTATGGCCTGCTGCTGCTCGCACAGTCTTTCCAGCATGTGCAAGGTGGAGTTCCACCTTGTGGGCACGTCACATATGAGGCGGTGAGCGGGAAGGCCGAAGTTACGCTGCAGCGCTGCCAGGCGAGCAGCAGCAGGGTGAGAACGCAGAAAATGCGCACAAACGGCCCGCACTTTCTGCAGCAGCTCTGACATATCGGGGTAGTTTTTAAGGAACCTCTGCACCACCAAATTCAGCACATGCGCCAGGCAAGGGATGTGCGTCAAACCGGCTAGGCCCAGAGCTGCTATGAGATTTCGCCCGTTATCGCACACCACCAGGCCGGGCTTGAGGCTCGCTGGCAGCAACCACTCATTTGTCTGCTGTTCCATGCTCCTCCACAACTCCTGCGCGGTGTGTGGTTTGTCCCCCAAACAGGCAAGTTGTAAAACTGCCTGCTGTCGTTTACCCCTGGCCGTGCTGAAGTTGGTGGTGAAGGTGTTACGCTGTCCGGATGAGGAGGCGGTAGAGGATGAGGAAGCGGAGTAGGAGGAGTTAGGAACAGGAGGCAAACTGAAGCGCCCTGCAATCCTCGGTGGTGGAAGGACATGCGCCAAATTGCTATCCGCCTCAGGCCCATCCGCCACTGCATTTACCCAGTGTGCCGTTAGGGAGATATAACGCCCCTGACCGTGCTTACTGGTCCACGTATCGGTAGTTAGGTGGACCTTGGCACAGATGGCGTTGCGCAGTGCACACCTGATTTTTTCCCCCACTTGGTTGTGCAGGGAAGGGATGGCTTGCCTGGAAAAGTAGTGGCGGCTGGGCACGACGTACTGTGGGACAGCCACCGACATAAGGTTTTTAAAACTGTGCGTCTCCACCAGACGGAATGACAGCATTTCAAAGGCCAATAATTTTGAAATGCTGGCATTCAGGGCCAGGGATCGCGGGTGGGTAGGGGGGGTACTTCCTCTTCCTCTCAAGTGTTTGGGAGATGGAAAGCTGAACGCTTCCACGGGACATTGTGGAGATGGTTGTTGGTGACCCAGGTGGTGGTGTTGCTGACAGATCATCTGTTTGCGGGGTGGCAGGTGCCGGTATCACTACAGATGTGGCTGGAGCGGCCGAGACTGCAGCAGAAGAGGAAGCAGGATGAGCCAGAGACGTTTCTTGGTTTTGAAGGTGTGTACTCCACTGCAGCTCGTGCTTTGCACTTAGATGCCTGATCATGCAGGTTGTGCTCGGGTTGAGAAGGTTTATGCCTCGCTTCAAGCTCTGATTGCACAGGGTGAAAACCACTTGTGTCCTGTCATCAGCACATTTTCTAAAGAACTTCCACGCTAGAGAACTCCTTTGAGCTGACTTTGGTGCGCTCGTTCCCTTGCTGCGTTGGGCAGTAGCGGGCGTAGTGTCTAGGGCACAGCCGCTCCGCTTCTGCACCCTGCTCCCTCTTCTGCTGTGCTGGTGGCTCTGTGCGACCACCGCCTCTTCCTCCAAACTACTCAGGTCACCTGCATGACGTTCATTCCATGTGGGGTCGAGGACCTCATCGTCCTCCACATCATCTTCCACCCAGTCTTCACCCCTGCCCTCCTTGTCGGTCTCCACAATGCTGAACGCCGCAGCAGTTGGCACCTGCGTTTCGTCATCATCGGAGACGTGCTGCGATGATCCTTGCATGTACTCATCTTGAGAAATAAGTGGTTGGGCATCGCTGCACTCAATCTCTTCCACTTCTGGGGCAGGGCTAGGTGGATGGCCCTGGGAAACCCTGCTGACAGAGTCATCAAAAAGAAGAAGAGACTGCTGTATGGCTTGGGGCTCAGACTGCTTGCCTGATTTGCAAGGGGGTGAGGTGAAAGACGGTTGGACATCGGCTGCAGGTGCCAACTGTGACCTTTCTGCAGTAGACTGGGTGGGAGACAATGTGAAGGAACTTGAGGCAATGTCAGCAGCAAACCAATCTACTATCGCCTCCACTTGTTCTGGCCTCATCACTTCTAGGGGCGTATGATGCCCTACCAAATACTGATGCAGGTTCTGTCGCCTACTCACACTTGAGGAAGGTGTTTCACTTGTGCGTGTAGCTGGCACAGATCGACCACGTCCTCTCCTTGCAACAGGAGCTCTACCAGCAGCACCACGACCCAGGCCACGGCCCTTATTTGACGGTCTCCTCATATTTCTGTAATTTAAGATCTTGCCCTAGAAAGGTTTTTAATGAATAGCGGAATAGGAAATATGATCCAAAAAAGTGTATGTATCTCCCACGTACAAAACCACACTAGGCCCCAATTACTATTGTTTCTACCCCTAAAAGGATGGATGAGGAGTAGGAGGAGTATGGAACAGACAGCACCCTCAAATCTTCAGAAGTATGAGATGAACCTCAAAAACTTGGAAAGGTGGATCTCACACGTACCGACACAGACTATCCCGCAATTCAATTGATCCTCAAAGGTTTTTATTGAATAGCGGAATAGGAAATATGATCAAAAAAAGTGTATGTATCTCGCACGTACACCACCACACTAGGCCCCAATTACTATTGTTTGTACCCCTAAAAGGATGGTTGAGCAGTAGGAGGAGGAGTATGGAACAGGCAGCACCCTCAAATCTTCAGAAGTATGAGATGAACCCCAAAAACTTGGAAAGGTGGATCTCACACGTACCGACACAGACTATCACGCAATTTAATTGATCCCCAAAGGTTTTAATTGAATAGCGGAATAGAAAATATGATCAAAAAGAAAGTGTATGTATCTCACACGTACACCACCACACTAGACCCTAATTACTATTGTTTGTACCCCTAAAAGGATGGTTGAGGAGTAGGAGGAGGAGTATGGAACAGGCAGCACCCTCAAATCTTCAGAAGTATGAGATGAACCCCAAAAACTTGGAAAGGTGGATCTCACACGTACCGACACAGACTATCACGCAATTTAATTGATCCCCAAAGGTTTTAATTGAATAGCGGAATAGAAAATATGATCAAAAAGAAAGTGTATGTATCTCACACGTACACCACCACACTAGGCCCCAATTACTATTGTTTGTACCCCTAAAAGGATGGTTGAGGAGTAGGAGGAGGAGTATGGAACAGGCAGCACCCTCAAATCTTCAGAAGTATGAGATGAACCCCAAAAACTTGGAAAGGTGGATCTCACACGTACCGACACAGACTATCACGCAATTTAATTGATCCCCAAAGGTTTTAATTGAATAGCAGAATAGAAAATATGATCAAAAAGAAAGTGTATGTATCTCACACGTACACCACCACACTAGGCCCCAATTACTATTGTTTGTACCCCTAAAAGGATGGTTGAGGAGTAGGAGGAGGAGTATGGAACAGGCAGCACCCTCAAATCTTCAGAAGTATGAGATGAACCCCAAAAACTTGGAAAGGTGGATCTCACACGTACCGACACAGACTATCACGCAATTTAATTGATCCCCAAAGGTTTTAATTGAATAGCGGAATATAAAATATGATCAAAAAGAAAGTGTATGTATCTCACACGTACACCACCACACTAGGCCCCAATTACTATTGTTTGTACCCCTAAAAGGATGGTTGAGCAGTAGGAGGAGGAGTATGGAACAGGCAGCACCCTCAAATCTTCAGAAGTATGAGATGAACCCCAAAAACTTGGAAAGGTGGATCTCACACGTACCGACACAGACTATCACGCAATTTAATTGATCCCCAAAGGTTTTAATTGAATAGCGGAATAGAAAATATGATCAAAAAGAAAGTGTATGTATCTCACACGTACACCACCACACTAGGCCCCAATTACTATTGTTTGTACCCCTAAAAGGATGGTTGAGGAGTAGGAGGAGGAGTATGGAACAGGCAGCACCCTCAAATCTTCAGAAGTATGAGATGAACCCCAAAAACTTGGAAATGTGGATCTCACACGTACCGACACAGACTATCACGCAATTTAATTGATCCCCAAAGGTTTTAATTGAATAGCAGAATAGAAAATATGATCAAAAAGAAAGTGTATGTATCTCACACGTACACCACCACACTAGGCCCCAATTACTATTGTTTGTACCCCTAAAAGGATGGTTGAGGAGTAGGAGGAGGAGTATGGAACAGGCAGCACCCTCAAATCTTCAGAAGTATGAGATGAACCCCAAAAACTTGGAAAGGTGGATCTCACACGTACCGACACAGACTATCACGCAATTTAATTGATCCCCAAAGGTTTTAATTGAATAGCGGAATATAAAATATGATCAAAAAGAAAGTGTATGTATCTCACACGTACACCACCACACTAGGCCCCAATTACTATTGTTTGTACCCCTAAAAGGATGGTTGAGCAGTAGGAGGAGGAGTATGGAACAGGCAGCACCCTCAAATCTTCAGAAGTATGAGATGAACCCCAAAAACTTGGAAAGGTGGATCTCACACGTACCGACACAGACTATCACGCAATTTAATTGATCCCCAAAGGTTTTAATTGAATAGCGGAATAGAAAATATGATCAAAAAGAAAGTGTATGTATCTCACACGTACACCACCACACTAGGCCCCAATTACTATTGTTTGTACCCCTAAAAGGATGGTTGAGGAGTAGGAGGAGGAGTATGGAACAGGCAGCACCCTCAAATCTTCAGAAGTATGAGATGAACCCCAAAAACTTGGAAAGGTGGATCTCACACGTACCGACACAGATTATCACGCAATTTAATTGATCCCCAAAGGTTTTAATTGAATAGCGGAATAGAAAATATGATCAAAAAGAAAGTGTATGTATCTCACACGTACACCACCACACTAGGCCCCAATTACTATTGTTTGTACCCCTAAAAGGATGGTTGAGGAGTAGGAGGAGGAGTATGGAACAGGCAGCACCCTCAAATCTTCAGAAGTATGAGATGAACCCCAAAAACTTGGAAAGGTGGATCTCACACGTACCGACACAGACTATCACGCAATTTAATTGATCCCCAGAGGTTTTAATTGAATAGCGGAATAGAAAATATGATCAAAAAGAAAGTGTATGTATCTCACACGTACACCACCACACTAGGCCCCAATTACTATTGTTTGTACCCCTAAAAGGATGGTTGAGCAGTAGGAGGAGGAGTATGGAACAGGCAGCACCCTCAAATCTTCAGAAGTATGAGATGAACCCCAAAAACTTGGAAAGTTGGATCTCACACGTACCGACACAGACTATCACGCAATTTAATTGATCCCCAAAGGTTTTAATTGAATAGCGGAATAGAAAATATGATCAAAAAGAAAGTGTATGTATCTCACACGTACACCACCACACTAGGCCCCAATTACTATTGTTTGTACCCCTAAAAGGATGGTTGAGCAGTAGGAGGAGGAGTATGGAACAGGCAGCACCCTCAAATCTTCAGAAGTATGAGATTGTGTTCACTGTTTCCCACAAAGATTGTGTTCACTGCACCCCACAAAGATTGTGTTCACTGCACCTCAAAAAGGATTTTGTTCACTGCACCCCACAAAGATTGTGTTCACTGCACCCCACAAAGGATTTTGTTCACTGCACCCCAAAAAGATTGTGTTCACTGCACCCCAAAAAGGATGTTGTTCACTGCACCCCAAAAAGGATTTTGTTCACTGCACCCCAAAAAGATTGTGTTCACTGCACCCCACAAAGGATTTTGTTCACTGCACCCCAAAAAGATTGTGTTCACTGTACCCCCCAAAGATTGTGTTCACTGCACCCCACAAAGGAATTTGTTCACTGCACCCCAAAAAGATTGTGTTCACTGTACCCCCCAAAGATTGTGTTCACTGCACCCCACAAAGATTCTGTTCACTGTACCCCACAAAGATTGTGTTCACTGCACCCCACAAAGGATTTTGTTCACTGCACCCCAAAAAGATTGTGTTCACTGCACCCCAAAAAGGATGTTGTTCACTGCACCCCAAAAAGGATTTTGTTCACTGCACCCCAAAAAGATTGTGTTCACTGCACCCCACAAAGGATTTTGTTCACTGCACCCCAAAAAGATTGTGTTCACTGTACCCCCCAAAGATTGTGTTCACTGCACCCCACAAAGGATTTTGTTCACTGCACCCCAAAAAGATTGTGTTCACTGTACCCCCCAAAGATTGTGTTCACTGCACCCCACAAAGATTCTGTTCACTGTACCCCACAAAGATTGTGTTCACTGCACCCCACAAAGGATTTTGTTCACTGCACCCCAAAAAGATTGTGTTCACTGCACCCCAAAAAGGATTTTGTTCACTGCACCCCAAAAAGGATGTTGTTCACTGCACCCCAAAAAGGATTTTGTTCACTGCACCCCAAAAAGATTGTGTTCACTGCACCCCACAAAGATTGTGTTCACTGCACCCCACAAAGGATTTTGTTCACTGCACCCCAAAAAGATTGTGTTCACTGCACCCCAAAAAGGATTTTGTTCACTGCACCCCAAAAAGGATGTTGTTCACTGCACCCCAAAAAGGATTTTGTTCACTCCACCCCAAAAAGATTGTGTTCACTGCACCCCACAAAGATTGTGTTCACTGCACCCCAAAAAGGATTTTGTTCACTGCACCCCAAAAAGATTGTGTTCACTGCACCCTACAAAGATTATGTTCACTGCACCCCAAAAAGGATGTTGTTCACTGCACCCCAAAAAGATTGTGTTCACTGCACCCTAAAAGGATTTTGTTCACTGCACCCCAAAACGATTGTGTTCACTGTACCCCCCAAAGATTGTGTTCACTGCACCCCACAAAGATTCTGTTCCCTGTACCCCACAAAGATTGTGTTCACTGCACCCCACAAAGGATTTTGTTCACTGCACCCCAAAAAGATTGTGTTCACTGCACCCCAAAAAGGATGTTGTTCACTGCACCCCAAAAAGGATTTTGTTCACTGCACCCCAAAAAGATTGTGTTCACTGCACCCCACAAAGATTGTGTTCACTGCACCCCACAAAGGATTTTGTTCACTGCACCCCAAAAAGATTGTGTTCACTGTACCCCCCAAAGATTGTGTTCACTGCACCCCACAAAGGATTTGTTCACTGCACCCCAAAAAGATTGTGTTCACTGTACCCCCCAAAGATTGTGTTCACTGCACCCTACAAATATTCTGTTCACTGTACCCCACAAAGATTGTGTTCACTGCACCCCACAAAGGATTTTGTTCACTGCACCCCAAAAAGATTGTGTTCACTGCACCCCAAAAAGGATTTTGTTCACTGCACCCCAAAAAGATTGTGTTCACTGCACCCCAAAAAGGATTTTGTTCACTGCACCCCAAAAAGGATGTTGTTCACTACACCCCAAAAAGATTGTGTTCACTGAACCCCACAAAGATTGTGTTCACTGCACCCCACAAAGGATTTTGTTCACTGCAACCCAAAAAGATTGTGTTCACTGCACCCCAAAAAGGATGTTGTTCACTGCACCCCAAAAAGGATTTTGTTCACTGCACCCCAAAAAGATTTTGTTCACTGCACCCCAAAAAGGACGTTGTTCACTGCACCCCAAAAAGATTGTGTTCACTGCAGCCCAAAAAGATTGTGTTCACTGCAGCTCACACACAGAAAAATGGATGTGGATCACTGACACCTGCCTATCTCCTATCCCACACCACACAGCAATATCGATTGTAGTTTGTAGAACACAGTTTCCCTAAAATTCAGCAGCAGCAGCCTCTCCCTAACAGGATTGAGAAGAGATCGTAGATCAGGATTGAGTGCAGAGTCACCCCACCCCCCACACAGCAATATCGATTGTACTTTGTAGAAGACACTGACCCTATAATTCAGCAGACTCTATCCCTAAAATGCCTACAACTCGCCCTGCCTAAACACTCCGACCTGTCCCTCAATTCTATCCGGACACAATTTTTTTTTTTCCTGCCTGTCTTTCCCTAATCAGCAGCCAGCACGTTGATGTGTGCTCTGTCCCTGATCTAAGCAGCAGAATGAAGACGCTGCGGCTGCCTGGAACTTATAAAGACTTGGTCACATGCTTCAGACGGCCAATCACAGCTACTGAGACATTTGCAGGCATTGCTGGGATGGCTTAAGGCACACCAGTTAAACGATTGTTGATTGGCTGTTGAAAGCCCGCCATGAAAAGAGCGCCAAAGCATGCAAAACCCGGAAATAAAATGACCGAACACGGATTTTTACCCGAACATACAGTAAAGTGTCCGTGTCCGTGTTCGGGTACAAAAAATCCAATTATTCGGTACGAACACGAATAATACAGTCCGTGTTCGCTCAACACTAGTCCAGAGCACTCTGGAGAAGGTTTTTGTCCAGGATATCCCTGTACTTGGCCGCATTTATCTTTCCCTCGATTGCAACCAGTCGTCCTGTCCCTGCAGCTGAAAAACACCCCCACAGCATGATGCTGCCACCACCATGCTTCACTGTTGGGACTGTATTGGACAGGTGAGGAGCAGTGCCTGGTTTTCTCCACACATACCGCTTAGAATTAAGGCCAAAAAGTTCTATTTTGGTCTCATCAGACCAGAGAATCTTATTTCTCACCATCTTGGAGTCCTTCAGGTGTTTTTTTTAGCAAACTCCATGCGGGCTTTCATGTGTCTTACACTGAGGAGAGGCTTCCGTCGGGCCACTCTGCCATAAACCCCCGACTGGTGGAGGGCTGCAGTGATGGTTGACTTTCTACAACTTTCTCCCATCTCCTGACTGCATCTCTGGAGCTCAGCCACAGTGATCTTTGGGTTCTTCTTTACCTCTCTCACCAAGGCTCTTCTCCCCCGATAGCTCAGTTTGGCCGGACGGCCAGCTCTAGGAAGGGTTCTGGTCGTCCCAAACGTCTTCCATTTGAGGATTATGGAGGCCACTGTGCTCTTAGGAATCTTAAGTGCAGCAGAAATCTTTTTGTAACCTTGGCCAGATCTGTGCCTTGCCACAATTCTGTCTCTGAGCTCTTCAGGCAGTTCCTTTGACCTCATGATTCTCATTTGCTCTGACATGCATTGTGATCTGGAAGGTCTTATATAGACAGGTGTGTGGCTTTCCTAATCAAGTTCAATCAGTATAATCAAACACAGCTGGACTCAAATGAAGGTGTAGAACCATCTCGAGGAGGATCAGAAGAAATGGAAAGCACCTGAGTTAAATATATGAGTGTCACAGCAAAGGGTCTAAATACTTAGGACCATGTGATATTTCAGTTTTTCTTTTTTAATAAATCTGCAACAATGTCAACAATTCTGTGTTTTTCTGTCAGTATGGGGTGCTATGTGTACATTCATGAGGAAGAAGAATGAACTTAAATGATTTTAGCAAATGGCTGCAATATAACAAAGAGTGAAAAATTTAAGGGGGTCTGAATACTTTCCGTACCCACTGTATGCTGGGCACCGCTCCTCAGGAAGGATGTGCTGGAACTGGAGAGAGTCCAGAGAAGGGCAACAAAGCTAATAAAGCGACTGGAGGATCACAGCTCTGAGAAAAGACTACAAGCATTGAACTTATTCTCTCTGGAGAAGAGACACTTGAGAGGAGATATGATATCAATGTACAAATACAGTACTGGCGACAAACTATTCAGTGAAAGGGAATATAAAAGGACTCACGGCCATTTGGTAAAATGAGAAGAAAAGCAGTTTAACCTAAATTGCCTAAAGCAGGGGTGTCAAACTCAATTTCATCATGGGCCACATCAGCAATGCGTTTGCCCTCAAAGGGCCGGTTGTAGCTGGGTTGCATCAGCAATGCGTTTGCCATCAAAGGGCCAGTTGTAGCTGGGTTGCACTATGTACACGGTGCAGAGTTCAGTATTACCTCAGGATTATTCTACGTACAGAGTGAAGGGTTCAGCAGCTCACTATGTACAGATGTCAGGGGTGCGCTACATACAGAGAGCAGGGTTCAGGGGTCCGCCATGTACAGAGTGCAGGGTTCAGAGGTGCACTACGTACAGAGAGCAGGGTTCAGGGGTCCGCTATGTACAGAGAGCAGGGTTCAGGTGTCCGCTACGTACAGAGAGCAGGGTTCAGGGGTCCGCTATGTACAGAGAGCAGGGTTCAGGGGTTCGCTACGTACAGAGAGCAGGGTTCAGGGGTCTGCTACATACAGAGAGAAGGGTTCAGGGGTCCGCTACGTACAGAGAGAAGGATTCAGGGGTCTGCTACGTACAGAGAGAAGGGTTCAGGGGTCTGCTACGTACAGAGAGAAGGGTTCAGGGGTCCGCTACATAAAGAGAGCAGGGTTCAGGGGTCCGCTATGTACAGAGAGCAGGGTTCAGGGGTTCGCTATATACAGAGAGCAGGGTTCAGGGGTCCACTATGTACAGAGTGCAGGGGTCAGCAGCATGTTATGTACAGAGGGCAGGGGTGCGCTACATGCAGAGAGCAGGGTTCAGGGGTAACGACGTACAGAGAGCAGGGTTCAGGGGTCTGCTGCATACAGAGAGCAGGGTTCAAGGGTCTACTATGTACAGAGTGCAGGGTTCAGAGGTGCGCTGTGCCCACTGTGCAACATCTCATTTCCACCGCTGATCCTGGGTTCGGACATCTGCACCCAGCACTCTGCCCCATCCCCCCACCTATAAACACATCTTTCTATACACCTCTTTAGCTCTCCTCCCTCCCCCCACCTTCCAAAGAAAACCACACACCTGTACTCTCTCCTACCTGATTTAAGATGGCATTTACAGAATGCTTTCATGGCCACTACTGCTACAAGTCCTCAAAATCCCACCCTCAAGATGCAGCTGCTTGATGCAGATTAGAACACACAGCCACTGGAGCCGCCAGGTACCTCTGCCACTGACAGACTATGCTGAATCGACAGCGCATGCGCTCAGCTACACACAGCCAGGGAGAGGAGGAGGAGGAGAGTGCAGGAGAGTGTGTTTACTCCCGTTGCCAAGGAGACTTGTTCCGTGACAGCAGAAAGCAGCTGGCGAGAACAGGAGATGGCGGCTGGCGGCCGCTCCGCGGGCAACATCACAATACCCGGCGGGCCGGATTCAGCCCACGGGCCTTTTGTTTGCCACCTGTGGCCTAAAGGGTTCTATACCATCAGAGCGGTAAGGATGTGGAATTCTCTTCCACAAGCGGTGCAAAACTATTAGATGGGCACCTTAACGACCACAACATACAGGGGTATACAATGTACTATTGACATAGTAACTTATACACACACTCATCATAGGTTGAACTGGATGGACTGGTGTCTTTTTTCAACCTCACTAACTATGTAACTATGAAAACCTCCAGATTTTTAGAGAAATTTTTGGGTACGTTCATTTTTCACCATTTTGCAAAAAAGGCGCAATGTAAAATACAAAGATTTGTTATTTATTAACTCAACACAGGATAAGATTTTATATTTAGTAGGAATTCAGCAGGAATTTTGTAAAATTATCTGTGTTTTTATCTGCCAGTAATGCTTTTAGTGTATTTTTTACGAAAATATTGCTTTGATAAACATTTGCACAAATTCTGTGTGGCCTAAAAAATCAGTAGCACCTTCATTTTATTCTAGACCTCGTATGCTTTCAGAAAATGTATAGTTTTGGAGATCTTTCACAAATTCTGAAAGCTGTAGGAGAAAAATAAAAACCTTCAGATTTTTAGAGAAATTTTGATATTTACACTTTTGCGTCTGTTCGATTTTCAATATTTTGCAAAAGACGCAAATTTAAAGTAACAAATATTTGTAATTTATTACCTTAATACAGTTTAACCACTTAAGCCCCGGAGGATTTGGCTGCTAAAAGACCAGGGGGTATTTTGCGATTCGGCACTGCGTGACTTTAACGGACAATTGCGCGGCCGTGCAACGCTGTACCTAAACAAATTTGGCGTCCTTTTTTTCCCACAAACAGAGCTTTCTTTTGGTGGTATTTGATCACCTGTGCGATTTTTATTTTTTGCACTGTAAACAAAAAAAGAGCGTCAATTTTGCAAAAATAACAATATTTTTCACATTTTTTTATATGAAATTCCCCCCCCCCCCCCCAAAAAAAATGTAAAAATCAAAATTTTTTAACATTTTCGGCCAATTTGTTTTATGCTACCTATGTTTGGTAAAAAAAAAAAATTGCAAAAAGCGTATTTTTATTGGTTTGCGCAAAAGTTATCGCGTTTACTAACAAAGGGAAATATTTTTGTCATTTTTGTTGTTTTTTTTGAACGCGTAATGGCGGCGATCTGCGATTTTTTTTGCGGTACTGCAACATTGGGGCGGACAGATCGGACCCTTGACTGACATTTTTAAACAATCAAGTTTATTGAAAACATGTGGTACATTACAATGAAGAAAAAACATACTGTATCTGAGGGACACACATGTCAGTATAGTGCAGAAGTTATTGCAACATACAGCTTGGAAACGCTAACGATGATTAGAGATAGAGCATGCTATAAACAAATGTACAGCTTAATGACATAACAAAATAGTGCATCAGCAAATTAGAAAAAACTTCAAATATAGGTCAAGAGGTCCTTTGGGCGGACAGAGTATCTAGCATAGGTACATGTGATATCGGACCAGGAACATGAGTAGAAAAAGAAAACTTACTAATAGAAAATAATTTCTCAAGAGTAATTAATCTCAGGATACTAGATCTTTGTCAGATAATCATGCAAGGTCATCGGGTATTAGAGAAGAATATTCGTTGGAGGCAAAGTAGAGACAGATGGATTAGAAAGAGCACAGGAAGAGTAAGAGGAAAAGGGGGGTGGTGGGGGGGGGGGGAGAAGGTTTCGGCCGACTCAGGGAGGCGCCGGGGAAGGCCGATCGGGTTGTTGAGCAGACTGGAATTTAAGCCAAGGGTCCCAACGAGAGAGAAACCCAAGGATTCTGTCGTTGGCAAGTGCGCTTACTCTTTCCATCTCACAGATTTCTGAAACTTTCCTAAGCCAATCTGAGATCGATGGAATATTAGCGGATTTCCAATGAACGGGTATGAGGGATCTGGCTGCATTGATCAGGTGAATGAGCAATGAATTCTTGTATTGTTGAAGTGGTGTTGGACTGAGGTGCAGTAGACAGAGTTCAGGGGAGAGGGTGATCCCCTCACCCACAATGGACGAGCACAAAGCTTGGATTTGTTGCCAGAAGGCGGAGATGTGCGGACATGACCACCATATGTGGATTAAAGTACCTTTCTCGAGACCACATCTCCAACAGGTATCATCGGAGGCAGGATACCATCTCTTAATTTTATCAGGTGTAGCATACCACTGTGTAAGCAGTTTATATGCGGTTTCCTGAAGTTTCGTGCTTAGCGAGCACTTGTGTGCAAGAATACAAGCTCGTTTCCATTGGATCTCCGAAATAGAAGTGTTCAACGAGGCGCTCCACTTCCCCCTGAACCTGTCCTGCCCTGTATCAGTGTGTTTCTGTAGCCAAGCATAGGTCTGGGAGATAGATTTCTCAACCCGCTCCCCCAGGTGACAACACTGTTCAAAGTCAGTCAGAGGCCTACTCACTAGGGGCCTCCTGTTGCGTGAGGTAAGGTAGCTGCGAGCTTGAAAGAAGGACCATAGGGGCATTTTCTGTTCAGGTGTGATTCGTGCGAAGTCAGATATTTGTTTAAAAACACCACCTACAAAGCAGTCTTTGGCAAGCACAGGGTCTCGGGAGTCCTTCAGAAAAAGGGGATTGTCCAGTCCTGGTGCGAACTCTGGATTGTGTGCTAATGGTGTCAAAGGGCCGGGAGAGGAAGAGATGCCACAGTTGGGAGCAATAGCGTGAAATGTGCTCAGTGTGGGGCCTATGAGGGGGTGAGCCAACAAAGTTTTGGGGCAAGACGCGGCCCGAATCCAGGGGGCACACGCCAATGGCCCCCTGGAAAACGAGTTTTCTACCTGTATCCAATCTTTTGATTGGCCATGGCAATTCCAATCTATAATTCTAGATAGATGGACAGCCCAGTAATATTGCCTGAAATTGGGTAGTCCCATACCACCATAGGATTTGGATTTGGACATTGTATCAAAATGAACTCTGGGATGTTTGCCATTCCAAATAAATTGAATCTGGAGCGAGCGTAGCCTACGGAAGAAATAGGAGGGAATCCTAATAGGGAGCGCCTGCATGAGATAGAGGAGCTTCGGCAGGGTCACCATCTTGATGATGGCGGCCCGGCCGAACCAGGAGAAAAAACGGGGCATCCAGCCCCGCAATTCCTTCGTGATGGAAGCAAGGAGCGGGGGGTAGTTGTGTTCGAATAAGTTTTTGGGATGCTGGGTGAGTCGTACGCCCAGGTACTGTATGCTAGACGTGGTCCACTTAAACGTGCAATTCTGTCGGACAATACTCGCCTGTTGTGTGGATAAGGTGAGATTAAGGGCTTCTGATTTGTGGTAATTGATCAGCATATTAGACATAAAACCGTAAATTTCAAACATGGTCAGCAAGTTAGGGATCGACACAGATGGGTGGGAAACAAAAAACAAAAGATCATCTGCGTAGGCTGCAATTTTGTGTTCTCTGCCCCCCACTACGATCCCCCTAATGGAATGGTGGAGGTTGATTGTGCGGATAAAGGGCTCGAGGGAGAGGATGAACAGGAGGGGTGAGAGTGGGCAGCCCTGACGGGTGCCGTTACGGATGTAAATCGGTTCAGACAGGGTACCATTCACTTTAACTTGCGCCGAAGGGTTCGTGTAAAGGGCTTTTATCCAAGCTAGCATGTGATCCCCCATCCCCACGTGTCTGCAGGTCGCGAACATAAAGTCCCAGGCCACTCTGTCGAAGGCCTTCTCCGCGTCCGTAGACAGGAGAAGACCTCCGACACCATCCAGGTGGAATCTGTGAATCAAACTGATTGATTTTAGAACATTATCGCGCGCCTCACGCCCTGGCATGAAGCCCGCTTGCTCTGGGCCTATCACTTGTGGAAGCAAAGTCCTGAGACGAGTGGCAATGAGTTTGGCTAGCAGTTTGAGATCCAGGTTTAAAAGGGAGATTGGTCTATAATTAGGGCATTCAGTGGGGTCCTTATTGGGTTTTGGGATAACCGTGATGTGTGCTCGCGAAAAGGAGGGAGGGATTGTATCAGCCGATAGAAGGGAGTTCAGGGCCCCGAGGAGAGGGGTAGAGATCTGTTCAGTGAAGGTTTTATAGTAGTGACCGGTGAAGCCATCTGGGCCTGGGCTTTTGTTGGATTTGAGCGATTTAATTGCTGCCAAAAGTTCGGAGTGCGTGAAGGGTTGTTCCAGCGTCTCCGCCTCTGAAACAGATAACCTAGGAAGTTTGCTATTATGGAGGAATTCTTCGATAAGGGACGGTCTATCACCATGTAGTGTAGTTGGTTTGTGACGCGCCGGAATGTTGTAAAGATTGGAATAAAAATCATGGAAATGTTGAGCTATGAGATGGGAGTCTCTGTCCAACTGACCTTGCTTATTTTTTATGGCTGAGATGTTTGTGGACAATTGAGCCTCTTTCAAAGACCTGGCCAAAAACTTCCCCGCCTTATCACCCTGTTCATAGTAAATGTGTTTCCGGTAGAAGAGCAAACGTCTGGCTTTGGCGTCCAGAAGCTGTCTCAGATCCCTCCTAGCCGATATAAGAGCCTGGAGAGCATCCGTCGCCAAAGATTGTTTATGTGTAGCCTCTAGAGTCGCAATGCGCGAAAGGAGGTTGGTCATTTGTTTTTCCGTTTGTTTTTTGCGCCTGGCACCCCACATTATGAGCTCCCCTCTTATAGTGCATTTATGGGCCTCCCAGACATTCATAGGAAGCACCGTAGACCGTGATTGAACCTCAAAGAACATGTCCAGCTCCTTAGAGATGTGTTCTCGAATTTGGGGGTCGGTCAACAGTGTGGGGTTCAAGCGCCAATTAAAGACTTTCCCTGCGTCTCTAGGTCTGCTGGTGAGAGTCAAAGAGACAGGGGCATGATCCGATATGGTCTGGTTGCCTATGCATGATGAGGTCAGTTCCGGCAGGTCCCGTTGGGAGATATACAGGAAGTCGATGCGTGAATATTTGGAGTGCATCGGGGAGTAATAAGTAAAGTCCTTATCGTCCGCGTGGAGAGCCCTCCAAGAGTCCACTAAAGTGAGTGACCCCAATAGAGTTTTAATTTTTTTCAGAGTCCTGTATTTGATGCATGAGTGACCATTGGAAGTGTCTAGTAGTGGATTCAGGGGCACATTGAAATCCCCTCCCAGTACAATGCATCCTTCCCCAAACCACTTCAGCTCATCAATCACCTTTTGGCAGAAGGACAGATGTGCGGAATTGGGGAAGTAAACATTAGCAAGGGTCACTGGTTTACCAGCCAAGGAACCCTTCAGTAGTAAATATCGGCCTTCAGGATCTGCCAGTTGGTGTGTGAGGTCAAAAGCAGTGTCTTTATGTATCAAAATTGATACTCCTTTGGCCTTGTTCACGGGTGATGTCGCGTGTAGGGCTCTGGGAAAATGTCTGGTATTTATGGGAGGGATGGATCTAGCTCTAAAATGTGTTTCCTGGAAGAAAACAAAAGCAGGCTTCACCTTAGCCAGGGCCCTAAGAACAGATGATCTTTTTTCTGGGATGTTAAGTCCCCTGCAGTTGAAAGAGAGTACCGTGGGACTCCTGCCAAGTGCAGAGAACATGGTGGCCATATGTCAGTTTATGTTCGGTGCGGCAAAAAAGAGTCAGAACACTTACCGACCCAAGAGAGGCGGTCTCAGTCAACCGCAGTGAACCGTCCACCCAAGGAGGTGTGTCCTTATGCGTCCCAACCAGACCTCCGCGGGGATCCCCGAGTCGGCTGCAATGGAGAGAATGGGATGAAAGGGAAGAGGGAAGGGGGAGGAGAGTGGAAGGGGTACAGAAGCGGCAAATAGTAATCGAAGAAACCTGAGATATGAACACGTATGAGACAACAAATATTCTAATGCACTATGCAATAAAAATTTTGTAACAATAGGTATTAACGCCTAACAGAAAAAATTACTGTAGGCGATCAAAACGTAGTCTGGTGGACAACAACAGACGGTAGAACAAATGCAATAAGCAAAAAAGATCAGACTACTGATTGTGAGGTGAGTGGGAGGTCAGTTAGCGAGATATTTCAAAAACAAAAACCAGAAACAGAGAAACACCATCGCGAACCCACCAGCCCATAAATGTGGAGTTTGGTAGAGAATACTCTCAAACCGGGGTGAAGCGGTCTCCGAAAAAAAAAAAAAAAAAAAAAGGGAAAAAATGTTGCGGCAGAAAAGCAGTTTAAAGCAGGAAATATGCTATCAAAGGAACTGGGTACAGTATGAAGGTCGGAACCAAACAAAAAGTTAGCTGAAGGACAAGATGCATGTCAGGCATGACAGCAGAAGGAGGAGGGTCATCAGGTCGTCCGATGAGTGCGCTTCCGATGTCAGAAGTGGGCTCTGAGTCCTGGGGTCTTGGGAGTTTTCGGTGTGGTATGGGATCGTCTCGGGGTGCCCTCTGGTTGCTTATTCATCTTTGATTTCTTGCTGCTGGATGGAGTGAGAGCAGCACCAGGGGAAGAAGGAGAAGCAGAAGGCATATCAGGGAGTCTGAAGTCCGCGTACCAATCGGGAACTTCCGTAAGAGGTATTTGGAGAGCTTCACAGAATGCAGGCAGGTCTGACGGGGTCCGCAGAAGGTAAGTTTTCCCATGAAAGGTCACGCTGAGAGCAAAGGGGAACTTCCAACGGTAGGAATGTCCTTTAAGTCTCAAGGCATCCAGCAGGGGGCGCAGGGCGCGCCTGTTATTGAGTGTGATGGGCGATAGGTCTTGAAAGAGGAGAATGGGTTCCCCATTAAACAGCACTTGATCATTTTGGCGCGCTTTGGCCAGAATTTCTTCTTTGAGGGGAAAGTTTTGTAGGCAACAAATAATGTCTCTCGGGGGTTGATTATCCGGTCCTTTAGGCCGGAGAGCCCTATGTGCCCTTACAAAGTCTATTGGTGACTCATCAGGCCGTTCCAGCAGGTCATTAAAGATTTTGGTTAAAGCCAGTTTAGTGTCCTCAGGGGGTACAGACTCCGGGACCCCCCGGACCCTGATATTACAACGTCTACCCCTGTTGTCCAGATCCTCGATCTGTCTATTGACATCAATTAGATGCGCGGCGTGTGCCTCAGCCGTGGTTTCTAAGCGTTTAATGGCGGTGTGCCTCGCCCTCCCCTCTCTCTCAGTCCTGTCCAGTTTGTCAGAGATAACCATGACATTAGCAGTTAAGGTGGCTATTGCGGCAGCAAAAGATTGCTTGATGTCTGCTGCTATGACGGTCATGGCTGCATGGGTGAGGGGGAGATCGGGAGAGCGGTCATCTCTTACCATGTCCTCCGAGGCAGAGAGCGATTCCTCACTGAAGTCGGCCTCATGGTGGAGCTGCGCCATCTTGTCCACTAGGTTGAGGGATCTTGCCACCGCTTGAGCCTTGAATAAAGCCGAAATACTTTTGCTGGAGGATGCCGGTGTAGACCGGGTTTGTCTGCTCTGTGATCCGTGGCGGAGAATTCTGCCCATCGCCGCAAATATGGAGACCGGGAAGCTTATTAGGGCTGCGGGTTCACGGAGCTCTCTCAATGTGCTGCCATCCGCCGCGCTGACCAAGCCACGCCCCCTTGACTGACATTTTTGACACTTTTGGGGTTACCAGTGACATTTCTACAGTAATCAGTGCTATACATATGAACTGATACTGTAAAAATACACTGGTAGTGAAGGGGTTAACTTTATTTTAGAGGGAGGGACTGTGTGTGTCCCTAGGGGCGTGATTCTTACTGTGATTGGCTGTGGCTTGAGGTGTAGGAACACTGATCAACGGTCCTACATTGTAGAACCGTGTGATCTGTGTTTCTACACCGGGGAGAATGACAGGTGGCTTGTTTACACAAGCCGCCTGACTTTCTCCCTCTCCCCGACGATCGCCGAGGGCCCGGCGGACATCGGGTCCGCCGGTCACACGCGTGGGGGGGTCCGTGACCGTGCGGGAGCGCGCCTCCGGCGGCGCGCGCTCGCTCCCCAGAGCCTTACAGGCTAGCGACGTAGACCTACGTCGCTCTGCCTGTGAGGGGCTGACTGCCGCAGTAAATATACTGTGCGCAGTCGGCAAGCGGTTAAGCTTGTATGTTTAGTAGAAATTTTGTAAAATTTGCTGTGTTTTTATCTGCAAATAATGATTTTAGTGGATTTTTAGCAACAATATTGTTTTTAATAAACATTTAAGCAAATATCTTGGGACCTTAAAAATCAGTAGCACCTTATTTTTATTCTACTGGTCATGTGCTTTCAGAAAATATGTATGGTTTGGGGGATCTTTTACAAACTCTAAACGCTATAAGTGAAAAATAAAAAAAAGCAAAGGAAAATTTTCAAAAATGGTCTGGCCAGCTGAGATTAAAAGTGGAACACAGGGCCTGGCAGCGAAAGGGTTAAAAACAGGTGCTAACTGGTTGTGCAAACAGGCATAAATAACTGCGGCTGCCGATAGAATGTTATTGCATTGTAGAGGCACAGTAGCCACTGCTATCTGCTGTTAATTTCAGCCGCAGAATCAGTATATCAAATAACATTTAAAAACAATTTGTTTTCTTTATACTTGAGCTATTGAGCTCCCTGGGCAAGCTGCCACAATGTGCGGCAGGACGGTCCTCCTGTGCGAACCCATGTAAGTATATGTCGGTCGCACGCCTGCAGCTAGGGGGCGACCCCCCACTCGGCAGCGGGACTCCGATGCACTCCGATTGCCGCCTGACACCCGCAATCACTCCCCGCTGAGAGAGAAGGACTGGCAGCTGTTGTGAACACAGCTGACCCTTCTTTTCTCTGCAATGATCACAGAGCTCCTGTGATCCTTCTATATAGGATCACAGGTCTCTGTGATCATTTCACAAGCCACGCCCCCCACAGTTATACAAAAACAAGGAAGCTGATACAGTCTAAATACTCAATATATGTATATATACATTACTTACACTATGATTTTACTTTATAGATGCATGATGTGCATCCACCCCTGAGGAAGCGAATTATACTTTGTATATGATGCAGAGCTTTTATCATGGTTTTCATGTATATGCCTATGTAGCGGCCAGAGGAGTAGGGGACCGCAATGCAGAATTCAAGTACGGTACAGCAGACAATGAGGCTGAAGCAGAAACTGGCTTTATTAACCAACAGAGTATAATGGCCGGAGAATGATGTTAACAGTAATAACAGATTACATAGGTTTACAGCAAAGTTAGCTGCAACGTGATACATAAAATGGCGCTCCCGCCAACGCACACACAGGAATACAGGCTACTCTGCTATATGATCCTATCTGATTCCCGCTAACCGGGACACGTTGCTGCAACGCTCTGTCTACAGAAAACTGCTCTATGCCCTGCCACAGGTTAGCACCGGTGCACACTCACAGTTCTGTAGATACAGCTGCTTTATCTCAGTCTCCGTGATGGTGGATGCAGTAAGATCTCTGGATCTGTCCCTTGCTGTCTGTAGCTGCAGTCTCTTATGCACTGGTCTGGGTTTCTTTGCAGGTTGTTTATCTTGTTCTGTCACTTGGAGGTCACTGCAGTCTGGCCCCTTGCTCTGTAACTTGCTTGAGGTGCTCTGGGATGTTCTCTCCTCTCTTTCTCTGGTTCTCAGCTGCAGTCAGTTGTACCACAGTTCAGCTCTGTCTCCTCTGGCAAGATCCTGTTGCTCTGTCCCTGGATTATACAGTCTATATGCCCCCTCAAGGCCACAGCATACTGTCCCTTTTCTCAGCTCAGCACAGCCATCGAGACACGACACCACACCGTCCCAGGAACTTCCTGCTTCCTCCTCCTTTCCAGAAAGATTCCCTCACTTAAAGCAACAACAACAACTGTGGCTTATTCTCATTAACAACAACAGTGACATCTTGTGGCTGAAAGATGCATGACAGTCTGTGGGACTTTCTCAATAGAAGTACAGTGTAATGGAGTTTAGTCATTCAAGGGGCTGACTCCCTACACCTATGTGGGATTTTATTATTATATGCTATTATTAATCAGTCTATCCTGTTGTACTGGACTGGACAATACAAATTTGGTCATTTGTTTAATAAAATTACTTGAACTATATGGTATGTATTATTTTGTCTTGATAAGTGTGGTGCCTCATATAAAGTCCCCTGGGAAAATGCAGCTACTTTTATAGCTTCCTTGTTTTTGTATGGACATTGGGGCTCTGATGTTCATTGTCACCATGTTCCCACGATTGACGGGTGACACCGACTATTTACTGCTGCCGCTACATGCTAGCATGACGGTCAACACATCCGCTGCCACTAGTGAGGAGACCGCCTTCGCACCCGGCGGCCAAACCTCTCTCTGGCATTCCCCACATCTTTTAGGCAGCAGACATGGCATTGGGGGACGCCCAATGCAAGCGTTTGGGGACTTTCATGACGGAGCAGAGCCTCACTTTTTTGGCACCATTCCTGGGTTTTCATTATTTATCACTGTCACAACTAATGAGTCCATTTTTTTTACTTTGTTGTTTTTTAATTATTTTTTCCTTCTTAGCCCTCACTTTTAAGCAACAGTGTTTGGCTGTTGAAGTAATTTGCCCTACACTATATACATTATATAATCTAACCCTGCCAGTCAGCACTACTTTTGGTCATTCATACCTCATACACTTATTATTTTTACAGTCCCTGCCTGGCTTATTGGTTTCTTTAATCTTCCCTTTCTTAATCTGTATTTAGATACATGGGCATACACCTCATCACCACCAGCTCTGTCCTCCTCACCACCCCTTCGCCCCTTGGTCCCCCCCCCCCACGGCTCCCGGGCAGTGATGGTAGTAACTGCGTTTAAGTAAACGGCGTTACTTAACGCAGTTACTTTTGAGGGTAACGAGTAATCTAACTGAATACTCGTTCTCTCCCTGTAATTCGGCTGCCGTTACTTTCGGCTGCGTTACCACAATTACATCTATCGCCACTAGATGGCAGTAGATGTAATTGTAATTCCCCCTCTCCTCTATGACCGCTGTCTGCGGTACAGGAAGAGAAGAGGAGGAGACGCAGACAAGGTCGGTTGGTAGGACCGTGCCGCCGCCGGTATCCTAGCCAATCAGGTTGCACCTTGCGCATTGGTTGCCCTGCCCCCCAGGCTCTGAGTCCTCCGCTCTGAAGGAAGAACGGAAGCAACTTCCAAGTTCTTCCTCTAACCTGCTGCCCGTGCCTGCCATGCCCGCCGCCGGTCTCAGCATTGCACAGTGTGTCCAGCCTGCCCGGGTCCCAGCTTCTCATGAGAGATGTAAGTCAACTCTTCATTCGTTCTGCACTGTGAGTGTGTGTCATTAAAGGAGATCTTTGGGGGACCCTGCCTGGCCTGCTCTAAAGTGGTATATATGGGGGACCCTGCCTGGCCTGCTCTAAAGTGGTATATATGGGGGACCCTGCCTGGCCTGCTCTAAAGTGGTATATATGGGGGACCCTGCCTGGCCTGCTCTAAAGTGGTATATATGGGGGACCCTGCCTTGCCTGCTCTAAAGTGGTATATATGGGGGACCCTGCCTTGCCTGCTCTAAAGTGGTATATATGGGGGACCCTGCCTGGCTGCTCTAAAGTGGGATATATGGGGGACCCTGCCTGGCCTGCTCTAAAGTGGGATATATGGGGGACTCTGCCTTGCCTGCTCTAAAGTGGTATATATGGGGGACCCTGCCTGGCCTGCTCTAAAGTTGTATATATGGGGGACCCTGCTTGGCCTGCTCTAAAGTGGTATATATGGGGGACCCTGCCTTGCCTGCTCTAAAGTGGGATATATGGGGGACCCTGCTTGGCCTGCTCTAAAGGGGGAGCTTTGGGGACGCTGGCCTGCTCTAAAGATGCATCTATGGCGACCCTGTTCTAAAAAGGGATCTGTGCTATAGATCCCCCTTTAGAGCAGGGTCCCTTATAGATCCCCTTTAGAACTCGGTCCCCCTAGATCCCCTTTAGAACAGGCCCTGGGGCCCTATAGATCCCCCTTTGGAGCAGGGTCCCCCATATATCCCACTTTAGAGCAGGGTCCCCATAGATCCCCCTTTAGAGCAGGGTCCCCATAGATCCCCCTTTAGAGCAGGGTCCCCATAGATCCCCCTTTAGAGAAGGGTTCCCATAGATCCCCCTTATAAAGGGTTCCTCATATATCCCCCTTGAGAGCAGGGTCCTCATAAATCCCCCTTTAGAGCAGGGTCCCCATAGATCCCCCTTTAGAGAAGGGTCCCCATAGATCCACCCTTAGAAAAGGGTCCTCATAAATCCCCCTTTAGAGCAGGGTCCCCATAGATCTATGGAGACCCTGCTCTAAACAGGGATCTATGGGGACCTCTCCCTAAAGGGGGATCTATGGGGAGCATGGCCTGCTCTAAAGGGGATCTTTGGGGGACCCTGCTCTAAAGGGGGATTTATGGGGACCCTGCTCTAAAGGGGGATTGATGATGACCCTGGCCTGCTCTAAAGTGGGATCTATGGGGACCCTGCTCTACTGTCCCAGTACCAGTGTGCCACACCGCTACCACCAGTGTGCCACACCGCCACACCACCAGTGTGCCACACCGCCACCACCAGTGTGCCACACCGCCACCACACTGCCACCACCATTTCAGGCAGCAGGTACCAAAAAACAAAACAAAACACAGTTACTCACAGTCAGGAGGACTCAGGACTCAGACCCCCACATTGTGCCACACCGCCACCGCTATTAAAGATCCTATAGAACGTAATTGCATTATAGAATAGTAAAAAAAGTCGCAGTTACTTTGCTGAGTAACTAATTACTTTTTCAATGTGGTAACTGAGTCAGTAACTCAATTACTTTTTGGGAGAAGTAATTTGTAACTGTAACTAATTTCTTTTTTAAAGTAAGATGAGCAACACTGCTCCCGGGTTAGACTTTCCGGCCAACCACGGTTTCCAGTTTTGTCCTGTTTAGACTGATCCAGTAAGTACAGAACATTGATGGCTTATCTGTCCAATATTTGTCTCATTACTCATGATACAGTCTAGATACCCAATATATGTATATATACATTACTTACACTATGATTTTACTTTATAGATGCATGATGTGCATCCACACCTGAGGAAGCGATTTATACTTCGAGAAATGCGTAGAGTGTATATGATGCAGCGCTTTTATCATGGTTTTCCTGTATATGCCTATGTTGGAATTTTATTATTATATGCTATTATTAATCAGTCTATCCTGTTGTATTGGACAATACACATTTTGTCATTTGTTTAATAAAATTACTTGAACCATATGGTATGTAACTATTATTTTGTCTTGATAAGTGTGGTGCCCTTATATAAAGTCCCCTGGGCAAATGCAGCTACTTTTGTAGCTTCCTTGTTTTTGTAATTATTGTAGTAATGTCCCTGGACCCCACAAAAGTGTCAAAAATGTCAGTCAGGGGTCTGATCTGTCCGCCGCAATGTCTCAGTCCCGCAAAAAAATCGCAGATCGCCGCCATTACTAGTAAAATAAAAAATAAATAAATAAAAATAACATAAATCTTTCTTGTAGTTAGTAGACGGGATAACCTTTGTGCAAACCAATCAAAATACGCTTATTGCGATTTTTTTACCAAAAATATGTAGCAGAAAACAAATTGGCTTAAGATGTTAAAAAATTTCGTTTTTTACATTTTTTTTTTGGGAATGTTATATAGCAGAATGTGAAAAATATTGTTTTTTTTTTTAGGAAGTCTCGGCCTTTTTTTGTTTATAGCACAAAAAATAAAAATTGCAGAGGTGATCAAATACCACCAAAAGAAAAAAGGACATCAATTTTATTTGGGTACAGTGTCGCACGACCACGCAATAGTCCACTAAAATAACGCAGTGCCGAATCGCAAAATATGGCCTGGTCATTAAGGGGGAAAATCTTCCGGTCCAGAGGTGGTTAAGGTTAAGGTCTCCCATGCTCCGCCCCTTTTTGAAAATCTCATGAGGGGGAGGGGCATAGTCAATATCACACAAAGCGCAGGTGTCCAAAGGTTTGAGAAACCTGATGCAAAAGCTTAATAGAAGAATCAAGCTGCCATTGCCTGATTAGCAATTTCTAAAATTTCTAATCGGTTTTTATGTTTACACTATTGAATGTACCACATTGTTCACACACACACATGATCATGGCACTACAACTGAATTATAAAAAAACACATGCAGAATCTGCATTTGGTGTTAACAAATGACAAATAAAATATATGATAAATGTATTTACTTTGAAATGTACTAACTTAAATGTCTTAAAATAAATACCATTAAGTATATTAACTTAAATATATATATATATATATATATATATATATATATATATATATATATATATATATATATATATATATATATATATTTATAAGTACATAACTGTTCTCATCCAAGTTGGAAAATAAAACATATAAACTTTAACTGGATAAATGTTGCAGGTTAGGAACTGCAAACATCTACACTCTACTACATTTTTTGGAGGTCCTCCTAAATAAAACATCAGGGGTCTAAAAGACTCCTGATGTTTAACCTGCCCTCCACTGAAGCTAATGAAGTGCCAATTACACACCAGGATGGGAAATTATGTTTTGCATGTTGCTTTTGGGTCATCAAAAAGGAAGGGAAGATCAGCAAATGGGCGATCTCCTTTCCCTCCACCTGTTGGTACCTGCCATGCCAGTCCCAGGTCTGCCAATGGGTGCATGGAACCCAGGAAACATGGATGAGGTGTGTGTGTGGGGGAGAAGTGGCCGGCACTAACGGGGGTGTGTGGAAGTGATCTGGTGGCTACAATGCTAATGTATTGTTTCCATACAACACTTGGCTTGTCAGGTTTATTTACAGTAAGTGAGATGCTTTCTTTTAGGCCTTATTTTCATTTACGTTTTCAGGGCAGTAAAATCGTATGGCTGAGCCATGTTTATCACAACTCAATCACTCCCCCTTATGCTACAAAGGCACTGCCACCATAATATGTAGTACGGCAGTGGCAGCTGAGGGTTTTACACACTCCCAGTGGATAAAGCCATTGGGTATGTTTGTAAAAACTCCTGGCACCACTGTTGTATTATGTATGACAGTGGTAGTGCCTTTACAGCGTAAAGGGAAGTGGTTGGGTGGTGGTAAACGTGGCTAAGCCATGTATTTTTCTGCCCTGAAAATGTAAATGAAAACAAGGCCTAAAAGAAATCATCTCACTTACTGTGTATAAACCTGACATGCCAAGTGTTGCCTGTCATATGTAAACAGTGCAGCCACCAGATCACTTCCACACACCCCTGTTGGCGCCGTAGACTGAAAAGCTGTGGGTCCATTATTTCTAATGAGTGGGGATACAAGCGGGGAGTGTGACACACTGTTGGGCATGTTTCTTGAAGCACCGACAAGAAACAATGCGGTACTTGACCTACTGATTACTAACAATGCAGACCTGCTCACGGATATAGAAATACAGGAGAACTTAGGAAACAGTGACCATAGGTCAATAAGTTTCAGTATTAATTACAGTAATAGGAAGCACAAGGGTAATATTAAGACGCTGAATTTCAAAAGAGCCAATTTCCCAAAACTGCGCTCACTGCTAGAAAATATCAATTGGGATAGAACCCTGGGAACAAAGAACACGGAGGAAAAATGGGAGTGCTTCAAGAGCATACTTAACAAAGGGATTGACCAGTGCATTCCAAAGGGAAATAAATTTAAAAGAGCAAAATTAAACCCTGGGTGGCTAAACTCCAACATAAAAATGTATATTAGTGCTAAAGAAAAGGCCTTCAAAAAATACAAGACTGAGGGGTCATTGGCAGCATTTAAGCATTACAAAGAGTGTAATAAGAAATGTAAAGATGAAATCAGGGCGGCTAAAATAGAACACGAAAGACATATAGCGGAGGAGAGTAAAAAGAACCCCAAGAAGTTTTTTAAGTATATAAACAGTAAGAAAGCGAGGCCAGAACACATTGGCCCCATAAAAGATGACAAAGGAAATATGGCCACTGAGGACAGAGAAAAGGCGGAAGTGTTAAATAATTTCTTCTCTTCAGTCTACACAAAAGAATCGGGGGGCTACACAAACCTAGCTTGTAAGGCCGAACTAAACAACACACCTCAGGAAATACCGCCATGGCTAACAGAAGATAGACTTAAAACTAAACTAGAGAAACTTAACATAAATAAATCACCGGGACCGGATGGCTTGCACCCGAGGGTTCTGAAAGAGCTCAGCCAGGTGATTGCCAGACCATTATTCTTGATCTTTAAGGATAGTTTACAGACGGTATGGTGCCAGCTGATTGGAAAAAAGCCAACGTGGTACCAATATTTAAAAAGGGGCCGAGATGTATCCCGGGTAACTATAGGCCGGTCAGCCTAACATCTGTAGTCTGCAAGATTTTGGAGGGGATGTTAAGGGACCACATACAAGACTTTAGTAATGAAAATGGTATTATTAGTAGTAATCAACATGGATTCATGAAAAATCGTTCTTGCCAAACCAATCTATTAACCTTCTACGATGAAGTGAGCTGCCACCTAGATAAAGGTAAGCCGGTGGATGTGGTGTATCTGGACTTTGCAAAGGCCTTTGACACCGTTCCCCACAAACGCTTACTGTACAAACTAAGGAAGGTAGATATGGACCATAGGATGAGTACCTGGATAGAGAACTGGCTCCAGGGGAGAGACCAGAGGGTGGTGATTAATGGGGAGTACTCGGATTGGGTGGGTGTGGAAAGTGGGGTCCCCCAGGGTTCTGTCCTGGGACCAATCCTGTTTAATTTATTCATAAATGATCTAGAGGAGGGGATATCTAGTACAATCTCAGTATTTGCGGATGATACTAAACTAAGCATGCCAATATCTTCTATGCAGGATGTGGAAACCTTACAAGCGGACCTGAACAAAATAACGGGGTGGGCAACTACATGGCAGATGAGGTTTAATGTTGAAAAATGTAAAGTAATGCACTTGGGGGCCAGAAACCAGAAAGCAAGCTACTCACTAGGGGGGGAACCTCTGGGTGAGTCTAGGATGGAAAGGGACCTGGGGGTACTGGTAGACAACAGGCTTGGCAGTGGCATGCAATGCCAAGCCGCTGCAAGCAAAGCCAACAGAATACTGGGATGTATAAAAAAGGGGATTCACTACAGAAATAAAGAGATTATTCTCCCACTCTACAAGACTCTGGTCCGGCCACATTTGGAGTATGCTGTCCAGTTCTGGGCACCGGTCCTCAGGAAGGATGTGCTGGAATTGGAAAGAGTCCAGAGAAGGGCAACAAAAATAATTAGGGGAATGGAGGACATCAGCTATGAGGAAAGACTACAAGCACTGAACTTATTCTCTCTGGAGAAGAGACCATTGAGGGGGGATATGATATCAATGTACAAATACTGTACTGGCGACCCTAGCATAAGGAACAAACTATTCAGAGAGAGGAGATACAATAAGACACGTGGCCATTAACTAAAACTAGAGGAAAGGCGGTTTAACCTTAAAATGCGTAAGGGGTTCTTCACTGTAAGAGCGGTAAGGATGTGGAATTCTCTTCCACAAGCAGTCGTATCAGCTGGGAGCATTGATAGTTTCAAAAAACTATTAGATGGGCACCTTGGAGACCACAACATACAGGGGTACACAATGTACGGTTAAAAGCAAACACACACACATCATAGGTTGAACTGAATAGACTGATGTCTTTTTTCAACCTCACTAACTATGTAACTATGTAACACTTCAGCACTTTTTTGGAAGAGTTTGGAGCACTGAGCACTTTATATAAGACTTTTTCTTTGGACTATTTGTTTTCATTGACATTTACAATTATAACTGCAAGCGGTGTTTTTTTCCTGTATTCAAGGGGCGTAACTACAGGGGTTGCAATTGCAGCCTGGCCCCATGTTCCAGGGGGCCTGTGCGGCTCCCCTTTACACCTAGATCGGAGAGGCAGCGGGGGCAGCATGTCGAGAAATCACTGTCCTCCTTTTTCCTCCTGTAGCTGCAGGGGGAAAATGGAGGAGATTGGTTCCTCTGTATGCTGCCCCTGCCACTCCTCCTATCCCGGTTCATTTGTGTTCTACGGTCTGTGGGCCCCTGTGTGCTTCCCTGGTCCCCCCCACTGTGCTGCCCCCCCCCCCCCTGTGCTTCCTGCCGGCTGCTGCAGGGGATGTGTCACAATAGAGAACCAGGAAGGGGTCGGTAAATATGTAATTTACCAGCTCCTTCCTTTTCTGAATGGACAGAGTCATAGTCAGTGACATTGTAAAAAAATGAAATAAAATAATTTAAAAAAATGTATTCAATTAAAATACCAAAAAATAAAAACTACTGACACCAGTGGGTGAACTTCCAGGATCGGAAAGGTCACACTTGCAACCGGGCCCTGGCATTTCACCACCGTGATGGCCCTAAAAATGGCAGGAAGGGGGCCCACTGCAGAACTTGTGAAAGGGTCCTGCTGTGGGACCCAATAAAGGGCCCCCTTTATTAGGTGCAAGGATGGCTATGTACAGGGTGCAAGGATCGCTATGTACAGGGTGTAAGGATCGCTATGTACAGGGTGCAAGGATCGCTATGTACAGGGTGTAAGGATCGCTATGTACAGGGTGCAAGGATCACGATGTACAGGGTGTAAGGATCGCTATGTACAGGGTGCAAGGATCACGATGTACAGGGTGTAAGGATCGCTATGTACAGGGTGTAAGGATCGCTATGTACAGGGTGTAAGGATCGCTATGTACAGGGTGTAAGGATCGCTATGTACAGGGTGTAAGGATTGCTATGTACAGGGTGCTGTGGGACCCAATAAAGGGCCCCCTTTATTAGGTGCAAGGATGGCTATGTACAGGGTGCAAGGATGGCTATGTACAGGGTGCAAGGATCGCTATGTACAGGGTGTAAGGATCGCTATGTACAGGGTGTAAGGATCGCTATGTACAGGGTGCAAGGATCACGATGTACAGGGTGTAAGGATCGCTATGTACAGGGTGTAAGGATCGCTATGTACAGGGTGTAAGGATCGCTATGTACAGGGTGCAAGTATCGCTATGTACAGGGTACAAGGATCGCTATGTACAGGGTACAAGGATCGCTATGTACAGGGTGTAAGGATCACGATGTACAGGGTGTAAGGATCGCTATGTACAGGGTGTAAGGATCGCTATGTACAGGGTGTAAGAATCGCTATGTACAGAGTACAAGGATCGCTATGTACAGGGTACAAGGATCGCTATGTACAGGGTACAAGGATCACGATGTACAGGGTGTAAGGATCGCTATGTACAGGGTGCAAGGATCACGATGTACAGGGTGTAAGGATCGCTATGTACAGGGTGTAAGGATCGCTATGTACAGGGTGTAAGGATCGCTATGTACAGGGTGTAAGGATCGCTATGTACAGGGTGTAAGGATTGCTATGTACAGGGTGCTGTGGGACCCAATAAAGGGCCCCCTTTATTAGGTGCAAGGATGGCTATGTACAGGGTGCAAGGATGGCTATGTACAGGGTGCAAGGATCGCTATGTACAGGGTGTAAGGATCGCTATGTACAGGGTGTAAGGATCGCTATGTACAGGGTGCAAGGATCACGATGTACAGGGTGTAAGGATCGCTATGTACAGGGTGTAAGGATCGCTATGTACAGGGTGTAAGGATCGCTATGTACAGGGTGCAAGTATCGCTATGTACAGGGTACAAGGATCGCTATGTACAGGGTACAAGGATCGCTATGTACAGGGTGTAAGGATCACGATGTACAGGGTGTAAGGATCGCTATGTACAGGGTGTAAGGATCGCTATGTACAGGGTGTAAGAATCGCTATGTACAGAGTACAAGGATCGCTATGTACAGGGTACAAGGATCGCTATGTACAGGGTACAAGGATCGCTATGTACAGGGTACAAGGATCGCTATGTACAGGGTGTAAGGATCGCTATGTACAGGGTGCAAGGATCGCTATGTACAGGGTGCAAGGATCGCTATGTACAGGGTGCAGGGATCGCTATGTACAGGGTACAAGGATCGCTATGTACAGGGTACAAGGATCGCTATGTACAGGGTGCAAGGATCGCTATGTAAAGGGTGCAAGGATTGCTATGTACAGGGTACAAGGATCGCTATGTACAGGGTGCAAGGATTGCTATGTACAGGGTACAAGGATCGCTATGTACAGGGTGCAAGGATCGCTATGTACAGGGTACAAGGATCGCTATGAAAAGGGTGCAAGGATCGCTATGTACAGGGTACAAGGATCGCTATGTACAGGGTGTAAGGATCGCTATGTACAGGGTACAAGGATCGCTATGTACAGGGTACAAGGATCGCTATGTACAGGGTACAAGGATCGCTATGTACAGGGTGTAAGGATCGCTATGTACAGGGTGCAAGGATCGCTATGTACAGGGTGCAAGGATCGCTATGTACAGGGTGCAAGGATCGCTATGTACAGGGTGCAGGGATCGCTATGTACAGGGTACAAGGATCGCTATGTACAGGGTACAAGGATCGCTATGTACAGGGTGCAAGGATCGCTATGTACAGGGAGCAAGGATCGCTATGTACAGGGTGCAAGGATCGCTATGTAAAGGGTGCAAGGATTGCTATGTACAGGGTACAAGGATCGCTATGTACAGGGTGCAAGGATCGCTATGTACAGGGAGCAAGGATCGCTATGTACAGGGTACAAGGATCGCTATGTAAAGGGTGCAAGGATTGCTATGTACAGGGTACAAGGATCGCTATGTACAGGTTGCAAGGATTGCTATGTACAGGGTACAAGGATCGCTATGTACAGGGTGCAAGGATCGCTATGTACAGGGTACAAGGATCGCTATGTAAAGGGTGCAAGGATTGCTATGTACAGGGTACAAGGATCGCTATGTACAGGGTGTAAGGATCGCTATGTACAGGGTGCAAGGATCGCTATGTACAGGGTGCAAGGATCACGATGTACAGGGTGTAAGGATCGCTATGTACAGGGTGTAAGGATCGCTATGTACAGGGTGTAAGGATCGCTATGTACAGGGTGCAAGTATCGCTATGTACAGGGTACAAGGATCGCTATGTACAGGGTACAAGGATCGCTATGTACAGGGTGTAAGGATCACGATGTACAGGGTGTAAGGATCGCTATGTACAGGGTGTAAGGATCGCTATGTACAGGGTGTAAGAATCGCTATGTACAGAGTACAAGGATCGCTATGTACAGGGTACAAGGATCGCTATGTACAGGGTACAAGGATCGCTATGTACAGGGTACAAGGATCGCTATGTACAGGGTGTAAGGATCGCTATGTACAGGGTGCAAGGATCGCTATGTACAGGGTGCAAGGATCGCTATGTACAGGGTGCAGGGATCGCTATGTACAGGGTACAAGGATCGCTATGTACAGGGTACAAGGATCGCTATGTACAGGGTGCAAGGATCGCTATGTAAAGGGTGCAAGGATTGCTATGTACAGGGTACAAGGATCGCTATGTACAGGGTGCAAGGATTGCTATGTACAGGGTACAAGGATCGCTATGTACAGGGTGCAAGGATCGCTATGTACAGGGTACAAGGATCGCTATGAAAAGGGTGCAAGGATCGCTATGTACAGGGTACAAGGATCGCTATGTACAGGGTGTAAGGATCGCTATGTACAGGGTACAAGGATCGCTATGTACAGGGTACAAGGATCGCTATGTACAGGGTACAAGGATCGCTATGTACAGGGTGTAAGGATCGCTATGTACAGGGTGCAAGGATCGCTATGTACAGGGTGCAAGGATCGCTATGTACAGGGTGCAAGGATCGCTATGTACAGGGTGCAGGGATCGCTATGTACAGGGTACAAGGATCGCTATGTACAGGGTACAAGGATCGCTATGTACAGGGTGCAAGGATCGCTATGTACAGGGAGCAAGGATCGCTATGTACAGGGTGCAAGGATCGCTATGTAAAGGGTGCAAGGATTGCTATGTACAGGGTACAAGGATCGCTATGTACAGGGTGCAAGGATCGCTATGTACAGGGAGCAAGGATCGCTATGTACAGGGTACAAGGATCGCTATGTAAAGGGTGCAAGGATTGCTATGTACAGGGTACAAGGATCGCTATGTACAGGTTGCAAGGATTGCTATGTACAGGGTACAAGGATCGCTATGTACAGGGTGCAAGGATCGCTATGTACAGGGTACAAGGATCGCTATGTAAAGGGTGCAAGGATTGCTATGTACAGGGTACAAGGATCGCTATGTACAGGGTGTAAGGATCGCTATGTACAGGGTGCAAGGATCGCTATGTACAGGGTGCAAGAATCGCTATGTACAGGGTGTAAGGATCGCTATGTACAGGGTGCAAGGATCGCTATGTACAGGGTGCAAGGATCGCTATGTACAGTGTCAGGGAAGAATGGCAAAGTTGCCAATTTCCAAAATGGCCACGCGGGACATTCTAATTAGGGCCAATTATCAACACCCACTTCCTATATAAACTTAGCACTGGCTGCCATTCATTGCTGGATTATCTTCAGCTAGTACCTGTTTGCCTTGTGCCTTGAAACTCCTGCTTGATTGACTACCCGTTACCAACCCGGCTATCTTTGACCTGCTCTGGCTTTCTCCTGCTATGAACCCGGCTTGCCTTACGGACTTCTCCCTGCCTGTTTCTGATTGACTACCCGTGTTTGACCCTAGGCCTGGCTTCTGACTTTGATTTGCACTAACCTGCCTGCACTTCCAGTGATCCAAGTGACTGTCTTTCCTACTGCGGATCCGAGTCCTGACACAGCTACACCTGCAGGCAACCCGTGCACCTTTGGGCACAGCACCCTCTGTCACCATCTCCAGGGGTGCTCTGCACTCAGCCGCAAGGGGAGCCCTCTCGTCACCTCAGCCTCCAACCAGGTTCGTGACAGCATAATCCAGCCGCTATGTCTGAGGCTGAAAGAGGTGCTTCCCCACTAGAGGCTCTGTGCCAGCAGGTAGCCGGCCTTACCCAAGCAGTGAAGAATCTGCAAGATGGATACTTTCAATTAGAGGGTCGCCTACAGAACCTTGCAGTATCTGCTGCACCAAACGTCCAGAATCCACCTGCTGCACCCTCTGCTTCAGCCCAAGAACACCCTGCATTGGCCTCCTCGGTGGTCATGCCAGTTCCAGAACCCAGAGTTCCAGTCCCCGAACGCTTCTCGGGAGATCGACGGAAGTTTAGGGCATTCCACAATGCCTGCCAGTTATATTTTGCCCTCCAGCCCAGGACTTTCTCCCTGGAGTCCGTGAAGGTGGGGTTTATCATATCTCTACTCTCAGAAGACCCACAGTCTTGGGCTCACCATTTATTAGAGCAGAAAAGCCCGGTGCTTAACTCAGTCTCCACGTTCCTGGATGCCATGGCACAATTATATGACGACCCTCAACGTGTGACGACTGCAGAAACTGCCCTTCATAGCCTCCAACAGGGGCGACGCCCAGTGGAGGACTATACTGTGGACTTGTAAGTGGTCGGCAGATACCGGCTGGAATGAGGCAGCCCTCAAATACCAGTATAGGCTTGGTCTATCTGAAGTCCTTAAGGACGAATTAGCCAGAGTTGATGCCCCGGCCACCCTGGAGGATCTTATTAAGCTGGCCATTCAGCTTGATCGCCGCCTGCGGGAGCGAAGGTCTGAAAAGACTGGTACGTACCGGCCTTCCTGGATGCTCCCCAGGGTTCCACCCTCACCTGCACCTGTGCTTAAATCTCCACCTGCTCCTGCTGCTGAAGGAGAACCGATGCAGATTGGACTAGTACGGGGTACCCTATCCCCTGCTGAGAAATTACGGCGACGACAGGCCAATCTCTGCCTGTGCTGCGGAGGTTCTGGACATTTCCTAAGCAACTGTCCCGTAAGACCTAGTAAGTGCCTTCCTCCATGTCCTGTCTACTTCCAGGTCTCTGGATCCCCTCCTGCTCACCTTGTCTTACCCATCTCATTGCAGGTGGCGGAAGGGGAGATCCCGCTCCAGGCAATCCTTGACTCCAGAGCATGCAGCTGCTTCATGGACATCACCTTGGCAAAGAGATTACAAATACCGCTTAGGAATAAGAAGCAGAGACTTGAAGTCCATCTAGCTGATGGGACTATTCCCAGATCCGGACCCGTGACACAGGAGACTATCCCCATCCTAACCTGGACGAACTCTGGTCATCAGGAATTTCTTTTGTTCCCCTATGTTCCCTATTATTCTCGGAATTCCTTGGCTCCGGGCGCACAATCCTCAAATTGATTGGCCATCGGGGAGAATCTCCTTCAACTCCGAATACTGCTAGCAGCACTGTTTTTTCCCTGAAATCAGCAAGCCTCCCGTTTGTCTGTCTGTTCAACCCATCACCAGTACTAGCCAAGTAGTACCGCCAGCCTATCATTCCTACCTGGATGTTTTTGACAAGAAAAAGGCTGATGCCTTACCACCTCATCGGCCTTATGATTGCCTTATTGAGCTACTTCCAGGTGCGGAGATTCCGTTTGGGCGAATTTTCCCTCTCTCTGAAGTTGAATTGGAGGCTCTACGCCTTTATATCAATGAAAATCTCGAGAAAGGATTCATTCGCCCCTCCTCCTCTCCGGCTGGCGCCAGCATCTTCTTCGTCCAGAAAAAAGACTACTCACTGAGACCTTGTGTGGATTATCGGGAACTTAATAAAGTTACAATTAAAAATCGTTACCCACTCCCTCTTGTCCCTGAACTCTTCCAAAGATTCCGTTGTGCCCGAATATTTACCAAGCTAGATTTACGCGGTGCTTACAACTTGGTCCGCATTCGCGAGGGAGACGAGTGGAAGACAGCTTTCAGGACCCGCTTCGAGCACTTTGAATATCTAGTCATGCCCTTTGGACTATGTAATGCTCCAGCCACCTTCCAACACTTAGTAAATGACATTTTTCGAGAGTTCCTAGATCACTTTGTAATAGTGTAGCTAGATGATATTCTCATCTTCTTTGCCTCCCTGGATCTTCATCGGGTGCATGTAAAAAAGGTCTTGGCCACATTAAGACTACATGGACTGTATGCAAAGGCAGAGAAGTGCGAGTTTGAAAAACTGTCCATTCAGTTTCTGGGACTGATCATCTCCACAGAAGGGATCTCCATGGACCCACAGAAGGTGGCTGCTATTATCAATTGGCCAGCTCCCACTGACAAGAAAGGCATCCAGAGGTTTGTCGGGTTTGCTAACTTTTACAGACGCTTTATCAAGAACTTTTCTACAATCATTTCTCCCATTACCCAGTTAACCCGCCCGCAGGTCCGGTTCCAATGGTCTCAGGAAGCCCAGTTAGCCTTTGATCAGCTTAAGATCCTTTTTACATCTCCTCCAGTACTGCAACACCCAGATCCAGCTTTGCCCTTTGTTCTTGAGGTAGATGCCTCTGAAGTTGCCACAGGAGCCATTCTGTCTCAACGCCAGGGGCCCAAGGCCCTGCTTCACCCCGTCGCTTTCTTCTCCAGGAAGATGACTCCACCAGAGAAGAATTATGATGTGGGTGACTGGGAGCTACTAGCCATCAAGTTGGCACTGGAGGAATGGCGATACTTACTGGAAGGAGCTACACACCCCATTATGATCTTTACAGATCACAAGAACCTAGAGTACCTCAGGACCGCCAAGCGACTCAGACCACGGTAATGGGCCTTATTCTTCTCCAGGTTCAACTTCCACCTTACATATCGCCCAGGATCCAAAAATGGGAAAGCTGACGCACTTTCCCGCATGTTTCCAGAGACCCCGGAAACACATACTCCCAGCACGATCCTGTCACCACACAACTTTTTGCTGCTTCAAACCAATCTAAACACAATGATCAAGCAAGCCTCTGCCCGGTACCCAGAAGCCGAAACCTTGGCATTACAAAGAGACAGAAATCTCTTATGGCATAATGACAAAATTTCCATCCCTCCTGAAGTAAGACCCCAAGTCCTGAAGGCTTGTCATGATCACCTCCTTACCAGCCACTTTGGCATCAGGAAAACGTGTGATCTTGTTCAAAGATCCTTCTGGTGGCCCAATCTCAGACAGGATTGTAAAGATTATGTGGACTCCTGCGTAACTTGTCTCCACAGTAAAGGTCACAATACCAAGACTTGGGGCTTGCTGAGACCTCTCCCTGTTCCGGAACAGCCATGGAGGATGATATCAATGGACTTTATTGTGGACTTACCCCCTTCAGACGGATTCACCACCATCTTGGTAGTAGTCGACAGACTGTCCAAGATGGCTCACTTCCTGCCTATGATAGGCACCCCCTCAGCTATGGATACGACACATATATTCATTAAAGAAATTGTCCGACTACATGGACTACCAAGTAGTATTGTGTCCGACAGAGGGGTGCAGTTCACTTCCAGATTCTGGAAATCATTGTGCAGGACTCTACAAATCCAAGTCTGTTTGTCGTCTGCATACCATCCACAAAGTAACGGACAAACAGAGAGGACCAATCAAACGTTGGAGCAATACCTGAGATGTTTCTCTACCTTTACCCAGGACAACTGGGCATCTCTTCTTCCATGTGCCGAATTTGCATATAATAATTCGGTGCACGCCTCCACGAATCAATCCCCATTTTGGGCAAATTATGGGTTCCATCCCTCCTTTTTGCCGGATGTCATCCCGGAGGCTTCAGTACCGGCAGTCCAGGATAGGGTGGCCTCTATACAGTCCAACTACCAGATCCTTAAAGAAGCAATACTGAAGGCTCAAGAAGATTATAAGAGGCACTTTGACAAAAAGAAGAAGGGAAATCCTATGTTTAAGGTTGGAGACAAAGTTTGGCTTTCCACAGCAAACATCAAACTCACTTGTCCCTCACGGAAATTGGGTCCTAAGTTTATTGGACTCTTTGAAATCAAAAGGGAAGTTAACCCCGTGGCATTGGAATTAAACCTTCCCAACTCCTATAAGATACACCCAGTCTTCCACGTCTCTCTACTTAAATCAGCAGTGACTAGTTCATTTCCTAACAGGGAGGAGCCACCTCCACCTCCGGTTACGGTAGGGGAGGACACAGAATTTGAAGTAGAGGCCATTATAGATGGTCGAAGAAGAGGAAGACAAGTGCAGTATCTCATTAAGTGGAAGGGGTTCCCACCTGATGAGAACTCATGGGAACCAGCAAGTAATGTTCATGCCCCTAGACTCCTTCGGGGATTCTTTGGCAGATTTCCGGAGAAACAGGCACGTTTGGGCATCCGGAGGCTGCCCGTCGGGGGGGGGGGGCACTGTCAGGGAAGAACTTGATAAAGAATGGCAAAGTTGCCAATTTCCAAAATGGCCACGCAGGACTGTCAGGAAATGACATATATGCTAATTCCAAAATGGCCATGTGGGACGTCCTAATTAGGGCCAATTATCAACACCCAATTCCTATATAAAGTCAGCACTGGCTGCCATTCATTGCTGGATTATCTTCAGCTAGTACCTGTTTGCCTTGTGCCTTGAAACTCCTGCTTGATTGACTACCCGTTACCGACCCGGCTATCCTTGACCTGCTCTGGCTTTCTCCTGCTCTGAACCTGGCTTGCCTTACGGACTTCTCCCTGCCTGTTCCTGATTGACTACCCGTGTTTGACCCTCGGCCTGGCTTCTGACCTTGATTTGCACTAACCTGCCTGCACTTCCAGTGATCCAAGTGACTGTCTTTCCTACTGCGGATCTGAGTCCTGACACAGCTACACCTGCAGGTAGAGTTGCCACCTCATCCCTTTAAAACATAACACAAATTAATTACACAGGTTCTGAGGCTAATTTAATGCAGAGAAGGCTCCAAGAGAGTTTAATTACCACCTTAATCAGCCACAGAACCTGTGTAATTAATATGTGTTTTGTTTTAAAGGGATGAGGTGGCAACCCTACCTGCAGGCAACACGTGCACCAGGGCCGGACTGGGGATAAAAACCAGCCCTGGAAATAATTTCATACCAGCCCCATAACATTATTATACCAGCCCAACAGCATAACGTCACCTCACCCTGTTTTCAGGTGATCATAGATTGTATTACATCCCCATCTATAAAAGAGATATGGAGCGCATACCGCTCGTCACTAAGATTCCCAATATACCCTCTGTATCCCCTTCCAGTAAACGTTCATACTAGTGATCGACCGATATCGGTTTTTCGTTGCCGATACCGATCTTTTAGCCAATGCATATCGGTATCGGACGATATTTTTGTACATTTAAAATGTTTTATTTTTTTTTTTTTTAAAGTACTTTTGTGGAGGGATCTGGGAGAAGAGGAACCCCTCCTCTGCACTTAAATGCATTCAAAATGCCAAGTTTGGCTGTTTTGAATGCCGTCTTTTTTTTAAATCTGGCGCCAGACAGTACCCGGAAGTGATATTACTCATGACATCATTTCGGGGTTTTGCATGGAGACCCAATCAGAGCCGAATGTGGCTTTGATCGGGTATTCGACAGCCGTGCAGGCTGGTTGCCCAGGTCTCCCAGTGGGACAGGAGACCCGGACGAGCCGCGGAAAGCTCCCCTCCCGCTCCTTGTAACGACAGCCGAGTGGCTTCTCAGCATCGGTTGTCATTATAAACAGCTGACCGTCGGCTATAGACACTGGTACCGGGGTGACGCCTCAAGCTGCAGGCATCACTCCGGTAAACGCACTTTCCCGAAATATCGGCAATATTGGCCACCTCTGATATATCGGGGAAAGTGCATATCTTTGCTGATAATCGTGTCTAACGTAGCACTGAGTCTCTAAAGCAGGGGTAGGCAACCTATAAAAGATGGAGATCTACCTGAACAACATTGAAGAGATCAAAGATCACCGGGGTGCAGAGCTACCTTTTTTAGCATCCCCTTTTTATCATTTATTTTTTTTCAAATTAACTAGCAAATCCATAATAAAAATTAAAGATGGCATAAAGAAAACCCTGAAAAAACTACTAAAACTAATGTCACTGTAAAAATATAAACTTAGCCTACCTTAAAAGTTAGCTTCAGTGAGAATCTCGTCATTCACTTTCATTCACATTTTTTTTGTCTTGTCTGGGGGGGTAATTGGTTGCCCCCACAAGTCAGATGCCGGAGTCCATCATGAAGGCAGAACATCTGGTACTGCAAGCTGATTTTCTTGATTAGTTTCAAGCCTGGCTATGTGCTCTGATTTCTGGCCAGTGTCAGTAGTATGTAGGGCAGTGTACAGGGGTCAGTAGTATGTAGGGCAGTGTAAAGGGGTCAGTAGTATGTAGGGCAGTGTAAAGGGGTCAGTAGTATGTAGGGCAGTGTACAGAGGTCAGTAGTAGGTAGGACAGTGTACAGAGGTCAGTAGTATGTAGGGCAGTGTACAGAGGTCAGTAGTATGTAGGGCAGTGTACAGGGGTCAGTAGTATGTAGGACAGTGTACAGAGGTCAGTAGTATGTAGGGCAGAGTACAGAGGTCAGTAGTATGTAGGGCAGGGCACAGAGGTCAGTAGTAGGTAGGACAGTGTACAGAGGTCAGTAGTATGTAGGACAGTGTACAGAGGTCAGTAGTATGTAGGGCAGAGTACAGAGGTCAGTAGTATGTAGGGCAGGGCACAGAGGTCAGTAGTATGTAGGGCAGTGTACAGAGGTCAGTAGTATGTAGGGCAGTGTAGAGAGGTCAGTAGCATGTAGGGCAGAGTACAGAGGTCAGTAGTATGTAGGGCAGGGCACAGAGGTCAGTAGTATGTAGGGCAGTGTACAGGGGTCAGTAGTATGTAGGGGAGTGTACAGAGGTAGCAGATAGGGCAGTGTACAGAGGTCATCAGTATGTAGGGCTGGGGTAAGGGGGCACAGTACTAGGGGATCAGAAGGGCACCGTGCAGGGGGGGGGGGTCAGGAGGGCAGGGTATTGGGGGGTCAGGATGGCTGGAGTGTCAAGAGGGCATGGCACCGGGGGGACAGGAGGATATGGTATTGGGGGGATCAGGAGGGATGGGGTGTCAAGAAAACTGGGGTGTCAAAAGGGCATGGTGCTATGGTGTCAGAAGGCCATGGGGCTGGGGGTCAGGAGAGCATGGCACTGGGGTTCAGGAGGGCATGGTGCTGGGTGTGCAGGAGGGCATGGCGTTGGGGGGGTCAGGAGGGCATGGCACTGAGAGTTCAGGAGGGCATGGCGCTGGGAGTTCAGGAGGGCATGGCGCTGGGAGTTCAGGAGGGCATGGCACTGGGGTTCAGGAGGGCATGGCACTGAGGTTCAGGAGGGCACGAGGCTGGGGGTCAGGAAGGTATGGCGCTGGGGGTCAGGAGGGCATGGCAGGGGGAGCTCAGGAGAGCATGGCCCTGGGGTTCAGGAGAGCAAGGTGCTGGGGGTCAGGAGGGCATGGCAGGGGGAGCTCAGGAGAGCAAGGCGCTTGGGTTCAGGAGGGCATGGCGCTGGGGGTCAGGAGGGCATGGCGCTGGGGGTCAGGAGGGTATGGCGCTGGGGGTCAGGGGGGCATGGCGCTGGGGGTTCAAGAGGGCATGGCGCTGGGAGTTCAGGAGGGCATGGCACTGGGTGTTCAGGAGAACATGGCGCTGGGGGTAGGGAGGGCATGGTGCTGGGGGTCAGTAGCATGGCACTGGGGGTTCAGGTGGGGCATGGTGCCGGGGGTCTGGAGGGGATGGCACTGGGGTTCAGGAGGGCATGGGCATGGCACTGGGTGTTCAGGTGGGGCATGGCGCCGGGGGTCTGGAGGGGATGGCACTGGGGTTCAGAAAGGCATGGGTATGGCACTGGGGGTTCAGGTGGGGCATGGCGCCGGGGGTCTGGAGGGGATGGCACTGGGGTTCAGGAGGGCATGGGTATGGCACTGGGTGTTCAGGTGGGGCATGGCGCCGGGGGTCTGGAGGGGATGGCACTGGGGTTCAGGAGGGCATGGGTATGGCACTGGGTGTTCAGGTGGGGCATGGCGCCGGGGGTCTGGAGGGGATGGCACTGGGGTTCAGGAGGGCATGGGTATGGCACTGGGGGTTTAGGTGGGGCATGGCGCCGGGGGTCTGGAGGGGATGGCACTGGGGTTCAGGAGGGCTGGGGTGTTAGAAGGGCACAGATGTCTTTTACTGCAGAGTGGGGTTGGGGTAAAGAAGGTGCAGTGGCAAACCCACATGACATATCTTGGCTCTGAGTCCTGTGTTGCTTTCCCACCTGGCATCACCCAAAAACCCGTAGGATCGGGGAGGAGGGACTGTGGGGATGAGTGCAGAGGGAGGGATCATAATCGGCGTCGGCGTGCCCGTGACAGTTACCAGTCGGGTCGCACTCGCAGCCTCGCCTGCACGCTCAGCCAGCCTCCCTCCCTCCAATGACTCAGCTAGTCAATTTTCCCGCCGCGCCCGCCGCTGAGCCGCCCCACCCCCGTGACTGTCGGCGTCCTGACGGCTCACAGCGGCTGATGTCACACGAGTGGACCCCAGTGATTAAAGCGACGCTGCGGCGGCCCTTAAAGCGGCGATGCGGCTGCGCCGGCCCTTAAAGCGGCCGGTATCCCGCTAGGCCAGTCCGGCCCTGCCGTGCACCTTTGGGCACAGCACCCTCTGTCACCATCTCCAGGGGTGCTCTGCACTCAGCCGCAAGGGGAGCCCTCTCGTCACCTCAGCCTCCAACCAGGTTCGTGACATACAGGGTGTAAGGATCGCTATGTACAGGGTGCAAGGATCGCTATGTACAGGGTGCAAGGATCGCTATGTACACTGTACAAGGATCGCTATGTACAGGGTACAAGGATCGCTATGTACAGGGTGTAAGGATTGCTATGTACAGGGTGTAAGGATCGCTATGTACAGGGTGCAAGGATCGCTATGTACAGGGTGCAAGGATCGCTATGTACAGGGTGCAAGGATCGCTATGTACAGGGTGCAAGGATCGCTATGTACAGGGTGCAAGGATCGCTATGTAGGGGTTACAAGGATCGCTATGTACAGGGTGCAAGGATCGCTATGTACAGGGTGCAAGGATCGCTATGAACAGGGTGCAAGGATCGCTATGTACAGGGTGCAAGGATTGCTATATAGTGGTTACAAGGATCGCTATGTACAGGGTGCAAGGATCGCTATGTACAGGGTGCAAGGATCACTATGTACAGGGTACAAGGATCGCTATGTACAGGTTACAAGGATCGCTATGTACAGGGTGCAAGGATCGCTATGTACAGGGTGCAAGGATTGGTATGTACAGAGTGCAAGGATTGCTATGTAGGGGTTACAAGGATCGCTATGTACAGGGTGCAAGGATCGCTATGTACAGGGTGCAAGGATCGCTATGTAAAGGTTGCAAGGATCGCTATGTACAGGTTGCAAGGATCGCTATGTACAGGGTGCAAGGATCGCTATGTACAGGGTACAAGGATCGCTATGTACAGGGTGCAAGGATCGCTATGTACAGGGTGCAAGGATCGCTATGTACAGGGTACAAGGATCGCTGTGTAGGGGTTACAAGGATCGCTATGTACAGGGTGTAGGGATCACTATGTACAGGGTGTAGGGATCACTATGTACAGGGTGTAAGGATCGCTATGTACAGGGTGTAGGGATCACTATGTACAGGGTGTAAGGATCGCTATGTACAGGGAGCAAGGATCGCTATGTACAGGGTGCAAGGATTGCTATGTAGGGGTTACAAGGATCGCTATGTACAGGGAGCAAGGATCGCTATGTACAGGGTGCAAGGATTGCTATGTAGGGGTTACAAGGATCGCTATGTACAGGGAGCAAGGATCGCTATGTACAGGGTACAAGGATTGCTATGTAGGGGTTACAAGGATCGCTATGTACAGGGAGCAAGGATCGCTATGTACAGGGTGCAAGGATTGCTATGTAGGGGTTACAAGGATCGCTATGTACAGGGAGCAAGGATCGCTATGTACAGGGTACAAGGATCGCTATGTACAGGGAGCAAGGATCGCTATGTACAGGGAGCAAGGATCGCTATGTAGGGGGTGTAAGGATCGCTATGTACGGGGTGCAAGGATCGCTATGTACAGGGTGTAAGGATCGCTATGTACGGGGTGCAAGGATCGCTATGTAGTGGGTGCAAGGATCTCTATGTAGAGGGTACAAGGATCGCTATGTAGGGGGAGTAAGGATCGCTATGTAGGGGGTACAATCCTAATGAGTTCTCTATATACAGGGTACAATGTTAAGTACTGCGTGCTTCACAGGCCAGAAGAGAGGACAGAGGGGTCGCTGCCAAAGAGCAGCTACAACTTACAGAGGGAGTCCCGCCCACCGGGAGAGTGGAGCTGCCGCCACCTGCTGAGATAATGGCGCAGGGCCGTCAGAGGGGTGACACCAGAGCTTTTTTCGGACAGTGGTCACCTCCAGCGATAGCCCCTTACACACCGCTCACTCTGCTTTCACCTTCACACAGAACAGGTGAGAGCGCCCCTCTCCCGACGGTGTGCACAGTCCTCCCTGCCCAGCAGTAACTCTATGAGAGAGGGAGGGGCGGGGGATGGGCACGGCAGTTCCACTATACCGGCGGGAGGTGGCAGCTCTTCTACTATCCTAGGTAAGCCAGCGGTCGTGGCTGCGCCCTAGGCGGCTGCCTATTTTGCTTAGCAGTAGCGCCAGCCTGGCCCCTCCCCCTTTACCACACCCTCTCCTTTCAGCTGATTCCTATATGTGGAGGGGAAATGTTTTCTTTCATACCCCTCCCCCCACTCCCATTGCTTCAAGCTTAGTTCACTGTTCAGAGGAGAAGTGCTAACCTGACCCCTCCCCCATTATCTCTGCTGTCAGCTGGGTCCTGTGAGTGGAGAAATTCTGACACGCCCCTCCCCCTGCACCGCCCCCTTCTTCTATGAGCTGACTCCTTGTCCACTGCTCTACTGACACCGTCCTCTGCTCCTCCAAAGGCACTGAAAAAAAAATATGTTAAAAAAAAAGAGGAAATAAAATAATAAAAAGGAAAAATTACTGATTTCATCTTCTCCCCCCCCCCCCCCCCTTCAAAAAAAAATGAGTGTAAAAAATCCAAAAATAAATAGAAAATAATTAATAATAATAATATTTTTAAAAAGAATAAAGATGTAATAATGATACATTTTGACATTGTCCATTGCACTACTGACACCTTCCACTGACATTTTTACACCATCCACTGGTCCCTAAAAGCATTTTGAAAAAATGAAAAAAAAGTATAAAAAAAATAGTAAAAAAAAAAAAGGTTTGTATATAAAAAAAAAAAAAAAAAAATATGACACTATCCACTACTCTACTGACACTTTGCACTACCCTACTAACTTAAATCACTGCCCCACTGACACTAACAACCACTGGTACCCTAAAATAATTGTAAAAAATAATAAAACGTTTAACTATAAATAGAAATAAAAACATACATTTGTAAAAAATAAAAAATGACTTCCACTGCCCTAATACAACCCCCCCCAAAAAATAGAAAAAAAATTGAATCGTTAAAAAAAAAATACATTTGTATACAAAAAAATTAAACAAAAATAAAAAGTCTACAAGCACCATTCACTGCTCTACTGACACCATCCAAATCTTCCCCCAAAAGATTGTGAAAAAATTATTAAAATAAATTATAACAAATATTTCACATTTAAAAATTTAAAAACCCCTTATTCTGCCCCCCCCAAAAAGCACTGTGAAAACAATATTTAAAAATAAAATTAAAAATGATAGTGGCAAATAATATTGTAAAAAAATATAGAAAATAAAATAGTAAAAACAAAAAACTACTGACATTGTCCACTCCCCCCCCCCCCACCAAAAAAAAAAGCATTGTGCAAAAAATGTATTAAACGATCAATTAACCACTTAAGCCCCGGAAGATTTTACCCCCTTCCTGACCAGGTTCTACTTTGCGATTCGGCACTGCGTGTCTTTAACGGACAATTGCGTGGTCGTGCGACGCTGTACCAAAATGAAATTGACGTCCTTTTTCCCCACAAAGAGAACTTTTTTTTGGTGGTATTTGATCACCTGTGCGATTTTTACTTTTTGCGTTATAAACAAAAAAAGAGCGACAATTTTGAAAAAACAACAATATTTTTCACATTTTTTTATCGGAAATTCCCCCAAAAAAATGTAAAATTCAAAATTTTTTAACATTTTGGCCAATTTGTTTTCTGCTACATATGTTTGGTAAAAAAAAATCTCAATAAGCGTATTTTGATTGGTTTGCGCAAAAGTTATTGCATTTACTAACTAAGGGAAAGATTTCTGTCATTTTTGGTGTTTTCTTTTTAACGAGTAATGGCGGCGATCTGCGATTTTTTTTGGGGGACTGCGACATTGTGGGGACAGATTGGACCCTTGACTGACATTTTTGATACTTTTGGGGGTACCAGTGACATTACTACAGTAATCAGTGCTATAAATATGCACTGTTACTGTAAAAATGACACTGGCAGGGAAGGGGTTAACTTTATTGGAGATGCAGGGGTTAAATGTGTCCCTAGGGGTCCGGACTTGTTAGGGAATGAGTGGGGGTGGGAGTGCGCCTCCGGCGGCGCGCGCTCGCCCCCTAGAGGCTTACAGGCTAGCGACGTAGTCCTATGTCACTTTGCCTGTATGGGGCTGACCGCTGCAGTAAATAGTCGAGCGGTGGTCGGCAAGCGGTTAAAAAAACTAAACAATAAAATTATAAAAAATAAATAAAATAATAAAAAAAACGATTGACACCTTCAACTGTCTTACTGACACCATCCAGTGCTCTATTGACACCACCCTCTACCCCCAAAAATATTGTAAAAACAATGATGAATAAATAAATATTATAAAAATAAAACATTTTTATTTTTTTAATTACTGTCTACTGCCCTATTGACACCATCCTCTGGTCCCCAAAAAAACTTTTTGAAAAAATAAAAAAAAAATAAAAAAGATATAATTACGTTGAATAGAAAAAATGCATTTGTAAAAATAAAAAAAAAATAAAAAATTAAATACAGATAAAAAAACTACTGACACTGTACACTGCCCTACTGACCATCCATTGCCACCGTCCCAGAGACACTGTTAAAAAAAAGATTTAAAAAAGAAAATAATAAAAATAATTAAAATATAAAATTGTGAAACATAATAGAAGGGAAGTGGATAGCATTAATAGTTATTTATTTTCCTTATTTCATTTTCTGACACCATCCACTGCCCATCCCCCATGCATTGTGAAATAAATATCTATAATAAATAATAGAAATTAAAATGTAAAAATAAAACAAAAATAAAAAAAAGCTACTGACACTGCCCAGTGCCTTGCTGACACAATCCATTATCCTAACCCCTCCTCCCTGAAAAGAATTGTTAAAAAAAAAAGAGAAAAAAAAATCTCCACCCACTGTCGTTCAGTTCCCGGGTAAGAGCTGTGGTGGACATTCCATCTGTGCCATTGTGCTGTGTGATAAAACTGCACATTTTAGAGTGGCCTTTTATTGTGGGCAGCCTAAGGCACATCTGTGCAATAATCATGCTGTCATATGTCACACCTAAAAATACATTTTAAAATAATTAAAAATATACAATTTTAAAACAAAAAAATACATTTATAGAGAAAAATAAATTGAAAAAAAAAACAAAAAACAACAACAACAAAAAAAAAACACTGACACAATTAACTGCCAACTGTCAGCCAACGGAGACAATCATATCCTCTTTCCTGGACTCTGTTCGCTTACCAACTCTTACCGCCTCTCAACTACAGGCCCTTAACGCCCCGATATCCGCGGTTGAAGTGGAACGGGCCATCCGTACACTACCAACGGGGAAGTCTCCGGGACCTGATGGTCTCCCCAATCTTTATTATAAACAGTTTATGTCGACCTTGAGCCCACACTTAGCCACGATGTTCGCGGCCGTGGTGTCCTATGCCTCTCTGCCTAATGAATTGCTTCAAGCTTATGTGGTCACGTTGCCCAAGCCTGGTAAAGAACCTACTTCCCCCTCTAATTTCAGACCAATATCGCTACTGAACACTGATGTGAAATTGTATGCCAAAGTACTGGCCCTTAGATTCCACCCTGTCTTGCCGGATCTCATTGATCCAGATCAATCGGGCTTTATTAGGGGCTGCCAGGCCTCGGATGCTACTAGGAGGGTGGTGGGGCTGGTGGATAGGGCTGGATCGGGTCGGGTGCCTTCTCTGCTGCTCTCGTTAGACGCGGAGAAGGCATTCGACCGAGTCCATTGGACATATATGACTCGAGTGTTACAGAGATTTGGGTTTCAGGGCCCCATTTTACACGCAATATTGGCGTTGTACTCCAACCCCTCGGCGAAAGTTTACTCATCTAGTATGCTGTCTAGGTCCTTCTCCATCACGAATGGGACGAGGCAGGGCTGCCCACTGTCGCCTTCCATTTTCAATTTGCTTATAGAACCCCTGGCGGAGGCAGTTCGATCCTCCGCAAATATTAAGGGCCTTACTACTCCCACGCGCACCCATGTTATTAGTTTGTTTGCGGACGATGTCATTATTTTCATGTCCGACCCAGAGAGGTCGCTGGCGGCTACACATTCCTTGCTACAACAATTCAGCCTAGCCTCTTACTACAAGGCCAACTTTACGAAATCCTTGATATTACCGATGGGCATGTCCCAGGCCTTATGTCAACAGTTACAATCCTTATACCCCTATACTTGGAAGCAAAATAGCATCCCGTACCTAGGAATTCAACTAACCCCCAAAGTAAACCTATTAGCTGACGCTAATTTCCCGCCTCTAGTGGCAAAAATTGAGAGGGAATGCCACAGGATTTCCAACACAGAACTTACCTGGTCTGGCCGTCTTGCCTCGTTCAAGATGGTCCCCTTGCCCCAAATTTTATATGTATTTCGGACCTTAGTGATCCCGGTACCCCAGAAAATCATAACTTCCCTACAGGCAGCACTCAAGGGGCTGGTATGGAGGGGCAAGAGACCGAGAAGCGCTCACTCATACCTGATTAAGCACTGGTCTGCAGGGGGCATGGGCATGGTAGATATCAGAGACTACCTCTTGGCCTCACATTTGGCCCAATTAAAACACTGGGTGACTCCTATGTCTTCCACAGTGTGGAGCAACATGGAAGCTGAGGTCTGCTCCCCCCTCCCCCTGCGGACGGTGCTCTTGGCGGACATATGGAACCCTAGACCACTAAAAGCGCTCCCCATTTCGTTCCAGGCCTCACTTCTTCCCTAGCACGCGTTTGCGACCCGCTCCAGTCAACATTCTGAGGTGGTGAGAGTCCCTGTCCCGTTGGGCGTGCTGGAACTGGTCATTCCTCACACCTCACTCAAAACCTGGGTAAACAAAGGTATACTTACTGTTGACCATATCCTGACAGGAGATGTACTGAAAACATTTGCTGGCCTACAGGAAGAGTATTCGCTCCCTTCCACCGAATATTATTTGTACTTGAGAATATCCCACTTCCTCCGCTCCTTAACGTCACCACATATCCATATTCCGTCCCAAGGATGGAAGTTCCTATCGGGTAACCTTCGCTTGGTCAGGGGAACTTCTCTGTTCTACAACTACCTTCAAAACAAATTGGAGTATAGTAAAGCTATCCCCTTCGTGAAATGGGAGAAGGACCTGGATGAGAAGTTTACTGACAAACAGTGGCAAGCAGCTTTTCGGTCTATCTGACAATCCTCATCGTGCACTAACCATTGGGAATTGTCACAAAAGATAAATTTGAGAGGGTATCTTACACCATACAGGTTATCTAAATTTGTTCCCGACTACTCACCCATGTGTTGGAGAGGGTGTGGTGAAGCTGCCCACCTGACTCATGTGTTTTGGTCATGCAGACTCCTGAAAGGTTTCTGGAACAGCCTGTTCTCCATGATATCTAGAATTACGGGGGTGCTGACCCGCCCCTCTCCGGCACTGGCAATATTGAACATAGGGATTGAGGCACTCCCCATAGACAGCGGCACGGTGGTAACGCACATCCTGCTGGCCGCAAGAACCCTCATAACTAGACAGTGGAAATCCGACTTAACGCTCACTACCTCGGAAGTTATAGCGTTGGTCAAAACCAATTACAATTATGAAAAGCTGCTTGCCTACAAGTCAGGCCATAGTGCCAGATTTGATAAAGCATGGTTCAGGTGGTCCAAGTGGTTTCCGGATTAGTAATGTTACAAATGATTACTATGCATATTGAAGACTGAATAATGCGCTGCTGACAAATTGTTGCTTTATTCCCCTGTTGTTACCTCATTCCCTTGTTGTTATTGCACATATGTCACCTAACCGTAAGTGGGATCGCCTGGTTGGCCACACCTGGGCACCGGCAGCCTCTCTCCTCCTCGCTCCCGCTGTCCCCATTTCCGGCTTACTAATCCCTCTTCCTACCTTTCTCTCCCTCTCCTTTCCTTGTCTTACCTCCTCTTTCATTTTTTTCCTTCCTACATCCCCCCTTCCCACTTTGTTTAACCATGCTGCTTATACTCTCTCTCCCCACTCTCCTCCTCTTCCCTCTCTCTGTCCTCCCCCCCTCCTACCGTCCCTCCCCTCCCTCCCCTTTCTCCCTCTCTCTCTCTCTCTCTTCCCCTTCCCCTCCTCCCTTCCTCCTCCCCCCTCCCCCCTCCTCTCTCCCCCCCTCAATATCACCTCTCCCCCTTTCCATCTACACTCTTCCCTCCTTTCTTCCCCCCCCCTCTCTCTCTATCATATCGTATCTCTTCCTCCTCTTTCCCTCCCCGTCCCCCTCCCCCCCCTCTCACTTCAGTCCCCCTATCACTCTCCGTCCACCCAATTCTCCCCATATCTCTTTCTCTATTCCTACACCCAACTCCCCTCCTTCACCTCAGGGGCTCCTAGCGACCCTGTCTATAGTATCTACACTCTGGAAGGGAGGTACGGTGCTCATCAGTTCGCTAACGTGTAGAATTCATAGTGGACACGCCTGCGACCCTACTTGCTGGCATTTTTTCGGCTAAACTAAACTTTGCTGTATTTGCTGTATTCACTGTATATGATGTATTGACTTCTGCAATGACATATGTTATGTTTGTATTCCTTTAAAAATTAATAAAAATTCTAATGGAAAAAAAAAAAATGTAAAATTGTATTTCCTGCCGTGCTCTTATGGTACAGCGAGGTATGAATCGAGCCATCCTCATTGAGGAATACAGTAAACCCCCGCTCCATCGCGGTTCCGTTTTTGCGGTCCCGGTATATTGCGTTTTTTTTGTAATGTTATTTTACTATATAAATCATTAAAAATGAAATATTTTTGTGTTTTCCATAGCTCTTGTTATGTCTCTCAGTATCTTTTATGTGTTTAAATGAGTTTCTATTGTTTTAAAAGTGTGTTTAAAGACCTGAAAATGCTTTTACACGTACAGTGACAGTAAAAAAAAACATGCCTACAATGCATTTAATAGGGTTTTTCTATTTTGCGGATTTTCACTTTTCGCGGCTGGGTCTGGAACGTAACCCCCGCAATGGAGGGGGGTTTACTGTATTTGAGTATCCAGGAACGGTATAACCGTATGACTCCACTGCATTGTAAATTTAGGATTATATTTGTTGGTAGTTAGAAAGCCCATAAATTGGTGTAACTCATCTATAGATCCAGTCCAAATTAGTAGGACATCGTCGATATATCGACGCCAAAGGGCAATGTGGAGGAGTAGCAACGATGCCATATCCTCCGCGAACAGTGAACGCTCCCATCCTCCCAGGTACAGGTTTTAATACAATGGGGCACAAAAGGTCCCCATCGCAACCCCCTGTACCTGGAGGAATGTTTCACCATTGAAGGTGAATAAGTTGGAATGTAAAATATGATGCAAAAGGCCGAGAACAAACTCGGCCTGTGCCCAATGAGAGCGTCCCTGTTCGCGGAGGTAGGTACCCACCACCTCTAGTCCCAAGAGATGTGGGATGCTTGAGTAGAGGGCCTCAATGTCTATGGCAACTAACAAAGAGTTTTCCGGTACCGTTATTCCGTCTAAAATCTTAAGCAATTCGAGGGTATCCTTGAGATAAGATGGTAATCTCGCAACATGGGGCCTTAATTGGCTATCCACATACTTGCTTGCCATCTCTGTTGCACACCCCACTCCCGACACAATAGGTCATCCTGGAGGTCGTTTCAGGTCCTTGTGGACCTTCGGGAGGGAGTAAAACATGGGTAAAATGGGCCGTTTGACGAACAGGAACTCATAGAGGTCTTGATCAATAGTGCCCTTTGCTAGTGCCTCTCGTAGGAGATCCCCAAATGCGGCAGTTTTCTCCTGAACTAAGTCAGATGAGACACGTAAGTACCAGTCCTGATCGGATAAGATGGTGAGGCACATATCCTCGTATTGGCTGTGATCCATAATGGCCACATTGCCGCCCTTGTCAGAGGGCTTGACGACAATGTGGTTGTTACGGATCAAGCAGTCAAGAGCCCTTTTCTGCTCACTACTTATATTTGGGGCATATGGCATTGTAGTTGGCAGGTTTTCGATATCTTTAATTGATTGTTTCAAAAAAGCCCAGGTAGCTGGGTATGTCTGCAACTTTGGAAACACCTTAGATTTAGCCTTCAATTTAGGGGGACTCGGGGTGGATTTTTCTTCCTCCTCACTGGAAGAGGAGGAATCCATACTATCACCTCCCTGATATTGTTCATTTTCGTCTAATAACTTGGAAAAAGCCCCGAGTGCAGGGGCATCATTATACCAGTGTTGGTTGGCCTTTCTGTGCTTGTACTATCATGGATGTATTTGAGTACAGGAAGACCTATTCCATCAACCTGGAAGGCATTTTCTCGACCTCTAGTGAGCCTGCGGATGACATGAGTGGTCTCTTTTTGAGACTTAAGAACATCATGACAACCGAGCTCCACACGGGGTGGGATATTGCCTTCTTTGAGAAATATCTTGCTGAAAGTATGGTACCTAGAAGCCTGAGGTGGGAGGTGGCACCACAGAGTGACATCTTAGATTTAGATGAGTGGTACCAATACTTCAACAAGGCAGGGCTTGAATTACTACGTTATATGGTAACCAAGAAACGGCTTAAACTTAAGAAATTGGATGAGGAGATTAATGTTATTAAAGGCAAACTGGAGGAATTTAAATCTAAAGACCTCTACAAACAAAAATCTGACCTCTTAAAAAAGCATTTGGAAAAGGAGGACTTAGAACAGAAAAATAAAAAAAGGAAGAAATTCCTAAGGGATAGTGGTGATTATCAGAGTAAGCTAGTCTTTAAATGGCAAGCCAATAGGGACCCGGCTGATGTTGGCACAGGACAACCCTCTCAGCTTGTACCCCCCCCCCCCAGTACCCCAATGGAAGTTGGTGAGAGTTCTGGCCAGTCTCATTATCCTCTTATTTCAACTGAGACATGGGCTCAGCCCAGAGGACGGGGACGAGGCCGTGGAGGTGGTAGGGGAAGGGCTAGAGGTAAGGGGAAAGCTGCCCCTCAACAAGGATATAGCCAACAACCCTCTGGAAATAGATTTTTACCACTCCGAGAGGATTATCAGGGAGCCGCTCAATATATCACCACACACCCGCAACAAGAGGAATACATACCTCCTTTTCAGCCACAGGGACCCTATTATCAGAATAGAGGGAACCAACGGCCACAGACTTCACAGGGATACCACCAGCCTCCATCTGCCTACTCTAACCCTCCTGGGGGGCAAGGCTCATGGAACCAGCTTAATACCCCTTTTCACGGGGGCACCCCAAAAAACAAAAGGCAAAAGGAGAGCAGAGAGGGACTAGAGGGGGGCGGAGGGTCCGCGACAAAAAGAAGTCGGCGTTGAGGGATCGGGGTTTGTTTAATTTGAGTTCAGCTTCTCTTTCGGTTGAAGAGAAGCATGTGTTAAATCATGGACTCAAGTTTGCTCCCCCCAGACCTCTTAACAAATTCGACACTTTCATAGACCTTCAAAAGTTTGTGCGTAAAATGAGCATTAAAAGGCATATGATGGGGAACCCCATCACCCCCAGAGTGGAATATAATATGGGCATCAAGTCCACTTCATTTTCCAATGCCTCACTATTCAACCCCCCAGGTCCTTTGGCTCCCACTCTGACTGTGTTCCGAGATTTGGTTGCCAAGGACTTGGATAAGCTTAGCCTCAAAAAAGTCCATCAAACACATATGTTTGAACGGGGACTTCGCTCCTTAAAGGAGCGAAAGGACATAATTGTGAGGCCAGCAGATAAAGGGGGAGGAATAGTCATTCTGGATACTGTGGCCTATAATGTGGAAATGAATAGGTTATTGTCAGACCGGGACACTTATATTCCCCTGAGGGGTAACCCTACGACATCATACAAAAAAGATCTTGTCGACTTGGTGGAGGACGGCTTTCAGCGCAAACTCCTTACCAAGAAGGAGAAATCCTTTTTGGTACCATCCGCCCCAAGGTGCTTAAAGATGCGGTGAACCCACCCGGGAGGCCAATCATTAGTGGCATTGATTCGGTTACCTCCCGGGTGGGTAAATACATAGACTTTTTTCTCCAGCCCCTTGTGACCAAGACCCCCTTATTTTTGAGGGACTCTATGCAAGTCATTAATATACTTAAGGATATAGAGTGGAAGCACACCTACATCTTGGCCACTGCTGATGTTTCATCCCTTTACACGGTTATATCACACCAGCATGGAAGGGAGGCTGTTGAGTATTTCTTGGGTCAGAGCACTTTGTTAGGTCTTCAGAGTCAATTCATCTTATCCCTGTTGGATTATGCTATGGCCCATAATTTCTTCTGGTTCAATGGCACTTATTACAGACAAAATAAGGGGGTGGCCATGTGCGCGAAGTTTGCGCCAAGTATGGCCAATCTGTTCATGGCCAAATGGGAGGAGGATGTCATCGGTGACGTTCCGAGACCAGAGATAGTTCTCTGGCGGAGGTACATCGATGACATCCTCCTCCTATGGGATGGTGACTCTGAGTCCCTTGAATCATTCATCTCTGCACTGAATGACAATGACAGAGGAATTAGATTGGTGCACGAATGCAGTAGATCTGAAATTCATTTTCTAGATCTTAAAATTAAAGTGGTTGGTAGTTCCCTTGAAACCTCTACTTTCTTCAAGGAGACTGACAGGAACGGATTTATTGACACATCTAGTTGCCACCATGTGTCGTGGCTTAGATCCGTTCCTGTCAGTCAGTTCCTCAGACTCAAGAGGAACTGTTCCATTAGAGCGGACTTCCTGCAGGAGGCTAGCTCCTTGAAGTCCAAGTTTTTGGAGAAGGGGTATAAAGAACAGGATCTTGAAACAGCCCTTATGCAGGCAGATTTCCGTAATAGGGCTGACCTGTTGGTACCACGAGAACGTGAGAGTAATGATGATTTTCAGTTTGCCTTTTTTTCATCATACTCCGTTCAGCATTTCTCTGGTAAAAAATTGATCAGGAAGCATTGGCACATCCTAAAGAACGACAGCCTCCTGGGCCCTGTACTACCGGAAGCTCCTAAAGTCATTTTTAGGGGTGTGCCTCCGCTGAGGCTTCAAGTGGCCCCCAACATTGTGGATCCCCCTAAGACCATCTCTTTTTTTCAGGAGAGGGGTGGTTTTTATCCATGTAGAGGTTGTGCCATCTGCAAGGTTAATGCTTGTAGGTCTAGGAGGGTTGAGACGTTCTTTTCCAATGCCACACAACGTAATGTTAAAATCAAGCCGTTCATCACATGTTCCACACGGCACGTCGTCTACCTACTACGTTGCCCTTGTGGCCGTGAATATGTGGGTAGGACGATATGAAAGTTACACGTGCGGTTGCAGGAACATGTGGCGAATATACTGAAGGCATTCCCAAAACATAGTGTCTCTAGACACTATGATGAATGTCATGGGAATGACCCCAAAGGCACTGTCTTTTTAGGCATTGATAAATTTTCAGGCAGTTGGAGGGGTAGTAACCGTACCAGAGGTGTCTCACAACTAGAGACCAGCTGGATTTATCGGTTGAAGACCTACGCCCCTCACGGGTTAAATATTGATTGGGATATTAATTCCTTTATCAATAATGCCTGATGAAGGGGTTTTCAGTATGTTCTGCACTGTTGGTTATCATAATTTTATTTTGTTTTTATTTGTGGGATAGTTTTAAATGTTTTTATTCTATATTTTTTGTGATGCTATTAAACTGTCATATTGTGTATCATATTTAGTTCACATTTTTAGTTACAATTATAATTTTCCCTTCATGTCAATGTAAGTTATGTAATGGAGCACTCTCGGGAATTTTTGTTTCTGCCCGCTAGATGGCGGTGTTTCCCTGCAAAGTCTAGCACGGCTAGAGTAGAGCACTGTTCCCTGGGTTACCTATAGGTTTCCCCCGTTTTGAAGCTCTTTTAAATAAGGTTTCTTTCTTAAGATCAAATATGCACTAGAAGTCCTTTGAAATATAAGGCACATATATCTCTTGTGCAATCATGTTAATATTTGATCGGTCTATCGCTGTTTGCGGTCTCCAATTCCGGGTTTAGCTCCGGATGTTGACATTCAAAGGTAACACTTCCGGTTCCGGGTCGTTGGTCTCCTTCCTGTTGATGGTTTGGGATGACCTCTTCCTGCTGGCTCCGGATTGGACGCAGCGAGTTCCGCCCTGTCTCACCCAGCATATAAGGAAAGACGTTCTGCCATAGGCCACACCCCCTGATGAAGTCACGTGTTGACGAAACCGGTCGGAGGAGGAGCCTGCGGTTCGTCGTGCTGAGGCCAGCAAGGAGACACGGCGGCCATTTTATTGGTTGGAAACAAAGGTTCTGAGAGTATAGCTCCGAGACATGCTGTGATTTCTTCATGCAAACGTGAGTTGCCACTCTGCTTTTACTGAATAAACCTGTCAACGTACTTCACTATTGGAGTTGTCCCTCTTTTCCTTATGTTCACTTGTTCCGGTCGGAGCTGCTGAGGGAACACTGGGAATCGATACATGTCGATCTGGGCACTGATTTGATCACACAGGCTGTCTTTGATCCTTGTAATGGGGGTCATTGCAATTTGGTAAGAGGCCATTTATTATCTTGGTGGCGGTTCCTGCACTCGGGGCTTTTTCCAAGTTTGAAGTGGTGGACAGTTTCCCTTCTTTATTGGAGCACTCTCTGATGAACTTTTGTTTACTGCACTTTTGTATTTGATCCATTTGAACATTTGTATGGACTGTGGATTCAATTGTGTTAGCGCTGCACCAATCCCATTCTATATTGCTATTTAGATCTGGTATTTCTGATTCCAGATCAGGTGCTGGCTGCTTTCATATGGTCTGCTGACTTTTTATTCATGTATGTTTTTATCTTTACATTTTAGCGCAGCAATATCCCCATTTTTATATTCGTCTAATAACTGCATGAGGATTTTCAGCATCTTGAAGTCCTGGACCTTGAAGTCCTTGTAAGTTTCATATGACCCTGCTTCCGTGGTGCCTCGTTCTTTATCATATATAAATCTGAAAGTCAGATTCCTTGCAAATAAATGCAAGTCTTTCACGACCTCAAACTTATCTAATTTGTCCAAAGGGCAAAAACTTAATCCTAGTGCTAGTACCTCTTTTTCTACTGGGGATAGCAGATAGTAGGAGAGGTTAACTACATCAAGTGTGTCTGGTTCTAATTGAGTTTGACCACATGGGAGTCTAACGTCCCCATTCTCTTGTCTCCCAGCACCGGCTGCGTTGCTGACGCAGCCAGCACTGGGGTACATACCAAAGGGGGATTGCTATCAGTCTCTAGTGTTGACATATTCCTATGGGCTTTGGTTACAGCACCTTTACTAGGGTGCAAAGGGCCAGCAGCTGCCCCGAACATAGGTGTTTGGGGAGGCTCCCCATGTTGGCCATGACCAATGTTTACGCCTCTAAAGATATTAGACTGTTTTGATTTTTGGAGTAATTTCATGTGGAGATACAGCACGTTTCCCTGATCGATTAGGGGGGTGCATATTTTCTGCGAAAAACATAATAAATAGTAAAAAATAAGAAAATTGTAAAAAAATTATTAAAAATAAAATAATACCATTTTGACACTGTCCTTTGTTCTACTAAAACTGCCTATTACCCTACTGGTATTATCCACTGGCCTCCCCAAAAGCATTTTTTAAGAATGAAAAGAAAAAAAAATAATTAAATTCTTCTAAAAAAAAAAAATGAAACTTTAAAAAATGTTGAAACAATTAAATTTAAGAAAATAAAAAAAAAATAATAAAATAAAGAACTACTTTTAATGTCCACTGCCCTAATGACATGATCCATAGCTATGACAAAAAAAAAATAAAATGAATTGGGATGTAAAAAAAAATACATGTTTAAAAAAAACAAAACAAAACAAAAAAAGATAATAAAAAACTACTGACACCATTCACTTCTCTACTGACGCTGTTCACTGCCCTACTGACATAATCCACTGCCCCCCAGGAGCACTGTGAAAAAAGTGTTTCAACATAAATTAAATAAAAAATATAATTGTAAAAAAAATGAATAAATAAAAACTACTGACACCACTGTTCAGTGCCTACTGAGACCATCCACTGCCCCCTCCCAGGGGCACTTTAAAAAACGAAATGACATTATTTTTTGAAAATGTATTAAAAAAATAAAACTGTAAAACATATTAGAAGATAAAATAAAAAATATATATACTGACACTGTCCACTGCCCTATGGACAATGTCCCCCCCCCCCCCCATAGCATTGTGAAAGTAATATTAAAAACAAATTGCAATAAAATTATAAAAATGTAAAAGTGTAAATAAATATAAAAATAATATAATAAAAAACTACTGATACCTATTCATACGGTTTATCTGGCTGTCCCGGTCGCTTTTGACCTTGTCCAAGCAGTGTGGGGGCCTAGCTGTCAGGAAAGGAATCACCATTCAGCAGCAATAGATCGCCGGATGCAGAGCAGGTGTGTCACCACGCCCATCTCCCCAGCCCTGGCCCTATATAAGACGCTCAGTGCTGGTTTATCGTCAGCTCCTGTACCCGTGACCTGTCCATTTACCTGTGTTCCTGTTTTGACCCGGCTTGCTTCTTTGACCTGTCTGCATCTTCTCCCTTGATCGACCTTGGCTTGCCTGACCACTCTTTGCTCTGACACCCCTGCTGGATCTCCTGTGTACCGACCTTGGCTTGGATCTCACGGACTCTCTCTTGTCTTGTCCCTTTGCTACCTTCCACTTGGCTCATTACTTCCGGACTGATTAACTGTGTATGACCCTTGGCCTGGCATTAACCTTGTGTCTTTTTCCACTGAGCACCTTTAGATCTCCTGGAAGCGGTCCTGGGTGTCCATACCATACCATCCATCCATCCGGATTTCACCAGCATCCAGTGCTCCTTGGGACGTGTCATCTCCTGTCTCACCTCCAGGCGTGATCCGCACCGAGTTTCAAGGGAAGCCCTCTCAGCACTTCGGCCTCAACCAAGGTACCTGACAGCATAAACCAGCCATGTCAGAGGCCGACAGAGGTGCTTCCCCGCTCGAGGCTTTATGCCAACAGGTTTCAGCCCTAACCCAAGCCGTACAAAGACTGCAAGATGGCTACTTCCAACTGGAAGGTCGGGTAGTAAACCTAGCCGGCTCATCTCCTCCGAATGATCCTAATCAGCCTGCCACTAGCTCTTTTCCGTCTCCTTCTCAACTGGATCAAGCTAGCTCCGCCCATTCAGCTTCAGCTCCGCCACCAGAGCCACGGGTGCCCACGCCTGAACGCTTCCGTGGGGAGCGAAGGAAATTTAGGGCTTTCAAAAATGCCTGTTTATTATATTTGGTTCTTCCGCCCAGGACCTTCTCCTCTGAATCCATTAAAGTGGGGTTTATAATCTCCTTATTAGCTGAAGAACCCCAGACTTGGGCACACAACCTCCTTGAACAGAAGAGTCCTACCTTGAACTCAGTTAAGCTCCTTTTTCGAGGCCATGGCCCAGCTATATGAAGCTCCACAGTGCACGGTCACAGCAGAGTCTGCTTTACATGCCTTACAGCAGAATAAACGCCCGGCCGAGGACTACACTGTAGACTTCCGTAGATGGGCAGCCGACACGGACTGGAATGAGGCGGCATTGAAATACCAGTACTGTCATGGCCTCTCTGAAGCTCTAAAAGATGAGCTTGCTCGGATAGAGACACCTGCATCCCTGGAAGACTTGATCTCTCTAGCCATCCAAATGGACAGGCGTCTGCGGGAACGACGCTCAGAACGCCTCCAGGGGGCCCGAGCTTCTTGGGTGATGCCTAAGGTCCCGTTTGCTGCCTCTCCTCCCCCTGCACCAGCTATGAATGCCTCTGCGGACGGTGAACCCATGCAGATTGGACTAATTTGTTCCTCCCTAACACCCGAAGAGAGACAACGTCGCCGCCAGGCTAACCTCTGTCTATACTGTGGAGCCTCCGGCCACTTCCTCTGCAACTGCCCCGTGAGGCCCAGTAAGTGCTATTCACGGTCTGTCTTGAACTGTCAGGTCTCTGAGCCATCCCCTGCTCACCTTATCCTTCCTATCTCCTTACAGGTAGCAGAAGAGAAGATCCAGCTCACGGCAATTGTTGACTCCGAAGCTTGCAGTTGCTTTCTGGATTGTAAACTAGCAAGGAAACTGGGGGTCCCCCTATAAATTAAGGAGCAACGGCTTCAAGTCTTTCTGGCCGACGGGTCCCTGCCTAGTTCCGGACCTGTGACCAGAGAAACCTATCCAGTACTCACTACCACAAACTCGGGCCATCAAGAGCTCCTCCGCTTTGATGTCTTGTCCTCTCCCTTATTCCCGGTTATCCTAGGCCTTCCATGGCTCCAGGCTCATAACCCACAAATTGACTGGGTGAAGAAGAGGATTTCCTCCTCGTCCAAATATTGCCTGGACCATTGCTTTCCCTCTGGACCCAACGCTCCTGCCACGTGTCTGGCCGTTCAGCCAGCCCTAGACCTTCCTGAAGACATTCCCGCAGCCTATCAGGACTTTAGGGATGTATTCGACAAAAAAAAGGCTGATGCTCTACCCCCTCACAGGCCCTACGACTGCCCCATTGAGCTTCTTCCAGGAGCCGAGATCCCTTTTGGAAGAATATTTGCCTTATCTGAGAAGGAATTAGAAACTCTTCGGTCTTATGTCAACGAGAACCTGGAAAAGGGGTTCATCCGGCCCTCGTCCTCCCCAGCTGGCGCTGGAATCTTCTTTGTTGAGAAAAAAGATGGCACGTTAAGACCCTGTGTTGATTACCGGGAACTCAACAAAGTTACCATCAAAAATCGTTATCCTCTCCCCTTGATTCCAGAATTGTTCCAGCGCTTCCGGTCTGCCCGGGTCTTTACCAAATTAGACCTCCGAGGAGCGTACAACCTTATTCGCATCCGAGAAGGGGATGAGTGGAAAACAGCGTTTAGAACCCGTTTCGGCCACTTCGAATATCTGGTCATGCCCTTCGGGCTATGTAATGCCCCGGCCACATTTCAACATCTGGTCAATGACATTTTTCGAGAGTTCCTGGACAACTTCTTAATCGTGTACCTAGATGACATCTTGGTCTTCTCCTCCACTCTGGAACTCCACCGGATTCATGTCAAAAAATATTAACCACCTTAACCACTTTAGCCCCAGCCCTATTTCGGACACTTTTTGTTCACAAGTTAAAACCAGTGTTTTTTCCTAGAAAACTACTTAGAACCCCCAAACATTATATATATTTTTTTAGCAAAGACTCTGGAGAATAAAATGTCGGTCATTGCAAAATTTTTTGTCACGCGGTATTTGCGCAGCGGTCTTTAAAACGCCATTTTTTTGGAAAAAATTTGAAAAATCACATTTCACTGCATTTAAAAAATACTAAACAGTAAAGTTAGCCCATTTTTTTTGTATATTGTGAAAGATGATGTCACGCCGAGTAAATAGATACCAAACATGTTACGGTTTAAAATTGCGCCCCCCCGTGGGATGGCGACAAACTACGGTCAATAGAGATCTCAATCTGCGACGCTTTAAATTTATTTAACGGTTACCAGTTTAGAGTTAGAGTGTAGCTCTTTTTTTTTAATTATTGCCCACGCTCTGGCGATCGCGGCGATACCTCACATGTGTGGTTTGAACAGCGATTTCATTTGCGGCTCGACTTGCGTATACGTTTTTTTTTGTGCGCGAGCTAACGGTGACGGGGACGGCTAAATTTTTTTTTTTTTTTTTTTTCCTATTTATTTTTTCTTTTTTTTTAAACTTTATTACAGGTTTTTAAAAAAAAAAAAAATCTGATCACTTTTATTGCTGTCACAAGCAATGTAAACATCCCTGGTGACAGCAATATGTCGTGACAGGTACTCTTTATGGAGGGATCGAGGGTCTAAAAGACCCTAGACCCCTCCACTACACTTCCCTGTATGCAAAACGCCGAAAACGGCATTTTTGCATACAGCCGTTTTTCAAATCTGCCGCCTTTTGCAGCACAGTAACCCGGACGTGACGTCATGGACGCCGCCTCCGGGTTACGTCATCGGAGACCCGATCGATGCCGTTTCCGGCATTCATCGGGACTCCATCCAGCCGGCGGACGTGCCGGCTGGGTGCTCGGGGCTCCCGGTGGGACGGTAGCCCCGAGCAAAGCCGCGGAAGGCGGCGGGAGGGGGGGGACGTCCCCTCCCGCCCCCCCGGGTAACGATCGAGCGGCTCCCGAGCCGCATCGATCGTTACCGACGGAAAGCCGACCGTCGGCTTCAAACAACGGTACCGGGATGATGCCTCTAGCTAGAGGCATCATCCCGGTATAACCCCACAAAGTCTGATGACGTAGAGGTTACGTGACTGGTAGTAAAGTGGTTAAGGAAACATGGGCTCTATGCGAAACTGGAAAAATGTGAATTTGAGAGGAAGTCCATCCAGTTCCTAGGGCTTATTATTTCAACTGAGGGTGTCTCTATGGATCCACAAAAAGTAAAAGCCATTTTGGAGTGGCCAGCCCCCACTGATAAGAAGGGAGTTCAGCGATTTGTGGGCTTCGCTAACTTCTACAGAAGATTCATAAAGGGATTCTCAACAATTATCGCACCCATCACCCAACTAACGTGCCAGCAGATTCGCTTCCGCTGGTCACCGGAGGCTCAGTCAGTTTTTGATAAATTAAAAAGCCTGTTTGTGACCGCACCTATTCTTCAACACCCCTACCCGGTCTTACCTTATATTCTCGAAGTGGATGCTTCGGAAGTAGCCACAGGGGCTATTCTGTCCCAGCGACAAGGCCCGAAGACCCTGCTACACCCAGTAGCTTTCTTCTCTCGGAAAATGTCACCCCCAGAGAAGAACTACGATGTGGGAGATCGGGAACTTCTGGCTATTAAATGTGCTCTAGAAGAATGGAGGTACCTGCTTGAAGGCGCGGCACACCCTATCATGATATTCACGGATCACAAGAATCTAGAGTATCTCAGGACTGCTAGACGCCTAAGACCTCGGCAAGCCCGGTGGGCTCTATTCTTTTCACGCTTTAATTTCCATATTACCTACAGACCAGGATCTAAGAATGGAAAGGCGGACGCCCTGTCCCGAATGTTTCGGATACTCCCAGCACGACGGAGCCTAATACCATCCTATCAGCTCAAAACTTTTTTCTAATTCACACTGACCTACAGTCCACAATTCAGCAAGCCTCTACTCAATGTACTGAACTCGAAGCCGGTTCTCTAAATAAACGGGAAGGATTCCTCTGGTACCAGGGAAAAATTTTTGTTCCTACACAAGTGAGATTGTTGGTCCTTAAAACCTTTCACGACCACAAACTCGCTGGACATTTCGGGGTAAAAAAGACCTACGAACTTATCCAACGCCGCTTCTGGTGGCCTAAGCTACATCAGGACTGCAGAAGCTATGTAAATTCCTGCATCACGTGCCAATGTAACAAAGGGGCTAAAGTCAAATCATGGGGCCTGTTAAGACCATTGCCGATTCCCGAGCAGCCCTGGAAAGGTCTGTCTATGGACTTTATAGTTGAGCTACTACCCTCAGAAGGGTTTTCCACCATCTTGGTAGTCGTGGACCAACTCTCAAAAATGGCTCACTTCTTGCCCATGAGGGGCACTCCCTCCGCCCTGGAAACAGCCAACACATTTATCAAAGAGGTGGTCCGGCTACATGGACTTCCAAATAATATAGTGTCAGACCGAGGTGTTCAATTCACCTCTAGATTTTGGAAGGAGCTCTGCAAGTCCTTGTCGGTTGAAGTGTCCCTGTCATCTGCTTACCATCCACAAAGTAATGGGCAAACAGAGAGAACCAATCAAACCCTGGAACAGTACCTCCGATGTTTTTGCACCAGCTCTCAGGACGACTGGACCTCCCTGCTTCCATGCGCAGAATTCGCCTACAATAATTCCATACACTCCGCAACCAACCAAACCCCGTTTTGGGCTAATTATGGCTTTCATCCTTCTTTTTTGCCTAACTTGGATCAGGAAATAACGGTTCCCGCAGTCCATGATCGGCTAGCAGCCATTAAAACTAATTTCCAGTTGCTACGAGACAATATTCATAAAGCACAACAGGACTATAAGAAATTCTTTGACCTCAAACGGAGGGAGAACCCAGTGTACAAAGTTGGAGATCGAGTTTGGCTCTCTTCAATTAATTTGAAATTATCCTGCCCGTCCAAGAAATTGGGGCCAAGATTCATCGGTCCTTTTCAGGTCAAGAGAGTGGTGAATCCTGTGGCCTTTGAATTGTCCTTGCCCGGCTCTTTCAAAATTCATCCAGTATTTCATGCCTCACTACTTAAGCCAGCGGTAACCAAGCCCCTTCCTGGGAAGAGAAGAGGTACCACCTCCTCCAGTTTCAGTAGAAGGGGAGCCTGAATTTGAGGTTGAGAATATCTTGGATTGTCGATAAAGAGGCAACCGTACTCAATACTTGATTAAATGGAAAGGATATCCTCCGGAGGACAATTCATGGGAACCATTGAGTAACATCCACGCCCCTAAACTTTTGAGAGAATTTCACAACAAATTTCCAGAAAAACCTGGTCGTTGGGCATCCAGAGGCTGCCCCTCAGGGGGGGGCACTGTCAGGAAAGGAATCACCATTCAGCAGCAATAGATCGCCGGATGCAGAGCAGGTGTGTCACCACGCCCATCTCCCCAGCCCTGGCCCTATATAAGACGCTCTTCCGGTGTGCTCAGTGCTGGTTTATCATCAGCTCCTGTACCCGTGACCTGTCCGTTTACCTGTGTTCCTGTTTTGACCCGGCTTGCTTCTTTGACCTGTCTGCATCTTCTCCCTTGATCGACCTTGGCTTGCCTGACCACTCTTTGCTCTGACACCCCTGCTGGATCTCCTGTGTACCGACCTTGGCTTGGATCTCACGGACTCTCTCTTGTCTTGCCCCTTTGCTACCTTCCACTTGGCTCATTACTTCCGAACTGATTAACTGTGTATGACCCTTGGCCTGGCATTAACCTTGTGTCTTTTTCCACTGAGCACCTTTAGATCTCCTGGAAGCGGTCCTGGGTGTCCATACCATACCATCCATCCATCCGGATTTCACCAGCATCCAGTGCTCCTTGGGACGTGTCATCTCCTGTCTCACCTCCAGGGGTGATCCGCATCAAGCTGCAAGGGAAGCCCTCTCAGCACTTCGGCCTCAACCAAGGTAGCTGACACTAGCCCTGCCTGATGTGCATAAATATTACCAGGCGACCCATCTTGGGCGCTTACTGGACTGGCGCAGGCACTCCTCCAGTAAAATGTGGGTCCGCTTAGAACTGGTGCAATCGACAATACCTCTGGGGGGTGCCCCTTGGTGTAAAGGACATTGGCCGTCCTCTCTTAGGTCACACCCTACGATTGGGGTCACCCTTTCTGTTGTAGACACAATCCTCTCCCATCCCGCCATCTCTTCGGACACCTCCCCGCTATTCCCGATTCTGGGGAACCCGGCGTTTTCACCAGGCCTATCGGACCAAGCCTTCCAGCCGCTGATCGACCGCGATCAAAGAGCGGCATCTCACTTCATGTGCCCTGGAGGTTGGCCCTCCATAGCGGCGCTGATGGACCCCGCGGGGCGCTTTGCCCTTAATTTCTGGCTGGCGGTGCAACTCCACCACTTTCTTTCATCCCTGCCAACCCCGGACCTCTTTAATAGGGAATTGACCCCCCTATGAAGTACTATGTGAAGGTGAAGGGGTACTACCACACATGCTATCCCAGGCCTACCGCCTCCTAACTTCCCCAGCGGAGGACTTTACCCCTCCGTTTCTTTCCAAGTGGGAACAAGATCTTCAAATTTCCCTCTCACCAACGCAAAAGTTGAACGTCTGCACCATCGCGCTGAAGACACCAACCTGTACTAAACTACAGGAATCTAACTATAAACTACTCACAAGATGGTACAGGGTTCCATCCTGTCTAAGCAGGATATTCCCGGGAACTTCGGACGCCTGCTGGCGCTGTCAGGAAGAGAGGGGTACCTTACTCCACATATTTTGGTCCTGCCCGAAGATCCGAGGCTTTTGGACGGCTGTGGGTTCCCTGTTGCGGGATCTCACCGACCATGCTATTCCTGACTCGCCAGAGTTCTTTCTCCTGCAACTATCCAGCATACCGCTGAAGAAATACAAAAAGTCAATTGTCCCACACGTCCTCTGTGCAGCGAAGTCCTGCATCCCATTATACTGGAAAACTTCCCAGTCACCTACCATCAAGGACTGCATGCAGAGGCTAGTTGAGATAAACAGAATGAAGGATCTGACTCTCACAGCACTCCACAGACTTGATAAATATGAGAAGGTTTGGGGATACTGGAAGGTTTTCGTCCTCTCTGATCGAGGGAAGTCTCTTTTGTGCTCCTGAAACCGGGCAGGGTGCCTGTCCGGGAGGGGCGCGGAGCCTGGTACGGAGCGGTTCCCCCCTCCCCTCCCTATCACCCCTTTTGGTCTTCTGTTTTTCCCCTCCTGTCTGTTCCCCTTCTCCTCTCTCTGTTACTTTCTCTACTCCAGTCATGCTATCTGAGCCTTACACTATGAGTTTTACTGCGCAGACACTAAGATTGTACTAGACGTTGCCAATGTTCTAGTGTTTACGTATACACCATCAAGTGCCTCAGCTGCAGCCTAGTGGCTTGGACATTCGTATTGTATCTGCTGACATTTTCATGAAGTTTTTTGATGTTACAGTTTATGCTATACCTTCTGTATTAGCCTTACTTCTGCATGAGATCGTTGTCCACTCACTTGTTGCTTGCCTTTGTGATCTGCATGTCATGGCTATACTGTATTGTACTGGCCTCTGGTTCAACTTTTACAATAAAACATAAAGCATATATATAGTATAAATTATAGAATTGTTAAATAATAAAAAAAGAAAATAATACAATTCTGACGCTGTACACTGCTCTACTGAAACTGTCCATTGCGCCCCCACCCCACCAAAAAAAAACTTTTTGTTTAAACAATTTAAAAAAAAATAATAAAAAATAAGTTGTAAGAATTAGAAGAACTGCTGACAACTTCTGCTGTCTTACCATCGCACATTCTACTCTCCGCCATTCACTCCGCACTGTACATCTTCTATTTACCATTACCACATTCTGCACTATGCAAGTCATCTCCAACTCTATTTAACCATGCCCCTTTAACCACGCCCCCTTTAAGCCACGCCTAATATTTAGCACACTTTACACCAAGGCCACTTTTTGCATTTTTATTTTAATCAACGTCTAGGGCCCAGTTTTAATCTTGCACACAGCCCTCTGATTTCATGATACGCCCTGAGTCAGGGAATAGAACCATGTGCAGAAAACACATCCAGTAAATGCATAGACATAATCACCTATAATTGGGAAAATCCAATCACACTTCTCCTATCTAATTCACTAATTATCTAACTATACTAAATAATGACCTGACTGACTGTATTATTCATTACAAATCATTCTCTTTATAAAAGATATTTTCTATCTCTTGTTGAGTCTTTGCTGTACATAGCGATGTCAGTATTTTAGTGTGAGAACCTCCTGAGCCAATCAGCTTCCCCAATAAACACTGGAGGCGGGGAGACTCCGCCCAGAGCTGACATCACACTATTTCTAATCCTCACTTTGCTGAGCACTTCAATGTCACAGCCTGAAGTATAATATGGAGAAATGGGAAATGCAGTATAGAGGACAGACGTCTATTCTTTATATAATCAAATCATTCTTCACACCCCTCCCCCACTCCCTCTTCTTCACACCCCTCCCCCACTCCTTCTTCTTCACACCCCTCCCCCACTCCCTCTTCTTCACACCCCTCCCCCACTCCCTCTTCTTCACACCCCTCCCCCACTCCTCTCCTGTCACCTGATCCCTATATGTAGAGGGGAAGTATAATATGGAGAAATGGGAAATGCAGTATAGAGGACAGACGTCTGTTCTTTATAGTATCAAATCATTCTTCACACCCCTCCCCCACTCCCTCTTCTTCACACCCCTTCCCCACTCCCTCTTCTTTACACTCCTCCCCCACTCCCTCTTCTTCACACCCCTCCCCCACTCCCTCTTCTTCACACCCCTCCCCCACTCCCTCTTCTTCACACCCCTCCCCCACTCCCTCTCCTGTCACCTGATCCCTATATGTAGAGGGGAAATGCTTTCTTTCTTCCCCTCCCCCACTCCATCGCTTCCACTTCCCTCCCCAGTTTAGAAAGAAAGATTGACATGTCCCCTCCCCCATTAACTCTGCTGTAAGTTTAGTCCTCCATGTGGAAAACAGATGACATGCCCCTCCCCCTGCCCCGCCCCGTCTGCTGTGAGCTGACTCCTCTGTAGGAAGACCCCTCCCCCACTCCCGTTGCTTCAAGCTGACTTCATTGTTTATGGGAGAAGTGTTACCATGGCCCCTCCCCCATCTTCTCTGCTGTAATCTGTGTCCTCAATGTAAAAACTGTAGAGAAATGCTGGCATGACCGGCATAGAGGCTCAGACATGGGGTTGTATGGAGAGGAGTTCAGGGGGTCAGACAGGGGGTGGTATGGAGAGGAGTACAGGGGGTCAGACATGGTTTGGTATTGAGAGGAGTAGGGGGAGTCAGACATGGGGTGGTATGAAGAGGATTACAGGGGGTCAGGCATGGGGTGGTATGGAGAGGAGCAGAGGGGGTCAGTCATGGGGAGGTATGGAGAGGAGAGGAGTACAGGGGGAGTACATGGGGTGGTAAGAAGAGGAGAGGAGTGCAGGGGGTCAGACATGGGGTGTTATGGAGAGGAGTACAAGGGGTTAGACAAAGGTTGTTATGAAGAGGAGTACGGGGTCAGACAAGGGGTGTTATGGAGAGGAGTAAAGGGGGTCAGACATGGGGTGGTATGTAGAGGAGAGGAATACAGGGGGTCAGACATTCATTGGTATGGAGGGGAGAGGAGTACAGGGGGTCAGACATGGGGTGGAATGGAGAGGAGAGGAGTACAGGGGGTCAGACATGGGGTGATATGGAGAGAAGAGGAGTAAAGGGGGTCAGACATGGGGTGGTATTGAGAGGAGTACAGGGGGCCAGACATGGGGTGGTATGGAGAGAAGAGGAGTAAAGGAGGTTAGACATGGGGTGGTATTGAGAGGAGTACAGGGGGTTAGACATGGGGTGGTATTGAGAGGAGTATAGGGGGACAGACATGGGGTGGTATGGAGAGGAGTACAGGGGGTCAGACAGGGGGTGTTATGAAGAGGAGTACAGGGGGTCAGACATGGGGTGGTATGGAGAGGAGAAGAGTACAGGGGGTCAGACATGGGTTGGTATGGAGAGGAGTAGGGGGGTCAGACATGGGGTGGTATGGAGAGAAGAGGAGCACAGGGGGTCAGACATGGGGTCGTATGGAGAGGAGTACAGGGGGTCAGACATGGGGTGTTATGAAGAGGAGTACAGGGGGTTAGACATGGGGTGGTATGGACAGGAGAAGAGTACAGGGGGTCAGTCATGGGTTGGTATGGAGAGGAGTAGGGGGGTCAGACATGGGGTGGTATGGAAAGGAGAGGAGAGGAGCACAGGGGGTCAGACATGGGGTCGTATGGAGAGGAGTACAGGGGGTCAGACATGGGGTGGTATGGAGAAGAGTACAGGGGGTCAGACATGGTTTGGTATTGAGAGGAGTAACCCTCTAACCTTAACCCTAACCCTCTAAGCCTAGCCATAAAAATAACCCTAACCCTAGCCATAACCCTAAGATAGTAGCAAATGGGATGCAGATAGGTTTAGCAATCATGTATGGTAGCAGATGACAGAGTAGCAGGTGGACATACAAGAGAGATCAACCTAGTGCAAGAACAGGTGGTAGTAGGCTCAAGAGCTAGCAATCTTAGATAATGCAGATGTAGTAATAGTCCTTAGTATGCAGAGCTAGATAGTGTAAGCTTTAGTATGAAAGTTATAGAGGTTTCCCCTGTGGGGTACTTATCACTAATAGCAATGTAGCAGAGGCGAGGTTCGGCAAGAGCGGATGATCCGGTAGCGGGATACAGGGATCAGCGCAGCGTGGTTCCGACAGCGAGGTATGCTTGCAAGCATGAGAGCTTCAAGACAGGTTAGCATCAAGGCACAAAGCAGTTTGAACGAACACATGTGAGTGAGAGCCAGCGATCTAAATAGCCATCCAGTCCGGCGCTCAGTGATGACAGCATCAGTCTTAAAGGTGTATGCGCACCTTACCAAAAGAGAATGGTGGGGCGCATACACTTATGAAAGAGTAATTAGGGTACCCAAAGGTACCAGAACATTACAGTACCCCCCCCCTTAAGGCCGGCTCCTGAAGGCCTCTGGAGCTGGTTTGTCTGGGTACTTCGCATGAAAATTGCGGATTAATCTAGAGGCATGTATGTCAGAGGTGTTTAGCCAGGTGTCGTCTTGGGGCCCATAGTTCTTCCATCGAACCAAGTACTTAAGTCTTCCTCTGTGGATACGAGAATCCAGAATCTCTTTTATCTCATATTCTCCTCCACCTTCAACTTGTACAGGAGGAGGAGGTGGGATAGCCGGCCTTATTCCTTGGTCAGGAACATGGGGCTTCAGTAGCGACACATGGAAAATGGGATGTATTTTGAGGTCTATTGGCAATGTAAGCTGTACTGCAGCTTTTCCAATAAGTTTCTTGATTGGGAAAGGTCCCAAGAACAGAGGTCCAAGCTTTTTGCTAGGGATTTTCAGTCTTAAATTTTTTGTTGAGAGCCAAACGAGGTCCCCGATAGCGTACTGAGGAGAAGGTCTTCTGCGAAGATCATAGTACTTCTTTTGTTGACTATGAGCGTGTGCAATGGTAGTATTAAGCAAACCCAGAGAGTCCTTTATTTGGGTAAGATAGTCTGAAGCTACTGGGTTATTTGAAGGAAGGATGCATGGTGGAAGAATAGAGGGATGAAACCTATAGTTCAAGTAGAACGGACTCTGCTTGGTCGTACTGTGGGTTGCGTTGTTGTAGGCAAATTCTGCCAGAGGGAGAAGATCCACCCAATCATCCTGTTGGTAAGAAGTGTAACAACGTAAATATTGCTCGATGCATTGGTTGACTCTTTCAGTCTGTCCGTTGGTCTGCGGATGGTAAGGAGAAGTGAGCTTCCGCTCGATCCGTAGTATGTGACATAGTTCTTGCCAGAACTTGGAAATAAATTGTGATCCACGGTCAGACAGAAGAGTTTTTGGGATACCATGTAACTTAAAGACATGTTTCATCAGGAGTTCTGCCGTTTGTTTGGACGAAGGTAGTCTGCGAATAGCAATGAAATGTGCCATTTTTGTCAGATGGTCCACTGACACTAAGATGGTATTAAATCCTTTGGAAGGAGGCAATTCCACTATAAAGTCCAAGGACACAACTTCCCATGGAGTTTGGGGTATTGGTAGACTGCATAGTAGACCGGATGGTCTCGTAGTGTCAATTTTGGACCTGGCACAGACATTGCATGAAGAGACGAATTTTTGTATAGATGTTTTCATGTCAGGCCACCAGAATTACCTGGTAATCAGATTAAGAGTCTTTGTCATACCCATATGTCCTGCCATAGGCACATCATGCGATAATTCCAAGATCTTGGTGCGTATGGTAGGTGGTATGTAAAGTTTGTCGTTGTAGTAGAGGAAGCCTTCTGCATCAGTATTTAGTTGTGGTGGGGGTGAATCCAAATTTATACCATGCAAAACCTCTTCCTTCAAGGAACGGACAACTCCAATAATGCGTTTGTGAGGTATTATAGGAACGGAAGGGATTTCAAAGCAGTTTTCTTCAGCTAGTCGTGACAGTGCATCCGCCTTTTTGTTCTTATCTGCAGGTGTGTAGGTCACTAGGAAGTGAAACCTTAGAAAGAATAGTGACCATCGTACCTGTCGATGCGAGAGAGTTTTGTTAGTCTGAAGATATTGGAGATTTTTATGGTCCGTGTATATAAGTATTGGTAATTGGGTGCCTTCGAGTAGATGTCGCCAATTCTCCAGAGCCAATTTTATAGCAAGCAGTTCCTTTTCACCCACGGGGTAATTTATCTCTGGACTGCTTAGGGATTTAGAAAAAAGGCGACTGGATGGAGTGGTGAAGTGTGAGTTGGTCGTTGGGAGAGTATTGCTCCTACTGCCATGTTTGACGCATCTACTTCCAGAATGTATTGGAGGGATGGGTCTGGATGGCGTAGTATGGGAGCAGAAGTAAACCTTGTCTTTAACAGGTGAAAAGCTTTATTTGCTTCATCTGACCATTTGAATGGTTTTTTAATGCTAGTGAGCTGTGTGAGGGGTCTCACAATGGCAGAGAAGTTTCTAATGAACTTCCTGTAGAAATTCGAAAATCCAAGGAATCGCTGTAGCGCCTTGCGTGTGGTTGGTGTAGGCCAATCCTGAATGCAGGATATCTTACTCATGTCCATCTCGATTCCTGTTTTGGATATGATGTAGCCTAGAAACAGTACCTCTTCTTTATGAAACAAGCATTTTTTCAGTTTCACATAAAGGTTGTGTGCAAGCAATCTCGATAATACTAGTCTTACATGTCTTATGTGTTCAGACAGGGATCGTGAATATATAAGTATATCGTCCAGATATACCACAACACAGACATCTAGTAAGTCTCTGAAAATATCGTTTATAAATCGTTGAAAAACTGCAGGGGCGTTGCATAGCCCGAATGGCATTACAAGATATTCGAACAATCCGTATCTGGTTCTGAATGCAGTCTTCCACTCGTGTCCATCACGGATTCGAATGAGATTGTATGCTCCTTTCAGGTCCAATTTTGAAAAATAGGTAGCTCCACGCACCTGCTCAATGAGCTCAGGGATAAGCGGTAGAGGATAGCGATCTTTTATTGTAATAGCATTCAATTGCCTATAGTCGATTATAGGCCTGAGACTTGAGTCCTTATTGCGGACAAAAAAGAGTCCTGCTGCTGTGGAAGAAGTGGAAGGTCTAATAAAACCTTTTTCCAAATTCTCATCCAAATAGTCTTTGAGATGGGAAAGTTCATCCTGTGAAAGAGGATAAACATGACCGAACGGCAATTTGCTATTTGGGAGTAGATCAATGCTACAATCATAGTCTCGATGGGGAGGTAGTGCTTGAGCATTTTTCTCAAGAAAAACCTCAGAGAGATCCTGATAACATAGTGGTGCAATCTCATCTGTCACCACAGACAGGATCTTCCCGAAAGACGGGAGGTTACACGTACCCTCGCAATAGCAAGAGAGGAAGGTCAGGGTCCGTTCCTTCCAATCTATGGTTGGTTGATGTGTGTGCAACCAGGGAAGTCCCAAAACAATGGGAAAGTGGGGTGAAGGTATTAGATCGAAGGTAGTGGTCTCCATATGAGACCCGTTAGTAGTGGCTAGGAGTGCCTGTGTCTGATCAGTGATCGGACCAGAGGATAAAGGAACACCGTTAATAAGACTCACTGAGACAGGTTTAAGTTTAGAAATAATAGGAACTTTATTTAAAGCAGCAAAACGTATGTCAATATAATTTCCACAACATCCTGTGTCAATCATGGCCTTAGTAGTAATCCTGTTCTGGTCCCACTGTAATGTTAAGCAAACAGAAAGGTAAGGGTTAGTGATTGAAGTTGTCAATCCCCCTAGGAGGACATGTGAACACTCACCCTTCTTTTTGTAGACTAGGGGACAGACGTTTATCTTGTGATCCGGGGATGCACAGTACAAGCAGAGATTACCAGATCGTCTTCTGGCTCTTTCCATAGTTGATAGAGGTGGGCGTATGGTTCCTACCTCCATAGGAACGGGGTCAACGGCCGAAATCCGAGAAAAACTGGATAATGGCATTCCCATTTTCTCAGCCTTTCTTTCTCGTAGTCTTCTATCTATGGTGATACTGAGTTGTATCAATGCATCCAGGGTTTTTGGCAGATCTGCTCGGGCGAGCTCGTCTTTAACAGCCTCTGATAGGCCAAGCCTAAATTGGGATTTCAGAGATGCATCATTCCATTCTGAATCAAGGGTCCATCTCTTGAATTCTGCGACAAAGTCTTCTACAGGTCTCCCACCTTGTTTCAAGGATCTTAATTGAAGATCGGCAGTACTCTGCCTATTGGGATCATCATATAGGCTAGTGAGTTCTGCTAGGAACAAGGCATAGGAGTTGAGAAGCTGGTCGCTTTTCTCAAAAAGAGAGTCTGCCCAGGCCCGAGGATCGCCTGTTAGGTAAGAAATAATAGTACAAACCTTAATGTGATCAGTAAGGTAGGTACGGGGTTTTAGCAAGAAACGTAACATGCGTTTTTAAATTCGCGAAATTTTTTGCGATCGCCTGTAAATACCAAAGGAGGATTTATTTTGGGTTCAGGGGACTGAGCAGTGGTAAGTTGTGTCAGTCTAATTACCTGCTGCGACAGAGCCTGATTGTCTTCTTTTAATTCAGCAAGTGCGTGTATTAACGCAGGTACTTGCTGTTTTAATTGTGTCATCTGAGTGGTTATTTCTGCTGAATCCATTTGTGGTTCGTTCAATCTGTAACGCTCCTGCGTTTTATGTATGATGTGGATTTTCAGCTGCAGAAATATTCCACTTCAGTAGTCATGTAGAGAAACGCTGAGACACCATTCCCAACTCTCAATGACTCATCATGTGTGGATGATCTCAATTCAGCAAGTAAATACACACACTCAATAAGATGTTTCCTAGAGTGACTTATGTATATAGTAACACAGTGATGATAGGCTGAAGAGACAGGTTGGGTAGAGATGGTAGATGACAGACACTTGAAAGGAAATGTTCTTGAAAGTAAGATAGTAGCAGATGGGATGCAGATAGGTTTAGCAATCATGTATGGTAGCAGATGACAGAGTAGCAGGTGGACATACAAGAGAGATCAACCCAGTGCAAGAACAGGTGGTAGTAGGCTCAAGAGCTAGCAATCTTAGATAATGCAGATGTAGTAATAGTCCTTAGTATGCAGAGCTAGATAGTGTAAGCTTTAGTATGAAAGTTATAGAGGTTTCCCCTGTGGGGTACTTATCACTAATAGCAATGTAGCAGAGGAGAGGTTCGGCAAGAGTGGATGATCCGGTAGTGGGATACAGGGATCAGCGCAGCGTGGTTCCGACAGCGAGGTATGCTTTCAAGCATGAGAGCTTCAAGACAGGTTAGCATCAAGGCACAAAGCAGTTTGAACGAACACATGTGAGTGAGAGCCGGCGATCTAAATAGCCATCCAGTCCGGCGCTCAGTGATGACAGCATCAGTCTTAAAGGTGTATGCGCACCTTACCAAAAGAGAATGGTGGGGCGCATACACTTATGAAAGAGTAATTAGGGTACCCAAAGGTACCAGAACATTACAGGGGTAGGGTTACTAACTCTAACCCTAAGTATCTTACCGTAACCCCAACCCTATCCCCTAACACTAAACCTAACCCTATAACCATAACCCTAACCCTCTAACCTTAACCCTAACCCTCTAAGCCTAGCCATAAAAATAACCCTAACCCTAAACCTAACTCTAACCCTAATCCTAACCCTAACCCTCTAACCTTAAACTTAACCCCCTAACCCAAGCCCTAACCCTAGCCCTAACCCAAGCCCTAACCCTAGCCCTAACCCTAGCCCTAACCCTAGCCCTAGCCCTAACCCTAATTCGTCATTTCTGGTTCCGGACATGCTACAGAGCTGAAACTTCACAGGTACACTTTTTAGACCCCCCAGACACTAAACCCAAAGAAAGTTTTTTTTTTATTATTTATTTTTATTTTTTTTTAAATTTTTCCAATAATTGGTTCTCTATCAAAAATGACAATTTTTAAGAACTTTTTTGTGTGATTTGGTGTCTGGGGGGTCTAAAAAGTGTACCTGTGAAGTTTCAGCTCTGTAGCATGTCCAGAACCAGAAAAAAAAATTAGAATTAGGGTTAGGGCTAGGGTTAGGGTTATTTTTAGTGCTTAGGGTTAGAGGGTTAGGGTTAGAGGCGTAGGGGTAGGGTTACTAACTCTAACCCTAAGTATCTCACCATAACCCTAACCCTATCCCCTAACACTAAACCTAACCCTAACCCTTAAAGCCCAGTTCCTGTCCCATTTTGGTCGGTTCTGGTCTGTTTGCGGATGTTTGCGGTGCGTTAAACGGGGAGTTTGGTCTGTCAGAGTTTGGTCTGTCACTGTGAAGCGGGCGCAACCCTTACACTACCTGATCGATACAACATCATACCTGATTGTATACACACACTGGATGTTTTAAAGCACGTTATTCCAAACAATTTAGGAATGTTAGGTGATTTATGCCCTTTATGGATTAAAACCCGACTCTGCGTCGACAACGTAATTTTCCATGGGAGTTTTGCCATGGATCCCCCTCCGGCATGCCACAGTCCAGGCGTTAGTCCCCTTGAAACAACTTTTCCATCAATATTGTGGCCAGAAAGAGTCCCTGTGGGTTTTAAAATTCGCCTGCCTATTGAAGTCTATGGCGGTTCGCAATATTCGCCGGTTCGCGAACATTTGCGGAAGTTCGCGTTCGCCGTTCGCGAACATTAAATTTTATGTTCGCGACATCACTAGTGGTATGGAGAGGAGTATAGGGGGTCAGACATGGGGTAGAAAACTACACCATATCTGTATGGCCAAGAATTTACCCTCATTACAGATCATAATCCCTTGGTATGGTTGAACCGAGTGGCTGGAGATAATGGACGCTTGTTAAGATGGAGCCTAGCACTACAACCATACAATTTCTCCGTCCAATACCGCCCTGGCAAGTTGAATTGGAACGCGGATGGCCTGTCTAGGCAAACAGAGTGTTCCAAAAAAGGGGATCAGTGTAACAGACCCTTACCTTTGACAGAGAATATTTGTGCTTACCTGTTTCATGTGTGTGAAGGATTTCCCAGCAACCATTCGGTTATTTACACTCCCTGCTATCATATCTCTCTTTGCACTGTGAGCCTCAGGAAGTAACTCCTTATATGGACATTCCATGAAGTCAAGGTATGGCCAGCCTAGAGACGGAATGTCTGCTGTCAGACATGGGGTGGTATGGAGAGGAGAGGAGTACAGGGGGTAAGACATGGGGTTGTATGGAGAGGAGTACAGGGGGACAGACTTGGGGTGGAATGGAGAGGAGAGAAGAACAGGGGGTCAGACATGGGGTGGTATGGAGAGGAGTATAGGGGATCAGACATGGAGTGATATGGAGAGGAGTAAAGGGGTGAGACATGGGGTGGTGTGGAGAGGAATATAGGGGGTCAGACATGGGGTAGAATGGTGAGGAGTATAGGGGATAAGAAATGGGGTGGTATGGGGAGGAGAAGAGAACAGGGAGTCAGACATGGGGTGGTATGGAGAGGAGTACAGGGGTTTAGACATGGTTTGGTATGGAGAGGAGTAAAGGGGTCAGACATGGGGTGGTGTGGAGAGAAGTATAGGGGGTCAGACATGGGGTAGAATGGTGAGGAGTATAGGGGGTAAGACATGGGGTGGTATGGAGAGGAGAAGAGTACAGGGGGTCAGACATGGGATGGTATGGAGAGGGTACAGGGGTCAGAAATGGGGTGGTATGGAGAGGAGTACAGGGGGTCAGACATGGGGAGGTATGGAAAGGAGAGGAGCACAGAGGGTTAGACATGGGGTGATATGGAGAGGAGAGCAGGGGGGCAGACATGTGGTGGTATGGAGAGGAGAGGAGCACAGGGGGTCAGACATGGGGTGGAATGGAGAGGAGTACAGGGGGTCAGACATGGGGTAGTATGGAGAGAAGAGGAGTAAAGGGGGTTAGACATGGGGTGGTATTGAGAGGAGTACAGGGGGTCAGACATGGGGTAGTATTGAGAGGAGTATAGGGGGACAGACATGGGGTGGTATGGAGAGGAGTATAGGGGGTCAGACAGGGGGTGTTATGAAGAGGAGTACAGGGGGTCAGACATGGGGTGGTATGGAGAGGAGAAGAGTACAGGGGGTCAGACATGGGATGGTATGGAGAGGGTACAGGGGTCAGAAATGGGGTGGTATGGAGAGGAGTACAGGGGGTCAGACATGGGGAGGTATGGAAAGGAGAGGAGCACAGAGGGTTAGACATGGGGTGGTATTGAGAGGAGTACAGGGGGTCAGACAGGGGGTAGTATTGAGAGGAGTATAGGGGGACAGACATGGGGTGGTATGGAGAGGAGTATAGGGGGTCAGACAGGGGGTGTTATGAAGAGGAGTACAGGGGGTCAGACATGGGGTGGTATGGAGAGGAGAAGAGTACAGGGGGTCAGACATGGGTTGGTATGGAGAGGAGTAGGGGGTCAGACATGGGGTGGTATGGAGAGGAGAGGAGTACAGGGGGTCAGACATGGGGTGGTATGGAAAGGAGAGGATCACAGGGGCTCAGACATGGGGTTGTATGGAGAGGAGTACAGGGGGTCAGACATGGGGTGGTATGGAGAGGAGTACAGGGGGTCAGACATGGTTTGGTATGGAGAGGAGTAGGGTGAGTCAGACATGGGGTGGTATGAAGAAGAGTACAGGGGGTCAGACATGGGGTGGTATGGAGAGGAGCAGAGGGGGTCAGTCATGGGGTGGTATGGAGAGGAGAGGAGTACAGGGGGTCAGACATGAGGTGGTATGGAGAGGAGTACAAGGGGTCAGACATGGGGTGGTTTGGAGAGGAGTACAGGGGGTAAGACATGGGGTGGTATGGAGAGGAGAAGAGTACAGGGGGTCAGACATGGGATGGTATGGAGAGGGTACAGGGGTCAGAAATGGGGTGGTATGGAGAGGAGTACAGGGGGTCAGACATGGGGTGGTATGGAGAGGAGAGGAGAACAGAGGGTTAGACATGGGGTGATATGGAGAGGAGAGCAGGGGGGCAGACATGGGGTGGTATGGAGAGGAGTACAGGGGGTCAGACATGGGGTGGTATGAAGAGGAGAGGAGCACAGGGGGTCAGACATGGGGTGGAATGGAGAGGAGTACAGGGGGTCAGACATGGGGTAGTATGGAGAGAAGAGGAGTAAAGGGGGTTAGACATGGGGTGGTATTGAGAGGAGTACAGGGGGTCAGACATGGGGTGGTATTGAGAGGAGTATAGGGGGGACAGACATGGGGTGGTATGGAGAGGAGTAAAGGGGGCCAGACAGGGGATGTTATGAAGAGGAGTACAGGGGGTCAGACATGGGGTGGTATGGAGAGGAGAAGAGTACAGGGGGTCAGACATGGGATGGTATGGAGAGGGTACAGGGGTCAGAAATGGGGTGGTATGGAGAGGAGTACAGGGGGTCAGACATGGGGAGGTATGGAAAGGAGAGGAGCACAGAGGGTTAGACATGGGGTGATATGGAGAGGAGAGCAGGGGGGCAGACATGGGGTGGTATGGAGAGGAGAGGAGCACAGGGGGTCAGACATGGGGTGGAATGGAGAGGAGTACAGGGAGTCAGACATGGGGTAGTATGGAGAGAAGAGGAGTAAAGGGGGTTAGACATGGGGTGGTATTGAGAGGAGTACAGGGGGTCAGACATGGGGTAGTATTGAGAGGAGTATAGGGGGACAGACATGGGGTGGTATGGAGAGGAGTATAGGGGGTCAGACAGGGGGTGTTATGAAGAGGAGTACAGGGGGTCAGACATGGGGTGGTATGGAGAGGAGAAGAGTACAGGGGGTCAGACATGGGTTGGTATGGAGAGGAGTAGGGGGTCAGACATGGGGTGGTATGGAGAGGAGAGGAGTACAGGGGGTCAGACACGGGGTGGTATGGAAAGGAGAGGATCACAGGGGCTCAGACATGGAGTTGTATGGAGAGGAGTACAGGGGGTCAGACATGGGGTGGTATGGAGAGGAGTACAGGGGGTCAGACATGGTTTGGTATGGAGAGGAGTAGGGTGAGTCAGACATGGGGTGGTATGAAGAGGAGTACAGGGGGTCAGACATGGGGTGGTATGGAGAGGAGCAGAGGGGGTCAGTCATGGGGTGGTATGGAGAGGAGAGGAGTACAGGGGGTCAGACATGAGGTGGTATGGAGAGGAGTACAAGGGGTCAGACATGGGGTGGTTTGGAGAGGAGTACAGGGGGTAAGACATGGGGTAGAATGGTGAGGAGTATAGGGGGTAAGACATGGGGTGGTATGGAGAGGAGAAGAGTACAGAGGGTCAGACATGGGATGGTATTGAGAGTGTACAGGGGTCAGAAATGGGGTGGTATGGAGAGGAGTACAGGGGGTCAGACATGGGGTGGTATGGAGAGGAGAGGAGCACAGAGGGTTAGACATGGGGTGATATGGAGAGGAGAGCAGGGGGGCAGACATGGGGTGGTATGGAGAGGAGTACAGGGGGTCAGACATGGGGTGGTATGAAGAGGAGAGGAGCACAGGGGGTCAGACATGGGGTGGAATGGAGAGGAGTACAGGGGGTCAGACATGGGGTAGTATGGAGAGAAGAGGAGTAAAGGGGGTTAGACATGGGGTGGTATTGAGAGGAGTACAGGGGGTCAGACATGGGGTGGTATTGAGAGGAGTATATGGGGGACAGACATGGGGTGGTATGGAGAGGAGTAAAGGGGGCCAGACAGGGGATGTTATGAAGAGGAGTACAGGGGGTCAGACATGGGGTGGTATGGAGAGGATGTAATGTTTGGTACCTTTGGTACCCTAAATTACACTTCCCACAAGTGTATGCGCCCCACTATTTACTTTTGGAAAGGTGCGCATACACCTTTAAGACTGGAGCTGTCATCACCCAGCGCCGGACTAGATGGCTATTTAAAGCGCCGGTTCTCACTCACATGTGTTCGTTCAAACACCCTTACCTGGATGCTAACCTTGCTTGAAGCTTCCATGCTTGCAAGCTTACTTCGCTGACGGAACCTCGCTGCGCTGATCCCTGTATCCCGCTACTGGATCATCCGCCTCTCCTGAACCACCCTTCGGCTGTATCATTAATAGTGCTAAGTACCCCGCAGGGGAATTCTCTATAAACTTATACTAAGCTTACACTATCTAGCTCTGCATAGTAAAGACTGTTTATCACATCTGCATAAACTAGATTGCTAGCTCTTGAGACTACTGCTACTTTTCTGCACTGGGTTGATCTCTTTTGTATGTCCACCTGCTATTCTATCATCTGCTATCATACAACATTGCTAAACCTTCCTGCATCCATCTGCTACTGTTTCACCTTCAAGTGTCTATCACCTACCACCTCCACTCAACCTATCCCTCAACCTTCATCATTGTGTTACCACATACATAAAGTCACTCTAGGAACCAGCTTGCTAATTGTGTGTATTTACTGGCTGAAATAAGACCTTCCACACATGATGAGTCATTGAGGTTGGGAATGGTATCTCAGCATATCTCTTACATGACTACTGACGTGGAACTATTTCTGCAGCTGAAAATCCACACCATATAAGAAACGCAGGAGCGTTACAGATTGAACGAACCCAAAAATGGATTCAGCAGAAATAACCACTCAGGTGACACAATTAAAACAGCAAGTATCTGCGTTAATACACGCACTTGCTGAATTAAAAGAAGACAATCTCTGCTCAGTCCCCTGAACCCAAGATAAATCCCCCTTTGGTATTTACAGGCGATCGCAAAAAATTTCGCGAATTTAAAAACGCATGTGAGTTACTTTTTTTGCTAAAACCTCATACCTACCTTACTGATCACATTAAGGTTTGTACTATTATTTCTTACCTATCAAGCGATCCTCGAGCCTGGGCAGATTCTCTTTTTGAGAAAAACGACCAGCTTCTCAACTCCTATGCCTTGTTCCTGGCAGAGCTCACTAGCCTATATGATGACCCCAATAGACAGAGTACTGCTGATCTTCAGTTAAGATCCTTGAAACAAGGAAGGAGGCCTGTGGAAGACTTTGTCGCAGAGTTCAAGAGATGGACCCTTGATTCAGAATGGAATGATGCATCTCTGAAAACCCAATTTAGGCTTGGCCTATCAGAAGCCGTTAAGGACGAGCTCGCCCGAGCGGATCTGCCAAAAACCCTGGATGCATTAATACAACTCAGTATTACCATAGATAGAAGACTACGAGAAAGAAAGGCTGAAAAGATGGGAATGCCATTATCCGTTTCCTCTCTGAGTCTGGCCGTTCCTATGGAGGTAGGAACCATACGCCCACCGCTATCAACTATGGAAAAAGCCAAAAGACGAAATGAAAATCTCTGCTTGTACTGTGCATCCCCGGATCACAAGATAAACGTCTGTCCCCTAGTCAACAAAAAGAAGGGTGAGTGTTCACATGTCTCTCTAGGAGGATTGACAACTTCATTCACTAACCCCTACATTTCTGTTTTTTTGACATTACAGTGGGACCAGAACAGGATTACTACTAAGGCCATGATTGACACAGGATCTTGTGGAAATTATATGGATATATGTTTTGCTGCTTTAAATAAAATTCCTATTATTTCTAAACTCAAACCTGTCTCAGTAAGCCTTATTACCGGTGTTCCGTTATCCTCTGGTCCGATCACCGATCAGACACAAGCACTTCTAGTCACTATTAACGAGTCTCATAGGGAGACTTCTACCTTCGATTTAATACCTTCACCCCACTTTCCCATTGTGTTGGGACTTCCCTGGTTACACACACATCAACCAACCATAGATTGGAAGAAACGGTCCTTGACCTTCCCTTCTTGTTATTGCGAGGAAACGTGTAACCTCCCGTTTTCAGGGAAGATTCTGTCTGTGGTGACAGATGAGATTGCACCACTATGTTATCAGGATCTTTCTGAGGTTTTTCTTGAGAAAAATGCTCAAGCATTACCTCCTCATCGAGACTATGATTGTAGCATTGATCTACTCCCAAATAGCAAATTGCCGTTCGGTCATGTTTATCCTCTTTCACAGGATGAACTTACCCATCTCAAAACCTATTTGGATGAGAACTTGGAAAAAGGTTTTATTAGACCTTCCACTTCTTCCACAGCAGCAGGACTCTTTTTTGTTCGCAATAAAGATTCAAGTCTCAGACCTATCATCGACTACAGGAAATTGAATGCTATCACAATAAAAGATCGCTATCCTCTACCGCTTATCCCTGAGCTCATTGAGCAGGTGCGTGGAGCTACCTATTTTTCAAAATTAGACCTGAAAGGAGCATACAATCTCATTCGAATCCGTGATGGACACGAGTGGAAGACTGCATTCAGAACTAGATACGGATTGTTCGAATATCTTGTGATGCCATTTGGCCTATGCAATGCCCCTGCAGTTTTCCAACGATTTATAAACGATATTTTTAAAGACTTACTAGATGTCTGTGTTGTGGTATATCTGGACGATATACTTATATATTCACGGACCCTGTCTGAACACATAACACATGTAAGACTTGTATTATCGAGATTGCTTGCACATAATCTTTATGTGAAGCTGAAGAAATGCTTGTTCCATAAAGATGAGGTACTCTTTCTAGGCTACATCATATCCAAAACAGGAATCGAGATGGACATGAGTAAAATATCCTGCATTCAGGATTGGCCTACACCAACTACACGCAAGGCGCTACAGCGATTCCTGGGATTTTCAAATTTCTACAGGAAGTTCATAAAAAACTTTTCTGCTATTGTGAGACCCCTCACACAGCTCACTAGCATAAAAATACCATTTAAATGGTCAGAAGAAGCAAATAAGGCTTTCCACTTGTTAAAGACAAGGTTTACTTCCGCTCCCATATTACGCCATCCAGACCCATCCCTCCAATACATTCTGGAGGTAGATGCGTCAAACCTGGCAGTAGGAGCAATACTCTCCCAACGACCTACCCCCACTTCACCACTTCATCCAGTCGCCTTTTTTTCTAAATCCCTGAGCAGTCCCGAGATAAATTACCCCGTGGGTGAAAAGGAACTGCTTGCTATAAAATTGGCTCTGGAGAATTGGCGACATTTACTCGAAGGCACCCAATTACCAATAATTATATACACGGACCATAAAAACCTCCAATATCTTCAGACTAGCAAAACTCTCTCGCATCGACAGGTACGATGGTCACTATTCTTTCTAAGGTTTAACTTCCTAGTGACCTACACACCTGCAGATAAGAACAAAAAGGCGGATGCACTATCACGACTAACTGAAGAAAACTACTTTGAAATTCCTTCCGTTCCTATAATACCTCACAAACGCATTATTGGAGTTGTCCGTTCCTTGAAGGAAGAGGTTCTGCATGGTATAAGGTTGGATTCACCCCCACCACAACTAAATACCGATGCAGAAGGCTTCCTCTACTACAACGACAAACTTTACATACCACCTACCCTACGCACCAAGATCTTGGAATTATCGCATGATGTGCCTATGGCAGGACATATGGGTATGACAAAGACTTTCAATTTGATTTCTCGGCAATTCTGGTGGCCTGACATGAAAACATCTATACAAAAATTCGTCTCTTCATGCAATGTCTGTGCCAGGTCCAAAATTGACACTACGAGACCATCCGGTCTACTATGCAGTCTACCAATACCCCAAACTCCATGGGAGGTTCTGTCATTCGACTTCATCGTAGAATTGCCTCCTTCCAAAGGATTTAATACCATCTTGGTGTCAGTGGACCATCTGACAAAGATGGCACATTTCATTGCTATTCGCAGACTACCTTCGTCCAAACAAACGGCAGAACTCCTGATGAAACATGTCTTCAGATTACATGGTATCCCAAAAACTCTTTTGTCTGACCGTGGATCCCAATTTATTTCTAAATTCTGGCAAGAACTATGTCACATACTACGGATTGAGCGGAAGCTCACTTCTCCTTACCATCCGCAGACCAACGGACAGACTGAAAGAGTCAACCAATGCATCGAGCAGTATTTACGTTGTTACACTTCTTACCAACAGGATGATTGGTTGGATCTTCTCCCCCTGGCAGAATTTGCCTACAACAACGCAACTCACAGTACAACCAAGCAGAGTCCGTTCTACTTGAACTATGGGTTCCATCCCTCTATTCTCCCTCCACGCATCCTTCCTTCAAATAACCCAGTAGCCTCAGACTATCTTACCCAAATAAAGGATTCTCTGGGTTTACTAAATACTACCATTGCACACGCTCACAGTCAACAAAAGAAGTACTATGATCTTCGTAGAAGACCTTCTCCACAGTATACTATCGGGGACCTCGTTTGGCTCTCAACAAAAAACTTGAGACTGAAGATCCCTAGCAAAAAGCTTGGACCTCTGTTCTTGGGACCTTTCCCAATCAAGAAACTTATTGGAAAAGCTGCAGTGCAGCTTACATTGCCAATGAACCTAAAAATCCATCCCATTTTCCATGTGTCGCTACTAAAACCCCATGTTCCGGACCAAGGAATAAGGCCTAATATTCCACCTCCCCCTCCTGTACAAGTTGAAGGTGGAGAAGAATACGAGATAAAAGAGATTCTGGATTCTCGTATCTACAGAAGAAGACTTCAGTACTTGGTTAGATGGAAGAACTATGGGCCCCAAGACGACACCTGGCTAAACACCTCTGACATACATGCCCCTAGATTAATCCGCAATTTTCATGCGAGATACCCAGACAAACCAGCTCCAGAGGCCTTCAGGAGCAGGCCTTAAGGGGGGGGTATTGTAATGTTCCGGTACCTTTGGTACCCTAAATTACACTTTCCACAAGTGTATGCGCCCCACCATTTACTTTTGGAAAGGTGCGCATACACCTTTAAGACTGGAGCTGTCATCACCCAGCGCCGGACTAGACGGCTATTTAAAGCGCCGGTTCTCACTCACATGTGTTCGTTCAAACACCCTTACCTGGATGCTAACCTTGCTTGAAGCTTCCATGCTTGCAAGCTTACTTCGCTGACGGAACCTTGCTGCGCTGATCCCTGTATCCCGCTACTGGATCATCCGCCTCTCCTGAACCACCCTTCGGCTGTATCGTTAATAGTGCTAAGTACCCCGCAGGGGAATTCTCTATAAACTTATACTAAGCTTACACTATCTAGCTCTGCATAGTAAAGACTGTTTATCACATCTGCATAAACTAGATTGCTAGCTCTTGAGACTACTGCTACTTTTCTGCACTGGGTTGATCTCTTTTGTATGTCCACCTGCTATTCTATCATCTGCTATCAAACAACATTGCTAAACCTTCCTGCATCCATCTGCTACTGTCTCACCTTCAAGTATCTATCACCTACCACCTCCACTCAACCTATCCCTCAACCTTCATCATTGTGTTACCACATACATAAAGTCACTCTAGGAACCAGCTTGCTAATTGTGTGTATTTACTGGCTGAAATAAGACCTTCCACACATGATGAGTCATTGAGGTTGGGAATGGTATCTCAGCATATCTCTTACATGACTACTGACGTGGAACTATTTCTGCAGCTGAAAATCCACACCATATAAGAAACGCAGGAGCGTTACAGAGGAGAAGAGTACAGGGGGTCAGACATGGGTTGGTATGGAGAGGAGTAGGGGGGTCAGACATGGGGTGGTATGGAGAGGAGAGGAGTACAGGGGGTGAGACATGGGGTGGTATGGAAAGGAGAGGATCACAGGGTCTCAGACATGGGGTTGTATGGAGAGGAGTACAGGGGGTCAGACATGGGGTGGTATGGAGAGGAGTACAGGGGGTCAGACATGGTTTGGTATGGAGAGGAGGACAAGGGGTCAGACATGGGGTGGTTTGGAGAGGAGTACAGGGGGTAAGACATGGGATGGTATGGAGAGAAGTAGGGGGGTCGGACATGGGGTGATATGGAGAGGAGGGGAGGACTGGGGGTCAGATATGGGGTGGTATGGAGTGGAGTAAAGGGGATCAGACATGGGGTGGCATGGAAAGGAGTACAGGGGGTCTTATATGGGGTGGTATGGAGAGGCGTACAGAGGGTCAGACATGGGGTGGTATGGAGAGGAGTACAAGGTGTCAGACATGGGGTGGTATGGAGAGGAGAGGAGTACATGGGGTCAGACATGGGGTGGTATGGAGAGGAGTACAGGGGGAAAGACTTGGGGTGGAATGGAGAGGAGCGAAGAACAGGGGGTCAGACATGGGTGGTATGGAGAGGAGTATAGGGGGTCAGACATGGGGTAGAATGGTGAAGAGTATAGGGGGTCAGACATGGGGTGGTATGGAGAGGAGAATAGTACAGGGAATCAGACATGGAGTGGTATGGAGAGGAGTACAGGAGATCAGACATGGAGTGATATGGAGAGGAGTACAGGAGATCAGACATGGAGTGATATGGAGAGGAGTAAAGGGGTCAGACATGGGGTGGTGTGGAGAGAAGTATAGGGGGTCAGACATGGGGTAGAATGGTGAGGAGTAGAGTGGGTAAGACATGGGGAGGTATGAAGAGGAGAAGAGAACAGGGGGTCAGACATGGGATGGTATGGAGAGGGTACAGGGGTCAGAAATGGGGAGGTATGGAGAGGAGTACAGGGGGTCAGACATGGGATGGTATGGAGAGGGTACAGGGGTCAGAAATGGGGAGGTATGGAGAGGAGTACAGGGGGTAAGACATGGGATGGTATGGAGAAAAGTAGGGGGGGGTCAGACATTGGGTGATATGGAGAGGAGAGGAGGACTGGGGGTCAGATATGGGGTGGTATGGAGAGGAGGAAAGGGGGTCAGACATGGGGTGGTATGGAGAGGAGTACAGGGGGAAAGACTTGGGGTGGAATGGAGAGGAGAGAAGAACAGGGGGTCAGACATGGGTGGTATGGAGAGGAGTACAGGGGGTCAGACATGGGGTGGTATGGAGAGGAGTATTGGGGGTCAGACATGGGGTAGAATGGTGAACAGTATAGGGGGTCAGACATGGGGTGGTATGGAGAGGAGAGGAGTACAGGGAATCAGACATGGAGTGGTATGGAGAGGAGTACAGGAGATCAGACATGGAGTGATATGGAGAGAAGTAAAGGGGTCAGACATGGGGTGGTGTGGAGAGAAGTATAGGGGGTCAGACATGGGGTAGAATGGTGAGGAGTATAGGGGGTAAGACATGGGAAGGTATGGAGAGGAGAAGAGTACAGGGGGTCAGACATGGGATGGTATGGAGAGGGTAGAGGGGTCAGAAATGGGGAGGTATGGAGAGGAGTACAGGGGGTAAGACATGGGATGGTATGGAGAGGAGAACAGAGGGTTAGACATGGGGTGATGTGGATAGGAGAGCAGGGGGTAGACATGGGGTGGTATGGAGAGGAGAGGAGTACAGTGGGTCAGACATGGGGTGGTAAGAAGAGGAGAGGAGTGCAGGGGGTCAGGTGTTATGGAGAGGAGTACTAGGGGTTAGACAAAGGTTGTTATGAAGAGGAGTACGGGGGTCAGACAAGGGGTGTTATGGAGAGGAGTAAAGGGGGTCAGACATGGGGTGGTATGTAGAGGAGAGGAATACAGGGGGTCAGACATTCATTGGTATGGATGGGAGAGGAGTACAGGGGGTCAGACATGGGGTGGAATGGAGAGGAGAGGAGTACAGGGGGTCAGACATGGGGTGATATGGAGAGAAGAGGAGTAAAGGGGGTCAGACATGGGGTGGTATTGAGAGGAGTACAGGGGGCCAGACATGGGGTGGTATGGAGAGAAGAGGAGTAAAGGAGGTTAGACATGGGGTGGTATTGAGAGGAGTACAGGGGGTTAGACATGGGGTGGTATTGAGAGGAGTACAGGGGGACAGACATGGGGTGGTATGGAGAGGAGTACAGGGGGTCAGACAGGGGGTTTTATGAAGAGGGGGTCAGACATGTACAGTACAGGGGGTCAGACATGGGGTGGTATGGAGAGGAGAAGAGTACAGGGGGTCAGACATGGGTTGGTATGGAGAGGAGTAGGGGGGTCAGACATGGGGTGGTATGGAGAGGAGAGGAGCACAGGGGGTCAGACATGGGGTCGTATGGAGAGGAGTACAGGGGTCAGACATGGGGTGTTATGAAGAGGAGTACAGGGGGTTAGACATGGGGTGGTATGGACAGGAGAAGAGTACAGGGGGTCAGACATGGGTTGGTATGGAGAGGAGTAGGGGGGTCAGACATGGGGTGGTATGGAAAGAAGAGGAGAGGAGCACAGGGGGTCAGACATGGGGTCGTAAGGAGAGGAGTACAGGGGGTCAGACATGGGGTGGTATGGAGAAGAGTATAGGGGGTCAGACATGGTTTGGTATGAAGAGGAGCAGAGGGGGTCAGTCATCGGGTGGTATGGAGAGGAGAGGAGTACAGGGGGTCAGACATGAGGTGGTATGGAGAGGAGAGGAGTACAAGGGGTCAGACATGGGGTGGTTTGGAGAGGAGTACAGGGGGTAAGACATGGAGTGGCATGGAGAGGACTACAAGGTGTCAGACATGGGGTGGTATGGAGAGGAGAGAAGAACAGGGGGTCAGCCATGGGTGGTATGGAGAGGAGAGAAGAACAGGGGGTCAGACATGGGTGGTATGGAGAGGAGTACAGGGGGTCAGACATGGGTTGGTATGGAGAGGAGTATAGGGGGTCTGACATGGGGTGGTGTGGAGAGGAGTATAGGGGGTCAGACATGGGGTAGATTGGTGAGGAGTATAGGGGGTCAGACATGGGGTGGTATGGAGAGGAGAAGAGTACAGGGAGTCTGACATTGGGTGGTATGGAAAGGAGTACAGGGGTTTAGACATGGGGTGGTATGGAGAGGGTACAGGGGTCAAAATGGGGTTGTAGGGAGAGGAGTACAAGGGGTCAGACATGGGGTGGTATGGAGAGGAGCACAGAGGGTTAGACATGGGGTCATATGGAGAGGAGTACAGGGGGTCAGACATGGGTTGATATGAAGAGGAGAGGAGTACATGGGGTCAGACATGGGGTGTTATGGAGAGGAGAGGAACACAGGGGGTTAGACATGGGGTGGAATGGAGAGGAGTGCAGGGGGTCAGACATGGGGTTGTATGGAGAGGAGTGCAGGGGGTCAGACATAGGGTGTTATGGAGAGGAGTACAGGGGGTCAGACATGGGGTGGTATGAAGAGGAGAACAGATGGTCAGACATGGGGTGGTGTGGAGAGGAGTATAGGGGGTCAGACATGGGGTGGTGTGGAGAGGAGTACAGGGGGTCAGACATGGGGTGGTATGGAGAGGAGAAGAGTACAGGGGGTCAGACATGGGTTGGTATGGAGAGGAGTAGGGGGGTCAGACATGGGGTGGTATGGAGAGGAGAGGAGCACAGGGGGTCAGACATGGGGTCGTATGGAGAGGAGTACAGGGGTCAGACATGGGGTGTTATGAAGAGGAGTACAGGGGGTTAGACATGGGGTGGTATGGACAGGAGAAGAGTACAGGGGGTCAGACATGGGTTGGTATGGAGAGGAGTAGGGGGGTCAGACATGGGGTGGTATGGAAAGAAGAGGAGAGGAGCACAGGGGGTCAGACATGGGGTCGTAAGGAGAGGAGTACAGGGGGTCAGACATGGGGTGGTATGGAGAAGAGTATAGGGGGTCAGACATGGTTTGGTATGAAGAGGAGCAGAGGGGGTCAGTCATCGGGTGGTATGGAGAGGAGAGGAGTACAGGGGGTCAGACATGAGGTGGTATGGAGAGGAGAGGAGTACAAGGGGTCAGACATGGGGTGGTTTGGAGAGGAGTACAGGGGGTAAGACATGGAGTGGCATGGAGAGGGCTACAAGGTGTCAGACATGGGGTGGTATGGAGAGGAGAGAAGAACAGGGGGTCAGCCATGGGTGGTATGGAGAGGAGAGAAGAACAGGGGGTCAGACATGGGTGGTATGGAGAGGAGTACAGGGGGTCAGACATGGGTTGGTATGGAGAGGAGTATAGGGGGTCTGACATGGGGTGGTGTGGAGAGGAGTATAGGGGGTCAGACATGGGGTAGATTGGTGAGGAGTATAGGGGGTCAGACATGGGGTGGTATGGAGAGGAGAAGAGTACAGGGAGTCTGACATTGGGTGGTATGGAAAGGAGTACAGGGGTTTAGACATGGGGTGGTATGGAGAGGGTACAGGGGTCAAAATGGGGTTGTAGGGAGAGGAGTACAAGGGGTCAGACATGGGGTGGTATGGAGAGGAGCACAGAGGGTTAGACATGGGGTCATATGGAGAGGAGTACAGGGGGTCAGACATGGGTTGATATGAAGAGGAGAGGAGTACATGGGGTCAGACATGGGGTGTTATGGAGAGGAGAGGAACACAGGGGGTTAGACATGGGGTGGAATGGAGAGGAGTGCAGGGGGTCAGACATGGGGTTGTATGGAGAGGAGTGCAGGGGGTCAGACATAGGGTGTTATGGAGAGGAGTACAGGGGGTCAGACATGGGGTGGTATGAAGAGGAGAACAGATGGTCAGACATGGGGTGGTGTGGAGAGGAGTATAGGGGGTCAGACATGGGGTGGTGTGGAGAGGAGTAAAGGGTGTCAGACATGGGGTGGTATGGAGAGGAGAAGAGTACAGGGGGTCAGATATGGGGTGGTATGGAGAGGAGTACAAGGGGTCAGACATGGGGTGGTATGGAGAGGAGTACAGGGGGTCAGACATGGGGTGGTATGGAGAGGAGTACAGGGGATCAGACATGGGGTGGTATGGAGAAGAGTACAGGGGTCAGACATGGGGTGTTATGAAGAGGAGCACAGGGGGTCAGACATGGGGTGGTATGGAGAAGAGTGCAGGGGGGTCAGACATGGGGTTGTATGGAGACGAGTGCAGGGTGGCAGACATAGGGTGTTATGGAGAGGAGTACAGGGGGTCAGACCAGGGGTGTTATGGAGAGGAGTACAGGGGGACAGACATGGGGTGGTAAGGAGAGGAGAGGAGTACAGGGGGTCCGACATGGGGTGGTATAGAGAGGAGTCTAGGGTGTCAGATATGGGGTGGTAAGGAGAGGAGAACAGGAGGTCAGACAAGGGGTGGTTTAAAGAGGAGTACTGGGGGTCGGACAAGGGGTGTTATTGAGAGGAGTACAGGGGATCAGACATGAGGTGGTATGGAGAGGAGTACAGGGGGTCAGACATGGGGTGGTAAGGAGAGAAGTACAGGGCGTCAGACATGGGGTGGTATGGAGAAGAGTACAGGGGGTCAGACATGGAGTTGTATGGAGAGGAGTACAGGGGGGTCAGACATGGGGTGGTACGGAGGGAAGAACAGGGGGTCAGACATGGGGTGGTTATGGAGAGGAGTACAGGGGGTCAGATATGGGGTGGTAAGGGGAGAAGTACAGGGCGTCAGACATGGGGTGGTATGGAGAGGAGTACAGGGGTCAGACATGGGGTGGTATGGAGAAGAGAGGAGTACAGAGGGTTAGGCATGGGGTGGTATGGAGAGGAGAGGAGTACAGGGGGTCAGACATGGGTGGTATAGAGAGGAGTACAAGGGGTCAGACATGGGGTGGTATGGAGAGGAGAGGAGTACAGGGGGTCAGACAGAGGGTGGTATGGAGAGGAGCAAAAGGTGTCAGATATGGGGTGGTATGGAGAGGAGAGAAGTACAGGGGGTCAGACATGGGTTGGTATTGAGAGGAGAGGAGTACAGGGGGTCAGACATGAGGTGGTATAGAGAGGAGTACAGGGGGGTCAGACATGGGGTGGTATGGAGAGGAGTGGGTGGGTCAGACATGAGGTGGTAGGGAGAGGAGTACAGGGGGTAAGACATGGGGTGGCATGGGGAGGAGTAGGAGGGTCAGTCATGGGGTGATATGGAGAGGAGTACAGGGGGTCAGATATGGGGTGTTATGGGAAGGAGAGGTGTACAGAAGGTCAGAGATGGGTTGGCATGGAGAGGAGTAGGGAGGTCAGACATGGGATAGTATGGATAGGAGAGGAGTACAGGGGGTCAGACATGGTTTGGTATGGAGAGGAGTAGGGGGGTCAGACATGGGGTGATATAGAGAGGAGTACAGGGGGTCAGACATGGGTGGTACGGAGAGGAGTACAGGGTGTCAGACATGGGGTGGTATGGAGAGGAGTACAGGGGGTCAGACATGGGGTGGAATGGTGAGGAGTATAGGGGGTCAGACATGGGTCGGTATGGAGAGGAGTAAAGGGGGTCAGAAATGGAGTGGTATAGAGAGGAGCACAGGGGTCAGACATGGGGTGGTATGGAGAGGAGTACAGGGGTCGGACATGGGGTGCTATGGAGAGAAGTACAGGGGGTCAGACAGGGGGTGTTATGGAGAGGAGCAAGGGGGCCAGACATGAGGTGGTATGGAGAGGAGTACAGGGGGTCTGACATGTGGTGGTATAGAGAGGAGTACAACCCTAACCCTAACCCTATCATTAACCCTAACCCCAACCCTAACACTAACCCTAATCCTATCCCTTATCCTAACCCCAACCCTACCCTAACCCTAACCCCAACCCTATCCCTAACCCTAACCTTATCCCTAATCCTATCCCTATCCCTAATCATAAACCAAACCCTATCCCTAATCCTAACCCCAACCCGATCCCTATCCCTAACTCTTACCCTATCCCTAACCCTATCCCTAACCCCATCCCTAACCCTAACCCCGACCCTAACACTATCCCTAACCCTAAACCCTATCAATAACCTTAACCCTAACCCTATCCCAAACCCTAACCGCAACCCTATCAATAACCCTAATCCTAACCCTATCCCTAATCCTTACCCTAACCCTATCCCTAACCCCAACCCTAACCCTAAACCTATCCCTAACCCCAATCTCAACCCCATCCCTAACCCTATCCCTAAACCTAATCCTAACCCTATCCCTAACCCTAACCCTATCCCTAACCCCAACCCTATCCCTAACCCTAACCCCAACCCCAACCCTATCCCTAACCCTATCCCAAACCCTATCCCTAATCCTATCCCTAACCCTAACCCTATCCCTAATCCTAACCCTAACCCTAACCCTAACCCCAACCCTATCCCTAACCCTAACCCTAACCCTAACCCTATCCCTAACCCCAACCCTATCCCTAACCCTATCCCTAACGCTAACCCTAAACCTAACCTAAGCCTATCCCTAACCCCAACCCTATCCCTAACCCTATCCCTAACGCTAACCCTAATCCTAACCCTAACCCTAACCCTATCCCTAACCTTAACCACTTGCCGACTGCTCACAGTATATTTACTGCGGCAGTCAGCCCCTCACAGGCAGAGCGACGTAGGTCTACGTCGCTAGCCTGTGAGGCTCTGGGGAGCGAGAGCGCGCCGCCGGAGGCGCTCTCCCGCTCCCGCTCGGTCACGGACCCCCCCGCGCGTGTGACCGGCAGACCCGATGTCCGCCGGTCACTCGGCGATCATCGGGGGAGAGGGAGAAAGGCAGGCGGCTAATGTAAACAAGCCGCCTGTCATTCTCCCGGTGTAGAAACAATGATCACACGGTTCTACTATGTAGGACCGTTGATCATTGTTCCTACACCTCAAGCCACAGCCAATCACAGTTAGAATCACGCCCCTAGGGACACACACAGCCCCTCCCTCTCAAATAAAGTTAACCCCTTCATTGCCAGTGTATTTTTACAGTAACAGTGCATATGTATAGCACTGATTACTGTAGAAATGTCACTGGTAACCCCAAAAGTGTCAAAAATGTCAGTCAAGGGTCCGATCTGTCCGCCGCAATGTCGCAGTACCGCAAAAAAACGCAGATCGCCGACATTACGCGTTAAAAAAAAAAACAAAAAAAATGACAGAAATCTTTCCCTTTGTTAGTAAACGCAATAATTTTTGCGCAAACCAATCAAAATACGCTTTTTGCGATTTTTTTTTACCAAACATATGTAGCATAAAACAAATTGGCAGAAAATATAAAAAAATGTGAAAAATATTGTTATTTTTGCAAAATTGTCGCTCTTTTTTTGTTTATAGCGCATGATCAAAAAATTGCACAGGTGATCAAATACCACCAAAAGAAAGCTCTGTTTGTGGGAAAAAAAGGAAGTCAAATTCGTTGAGGTACAGCGTTGCACGACCGCGCAATGGTCCGTTAAAGTCACGCAGTGTCGAATCGCAAAATACCCCCTGGTCAGGAAGGGGGCAAAATCTTCCGGGGCTTAAGTGGTTAACCCTAACCCTATCCTTAACCCTAACCCTATCCCTAACCCTAACCCCAACTCTATCACTAATCCTAACCCTAACCCTAATCCTTACCCTAACCCTATCCCTAACCCCAACCCTAAACCCTAACCCTAACTCTAACCCTAACCCTAACCCTAACCCTAACCCTATCCCTAACCCTAACCCTATGCCTAACCCTAACTCTATCATTAATCCTAACCCTAACCCTAACTCCAACCCTATCCCTAACCCTATCCATAACCCTGACCCTAACCCTATCCCTAATCCTATCCATAACCCTAACCCCAAACCCAACCCTATCCCTAACCCAAACCCTATCTCTAATCCTAACCCTATCCCCAATCCTAACCTTATCCCTAACCCAATCCCTAACCCCAATCCTTTCCATAAACCCAACCCTATCCCTAACCCTAACTCTATCCCTAACCCTATCCCTAACCCCCAACCCTTTCCCTAACCCTAACCCAATCCCTAACCCTATCCCTAAAACTAACCTTATCCCTAACTCTAACCCTAATCCCTATCCTTAATTCTAACCCTAACCCCAACCCTAACCCTAACCCCAGCCCTAACCCTAACCCCATCCCTAACCCTATCCCTAACCCCATCCCTAACCCTAACCCCATCCCTAACCCTATCCCTAACCCTAACCCTATCCCTAACCCTTACCCTAACCATATCCTTAATCCTAACCGTATCCCTAACCCATACCCCAATCCTGACCCTAACAATAACCCCGACCCCAACCTTAAACCTAACCTTAACCCTAACCCTATCCCAAACCCTAACCCTAACTGCAACCCTATCCATAACCCTATCCCTAACCCTATTCCTTACCCTAAATCTATCCCTAACCCCAACCCTAAACCCAACCCTATTTCTAACCCTAAACCTATCCCTAAACCCAATCTCAACTCCATCTCTATCTCTAACCCTATCCCTAACCCTATTCCTAAACCTAACCCCAACCCTATCCCTAATCCTAACCCTATCCCTAACCCTATCCCTATCCCTATCCCTAACCCTATAACTATCCCTAACCCCAACCCTAACCCCAACCCTATCCCTAATCCTAAACCTAACCCTATTCCTAACCTTAACCCCAACCTGATCCCTATCCCTTACCCTATCCCTAATCCTAACCCCAACCCTATCCCTAACCCTATCCCTAACCCTATCTCTAACCCTATCCTTAACCCTAAGCCTAACCCCCACCCTGACCCTAACCCTAACCCCGACCCCAACCCTATCCCTAACCTCATCCCTAACCTTATCCCTAACCCCAACCCTATCCCTAACCCTAACCCTATCCTTAACCACTTGCCTTCTGTGCACTTAAACCCCCTTCCCATCCAGGCCAATTTTCAGCTTTCAGCGCTGTCACACTTTGAATGACAATTGCGCAGTCATGCTACACTGTACCCATATGAAATTTTTATCATTTTTTTCACACAAATAGAGCTTTCTTTTGGTGGTATGTAATCACCTCTGGGTTTTTTATTTTTTACAAAAAAAAAGAATAAAGACAGAAAATTTTGAAAAAAAAAAAAGTTTTTCTTATTTTCTGCGAGTAAATTTTGAAAATAAATTTTTCTCCTTCACTGATGTGCGCTGATGAGGCGGCACTGATGGGCACTGATAGGCTGCACTGATGGGCACTGATGAGGTGGCACTTATGGGCACTGATGAGGTGGCACTTATGGGCACTGATGAGGAGGTACTAATATGCCGCACTGATGAGCACTGATAGGCGGCATTGATGGGCGGCACTGATGAGCACTGATAGGCGGCACTGATGAGCACTGATAGGTGGCACTGCTGGGCACTGAGAGGTGGCACTGCTGGGCACTGAGAGGTGGCACTGCTGGGCACTGAGAGGCGGCACTGACGGGCAGCACTGATGGGCACTGATAGGCGGTACTGATGGGCACTGGCGGATGGCACTGATGGACACTGACGGGTGGCACTGATGAGCGGCACTGATGGGCAGCACCATCAGTGCCCACACTCAGTGCCCATAGTGCTGCCAGTCAGTGCTCATCAGTGCCTAGATGAGCAGGCACTGATGGGCACTGACTGGCAGCACTATGGGCACTGATTGTGGGCATTGATGGGGGGCACTGATGGCGGGCACTGATGGGGGGGCAATTTGTGTATGTTTTTACGTTTAGTAATCAGGGCACTGGTGATCATTCCTGATCATTACATTCCTGTGTGTCCCCGGCGCTGTGAGGTTCCCCCTCCTTCCTCACACTGCAGGCTCTGTGTGAGGAAGGAGCGCCGGCGAAACATATGAGATCATCTCTCATTGGACGGCCCTATCACGTGGTGAATGGCCGCTGTGATTGGCCATTCACCGCGATCTGACACAGATTTTCCCCGCTGCGCTCTCGCGGGAGCGCGCGGGGAGCGGGTTACTGGGAGGCCTTATAAAGACGGCCTCCCGAAAATGTGAGTCCGTGCTGCAGCCGTATATAGGCTGTAGCGCGGATGGGGGGAGGTTAACCCTAACCCTAACCCCGACCAAAACCCTAACACTATGCCTAACCCTAACCCCTATCCCTAACCTTAACCCTAACCCTATCCAAAACCCTAACCCTAACCGCAACCCTATAAATAACCCTAATCCTAACCTTATCCCTAATCCTTACCCCAACCCTATCCCTAACCACAACCCTAACCCTAAACATATCCCTAACCCCAATCTCAACCCCATCCCTATCTCTAACCCTATCCCTAACCCTTACCCTATCCCTAACCCTGTCCTTCACCCTAACCCTATCCCTAAACCTAACCCTAAAACTAACCCTTTCCCTATCCCTAACCCCAACCCTATCCCTAACGCTAACCCTATCCTTAACCCTATCCCTAACCCTAACCCCAACCCTATCCCTAATCCCAACCCTATCCCTAATCCGTACCCTAACCCTAACCCTATCCCTAACCTTAACCCCAACCCTATCCCTAACCCTAAACCTAACCCTAACCTAACCCTAACCCTATCCCTAACCCTAACCCCAACCCTATCCCTAACAATATCCCTAATGCTAACCCCAACCCTATCCCTCACCCTAACCCTATCCCTAACTCTAACCCTATCCCTAATCCTAACCCGAACTCTAACCCTAACCCTATCCCTAATCCTAACCATTACCCTAACTCTAACCCTATCCCTATCCCTAACCTTAACCCTAACCCTATGCCTAACCCTTACTCTATTATTAATCCTAACCCTAACCCCAACCCTATCCTTAACCCTATCCCTAATCCTAACCCTATCCCTAACCCCAACCATAACCCTAAACCCAACCCTATCCCTTACCCTAAACCTAACCCTAATCCTAACCCAAACCTTATCCCTAATCCTAACCCTATCCCTAACCCAATCCCTAACCCCAACCCTTTCCCTAACCCCAACCCTATCCCTAACCCTAACCCTAACCCTATCCCTAACCCCCAACCCTTTCCCTAACCCTAACCCTATCCCTAACCCTAACCTTATCCCTAACTCTAACTCTAACCCTAATCCCTATCCCTACATCTAACCCTAACCCCAACCCTATCCCTTACCCCACCCCTAACCCTATCCCTAACCCTAACCCCATCCCTAACGCTATCCCTATCCCTAACCCTAACCTTAGCATATCACTAACCCTAATCCTAACCCTAACCCTATCCTTAACCCTAACCCTATCCCTAACCCTATCCCTAATCCTAACCCCAACCCTATCCTTAACCCTATCCCTAACCCTAACCCCAACCCTATCCCTATCCCTAACCCTATCCTTTACCCCAACCATAACCCTAAACCCTAACCCTATCCCTAACCCCAACCCTATCCCTAACCCTATCCCTAATGCTAACCCCAACCCTATCCCTCACCCTAACCCTAACAATAACTCTAACCCTATCCCTAACTCTAACCCTATCCCTAATCCTAACCCGAACTCTAACCCTAACCCTATCCCTAATCCTAACCATTACCCTAACTCTAACCCTATCCCTATCCCTAAATCTAACCCTAACCCCAACCCTATCCCTTACCCCACCCCTAACCCTATCCCTAACCCTAACCCTAACCCCATCCCTAACGCTATCCCTATCCCTAACCCTAACCTTAGCATATCACTAACCCTAATCCTAACCCTAACCCTATCCTTAACCCTATCCCTAATCCTAACCCCAACCCTATCCCTAACCCTATCCCTATCCTTAACACTATCCCTAACCCTAACCCCAACCCTATCCCTATCCCTAACCCTATCCTTTACCCCAACCATAACCCTAAACCCTAACCCTATCCCTAATCCTATCCCTAATGCTAACCCCAACCCTATCCCTCACCCTAACCCTATCCCTAACTCTAACCCTATCCCTAATCCTAACCCGAACTCTAACCCTAACCCTATCCCTAATCCTAACCATTACCCTAACTCTAACCCTATCCCTATCCCTAACCTTAACCCTAACCCTATGCCTAACCCTTACTCTATCATTAATCCTAACCCTAACCCCAACCCTATCCTTAACCCTATCCCTAATCCTAACCCTATCCCTAACCCCAACCATAACCCTAAACCCACTCGGTGTACATCTTGTGATATGTATGCGTTCCTCGGTCATGTGATCGAAGGCGAATACAAATGTGCAAAATGTGAGCACGTTGCTTCCCTGGAAGCTCAGGTCCTGAATCTAGGGAAGCAGCTGGCAACACTGAGACGAATGTCCATGCCGGAGGAGAGCCAGGATTGTACCAATCAGGTGCAGGCAGGGGTCTGCACAGAGGTGGGCGGAGTATCGGAGGTGCAGGCATCAGAGCAGAGTAGAGGGGTGACAGTTAGGAGGGGTAGAAGGGAACAAGGCAAGGAGGCTGATCCTGGGCTGGAGCACCCCAATAGATACGCCCCGTTGTGTGATGTTGGGGAAACCAGTCAGGGACCAGCATTGCTGGAGCAGAGCGACGCCCCTAGCTGCCAGGGGAAGAACTCCTCCAGTGAGGCTGGGAGAAAGGGAAAGGAAAGACAGGTGCTGGTGGTAGGGGACTCAATTATTAGAAGGGCAGACAGTGTAATCTGTGACCAAGACCGTGTGCGCCGAACAGTCTGTTGTTTGCCGGGCGCTCGGGTTCGGCACATAGCGGATCGGGTGGACAGATTATTGGGTGGGGCTGGGGAAGACCCAGCTGTCATGGTACACGTGGGTACCAATGACATAGGCAGAGGAAGACGGAGAGTCCTAAACGATTTCAGGGACTTAGGCGCTAAGTTGAGGACTAGGACCTCCAAGGTAATATTTTCCGAAATACTACCTGTACCTCGAGCCACACCAGAGAGGCAGCGGGAGATTAGGGAAGTTAACGAGTGGCTGAGGAGCTGGTGTAGTAAGGAGGGTTTCGGGTTCCTGGAGAACTGGGCCGACTTCTCAGTCGGTCACCGGCTCTTTGGTAGGGACGGATTGCACCTAAATGGGGTGGGTGCAGCCGTACTGGGTGCGAGGATGGCCGAAAAGTTAGAGGGGCTTTTAAACTAGGGAATGGGGGGGAGGGTACAGATGTAGAATTACCCAGTGGAAAGCAAGTTTCAGAGGGCAGAAATGGGGGCATTAGCGATAGGGTGTGCGGAGCTCCTATACCCAGGGTGGGTACGGGGAAAAATCAAGAGAGCAGCCTAAAAACATCAAAAGAGGATAAATATAACCGATCAAAATTACGAGGTTTGTATACCAATGCCAGAAGCCTGGCCAACAAGATGGGAGAGCTGGAGCTGCTGATATTTGAGGAGGACTTAGATTTTGTGGGGATAACTGAGACTTGGTTTGACAGCTCTCATGACTGGATGGCGTCAATTCAGGGGTATTCCCTTTATCGCAGAGATAGAGAAAGTAAAAAAGGGGGAGGGGTATGTTTGTATATTAAGAACAGTATACAGGTAAATATGAGGGATGATATTAATAATGGAGCTATGGACGAGGCAGAATCCCTATGGGTAGAGCTTCAAAGGGAAGGCACGGCGGGGAAGGTAATATTGGGCGTATGCTATAGGCCCCCCAACCAGAGGGAGGAGGGTGAGGCGGACCTCATGTTACAGATAGGATTGGCAGCAAGGATGGGAAATGTCATTATAATGGGGGACTTTAATTATCCAGATATAGACTGGGCAGAAGGAACCGCGCATTCAGCCAAGGCTCGGCAGTTCCTAAATGTTTTGCAGGACAATTTCATGGGTCAGATGGTGAATGCACCGACAAGAAGCAATGCGGTACTTGACCTACTGATTACCAACAATACAGACCTGCTCACGGATATAGAAATACGGGACAACTTAGGGAACAGTGACCATAGGTCAATTGGTTTCAGTATTAATTACAGTAATAGGAAACACAAGGGTAATATAAGGACGCTGAATTTCACAAGAGCCAATTTCCCTAAACTGCGCTCGCTGCTAGAAAATATCAAATGGGATAGAACCCTGGGAACAAAGAACACGGAGGAAAAATGGGAGTGCTTCAAGAGCATACTTAACAAGGGAGTGGGCCAGTGCATTCCACAGGGAAATAAATTTAAAAGAGCAAAACTAAACCCTGGGTGGCTAAACTCCAACATTAAAATGTATATTAGAGCTAAAGAAAAGGCCTTCAAAAAATACAAGACTGAGGGGTCATTGGCATCATTTAAGCACTACAAAGAGTGTAATAAGAAATGTAAAGATGAAATCAGGGCGGCTAAAATAGAACACGAGAGACATATAGCGGAGGAGAGCAAAAAGAACCCCAAGAAGTTCTTTAAGTATATAAACAGTAAGAAAGCCAGGCCAGAGCACATTGGCCCCATAAAAGATGATAAAGGAAAAATGGCCACTGAGGACAGAGAAAAGGCGGAAGTGTTAAATAATTTCTTTTCTTCAGTCTTCACAAAGGAATCGGGGGGCTACACGAAACCCGCTTGTAAGGCCGAACTAAATAATACACCTCAGGAAGTGCCGCCATGGCTAACAGAGGATAGACTTAGAGCTAAACTAGAGAAACTTAACATAAATAAATCCCCGGGACCGGATGGCTTGCACCCGAGGGTTCTTAATGAGCTCAGCCAGGTGATTGCCAGACCATTATTCTTGATCTTTAAGGATAGTTTACAGACGGGTATGGTGCCAGCTGATTGGAAAAAAGCCAACGTGGTACCAATATTTAAAAAGGGGCCGAGATATATCCCGGGTAACTATAGGCCGGTCAGCCTAACATCAGTAGTCTGCAAAATTTTGGAGGGGATGATAAGGGACCACATACAAGACTTTAGTAATGAAAATGGTATTATAAGTAGAAATCAGCATGGATTCATGAAAAATCGTTCGTGCCAAACCAATCTGTTAACCTTCTACGATGAAGTGAGCTGCCACCTAGATAAAGGTAAGCCTGTGGATGTGGTGTATCTGGACTTCGCAAAGGCCTTTGACACCGTTCCTCACAAACGCTTACTGTACAAACTAAGGAAGGTAGGTATGGATCATAAGGTGAGTACCTGGATAGAGACCTGGCTCCAGGGGAGAGTCCAGAGGGTGGTGATTAATGGGGAGTACTCGGATTGGGCGGGTGTGGAAAGTGGGGTCCCCCAGGGTTCTGTCCTGGGACCAATCCTGTTTAATTTATTCATAAATGATCTAGAGGAGGGGATATCTAGTACAATCTCAGTATTTGCAGATGATACTAAATTAGGCATGCCAATATCTTCTATGCAGGATGTGGAAATCTTGCAAGCAGACCTGAACAAAATAACGGGGTGGGCAACCACATGGCAGATGAGGTTTAATGTAGAAAAATGTAAAGTAATGCACTTGGGTGCCAGAAACCAGAAAGCAAGCTATTCACTAGGGGGTGAACCTCTGGGTGAGTCTAGGATGGAAAAGGACTTGGGGGTACTGGTAGACAACAGGCTTGGCAGTGGCATGCAATGCCAAGCCGCCGCAAGCAAAGCCAACAGAATACTGGGATGTATAAAAAGGGGGATTCACTCCAGAAATAAAGAGATTATTCTCCTGCTCTACAAGACTCTGGTCCGGCCACATCTGGAGTATGCTGTCCAGTTCTGGGCACCGGTCCGCAGGAAGGATGTGCTGGAACTGGAGAAAGTCCAGAGGAGGGCAACAAAAATAATTAGGGGAATGGAGGACATCGGCTATGAGGAAAGACTACAAGCACTGAACCTATTCTCTCTGGAGAAGAGACGATTGAGGGGGGATATGATATCAATGTACAAATACTGTACTGGCGACCCTAGCATAAGGAACAAACTATTCAGAGAAAGGGAATACAATAAGACACGTGGCCACTCACTAAAACTTGAGGAAAGGCGGTTTAACCTTAAAGTGCGTAAGGGGTTCTTCACTGTAAGAGCGGTAAGGATGTGGAATTCTCTTCCACAAGCAGTCGTATCAGCGGGGAGCATAGATAGTTTCAAAAAACTATTAGATGTACACCTTAAAGACCACAACATACAGGGGTACACAATGTACGGTTAAAAGCAAACACACACGCATCATGGGTTGAACTGGATGGACTTGTGTCTTTTTTCAACCTCACTAACTATGTAACTATGTAACTATGTAACCCTATCCCTTACCCTAAACCTAACCCTAATCCTAACCCAAACCTTATCCCTAATCCTAACCCTATCCCTAACCCAATCCCTAACCCCAACCCTTTCCCTAACCCCAACCCTATCCCTAACCCTAACCCTATCCCTAACCCCCAACCCTTTCCTTAACCCTAACCCTATCCCTAACCCTAACCTTATCCCTAACTCTAACTCTAACCCTAATCCCTATCCCTAAATCTAACCCTAACCCCAACCCTATCCCTTACCCCACCCCTAACCCTATCCCTAACCCTAACCCCATCCCTAACGCTATCCCTATCCCTAACCCTAACCTTAGCATATCACTAACCCTAATCCTAACCCTAACCATATCCTTAACCCTATCCCTAATCCTAACCCTAACCCTATCCCTAATCCTAACCCCAACCCTATCCCTAACCCTATCCTTAACCCTATCCCTAACCCTAACCCTAACCCCAACCCTATCCTTTACCCCAACCATAACCCTAAACCCAACCCTATCCCTAACCCTAACCCCAACATTATCCCTAACACTATCCCTATCACTAACCCTATCCCTAACCCTAACCCCAACCCTATCCCTAAACCTATCCCTAATACTAACCCTAACCCTAACCTTTTTTTTTTTTAATTTATATCTTTATTGGTGATTTTTTATATATACATACATTTCAAACAAACATTGTCATGATCTGACCAAACCCCACCCCTTACCTCCCCCTCCCTCCTCCCCCCAATTAAACCAAAAAAAACAAAAAACAAAAAAAAAAAAAAACAGAAAGAAAGTTTTTATACTTTTATACACTCATTCCCAACATTTCTTCGTATGAAGATGTATTCCATACTATATTACCGTACGCCAGAAGGGGTATGGGGACCGTCCCCCCGCGGCCTGGACCTGGCTCCGCCCAGGATGACCCTCTCTTAAACTCCCTTTAAGAAGAATTGGCTTCCAAGTATTGCACCCAGGGTCTTCATCTCAACTTAATTTGATCCTCTGAATTTCCCAATATGGCGGACAGTTCTTCCATCTTAAAAATCTCGTTGACCTTCCCACACCACAACTCGTAAGTTGGGATCACTGTCTGTTTCCAGAAAATAGGTATGCATGCCCTTGCTGCATTCAACAGACGCAGAGTCAGGGACTTCCTGTAGCTCCGCACTGAGCTTCCTGTCAAATGCAGCAAGCACAACGCGGGGTCCTCTAGTATATCCACGTTGGCTATATGTTTTATAGCCACTGCTATCTTATTCCAAAATGGCTGCACTCTTTTACATCCCCAAAAAATATGTACCATATTTCCATCCTCCAATCCACACCGCCAGCATTTTCCTGAGACCGCCTCTTTTATTCTGTGTAATAGTGATGGGACTCTATACCATCTGGTTAGAATTTTATACCCTGTCTCTTGGATCTTACAATCTAGTGACGATTGGTGAACTAATCTCAGGATCTTATTTATCTGCTCTTTTGACCACACGGTGTTTAACTCCTGCTCCCATTTTTGGATAAACGGCAATTGTTGGTCTCCCTCTTCTTCTGACAATTGTGTATAGAACCTTGAGATCAAATGGCCCGTCGCTTTACCTTTTCTACACATATTTTCCAGATCTGTTAGCTCTCGTGGTGCATACCCTTTCTGCCGAACTGATCTAATATAATTATACAACTGATAAAGGCTGAAATAATCTAGCGATTCTCCTGCACCTGTCCTAAGTTCTTCTAGGGAGGGCATAGGCCCATTTTGCCATATATCACCTAGGCGCCTTTTACCATTCTGAGCCCACCTACGGAGTCTGGCATTTATACACCCCGGGGGAAAATCCGGGTTCCCCAAGATCAGTGTCATCGGAGATATACCCGGGGCTACCCTCCAATGCGACTGAATTCTCTTAGTTTCTTTTATAGTCGCTCCCACTGTAGGATGTTTGAGAATAGCGTCTTTTGATTCGAACACCGACCATGGGGCTGGGGGGGTTAGCTGACCTGCTTCCTCATTCTCTAAATCCACCCATCGTTTGGTAAGTTTATTGCAGTGCCAGTCTACCACCCTTACTATATGGACCGCCCTGTAATATCTCGGGATATCTGGTAATCCCATCCCACCTCTTACTTTGGGTAAGGCCAACGTCTGCATCTTAATTCTCGGGGATTTGTTTGCCCAAATATAGGCGCGGAGTATGCCCTTGATTGATTGAAAGAATTCTTTTGGAACTGCTATTGGAATTGTCTGCATTAAATACAAAATACGGGGTAACACATTCATTTTAATAACGCTACAGCGCCCAAACCACGTCACTGCCAACAGCTGCCATATTCTAAGATCTGCTTTAATCTTTCCTACAAGCGGAAGGTAATTCTTTCTATAGAGATCCGCGGGATCTGCCGTTAACTGTATCCCTAAGTATTTCAGCGTATCTGAGGCCCATTGAAACGGGAACGCTGTTCGAAGTGCTCTCTCTTCTTGGTCAGATAACGATATGTTGAGTGCCGATGATTTAGTTACATTAATTTGATAATTAGAGAACCCACTGTATGTTTTCAGGGCGTCTAGAATATTTGGTAATGAAAGAGAAGGGTTAGTAGCAAAAAACAGCAGGTCATCCGCAAACGCGGCCACCTTGTGTTGTTCCCCCCCGCTTTGGATTCCCGCTATATCCGGAGAACTCCGAATTCTGCACAATAGGGGTTCCAGACACACCACGAATATAAGCGGGGATAGAGGGCACCCCTGCCGTGTGCCATTAGAGATAGGGAAGTAACTCAACCTCCATTCATTTACCCTAACCGCAGCCGTAGGGACCGTATAAAGTGCCAGTATAAATTGCAGCATTTGTGGTCCCAGGCCTATGTATGACAGGGTGGCCCGGATAAAATCCCACGCCACCCTGTCAAAGGCCTTTTCCGCATCTGCTGTGAAGAGAACCATCTTCTTCCGTGATGTACGTGCCCGAGGTATTAAATCTATGGCTCGGATTGTATTGTCCCGGGCCTCCCGGGTAGGAATAAAGCCCACTTGGTCGAAATGGACCAAGTCTGCCATATATGGTAAGAGCCGATTTGCTAATATTCTTGCGTATAGTTTCGTGTCTACATTTATCAAAGATATCGGGCGATAGCTGCCGCAACACAGGGGGTCCTTCTCCTCTTTAAGTATTAGAGTAATGTGCGCCCGTAAAGAATCCAACGGGAATGCCGCTCTTCTTCCCACTTCATTGAAATGTGATAGTAGGGGGTTCTTTAAACGCTCCCCAAATTTCTTGTTATAACTTAAAGTAAAGCCATTTGGGCCAGGTGCCTTATGTGCCTTGGTCTGTGAAATCTCAGCGGCCAGCTCTTCCCCCGATATCTCGCCTTCCAAAGTCAGTACTTGGTCCTCTGAAAGTGTACGCATGCCCGGGTCTCGTAAATACTCCTCTATCTGCTTCCCCTTTTCTGGACTTTTCTTGCTCCCTATTTCCGGTAGGTTATATAGTGACCGATAGAAAGAGCAGAACTCTTCTGCTATGTCAGCTGAAGTGTGAACCTCCCCACCTTTTGAATTTCTAAGACGTAAAATTTGAGTTTGTCTTTTTGGGCCCCTCAATGCTCGTGCCAGCATCGCCCCTGGTTTATTTGCGTATTCATACAGGTGTCTTTTCAACCTTAACATATTTCGTACTGTCTTTTGAAAAAGTATCTGATTCAATTCCTCTCTTACCCGCATGAGAGGGATCAAGTGAGCTTCCGCAAGCGTTCTCTTATGCTGTCTACTCAGATGTTCAATTTTAGTTACATATTCTTTAATTTTCGCCTCTCGCTCTCTTTTACGCTGTGCACCCAACTGTATCAGAACCCCTCTTATCACGCACTTGTGCGCTTCCCAGATCGTGGAAGGTGAGAGCGACTCCGATGTATTTTCCAAAAAGTAGTTATGTAACGCCTCCTCTATCTTCCCCTCCGTTTCCGAGGATTGTAATAAGGCCTCATTTATGCGCCATGATCTTGGACTACAGTTTTTTGATTCCCAATCTATACTCACATACACCGGAAAATGGTCAGAGATTGAAAAATCCCCGATATCTGAGTCTGTCACTAACGGCAGGTCTGCCTGGGTAACCAGGATTCTGTCTATCCTACTATATGCCTTGTGGATTGGAGAATAGAAAGTGTAATTTCTCTCCCCTGGGTGCATCAACCTCCATGGGTCGATGAGGCCCAGGAGGGAGATCTCTTTTTGTAGCCTTCGTAATTTAGCAAATGACATATATGAACTTCTTTTGGAGGTATCCAACAGAGGTTCTGGGGCATAATTAAAGTCACCTCCCATCACTAAATGCCCTTCTCGGAATTCCAAGACAACTGGAATCATTTTCTGTAAAAATATTACATGCTCATAGTTGGGAAAATAGACATTTACGAGGGTAACCTCGACCCGTCCTATCCACCCCTTCACCAACACGAACCTACCCATTGGGTCAGCCAATTCTTCTTTCAGGGTCCAATTCATAGCACTTGATATTAAAATGCTCACACCCTTTGATTTAGCAATAGGGGATGTAGCGTGGTAAACCCATGGAAAGTCTTTATTGTACAATTTTGGTACTGCATCTTTGCGGAAGTAGGTCTCCTGAATGAAAGCTATTTGTGTAGCATCTCGTTTTAGATCTCCCATAAGTCTCCTACGCTTCTGTGGGGTTGATAGTCCCCTCACATTATAGGTCGTAATCTTACAACCTGCTGCCCCCCCCTGGGTCGCCCCACCTCCAGCCACCATTGTGGAACGGTCCCCTGCCCCCTATGGCCACACAACCTATGCGAGAAAAAAAAAAAATTTAAAAAATAATTAAAAAAAAATTAGTAAAAAAAAAAAAATTTGACAAGAAAAGAAACCCCCCTTCACCCACACAAGTATGTATATACTGTTTAATACCCACTACCCCTACCCCCCTCTAATGGTTATCTAAACCAGCGCAACCAGGCGCTATCTACTGAGGGGGCCGTGGTTCCCAAAACCCCACGAGCAAGCCACTGTACCTGGACACTCTCCTTCAAGAACACAAGAGGGAAGAAAAAAGAAGAAAAGGCTGGGCTCCAAAAATTGGAGCTAAGAAAATGGGCTCTACTCCCTCTCACCCCTACCGTAGTGGTAAGGATGTAGTCCCTATCTTATCCCTGGCAGACAGTAAAACTATAAATTTAAAGTGTCCAACTAGAGGAGCTCTAACTCGGCGGACGATCGCCTCCCTTCACATAATGTCAATGTCCTACTCCCCCCCCCCCCCGCCCCAGAGACCCCCTCTTACGCCTCCCGATCTAGTCAAACTACCCAGAGCCAGGTCGCAGATAAAGGGGACTTAATTGCTACATAGTCAGATCCCTTGCTTGTGCCTTCTACTCCTATCACTCTATGGATTCCCCTCCCCCTCCCCCCATCTCCTTTCCTGAGGGCCCCGGGGCCCCCTCACCCCCCCCTTCTGCAAAACATCTACCCTCCCCTCAACTTTATCTTAACCCTTCAGACTTGCGCTAGGTCCTGGGAGGATCTCTCTTACTCACTTCTAGTTGCTATTAACCATAACTATTCCCAGAGTCACTATATCCTCTGTATACACCCTAATAGTGATATAAATTCGGTATTATTAAGTCTCACACATATCTTCTTTTTTATGTCTTAAGCGTGTCCCGCACGAAGTGAGGGAACACTCTCGAATTACCTCTACCTCAGTGCCCCCTTCCCTCTTAACCCTTAAGATCGTGCTCCGGCCCTCCATGGCTGGCAGGGGCATGAATAGAAACAAAACAAAAAAAAAAAATTTATATAAAAAAAAAACAGAAAAAAAAAACACCTTGTGAAGTTATTGTTGATTTCTACAGATACAAATATATAATATCCAACTTTCCTGTGAAAAAAAAAAAAAATCCAAAAACGCACACCACAAATCTCCCATAAGAAAGACATGAAAAGCATGGAAAAATAACACAAATCACACTAAAAGTAACCCCCCCCCCCCCCTTCGAGGGTGACTCAAATAGTAAGGACATATAAAAAGTAAAACAGAAAAAATGCAGAAAAAACGCCCATATCTTGACAAAGCAAATGTTCGAGGCGGGTGTGGGGATACCAGGGACCTCCACACATCTTAACTTTCCCCCCTCCCAGAAAGAGAGGGAGAAGAGGAGATAGGGAGAACCCCAGAAACAAACAAAAGAAAAAAAAAAACGCATGGGAAAAACCGGGAAAAAAAAATAAAAACATGGAATAGGCCACGAACCTGTGTGCAGCACTTTTAGGTTCGTTGTATTAATGTCTCCTTGTCCTGAGCATCTGTTTTGCTCCCACACCTATCTGCTCCCAATTTCACCCATGTTGTATGGCTTAATTCATGTAATAGTTCACGGAGTTTCCTAGGACATCCATCCAGTCACTCACATGGATTGGGGCGCACCCCAAAAATGTAAAGAGCCCGGGGAGCTGGTCTGGCCATTTCAATAAGAACGTTTCTCTGTCTTTCACCACTTTCAAATGAAAGGGGTGTCCCCAAAAATAGGTTGCTCCCACTTTTCTTATGACCTCTAGGAGGGGTTTAATTGCGGCTCTCATCTTTAGGGTCCCCCGTGAAAGATCTGGCAACAGTTTCAGCTGAGAACCTTCATACTCAATCTGCCCTTTTGCCCATGCTTGTCTCATTATGTCTTCTTTAAGTGAAAACAGGTGAATCCTAACCAGGACATCTGGGATTAGTTCTGTTACCGTCCTTCGGGGCGCTTTAACCCTGTGCACTCTGTCAATTTCCATTTTTTCCATTTGGGGTCTCTCCAACACACCATTCAAAATACCCACTACCGTGGTTCTGAGCTCTGGGCCCTTTACGGATTCAGGCAAGCCCCGCAGTCGAATATTATTCCTCCGGCTGCGGTTCTCGGCATCATCCTGCTGCAGCCGCAACCAGGTGACTTGTTTTTGCAACTGCGCTCGTGAACTTTCTAATTCAGAGATTCTGACTTCAAAATCACATTGTACTGTCTCTGTATTCACCAGTCTGCCTTCAATTTGGTCAACTTTTTGTTTTAAACCACATATTTCCATTTTAATGTCACTCACGATTGCTGCAGCCATGTCTTGGATATCCTGTTTCGTCGGGATCAGCTTTACAAACTCACTCCACTCCGCTGTTGATGGTATTTGGGGCTGTTGCGGCATAGTCAGGGATTCTTTAGGCTCTTCGTTCCTTTGTTCATGCGATATATCCATTACTAAAGGCTTCTTCCCACCAGAAGAGACCCCCAGTAGATTGAGTGTTTGTAGCTTTGGGCCCTTTCTGCTGAACTGCCATTCCTGAGTTTGTTTGGCATTTCTGTGATGCCTTGGTCCCAACAGTGCCACTGTGCGTCTCAGAAAATAAGAGGTGATGTCTGTCCTTTTCTCTAGGGCTTGCTTCTGCTCCGGGCTGGCTGCTTGAGTCATATATACAGGGGAGACCAGCGACCTCCGCATCTACTGTCCCAGCTGGCACTCGACCACGGTCTTTCACCCTATGCTGTACCTCTCTCACTCTGAGGCAGGGTCCCGCACATTCAGCGTATGACCGCCTGCTTCCTTGCCACCACCGCTGCTTTATGGCTCCCCGAGCCTGGATTTCCCCATTACCGTCCTCCGTGAGCCTCGGGCCCCACTCTGCACGTAGGTGGGGGGGGGGGAGAGCCGACTCACTCATTGCACGGCGCTCTCTTCCACCAAGCAGATCTCCTCACTTCTCGGCCTCTCATGGAGCCATTGACGAACCACGCCCTCCCTAACCCTAACCTTAACCCTAACCCTATGCCTAACCCTATCCCTAATCCTAACCCTAACCCCATCCCTATCCCTATCCCTATCCCTAACCCTAACCCTAACCTCAACCATAACCATAAACCCAACCCTAACCCTAACCCTATCCCTAACCCTATCCCTAATCCTAACCCTTAACCGAAACGCTAACCCTACCCCTATCCCTAATAGGGATGATCGAACTTTTGAAAAGTTCGGTTCGGCCAGAACACCCGAATTTCCCGAAAGTTTGGTTCAGATTCCTGGACCCCATTGAAATCAATGGGACCCGAACTCCGGGAATCAAAAAACACAATTTTGAAGCCCTAAAACCAAATAGATGCCCCTAAAAAGTGCTTAGGGTTCTGGGTCATGTCCCAGGGACTATGAATCAGGCAAAAAAAAGTTCTTAAAAATTGTCGTTTTTGATTGAGAGCCAATTATTGAAAAAATTATTGAAAAAAAAATGAGATTTCTTTGGATTTATTGTCTGGGGGCTCTAAAAAAGTGTACACGTGAAGTTTCAGCTCTGTAGCATGTACAGAACCAGAATTACAGCATGCCAAACCTTCAAAAATGACTTTTTTGCTTAGCGGTGTCTTTCTTTTGCTCCTAATCAACTGCACTGCCAATGTGTATGATGGGGACTGTCAGGGAACTTCCCACAAGAGAGCTGGATCTTCCGCCCACACTAATGCAGCGACGCCCAGTGGCCTATTTAAACCAGCCTGCTCCAGCCATTAGTTGCTGGATGATCTTCAGCTTCCTGTTTCCTGAGTTCCTGTTCCTGTTTACTTGGATTACCTGTTATCGACCCGGCTTGTCTCACCTGTCTTGTCTCTCCTCCTGGCTCCGACCATCGGCTTGTTTACCCACTCTGCTTCAGTCTGCTGTTCCCGTGTATGACCCCCGGCTTGCTCCTACGGACTCCTCTACTGCTTGATGAACTGTGTTTGACCCCTTGGCTTGATCTTGACCTCGCTCTTGTCGCACGCCTGGCTACCTTCTCCAGTCACCTTCAAGGCATCCTGCATTTCAGCACGCACTACGTGTCTACAACCACCGCAGTCACCTCTTTACCGGAGCTTGCCGCAGCTGGCGACCCCTGTTCCTTTGGGCACAGCATTCTCTGTCTCCACCTCCAGGGGTGCCTTGCACTTAGCCCTCTCAGCACCTCAGCCTCTGATCAGGTACGTGATAGTATCATCCAGCCAGAATATGTCAGAGGCCGACAGAGGTGCTTCCCAGCTCGAGGCTCTGTGCCAGCAAGTCGCAGCCCTCACCCAAGCAGTGACCAACCTACAGGACGGGTACTTCCAGTTGGAGGGTCGTTTACAGAACTTGGCAGTATCTTCCGCAACTACAGCTCCTCCTTCTGCAGGTCTTGCATCAGCCTCACTGACTCCGGAGCGTCACTCACCCACTCCCATGATGATGGCTCCTCCTCCTGAACCCAGGGTGCCCACTCCAGAGCGTTTTTCCGGCGATCGGAGGAAGTTCAGGGCTTTTAAGAATGCCTGTTCTCTCTACCTGGCTCTGCAACCAAGGACCTTCTCCCTGGAAACAGTTAAAGTGGTATTTGTCATCTCTCTGCTATCCGATGAACCGCAGTCCTGGGCTCATCACCTGTTGGAACAAAAAAGTCCTGTCATCAACACTTTGGACACCTTTTTTGAAGCCATGGGCCAACTATATGATGACCCACAACGCAGGGCCACTGCAGAGGCCACTCTCCATACCTTACAGCACGGGAGGCGCCCTGCTGAAGACTACACTGTGGACTTCCGCAAATGGTCATTGGATACTGAATGGAACGATGCCGCCCTCAGGCACCAGTACCGACTTGGCCTATCTGAGGCCCTCAAAGATGAGCTGGCACGAGTAGAAAGCCCCACCAGTTTGGAGGGCCTCATTCAGCTCGCCATCCAACTGGACAGACACCTGCGGGAGCGGCGATCTGAACGTGTTCAGTCCTTCCGGCCTTCCTGGATGCAACCTAAGGTCCCAGTTGTCCCTGCACCTATTCCAGCCACAGCAGCCTCCTCTGAAGGAGAACCTATGCAAATTGGCATGGTTCGTTCTGCCCTGACCTCTGATGAGAGACTCCGCCGCAGGCGGGCTAACCTCTGCCTCTACTGTGGGGAGGCCGGACACTTTCTCCGCAACTGCCCTGTGAGGCCCAGTAAGTCTTCCCCACACAACTCCATGTATCAGCAAGTCCCAGGATCTTCCCTTACTCATCTTGCAATATTACAATTTTGAAGCCCTAAAACCAAATAGATGCCCCTAAAAAGTGCTTAGGGTTCTGGGTCATGTCCCAGGGACTATGAATCAGGCAAAAAAAAGTTCTTAAAAATTGTCGTTTTTGATTGAGAGCCAATTATTGAAAAAATTATTGAAAAAAAAATGAGATTTCTTTGGATTTATTGTCTGGGGGCTCTAAAAAAGTGTACACGTGAAGTTTCAGCTCTGTAGCATGTACAGAACCAGAATTACAGCATGCCAAACCTTCAAAAATGACTTTTTTGCTTAGCGGTGTCTTTCTTTTGCTCCTAATCAACTGCACTGCCAATGTGTATGATGGGGACTGTCAGGGAACTTCCCACAAGAGAGCTGGATCTTCCGCCCACACTAATGCAGCGACGCCCAGTGGCCTATTTAAACCAGCCTGCTCCAGCCATTAGTTGCTGGATGATCTTCAGCTTCCTGTTTCCTGAGTTCCTGTTCCTGTTTACTTGGATTACCTGTTATCGACCCGGCTTGTCTCACCTGTCTTGTCTCTCCTCCTGGCTCCGACCATCGGCTTGTTTACCCACTCTGCTTCAGTCTGCTGTTCCCGTGTATGACCCCCGGCTTGCTCCTACGGACTCCTCTACTGCTTGATGAACTGTGTTTGACCCCTTGGCTTGATCTTGACCTCGCTCTTGTCGCACGCCTGGCTACCTTCTCCAGTCACCTTCAAGGCATCCTGCATTTCAGCACGCACTACGTGTCTACAACCACCGCAGTCACCTCTTCACCGGAGCTTGCCGCAGCTGGCGACCCCTGTTCCTTTGGGCACAGCATTCTCTGTCTCCACCTCCAGGGGTGCCTTGCACTTAGCCACAAGGGAAGCCCTCTCAGCACCTCAGCCTCTGATCAGGTACGTGATAGTATCATCCAGCCAGAATATGTCAGAGGCCGACAGAGGTGCTTCCCAGCTCGAGGCTCTGTGCCAGCAAGTCGCAGCCCTCACCCAAGCAGTGACCAACCTACAGGACGGGTACTTCCAGTTGGAGGGTCGTTTACAGAACTTGGCAGTATCTTCCGCAACTACAGCTCCTCCTTCTGCAGGTCTTGCATCAGCCTCACTGACTCCGGAGCGTCACTCACCCACTCCCATGATGATGGCTCCTCCTCCTGAACCCAGGGTGCCCACTCCAGAGCGTTTTTCCGGCGATCGGAGGAAGTTCAGGGCTTTTAAGAATGCCTGTTCTCTCTACCTGGCTCTGCAACCAAGGACCTTCTCCCTGGAAACAGTTAAAGTAGTATTTGTCATCTCTCTGCTATCCGATGAACCGCAGTCCTGGGCTCATCACCTGTTGGAACAAAAAAGTCCTGTCATCAACACTTTGGACACCTTTTTTGAAGCCATGGGCCAACTATATGATGACCCACAACGCAGGGCCACTGCAGAGGCCACTCTCCATACCTTACAGCACGGGAGGCGCCCTGCTGAAGACTACACTGTGGACTTCCGCAAATGGTCATTGGATACTGAATGGAACGATGCCGCCCTCAGGCACCAGTACCGACTTGGCCTATCTGAGGCCCTCAAAGATGAGCTGGCACGAGTAGAAAGCCCCACCAGTTTGGAGGGCCTCATTCATCTCGCCATCCAACTGGACAGACGCCTACGGGAGCGGCGATCTGAACGTGTTCAGTCCTTCCGACCTTCCTGGATGCTACCTAAGGTCCCAGTTGTCCCTGCACCTATTCCAGCCACAGCAGCCTCCTCTGAAGGAGAACCTATGCAAATTGGCATGGTTCGTTCTGCCCTGACCTCTGATGAGAGACTCCGCTGCAGGCGGGCTAACCTCTGCCTCTACTGTGGGGAGGCCGGACACTTTCTCCGCAACTGCCCTGTGAGGCCCAGTAAGTCTTCCCCACACAACTCCATGTATCAGCAAGTCCCAGGATCTTCCCTTACTCATCTTGTTCTCCATGTCTCCCTACAGGTAGCGAAAGGGGAGGTCCGACTCCCAGCAATAATTGACTCTCGGGCATGTAGTTGCTTCATGGATGTAACCCTTGCTAAGGACTTCCGGATTCCTATTCAGACTAAAGAACTTAAACTCAAGGTCCAGTTGGCCGACGGTACCACTCCTCGATCCGGGCCTGTTACTCACGAGACGGTACCTATTCTTACCATTACTGACTCTGGCCATCAAGAGTTCCTGAAGTTTGATATTTTATGTTCCCCCATGTTCCCCATAATTCTGGGGATACCATGGTTGCAGGCACACAACCCGCAGATAGACTGGATCCGAAGGGAGATCTCCTTTGGGTCCCCTACTGCCTTCAGCACTGTCTGATGCCCAAACCTGTGTCTCCTTTCAGTTGCCTGACCGTCCAGCCAGTCTCCGACTCCAGCCAGGACGTTCCTCCAGTTTACCATGATTTTCTGGACGTCTTTGACAAAAAGAAGGCCGATATACTACCACCTCATCGCCCCTACGACTGCCCTATCGAGCTATTACCTGGTGCAGAAGTTCCCTTTGGAAGGATTTTTCCACTTTCAGAGACTGAGCTTGAGGTGTTGCGCCAGTACATTGATGAAAACCTAAAAAAGGGATTCATCCGCCCCTCATCTTCTCCAGCTGGCGCCGGAATTTTCTTCGTAGAAAAGAAAGATCATACCCTCAGACCCTGTGTGGATTACAGAGAGCTCAATAAAATCACAATTAAAAACCGGTACCCTCTTCCGCTTGTTCCTGAGCTCTTTCAGAGGTTCCGTACCGCCCGGGTCTTTACTAAATTGGACTTGCGCGGTGCCTACAATCTAGTACGCATTCGCGAGGGCGATGAATGGAAAACAGCCTTTCGAACACGTTTTGGGCATTTTGAGTACCTGGTTATGCCTTTTGGTCTATGTAATGCTCCAGCTACCTTTCAGCACTTCGTGAATAATATCTTTAGAGAATACCTGGATAACTTCATGATTGTGTACCTGGACGACATTTTTGTCTTCTCCCCTACCCTGGAACTACATAGAATCCATGTCAAGAAAGTGCTGTCCACACTAAGGGTACACGGACTCTATGCAAAAGCAGAGAAGTGTTCCTTTGAAAAGACTTCTATACAATTTTTGGGTCTGATCATTTCCATTGATGGGGTAGCCATTGACCCCCAGAAGGTATCTGCCATCCTGGAGTGGCCAGCTCCCACGGACAAAAAGGGCATTCAGAGGTTCGTAGGGTTTGCGAATTTCTATCGGAGGTTCATCAAGGACTTTTCTGGCATTATCGCCCCGATTACCCAGCAAACCCGCCAACACTGCCGCTTCCAGTGGTCCCAAGAGGGTCAAGAGGCTTTTGATAAATTAAAGGCGTTATTCACTTCTGCCCCTGTCCTGCAGCATCCCGACCCCGCCCTGCCCTACGTACTGGAGGTTGATGCATCTGAAGTCGCCACAGGGGCCGTCCTATCTCAACGTCTGGGCCCTAAAGCACTATTGCATCCAGTGGCTTTCTTCTCCCGAAAGCTCTCTCAGCCGGAAAGGAACTATGATGTTGGGGATCGGGAACTGCTGGCCATCAAAGTCGCTCTGGAGGAGTGGAGATATCTCCTGGAGGGTGCAGCGCACCCAATTATGATATTCACCGACCATAAGAACTTGGAGTATCTCAGATCTGCCAAGCGCTTGAGACCACGACAGGCCAGGTGGGCCTTGTTTTTCTCAAGGTTTAATTTTCACCTCACCTATCGCCCAGGATCCAAGAATGGTAAAGCGGATGCTCTGTCACGAATGTTCCCTGAGACCCCAAATACTGCCACCCCCAGCACCATTCTGTCTCCCCAGAACTTTCTTCTTATCCAGCCTGATCTAAGGGCCACCCTGGAACAGGTTTCTGCCCGGTGCCCTGAGTCCGAAATCCCCACACTTAGAAGGCAGGAAGGTCTTTTGTGGCACAGGGATAAGATTTTTGTACGCGAGGGAGCCAGAGTCCAGGTTCTTAAAACGTTCCACGACCACCAGCTGGCAGGCCATTTTGGGGTCCGCAAGACATTAGAACTGATCCAACGTTCCTATTGGTGGCCCAACCTTAGACAGGACTGCAAAGACTATGTAAGTTCTTGTACGACCTGTACCCGAAGTAAAGGAAGTCTCACGCAGACTTGGGGCTTGCTAAGACCTCTGCCTGTTCCGGACCAGCCTTGGAGGATGTTGTCTATGGACTTTATTGTAGAATTACCCCCTTCTGAAGGTTTTTCCACTATCCTGGTAGTAGTAGACCGCTTATCAAAGATGGCACACTTCCTGCCTATGGTGGGCACTCCCTCAGCCATGGACACAGCACATATCTTCATCAAGGAGATTGTAAGGCTACATGGCGTACCAAACAGTATTGTCTCGGACAGGGGGGTACAATTCACCTCTCGATTCTGGAGGGCCCTCTGCAAGGCTTTGGATATCAAGATTTGCCTATCTTCTGCCTATCACCCCCAGAGCAATGGCCAAATGGAGAGAATAAATCAAACGTTGGAACAATACCTTCGTTGTTTTTCTTCCTTCTCACAGGATAATTGGGTGGCCTTACTGCCCTGCGCAGAGTTTGCTTACAATAACTCTATTCATGCTACCACCAACCAATCCCCATTCTGGGCCAATTACGTCTTTCACCCCTCTTTTTTACCCAACTCTGTACCAGAAGCAACGGTACCCGCGGTTCAGGATAGATTAACCTTTATCCAAGAGAACTACCTAACCCTCCAGACAACCATGCATAAAGCGCAGGAAGATTATAAGAGGTCATATGACAAGAAGAGAAAGGAGAATCCAGCCTTGAAAGTGAGGGATGAAGTGTGGCTCTCCACAGCAAACCTCAAACTACCCTGCCCATCACGGAAGTTGGGTCCAAGGTACATTGACCCTTTCAAAATCAAGAAGGAAATCAACCCTGTAGCCTTCGAACTTTCCTTACCGGATTCCTACAGGATCCATCCTGTTTTTCATATCTCCTTGCTCAAGTCTGCCTCTTCTGGCCCTTTCTCAGGAAGGGGTGATCCACCTCCACCTCCCATCTCGGTGGGTGAGGAATTTGAGTATGAGGTAGAGGCCATCCCAGACTGCCGAAAGAGGGGAAGACAGGTCCAATACCCGATTAAGTGGAAAGGGTATTCACCTGAGGAAAGTTCATGGGAGCCTGCAAATAACGTTCATGCCCCCAAACTTCTTAGAGAATTTTTCAACAAGCATCCTGAGAAGCAGGCCCAATTGGGAATCCGGAGGCTGCCCTTTGGGGGGGGGGCACTGTCAGGGAACTTCCCACAAGAGAGCTGGATCTTCTGCCCACACTAATGCAGCGACGCCCAGTGGCCTATTTAAACCAGCCTGCTTCCAGCCATTAGTTGCTGGATGATCTTCAGCTTCCTGTTTCCTGTTTCCTGAGTTCCTGTTTACTTGGATTACCTGTTACCGACCCGGCTTGTCTCACCTGTCTTGTCTCTCCTCCTGGCTCTGACCATCGGCTTGTTTACCCACTCTGCTTCAGTCTGCTGTTCCCGTGTATGACCCCCGGCTTGCTCCTACGGACTCCTCTACTGCTTGATGAACTGTGTTTGACCCCTTGGCTTGATCTTGACCTCGCTCTTGTCGCACGCCTGGCTACCTTCTCCAGTCACCTTCAAGGCATCCTGCATTTCAGCACGCACTACGTGTCTACAACCACCGCAGTCACCTCTTCACCGGAGCTTGCCGCAGCTGGCGACCCCTGTTCCTTTGGGCAAAGCATTCCCTGTCTCCACCTCCAGGGGTGCCTTGCACTTAGCCACAAGGGAAGCCCTCTCAGCACCTCGGCCTCTGATCAGGTACGTGATAGGGACATAATGCAGTGCACTGGGAACAAGAGTTTTTTTTTTTAAAAAGGTGCCGTCTCTTTAAATGTGGATATAATTAACAGGTGTATTTTCACAATGGGGCTATTATTACCAAATGTTTTCAAGAAGTCAAAAGATGTATGTAGATGCACTTTATTTCATGTAAAATGGTGTTTGGTGCACTTTAACTTGAATTCTCACAAGAAACAGACATATATGCATGGATACATTGAGGGTTAGGGTTAGGGGTAGGGGCCACAATGTAGTGCAGAGTGAACAAGATTAGAGATGTTTTGGATGAATACTGTTGTCTCTTGACTTTGAATAGAAGTAAAGGATGCTTAAAAATTGGGCCTTTGGTGGTGCCGACGATGCCTTGACACCATAACCCTATGAAAGTGCTGGTCATGTAGGCAATATTTGCCTTTGTAAGGAAAAAAATTGCAATGATATGCATCTGTGAAACAGGTGCGCAAAAATTGTTGTTTGGGTGTTGGCGGAGCCATACCACTGTATGCCAAAAGAGCTAACCCTAACCCTAACTGCAACCCTATCCATAACCCTATCCCTAACCCTAATCCTAACCCTAACCCTATCCCTAATCCTTACCCTAAATCTATCCCTAACCCCAACCCTAAACCCAACCCTATTTTTAACCTTAAACCTATCCCTAAACCCAATCTCAACTCCATCCCTATCTCTAACCCTATCCCTAACCCTATTCCTAAACCTATCCCCAACCCTATCCCTTATCCTATCCCTAACCCTATCCCTAACCCTATCCCTAACCCTAACCCTAACCCTATCACTATCCCTAACCCCAACCCTAACCTCAACCCTATCCCTAATCCTAAGCCTAACCCTATCCCTAACCTTAACCCCAACCCGATCCCTATCCCTTACCCTTACCCTATCCCTATCCCTAATCCTAACCCCAACCCTATCCCTAAACCTATCCCTAACCCTATCTCTAACCCTATCCTTAACTCTAACGTCCACCCTGACCCTAACCCTAACCCCGACCCCAACCCTATCCCTATCCCTAACCTCATCCCTAACCCTATCCCTAACCCCAACCCTATCCCTAACCCTAACCCTATCCTTAACCACTTGCCTTCTGTGCACTTAAACCCCCTTCCCATCCAGGCCAATTTTCAGCTTTCAGCGCTGTCACATTTTGAATGACAATTGCGCGGTCATGCTACACTGTACCCATATGAAATTTTTATCATTTTTTTCACACAAATAGAGCTTTCTTTTGGTGGTATGTAATCACCTCTGGGTTTTTTATTTTTTACAAAACAAAAGAATAAAGACAGAAAATTTTGAAGAAAAAAACGTTTTTCTTATTTTCTGCGAGTAAATTTTGAAAATAAATTTTTCTCCTTCACTGATGTGCGCTGATGAGGCGGCACTGATGGGCACTGATAGGCTGCACTGATGGACACTGATGAGGTGGCACTTATGGGCACTGATGAGGTGGCACTTATGGGCACTGATGAGGAGGTACTAATATGCCGCACTGATGAGCACTGATAGGCGGCATTGATAGGCAGCACTGATAGGCGGCACTGATGAGCACTGATAGGCGGCACTGATGAGCACTAATGGGTGGCACTGCGGGGCACTTAGAGTTGGCACTGCTGGGCACTGAGAGGTGGCACTGCTGGGCACTGAGAGGCGGCACTGACGGGCGGCACTGATGGCCACTGATAGGCGGCACTGATGAGCACTGGCGGATGGCACTGATGGACACTGACGGGTGGCACTGATGAGCGGCACTGATGGGCAGCACCATCAGTGCCCACACTCAGTGCCCATAGTGCTGCCAGTCAGTGCTAATCAGTGCCTAGATGAGCAGGCACTGATGGGCACTGACTGGCAGCACTATGGGCACTGATTGTGGGCATTGATGGGGGGCACTGATGGCGGGCACTGATGGGGGGGCAATTTGTGTATGTTTTTACCTTTAGTAATCAGGGCACTGGTGATCAGTGCCCTGATTACATTCCTGTGTGTCCCCGGTGCTGTGAGGTTCCCCCTCCTTCCTCACACTGCAGGCTCTGTGTGAGGAAGGAGCGCCGGCGATGAGAGATGATCTCATATGTTTACATATGAGATCATCTCTCATTGGATGGCCCAATCACGTGGTGAATGGCCGCTGTGATTTGCCATTCACCACGATCTGCGACACAGATTTTCCCTGCTGCGCGCTCGCGGGAGCGCTCGGGGAGCGGGTTACTGGGAGGCCTTATAAAGACGGCCTCCCGAAAATGTGAGTCCGCGCTGCAGCCTTATATAGGCTGTAGCGCGGATGGGGGGAGGTTAACCCTAACACCCACCCTAACCATAACCCCGACCAAAACCCTAACACTATCCCTAACCCCTATCCTTAACCTTAACCCTAACCCTATCCCTATCCCAAACCCTAACCCTAACCGCAACCCTATCAATAACCCTAATCCTAACCTTATCCCTAATCCTTACCCCAACCCTAACCACAACCCTAACCCTAAACATATCCCTAACCCCAATCTCAACCCCATCCCTATCTCTAACCCTATCCCTAAACCTAACCCCAACCCTATCCCTAATTTTAACCCTATCCCTGTCCCTAACCCTATCCCTAACCCCAACCCTATCCCTAACCCAACCCCCAACCCTATCCCTAACCCTATCCCAAACACTAACCCTAATCCTAATCCTATCCCAAACCCTAACCCTATCCCTAACCCGTTCCCTAACCCTTACCCTATCCCTAACCCTAACCCTGTCCTTCACCCTAACCCTATCCCTAAACCTAACCCTAAAACTAACCCTTTCCCTATCCCTAACCCCAACCCTATCCTTATCCCTAACGCTAACCCTATCCCTAACCCTAACCCTAACCCTAACCCCAACCCTATCCCTAATCCCAACCCTATCCCTAATCCTTACCCTAACCCTATCCAAAACCTTAACCCTAACCTTAACCCCAACCCTATCCCTATCCCTAAACCTAACCCTAACGTAACCCTAACCCTATCCCTAACCCTAACCCCAACCCTATCCCTAACCCTATCCCTAACGCTAACCCTAACCCTAACACTATCCCTAACCCCAACCCTATCCCTAACCCTATCCCTAACGCTAACCCTTACCCTAATCCTAAAGCTAAAATTAACCCTAACCCTAATCCTAACCCTATCCCTAATCCTAACCCTATCATTAATCCTAACCCTAACCCTAACCCTATCCCTAACCCTGACCATAACCCTATCACTAATTCTAACCCTATCCCTAACCCTAACCATAATGCTAAACCCAACCCTATCCCAAACCCTAACCCTATCCCTAATCCTAACCCTAACCTTATCCCTAATCCTAACCCTATCCCTAACCCGAACCCAATCCCTAACCGCAACCCTTTCCCTAACCCCAACCCTATCCCTAACTCTAACCCTAACCCTATCCCTAACCCCCAACACTTTCCCTTACCCTAACCCTAACCCTATCCCTAACCTTATCCCTAACTCTAACCCTAAACCTATCCCTAATTCTAACCCTAACCCCAACCCTATCCCTTACCCCATCCCTAACCCTATCTCTTTTTTTTTTTTTTTCAATAAAAGCTTTATTAAACAACTGTAATAAACATGTACAGTATTAACAATAGCAATAAGACAGATGGTATAACTGTACAACATGTACATAAATTATGACATCAAGTTATGTTGAATCAAAAATCAGTGCAACAACATTAAATAACTACATCATCTCAAGAGGTACAGTGAGGGTATCCGAACACGATACCCTCCCTCAGATGAGGCAGGACCGGAAGATAAGTGCCTGCCTCAATGTAGGCCACTAGGGGGCAGTGAAGGAAGCGAAGATAAGAATTATAGAAGAAGAAGAATAAAGGGAAAGAAAAAGGAAATGGAAAAAAGAGAGGGGGGAGGGGGAGGGGGAGGTGATGGAGTATTATTGACAGGTGGTACTTGATCAGATAGCTCATTGTAGAAATGTAAACAGAAGGTCCTGGTGGGATATGAAAGTTGGTTATGAGATTACTAATCCTCAATCAGTTTTTTGAAATCCGGGGAAAGAGTGAATATCAACCATGGTCTCCACATGTTATGGAAAGGTCCACTATTTTCTTTTTTGATGGCCAGAGTTTCCTCCATCTCATATGTGGAAGTTACCTTGTCTACCCAGTTCTTAGTCGTGGGAACGGATTTGGAGTTCCAGTATGTAGGTATAAGAGATTTGGCCGCGTTGAGTAGATGTCTCGTTAGGGACTTTTTGTACAACCTATATGAGAGTTTGTTGATGTGTAATAAGCAACTTGCTGCATTAAATTCTAGGGTGGAACCAGTGACAAGTTTGATCAAAAGCACAATTTTATTCCAAAAAGTTTTGATTAGGTCACAGTTCCACCAAATATGTAGAAAAGTGCCTGTGTGAGCTAGACACCTCCAACATCTTCCAGAATACTGTGGAGACCATGCCCTCATCTTCGCAGGGTTTATGTACCATTGCGTGCGGATTTTATATGATGTTTCTTGAGTTTTTGTGCTCAAAGAGCATTTGTGTGTAAATACACAGGCTTTCTCCCATTCCCTGTCAGAAATTTTGCGTGATAACTCGTGTTCCCATAGTTTTTTATATTTATCGACAAAATTCGACGACGGGGCTATAAGCCACTGATAGGTCATCGATGTCGTTTTCGATATTGGGGTCTGTCTCTCACATATCCTCTCAAAAGCAGTTAGTTGTCTAGCCCACAGAGTTTTCCTTTTAATATTTTGAACAAAGCTATGCAGCTGGATATAATTCCATTGGTTCATAAAGATGTTTTGGGGTTTTAGGTTGTTTAGATCATGAAGAGATAGGATTTTTTGATCACGAATGCAGTGTTTAATGAGCAAGGGATGGTCAGCAGAGCATGTTATATTGAGACCCGGAACAAAGTCTGGATTGTGGGAAACTGGGGTTAGAGGGCTCGGGTTAGTGGATATACTGTGTGACTTTGCCAACTTGTGATAAATGGTGAGGGTGGTGTTAATTAGGGGATGGTGTCTCACTTCAGGAGGGAAGTTGTGGGGGTCCGTCCATAGCAGGAACTGAGTAAGATACCGAGAGCAATGCCTCTCCAAGGCCACCCAGTCCTTTTGACTTGAATGGCAGTGCCAGTCGATCGCTCTAGTGAGGTGAGTGGCTTGGTAATATTTATAATAATCCGGCACCCCCATACCCCCATTGATCTTGGGTAATTGCAAGTATTTCAGTTGTATCCTAGGCCTTTTGTTGGCCCATATAAATTTCCTTTGAATAGTCGTCAGTTTCCTGAAAAAGGAGGAAGGTATTGTGATGGGTAAAGCATGAAAAAGATAAAGTAGTCTAGGCAGGATGACCATCTTTAAGATGGCTGCTCTGCCGAACCACGAGAAGTGTTTGATATCCCATTTACTCAGGTCATTGGTGATATTTTTCAGGATTGGGATAAAATTAGTCTCATAGAGGGCATATAGAGTTGGAGTAAGTTTGATACCTAAATATTTAAGTGAGGTCGAATCCCATTTGTAGGGGCAATTAGATTTAGTTAATTGTTTTATTTTGTCGGGAAGTGAAATGTCCATGGCTTCTGATTTAGAATGATTGATTTTAAAGTTCGATAAGTATCTGAAGGTGCGGAAATGTAAGTTTAATTTTGGGATGGAGATATGTGGCTGTGATATATAGAAAAGGAGATCGTCTGCATAAGCAGAAATTTTGAATTCTCTGTCTTTAATGGTGAAACCATGTACATCTGTATCTCTATTAATATGCCTAATTAATGGTTCTAGTGCCAATATAAAGAGGATGGGCGACAAAGGACAGCCTTGTCTAGTTCCATTCTTTAGATGGATAGGGGCGGAAAGGATGTTATTCACCTTTACTTTGGCTGTGGGGTTAGAGTAAAGGGATCTTATCCAAGATAACATATGACCTCTCAGTCCTACGTGTTCACATATCATCAACAGATAGTCCCAAGCCACTCTATCGAAAGCCTTTTCTGCGTCGGTTGAGATCAGCAGACCTTCGATTCCTAATTTATGGGCTCCGTGTATTAAATTCAGGGATCTGATAGTATTATCCCTAGCTTCACGTCCTGGCATAAAGCCTACTTGTTCAGGGCCTATAACCTGTTGTAATAGCGGTCTCAACCTGTTTGCCAAGATTTTCGCTAACAGCTTCACATCAAGGTTTAGTAAGGATATCGGTCTATAGCTTGCGCAGGTAGTCTGATCTTTATCCGCTTTCGGGATCACTGTGATGTGAGCAGTCAGAAAGTCATGTGATGGCTTATGCTGTTTGGTTAGTATGTTCAGTGCGTTTGTCAAGGGGGCGGTTAAAGATGCTTCAAACATCTTGTAATATTGAGACGTTAGTCCATCTGGACCAGGGCTCTTCCCATTTTTAAGGTCTAGGATTGCCAATTTGGTTTCTTCTGGGGAAATTTCTTTTTCTAATGCCTCTACGTCTCCGTCTGAAATCTGGGGAAGGCCACTGTCAACAATATATTGTTTCATAATTGAATGTCTGGAGCCTATGAGGTCGCTGGGTCTGTTCTGAGGGGGCAGATTGTAAAGCTTCTCATAGAAAGATCGGAAGGATTCCGCTATTTTTCTCGAGTCGTGTGTTAGTTTATTAGAGTTGTCCTTTAGTGACATGATATGTGTGGAGACTTGTGTGTCTTTTAACGCCCTTGCTAGGTATTTGCTTCCCTTATCCCCAAATTCGTAGTATATTGCCTTTTTAAAAAAAAGGGATCTTTTTATTTTGTTATTTAAGATTTCGGATAGGGATTTCCTAAGAGATAATAGTTCTTGGTGGTGTTTTTTGGTTAATGACATTTTGTGTTGAGCCTCAAGGGTCGAGATTTTTGTGATCAGATCATGCATCTGATGCTCCTTCTCTCTCTTTCTCCTGGCCCCATATTTAATGAATTCACCTCTCACCACACATTTGTGGGCTTCCCACAGGGTCATGGGAGATATATCAGGGGATTTGTTTTCATTGAAGTAATTTGTGATTGTTGTTTGAATTTCACTTTGTATTTTAGCGTCTATCAAGAGAGAGGGGTTTAACCTCCAATTGAATACTGGTTTGCAATGTGTGGTTGAGGAGAGAGAGAGCGATATCGGAGCGTGGTCAGATGAAGAGATGACCCCTATATTAGCATCCAGAAGATTGGGAAGGTCCCTCTGAGTAATGAACAAGTGGTCTATTCTTGTGTATCTATTGTGTGGCGCCGAGTAGAAGGTGAAATCCCTGTCGTCCGGGTGTAGCGATCTCCATGAATCCACCAGATTCAGTGATCTTAGTACATTTTTGATTTTTTTGAGTGATTGGTATTTAATACAGGAATGTCCTGAGGATGTGTCCTGGAGGGGGTTTAGGGGGACATTAAAGTCTCCACCTAAAATGATACAGCCTCTGGCAAAACTTTTCAGCTCATCAATAATTCTTGAGCAAAAGGACACATGTGCCTTATTTGGGAAATATACATTCGCTAATGTGGTTGGACGTCCGTATAATGTACCAGAGAGGAACAAGTACCTGCCATCTGGGTCTGAATGTTGGTTGTCAACTACGAAAGGTGCAGATTTGTGCATTAAAATGGCGACTCCTTTAGTCTTAGTGTCGGAGCTGGATGCCTCATATATCTTAGTGTAATTTTTGTCAGTCAGGGTAGGGATCTTAGGTCCCTTGAAATGAGTTTCCTGTAAAAACACAATTTTAGCTTTTGATTTTTTTAGTTCATATAGCAGCCTTCTCCGCTTTTCCGGAATATTAAGGCCGTTCACATTATGGGAAATTATCAAGGGGTTCTTTCCCAGCTGCGAATAAGCCATGGCTAGTCAAGGGACAAAGAGATGTTGGACACGGACAGTGAGGGGAAGGAGAAGGGGATGGTAGAGAGAGAGAGCAAAAAGAAGAGAGAAAAAAAAAGGAAGGAAGGAAGAGTAGACAAGCAAAGTATATCACCGACACAATGATCAACTGATCGTGTGGGTGAGAATCAAAATTAGGTTCAAATCAAAGAGTTATTTAACTTTGAATGAAATATTTATTGTAATCCCTACTGGGGGGCGAGTGGGAGGAGTACAGTCCGAACGGCCCGACAGGAGGCTGTAAAAATCTGAACAAAATTCAAATGTTATGCCAGTCTAAAACCGGACAACTCCCCATCCAATATTAACAAAAGAAAAAACTTAATGTATGCCTGGGATCAATATGTAACAATGGGCAACGGATGGGAGGACTGCAAGATATGATATGTTTGTTGAATGACCAGTGTATCTCTAGGCGCAGCAAAAGTGCCCAGAAACACACAAACAACAAAAAAAAAAAAAAAAAAAGGAGAGATTAAAAAAAGGTACTGTGAGCTGGGATATGGTCTCGCAATCTATTATCAGGTTTATCACTTAACAGTTGCTATGACATGAATCTGAGACCCTTTCATCAATTTGAACAAATGGGGGCAAGTGTCACCCCAAGAACTAGGGGACCCTCGCTCTCCAGCCTCCAAGATCAGGGTAGCATTAAACTATAATATTAAATAAACCTTTACGTTGAATGGATCAAACCTTTCCCGCACTTAGAAAAAGGGAGAAGGAATAGAGTAGAGTCTTTGATCCTTATTGTTCCGTGTAAATGCTGTAAGAAGTTAGTTACAGTACCTTGGTGTAGACCCAGTTACAGTACCTTGGTGTAGACCCAAGAACAAAATCCGTTGGATATTTTAACAACTGTCCTCTGAAAGTCCCAGTATAGTTTCACTGTTTCGTTGCGATCTATTCAGACTCAGAGGAAGGAGAAAATAAAGAAAAAAGAGGCAAAAAGAGAAAAAACAAACCTGTCAGGAGGCAAGGTTAATTAGATCAAATATCGACAACATGAGAAGTGTTATTGTGAAAGAACAGGAGTAGGCCTGTCATTCTAATGACTCAGTACATCTGAAACTCCTAAAGTTGAAACCAACTGCACAATATCGACATCATGTGGCGAAATAAAGTATTGCAAACCATAAGTTGAACATATTTCCATTAATGGAGTGTGATAACATCTTGTAAAATAATATGGCAGATCTTCATGGAAGCAAATCCCTGTGCGTAGAAACCTTCCATGGTATTCAATCAATCAGGGCTCACACGTGAGTAGTCTTATTATTCATAGATGAGGTGAAAACTGGACATCATGAATCTGGCAAATATCATGTTCCTGTGTTCATTTCCAACTTTGAAAAGTGATAGTCTGTATGCTGACCATTTCTTGTGGACAGAGTGAAGCAATACAGCTACCAATTATTTCTGTGGGTCTAGCACCATCTACTGGGCAGATGGTCAAAAATCAATATCTTTGAGAAAATGTGAAGTAATAGAGCTTGGGCCAAAAGAACAAAACAAAAAACAAAAAAAAAAAAAGGAAGAAACTTGCAGTCAATTTCAGATTGAGCGAGCAGGATCAGGTGTGGTCTCTGGACCTGGGGGTTTTAGGAGGTGAGGAGAAAGCGTTGTGAAGATCTCTACTTTTGAATTTCTTTCCTCCATGTTTAGTTGCAGGTGACCTCGTTGATGTTGAACATGAAGCATCGTGAGTATCACTCATAGATGGAGGCAACAAAAATTCTGCGTACCATTCTGGCAATGAGATTGGATCCAGATTTAGGTTAGCACAGAATATGGGGAGATCATCTGGTGTGCGAAGAAAAAATTGTTTTCCTTGATAGGACGCCTGGACCGCAAAGGGGAATTTCCACCTGTAGGTAATATTTCTCTCTTTTAAGGCTTCCAACACAGGTCTGACAGCCCTTCTGTTCTTCAGTGTGATGGGGGAGAGATCCTGGTATAATTGAATAGGTGTTTCATTGAACAAGATCCGTTCATTTTGCCTTGCCTTATAGAGGATTTCCTCTTTAACTGAATGATTTGAGAGGCAACAAATTATGTCTCTTGGGGGGTTGGGGTCTGGAGCTTTGGGTCTGAGCGCACGGTGGGCTCTGTCGAACTCAATCGGGGACTCTGCAGGTCTCTCCAAAAGATTATTAAAAATGGAGGTCACCACTGGTCTTATATTTTCACCGCTGACCGTTTCAGGTATCCCCCTAATCCTAATGTTATTACGTCGCCCCCGATTGTCCAAATCCTCCAGGTGACGGTTCATGGCAATAAGATGTTCAGAGTGCGAGGTGGCTACATTCTCAAGTCTTTTAATAGCCTTATCTCTGCTTTTTCCCGCTCTCTCCCCAACCGCAATTTGTTCAGTGATCCTCAGTATGTCTGCCTTCAGGTCAGTTATAGCTGCCGCAAATGAATTTTTTATGTCTGCGGTTATGTCTGCAGCAAACACAGTCATGTCTTTAAATGTGAGTTGTCTGTCAGAATGCGGAAAATCGCCTACCGTATCCTCCGATGCGGTGATTGAGTCTGCATCATATTCTTCTTCTTCTTCCTGTGTTGGTCGTCTCGCCATGTTGGGGCCTGCCTTGTTCCTCCTCACGGGGGCTTGTGTTTTGAATATGTCGGCGATCCCCTTGCTGTTAACAACTTTTCCAGTGCGCTGTGATTTCCCCTGTGATCCTGCCTTTAGTATCCTGCCCATTGTAGGTTATTTTACATTCTGGGTGCGGCCATATGATGGATGGAGAATCGTCCTGAGACCGGCGCTCTCTTCTTAGGCGACCATCTTCGCCGTGCGCCAAGCCCCCAAGTTTATAAGGCTACTTCAAGTATTACAATGCTAAGTGGATGGGTGAGTGAGTCCCGGCTTTATTTATATCCCCCGCCACGTGCAGATAGTGCCAAATTTCTCAGGCTGCCAGAGAGGGGCAAGCAGTAGTGTTGTATTGCAGCCAGCTGAACCAGTTTATCCTCAGGGGTAGATACTGGAAATGCTGAGTGGTGTGCTGCCTGCTGAGTGTCTCTGTCCCCTTTTGCAGCCAAGATGGCCGACTACAGTGCTGTGGGAGCTGCAAGTTTTGTTGGGGCCTTATTATGAGGGGTCGGAGGGGATGGATGGATGGATAGGGCACCCAGAGGAGGAAGGAGGGCCTCTGTATACTGTGGCCTCACCGGATCCCGGGGTTCGCGGTCACGGCCTGCAACAGGAAAAGCCGCGGCTTCGGCGCTTGACTAGGCCGCAGAAAAGAAACGATCCCTCGATCTAGCCTTTCTCTCCCCTCTTCCTCTCAAAGCCGCCCAAATGTCAATCCCCGGGGTGTAGATGGACCCCCCTTGGTGTTTGCGGCCTCCGCAGATGCGGTCTTACCGTGTCCCGGATCGCGGCCGGGCGCCGCTTTTAGGCAAGACCGCGGCTTTAGGGCCTGACTAGGCCTCGGCTGAAAAATTTCTCCCGGAGGCAAAATGGACCGCTGGCGGAGATCCTCAAGGTCCGGTGCAGCCGATTGTGGTGCTGATATGCCTCTACAATGAGTTAGAAGGGAGGATTAGTCAAGATTGCAATCGCAGAAAGCGGAGCTTCCCTGCGAGACGTCCGTCCTGGTCAGCCTCCGGCCACGCCCCCCCCTATCTCTAACCCTAACCCCATCCCTAACCCTATCCCTAACCCTAACCCTAACCCTAACCTAACCCTAACACTATCCATAACCCCAACCCTATCCCAAACGCTAACCCTTACCCTAATCCTAACCCTAACATTAACCCTAACCCTAATCCTAACCCTATCCCTAATCCTTACCCTAACCCTAACCCTATCATTAATCCTATCCCTAACCCTAACCCCAACCCTATCCCTAACCCTGACCCTAACCCTATCACTAATCCTAACCCTATCCCTAACCCTAACCATAACCCTAAACCCAACCCTATCCCTAACCTTATCCCTAATCCTAACCCTAACCCTAACCTTATCCTTAATCCTAACCTTATCCCTAACCCGAACCCAATCCCTAACCCCAACCCTTTCCCTAACCCCTAACCCTAACTCTAACCCTAACCCTATCCCTAACCCCCAACCCTTTCCCTTACCCTAACCCTAACCCTATCCCTAATCCTAACCCTATCCCTAACCCTAACTCTAACCCTAACCCTATCCCTAATTCTAACCCTAACCCCAACCCTTACCCTAACCCCAACCCTATCCCTTACCCCATCCCTAACCCTATCTCTAACCCTAACCCCATCCCTAACCCCATCCCTAACCCTATCCCTAACGCTAACCCTAACCTAACCCTAACACTATCCCTAACCCCAACACTATCCCTCACCCCAACCCTATCCCTAACGCTAACCCTTACCCTAATCCTAACTCTAACATTAACCCTAACCCTAATCCAAACCCTATCCCTAACCCTAACCCTATCATTAATCCTAACCCTAACCCCAACCCTATCCCTAACCCTGACCCTAACCCTATCACTAATCCTAACCCTATCCCTAACCATAACCCTAAACCCAACCCTATCCCAAACCCTAACCCTATCCCTAATCCTAACCCTAATCCTAATCCTATCCCGAACCCAATCCCTAACCCCAACCCTTTCCCTAACCCTAACTCTAACCCTATCCCCCAACCCTTTCCCTTACCCTAACCCTTACCCTAACCCCAACCCTATCCCTTACCCCATCCCTAACCCTATCTCTAACCCTAACCCCATCCCTAACCCTATCCCTAACCCTAACCTTAACCATATCACTAACCCTAATCCTAACCCTAACCCCAACCCTAACCCTATCCTTAACCCTATCCCTAATCCTAACCCTAACCATATCCCTAATCCTAACCCCAACCCTATCCCTAACCCTATCCCTAACCCCAACCCTATCCCTAACCCTTTCCCTATCACTAACCCTAACCCCAACCCTATCCCTAACCCTAATCCTCTCCCTAACCCTGTCCTTCACCCTAACCCTATCCCTAACCCTAACCCTAAACCTAACCTAACCCTAACCCTATCCCTAATGCTAACCCTATCCCTAATCCTAATCCTAACCCTAACCCTATCCCTAACCTTAACCCTATCCCTAACCCCATCCCTAACCCTATCCCTAACCCTAACCCTAACCTAACCCTAACACTATCCCTAACCCCAACACTATCCCTCACCCCAACCCTATCCCTAACGCTAACCCTTACCCTAATCCTAACTCTAACATTAACCCTAACCCTAATCCAAACCCTATCCCTAACCCTAACCCTATCATTAATCCTAACCCTAACCCCAACCCTATCCCTAACCCTGACCCTAACCCTATCACTAATCCTAACCCTATCCCTAACCATAACCCTAAACCCAACCCTATCCCAAACCCTAACCCTATCCCTAATCCTAACCCTAATCCTAACCCTATCCCTATCCCTAACCCGAACCCAATCCCTAACCCCAACCCTTTCCCTAACCCCTAACCCTAACTCTAACCCTATCCCTAACCCCCAACCCTTTCCCTTACCCTAACCCTTACCCTAACCCCAACCCTATCCCTTACCCCATCCCTAACCCTATCTCTAACCCTAACCCCATCCCTAACCCTATCCCTAACCCTAACCTTAACCATATCACTAACCCTAATCCTAACCCTAACCCCAACCCTAACCCTATCCTTAACCCTATCCCTATCCCTAATCCTAACCCTAACCATATCCCTAATCCTAACCCCAACCCTATCCCTAACCCTATCCCTAACCCCAACCCTATCCCTAACCCTTTCCCTATCACTAACCCTAACCCCAACCCTATCCCTAACCCTAATCCTCTCCCTAACCCTGTCCTTCACCCTAACCCTATCCCTAACCCTAACCCTAAACCTAACCTAACCCTATCCCTAATCCTAATCCTAACCCTAACCCTATCCCTAAACTTAACCCTATCCCTATCTCCAACCCTAAACCCTAACCCTATCCCTAATCCCAACCATAACCCTAAAGCTAACCCTATCCCTAATCCTAACCCCAACCCTATCCCTAACACTATCCCTATCACTAACCCTATCCATAACCCTAACCCCATCCCTATCCCTAACCCTAACCCTGACCCTAACCCTAATCCTAACCCTATTCCTAACCCAATCCCTAACCCCAACCCTTTCACTAAACCCAACCCTATCCCTAACTCTAACCCTATCCTAAACCCCCAACCCTTTCCCTAACCCTATCCCTAACCCTAACCTTATCCCTAACTCTAACCCTAATCCCTATCCCTAATTCTAACCCTAACCCCACCCCTAACCCTAACCCCATCTCTAACCCTATCCCTAACCCCATCCCTATCCCTATCCCTAACCCTTACCCTATCCCTAACCCTAACCCTAATCCTAACCCTAACCCCAACCCTATCCCTAACCCTAATCCTCTCCCTAACCCTGTCCTTCACCCTAACCCTATCCCTAACCCTAACCCTAAACCTAACCTAACCCTAACCCTATCCCTAATGCTAACCCTATCCCTAATCCTAATCCTAACCCTAACCCTATCCCTAACCTTAACCCTATCCCTATCTCCAACCCTAAACCCTAACCCTATCCCTAATCCTAACCATAACCCTAACCCCAACCCTATCCCTAACCCTATCCTTTACCCTAACCCTAATCTTAACCCCAACCCTATCACTCACCCTAACCCTATCCCTAACTCTAACCCTATCCCTAATCCTAACTCGAACTCTAACCCTAACCCTATCCCTAATCCTAACCATTACCCTAACTCTAACCCTAGCCCTATCCCTAACCTTAACCCTATGCCTAACCCTTACTCTATCATTAATCCTAACCCTAACCCCAACCCTATCCCTAACCCTATCCCTAATCCTAACCCTATCCCTAACCCCAACCATAACCCTAAACCCAACCCTATCCCTTACCCTAAACCTAACCCTATCTCTAATCCTAACCCAAACCTTATCCCTAATCCTAACCCTATCCCTAACCCAATCCCTAACCCCAACCCTTTCCCTAACCCCAACCCTATCCCTAACCCTAACTCTAACCCTAACCCTATCCCTAACCCCCAACCCTTTCCCTAACCCTAACCCTATCATTAACCCTAACCCTATCCCTAACCCTAACTCTAACCCTAATCCCTATCCCTAATTCTAACCCTAACCCCAACCCTATCCCTTACCCCACCCCTAACCCTAACCCTAACCCCATCCCTAACGCTATCCCTATCCCTAACCCTAACCTTAACCATATCACTAACCCTAATCCTAACCCCAACCCTATCCCTAACCCCAACCCTATCCCTATCCCTAACCCTTTCCCTATCACTAACCCTATCCCTTACCCCAACCATAACCCTAAACCTAACCCTATCCCTAACCCCAACCCTATCCCTAACACTATCCCTATCCCTATCACTAACCCTATCCCTAACCCTAACCCCAACCCTATCCCTAACCCTGACCCTAACCCTATCCCTAATCCTAACCCTAACCTTATCCCTAATCCTAGCCCTATTCCTAACCCAATCCCTAACCCCAACCCTTTCCCTAAACCCAACCATATCCCTAACCCTAACTCTAACCCTATCCTAAACCCCCAACCCTTTCCCTAACCCTATCCCTAACCCTAACCCTATCCCTAACCCTAACCTTATCCCTAACTCTAACCCTAATCCTAATCCCTATCCCTAATTCTAACCCTAACCCCATCCCTAACCCTATCCCTAACCCCACCCCTAACCCTAACCCCATCTCTAACCCTATCCCTAACCCCATCCCTATCCCTAACCCTTACCCTATCCCTAACCCTAACCCCAACCCTATCCCTAACCCTAACCCTGTCCTTCACCCTAACCCTATCCCTAACCCTAGCCCTAACCTAACCCTAACCCTATCAATAATGCTAACCCTATCCCTAATCCTAACTCTAACCCTATCCCTAACCTTAACCCTAACCCTATCCCTAACAATAACCCTAACCCCAACCCTATCCCTAATCCTTACCCTAACCCTATCCCTATCCCCAACCCTAACTCTATCCCTAATCCTAACCATAACCCTAACCCCAACCCTATCCCTAACCCTATCCTTAACCCTAACCCTATCCCTAATCTTAACCCCAACCCTATCCCTCACCCTAACCCTATTCCTAACTCTAACCCTATCCCTAATCCTAACCCGAACTCTAACCCGAACCCTATCCCTAATCCTAACCTTTACCCTAACTCTAACCCTATCCCTATCCCTAAGCTTAACCCTAACCCTATGCCTAACCCTTACTCTATCATTAATCCTAACCCTAACCCCAACCCTATCCCTAACCCTATCCCTAATCCTAACCCTATCCCTAACCCCAACCATAACCCTAAACCCAACCCTATCCCTAACCCTAACCCTAAACCCAACCCTATCCCTAATCCTAACCCAAACCTTATCCCTAATCCTAACCCTATCCCTAACCCTAACCCAATCCCTAACCCCAACCCTTTCCCTAACCGCAACCCTATCCCTAACCCTAACTCTAACCCTAACCCTAACCCTATCCCTATCCCTAACCCTTTCCCTAACCCTATCCCTAACCCTAACCTTATCCCTAACTCTAACCCTAATCTCTATCCCTAATTCTAACCCTAACCCCAACCCTATCCCTTACCCCACCCCTAACCCTATCCCTAACCCTAACCCTATCCCTAACCCTAACCTTAACCATATCACTAACCCTAACCCTATCCTTAACCCTAACCCTATCCCTAATCCTAACCCTAACCCTATCCCTAATCCTAACCCCAACCCTATCCCTAACCCTAACCCCAACCCTATCCTTTACCCCAACCATAACCCTAAACCCAACCCTATCCCTAACCCCAACCCTATCCCTAACACTATCCCTATCACTAACCCTATCCCTAACCCTAACCCCAACCCTATCCCTAACCCTAACCCTAACCTTAACCCTAACCCTATGCCTAACCCTATCCCTAATCCTAACCCTAACCCTAACCCTAACCTCAACCATAACCATAAACCCAACCCTAACCCTAACCCTATCCCTAACCCTAACCCTATCCCTAACCCTAATCCTAACCCTTAACCGAAACCCTAACCCTACCCCTATCCCTAATAGGGATGATCGAACTTTTGAAAAGTTTGGTTCGGCCAGAACACCCGAATTTCCCGAAAGTTCGGTTCGGATTCCCGGACCCCATTGAAATCAATGGGACCCGAACCCTGGGAATCAAAAAACACCATTTTGAAGCCCTAAAACCTAATAGATGCCCCTAAAAAGTGCTTAGGGCTCTGGGTCATGTCCCAGGGACTATGAATCAGGCAAAAAAAAGTTCTTAAAAATTGTCGTTTTTGATTGAGAGCCGATTATTGAAAAAATTATTGAAAAAAAAAATGAGATTTCTTTGGATTTAGTGTCTGGGGGCTCTAAAAAAGTGTGCATGTGAAGTTTCAGCTCTGTAGCATGTACAGAACCAGAATTGTAGCATGCCAAACCTTCAAAAATGACTTTTTTGCTTAGCGATGTCTTTCTTTTGCTCCTAATAAACTGCACTGCCAATGTGTATGATGGGGACATAATGCAGTGCACTGGGAACAAGAGTTTTTTTTTGGAAAAAGGTGCCGTCTCTTTAAATGTGGATATAATTAACAGGTGTATTTTCACAATGGGGCTATTATTACCAAATGTTTTCAAGAAGTCAAAAGATGTATGTACTGTAGATGCACTTTATTTCATGTAAAATGGTGTTTGGTGCACTTTAACTTGAATTCTCACAAGAAACAGACATATATGCACGGATACTTTGAGGGTTAGGGTTAGGGGTAGAGGCCACAATGTAGTGCAGAGTGAACAAGATTAGAGATGTTTTGGATGAATACTGTTGTCTCTTGACTTTGAATAGAAGTAAAGGATGCTTAAAAATTGGGCCTTTGGTGGTGCCGACGATGCCTTGACACCATAACCCTATGAAAGTGCTGGTCATGTAGGCAATAATTGTCTTTGTAAGGAAAAAAATTGCAATGATATGCATCTGTGAAACAGGTGCGCAAAAATTGTTGTTTGGGTGTTGGCGGAGCCATACCACTGTATGCCAAAAGAGCTGGTGTTGAAGTAGGCGAAAAAATTAAGATGTGTACCTGTGGATCAGGTGAGCAAACATTGTGTTTTGGGTGTTGGCGGAGCCTCCCCACCGTAAACTCAAAGAGCTGGATTTGAAGAAGGCGTAAAAATTATGAAGATGTGTACCTGTGGAACAGGTGCGCAAACATGGTATCTTTGGTGTTGGCGGAGCCTCCCCACCGTAAGCCCAAAGAGCTGGTGTTGCAGAAGGCCAAAAAATTATGAAGGTGTGCACCTGTGGAACAGGTGCGCAAACATGGTATTTTTAGTGTTGGCGGAGCCTCCCCACCGTAAGCCCAAAGAGCTGGTGTTGCAGAAGGCCAAAAAAAAAATTAATCTTTTCTAGTGGAAACTAGAATGAGGTTCTGTGAACCTAAACAGAACGAGAGGAGGGTTTGAGGGTGGCACCCTGGTCCAGGCTTAAACTGAGGCTCAGCTGTCACATCACAATGATAGACTAGTCTACAAGGTCTGCATCAGGTGCATCAAAGCTTGATATCCACGACTGATTCATTTTAATGAATGTCAAACGGTCGACTGAGTCGGTGGAGAGTCTCGTTCGATGGTCTGTGATGAATCCTCCAGCTGCGCTGAATGCCCGTTCCGATAGGACACTGGAAGCAAGGCAGGCCAACAACTCCATGGCATACTGGGCCAGTTCAGGCCAGTGGTCTAATCTTAAGACTCAGTATGCCAGTGGATCAGATTCGTCACATGAAAAGCCCTCTGTGTCACTTTGTGCCCTGACGTAATCGTCCACCATGTGATGCAGACGCTGTCAATGCGATGTGGCAGCTGAGAGGCCTGGGCGGTGAGGACTAAAAAAAGACCGAAAGGCATCCGTCAACCGCACGCCTTCTCCAACACTCCTCTCGTGACCCACAGTAGAGTCCATGGTAGGTTGTCCCCGCCCCTGCACCCTACGGGAGTCGGGGAACGTGTTCACCAGAATCCTCTTGAGACTGTGCTCAAGGGATTTGATCCTGTGGACTCTCGGGGTGGATGGGAAAAGCTCAGAGACTTTTGACTTGTAGCGGTGGTCAAGTAGGGTGGCCAACCAATAGTGGTCAGTCTCTTTAATGGCCTTGATTCTGGGGTCCTTTCGCAGGCTCTGAAGCATGATGTTTGCCATGCGTCACACATTTGCAAAGGCCTGAGAAGCTGACTCCTCAGGGTCACTCAAAATGACATGATCTTGAACGTGCTCCTCCTCCTCCCAGCCACGTACTACTCCAAAGTGTCCCGAGGGAGTCAAAATAAGCCTTGCAGATTGCCGCATGTCTTCCTCCTCCTCCTCCTCAAAGCCTGCAAAAGTTCCCGAAGAATTGTCCTCCTCCTCCTCTTCCACCCCTGGATCCTGCTCGGGCCTCTGGGAGCTAGGCATAATGGGGTCAGGATTCTCAGGATAAAGGGGGCCTTGAGAGACAAGGAAGTCATCCTCTTCCTCCTGATGCTCTTCCTCCAGTGCCCTGTCTATAATGCCACGCAGAGTGTGCTCCAACAAAAACAGTACCGGTAGGGTGTCCCTGATGCATGCGCTGTCCCGGCTGACCATCCTTGTGGCCTCCAGAAATGGCGAGAGGACAGCGCATGCATCCTTAATCAAAAGCTGCTGCCGTGGTGAAAAGAAGCCCAGGCGCGCAGAGCCAGTGCTGGTGCCGTACTCGCATAGATATTCATTGAGGGCCCTCTGCTGCGTGTACAGGCGCTGCAGCATAGCCAAGGTGGAGTTCCAGCGGGTGGGCATGTCACAGACGAGGCGTTGTACCGGCAGGTGAAACTCACGCTGCACTTCGGCCAAACGTACAGTGGCACTGTACGACCGCTTGAAGTGACTGCACACCCTTCTTGCCATCCTTAGCACATCCTGCATTCCCGGGTACGAGTTCAAAAACCTCTGTACCACGAGATTCAGGACATGCGCCAGGCATGGCACATGGGTCAACTTTCCCTGCCGAAGGGCGGCCAGGAGGTTTGACCCATTATCGGTAACCACCATTCCTGGCTGCAGCTGACGTGGTGTAAACCACCTCTGGGCCTGTGCCTGCAGAGCCCCAAGAATATCAGGGGCAGTGTGCTGCCTGTCCCCTAGACACACAAGCTGCAGCACTGCGTGACACCTTTTGGCCTGAGACATAGAATAGACCTTTGAACGCTTACGTGGTACCTCATCATATACAAAGAACCATGCTGCAGAGGAGGGCATGGAGGAGGATGAGGAGGAGGAGCAGGAGGGGGTAGAAGTGATCGATCTACCCGGATCAGTGACACCACCAGCTGTTTGCAGACATGGGGCAATACTGGCTGCAGCACCGAGCTCTGGCTACAATCCCTTCCGCTGGCAAGCAGTGTCACCCAATGAGCAGTGACAGAAATGTACCGTCCCTGTTCATGTTTGCTTGACCAAGTGTCAGCCGTCAGGTGTATCTTACGGCTGACTGACTTGGCCAGGGACGACACTACATTGCCTTCCACATGTTGGTATAGGGATGGCAGGGCCTTACGGGTAAAGTAATGCCGACTTGGCACCTGCCACTGTGGAACTGCACAATTTGCAAAGTCGCGAAAGGGAGCAGACTCTACCAGGTTAAATGGTAAGAGTTGCAGAGCCAGTAGTTTTGCCAAACTACTGTTTAGATGCTGGGCATGTGGGTGGCGGGGAGTATACTTTTTTTTTTCGTTCCAGCATGTGTGGAATCGAAATTTGCCATCTAGATGTTACAGCTGGTGGTGTGCTGGAGGTAGATGCGACACTGCGTGCTATATCATTATCCCTGTCAGTGGAGGCTGCCAACAGGTGACTATAGCTGGGACAGACTGATGTGCAGGTGGAGCACGAGGAGGAGCGCGAGGAGGACTAGGAGGCCGACTGACCGATCTTTGGCCCTTTTGCGGGTTCTTCAAATGCTCCTGCCAACGGGCCAAGTGGTGGGTTGTCAAATGCCTGGTTAGGCAGCTTGTACCCAAGTGGTTGACATTTTTGCCACGTTTTATTCCCTTATGACAAATCTTGCAGATCGCAACTGTTCGATCTGCATGAGATGTCTCAAAAAAGGCCCAGCAAGAAGAGGTTTGTATAGTGGCCCGGGAGACAACAGGTGCGGCTTTAGATGGAGTGGGCCGTCTGTTCTCCCCTCTTGCTTGCTCTGCCTCCTCCTCAACCTCAGACCCAACATCAGACTCCATAAAGGACTGAGCATCAGGCGTGGCCCGGGAGACAACAGGTGCGGCCTTAGATGGAGTGGGCCATCTGCTCTCTCCTCTTGCTTGCTCTGCCTCCTCCTGAACCTCAGACCCAACATCAGACTCCATAAAGGACTGAGCATCAGGCGTGGCCCGGGAGACAACAGGTGCGGCCTTAGATGGAGTGGGCCATCTGCTCTCCCCTCTTGCTTGCTCTGCCTCCTCCTGAACCTCAGACCCAACATCAGACTCCATAAAGGACTGAGCATCAGGCTGGAGTAGATGGCCGACACTGTGGTCAAACAGCTCAGCTGACTCCTCTGCCATGTCTGAAGTTGGGTCTAAGGAAGGACTTGAGGTGGACATGGACTCATCTTTATTTGGTCTGCCAACTGCAGAAGACTGACCACTTTTCTCTGCCTAGGTCACTGTAGTTGCTGATGATGAAGATGATGAGGGTTTGGTAATATAGTCCACCACCTCCTGTACGTACTGTGGACGTATAGCTTGGCCACTGCGGGAGAACAATCACAATGGTGGCCTAGCTGAGGACTGACCACCATGTCCACCCTTGCCTCTAGACACCCTAGAAGCTGTGCCCCTTTCCGCAGCAGGGCCATGTATGCCTTTCCTTGGTCTACCTGACATAGTTATCACTGAGGCTTTGGCAACTCTGCGCGGTGAAATTCACCTGCAAAACGCACACTGCTATGCGACCCAAAGTTGGCGCTAAATACAGCAGATGTGTGTGACGCAGAGTAGCAAAGCCTTTTGCACAGGCGTTAACTTGTCACTGAGACTTTGGCATCTCTGTGCATTGAAATTCACCTGCAAAACGCACACTGCTATGCGACCCAAAGTTGTCGCTAAATACAGCAGATGTGTGTGACGCAGAGTAGCAAAGCCTTTTGCACGGGCGTAACTTGTCACTGAGGCTTTGGCAACTCTGCCCGGTGAAATTCACCTGCAAAACGCACACTGCTATGCGACCCAAAGTTGTCGCAAAATACAGCAGATGTGTGTAGCGCTGCAATGTATTTTGCACAATAGCTGACTAGCAAGCACCTATACCTGCTGTAGATATATCAGCAGTGCAACATGCTCACTAGACGGAACCTTGACACTTAAAAGTATCCCTACAAAAACTAGATTATTGAATCTGACTATAGTGGTATGTAGTACCCTAACTAAACTGCATATCCCTTTCTTCACACTAAAAGAACAGCTCCATACAGCAGAAGATAATTTCTAACTGACACTGTCCCTTTAAATTTTTTTTTTTCTGACTCAAACAGCACAATCGCTGTATTTCTAACTACACTGACAATCTGTCTGTAAGCTAACTGCTCTTCTGCTGATATGGAGATTTACAAGCAATCGGCTATGCAGTAAACGTTGTGTAACAAAGCAGGAGTAACACAAATGCTTCCACTCTCTTCCACAGCCTCTATATTACAGTGCTAGAGGTTAGGCGGGGCTATGTTATATACTGGGAGGCGTATTCACTCCTGATTGGCCTTTGGTCCCCGTAGTCACTCCAATCACGTTCCTAGCAGACTCCTGCCCCCTCATTGGCTTTTACTGACATTTCTGGGCCAATCACGGGCTTTTAAAGCCCACTTCCTGTCCCATTGCAGTTTGGGCAGTTCTGGTGACCGAATTCCGAACTTTTACCGCAAAAAGTTTGGAATTCGGCCGAATTTCGAACACCTAATGTTCGGGTCGAACCGATGGTCGACCCGAACCATTCGATCATCCCTAATCCCTAATCCTAACCCTAACCCAAACCCTATCACTAATCCTAACCCTAACCCCAACCCCAACCCCAACCCTAACCCTAACCCTATCCCTAACCCTAACCCTATCCCTAACCCCAAACCTATCCCTATCCCCAACCCTAACCCCAACCCTATCCCTATCCCTAACCCCAACCATAACCTTAAACCCAACCCTATCCCTAACCCTATCTCTAATGGAGATGGCCTTGCGGTTCACCCGGCGGTCGGTTTGCGGCAAATTTTGCTTGTTCGCTACCCGTCAAATTTTTGGACACATGGCGTCGTTCGCGGCGGCCATATTTGTTTACATTGGGGAGAACTTTGACCCGTGACACAGCCGTCAGGTGGAACGGGACAGCCAAGTGAAACATTCCAGCACATGGACAGTCCCCCTACCCTATAAATAGACCCGATCTGTCGGCCATTTCACATTCCGTTTTCTGCCAGTGTAGGGAGAGGTCTGCTGTGCTCGTCAGGGAGGGTTTGCTAGACACATATAGTGTTGTGAAGATCCACAAAAGTCCTTTTCAGGGCTGGTATTTCGGTATAGGTCTAGTATCTTTAGAGCTTAGGGAGAGGTATCCTGTGGTTGCTTTAGGGGCAGCTAGAGATCGGCTGCAATCACACACAAATCGCTTTGTCAATGTCCACCAAAGTCATTTAAAATGCTCCAATGTCGTTTTAGGGTCTATTACAGTCTCTTTACTATAGGGCCTATTACAGTCTCTTTACTATAGGGCCAGGTATCCTGTGGTTGCTTTAGGGGCAGTTAGAGATTGGCTGCAGTCACACAGAAATCGCTTTGTCAATGTCCACAAAAGTAATTTAAAATGTGCCAATGTTGTGTGAGGGATTAGTGGTAGGCGTGGATGACCCCTTGGGGGGTGCGTTTTCACAAGAAGATCTCCGAGAAGTGGTTGCAAACAACAGTTTGGTTTATTAATGCAATTTTCTTCACCAGACTGCAAGCGTCAAAAATAGCAAAATAAAATAAAACACCAAAATAAATCCTTGCCTTTGTATGCGGCTACCTTCTCACACTGGAACCTACCTAAGAGTCTGTCCCCAACCTACTGTTGGGCAGACTTGGCTGATCGTACAGCAGACTCTCAATAGTCCATGTTTTATCTCTTCACACAGCACATGTTCATTTAATAGGTCCCTTTTCCTCTTCTCATTGAACATGTCCCTTTGCTTGTCTCTTCATAAAGCAAACAGTTCATTTATTTCTTCCACATAGAAATAGTTCATTTTCTCACCTTGAGAAGTCTTCAGTCTTTTTTATCCTCCTCAGCTTCACATAGCTTCCGGAGGTCTTCCCCACGCTCACACAGCTTTCAGGGGCACACGTCTGACTGTCCTCCTCTCCCAGCCCACACGGCAACAGGAGACAGCTTCCGGAGGCAGCACTCCATAGACTTCCTTTGGACAAATTATAGAGGCATTAACTTCCTCATTCTGAACAGCTTAAGTCTGTTCAACGTCTTTAGACATTTCTGCTGGCTTCTGCAGGCGACACCCTATAGTAATTGGTGAATTGTATCTCCAATCTGTGACAACACTCACAGATTTACCTGACTTCCTGTCACATTTACTTGACGTCCTGTCACATATTCCCCCCCCCTTTGTCTCAACCCTGGGGTTGGGACACAGTTTTCCAGGCACGCATGTGTCTGGCACTGCTCTTTCTTTAAGTCCGTTAGCTTGTCGATATACACTTGTTTTGGCTCATCCTCTCCATCTTCATATAGCCAATTCTCTGTATCTTCAAGCTTCAGGATGAAACTGTTTCTGTCATCTTCATTGACAGATTTCTCATATACATATTCCTCAACTGCATTTTTGGCATCATTTAGCTCCTTCTCAAGTTTGTCCTGCATACCCATCTGTCCTATCCGCCATGGAGGACCGTGATCCATAGGCAACTCAATTGTGCTAGTCTTAATGTCTTCAACAGTCTTGAGCCGCCTTTCTCTGCACTCAATAAATGATTTCCACAAAACTTTGAGAACCTCTGCTTCACTTAGCTTTGTTCCAAGTAATATCTGTACTTTTTCTGGTGGACCCGTTTTGTCTTTATCCACGCTGACTGTTCCCACTACTCTTTCTTTTAAGGTTTGCAGGACCCCTAGAGAGTCTGCATGTATTCTTAAGAATTCTCCTAATTTGGACAGGGACTCTTGACGTCCCTCTGTGACTTGAATTGCCTCTCCATACAGCTGTAAACAATCATTGACTTTTTGTTGTAAAAGGGAATGATCTTCCTTCTTGAGTTTGGCTTGCTCTAAGATGCTATGCAGAGCATAGGCTGTCACACATTTCTTCAAAGTGACCCCTGTTCCTTTTTCCAGAGACATCAATTTCATTCACCAAACATTTCATACTTAGAGGCAGCTCTGAAGCACTTGCACTCATCAACTTCTTAAGCTTTTCGCCCTCCTGAGCGAGTCGCAGTAAAGGCCTACTATTTGATTTGATATCCAGTTTATATTTCTTGCCAAACTCTTCACCGAAGTAGCCAACCAGAACATCATCAACTTTCCTTCCACCAACATATGGGTCAAAGGCAACAACACAGTCTATTACAGGTTTCTTCAACGCCCTTTCTGCTGAACTATTTGACCGCTCAAGGTCACCTGGTTCTTTTTCTTTATCTGAACTCCACATGGAATGTATCTCAAGAACACGATCAAACTTCTGCCACCTATCTTTCACCAGTTCCATTTTGGAAATATTCCCTGAAAGGCACTTGAAATTCATTTGCTTCACGTTTTCACCAACAGCCTTAGTTTTCTCCACTAGGTGGTGTTTGCTTTTTTCTCCAAGTTTTATATCCTGTGCTTTAGTTTTCTCCACCAGGTTTTCAGCCTGAACTGAGAAATCATCCCATTTCTTACACAGCTCCTTTGTTTGCTGAAGCTCTAATGGTACATTTTCCAATGCTTGAAGTTTTTGAAGGAACAGTTTATTCTAAAGGGGTGAGTCAACAACATGTCAAATTTCTGATGCTCACTCAGGACAGACCCCAAAACACTGATCCTTTTATAAACTGCATCAGGCACACTATCCCCTCTTTGGGACAGATCCTCTGTTGCTTGAAATTCCTCTTCAAATTCCTGCAACTGAGTCTTCATCTCTTCTACTTGCTGTTCTAAGGCTCGCTTAGACTTTTCTAGCTCCTGAACGCTTTTCTCAACATCATCTTTGGAGCTGACCAAATCTTCCATCTCTGTACACAGCTGTTTGTTAACTCTCTCTAGTTCAGCCTTAGCCTCTAGAGCTTCCTCCAAGGAGCGAGCCAAGAACAGGGCTTTGCTCTCTTTATCACGCGCCTCCGCTTCTGCACGGTCGCGTTCTTCTGCATATTTTGCAGACACAGTCTTCTCCTCAGCAAGCATCTGATCCAACTTCTTTTTCACATTTTCAACATTTTCTAATGAACCAACGCTTTCTTCCATGCGTTTTTTCATATCCGCTATCTGAGCTTGCAATGTTGTGACTTGCTCTGATAGATTTTTCCTTGCTTCCTCCTCTTCTTTTAATGGTTTCAGGAAGCCATTTTTCTCATCTTCCATTTGTTTGAGCTTTGTGCTAAAATTCAGCCTTTGACACCTCTCTTCCTGTAAGAGTTCCTGAGTGTCTTGCAGCTGCGATTCCAAGACAGAGAAATCCTTGGCAAGATTTTCTGTCTGCTTGAGAAAGCTGATTTGTAACATTGTCCATCTCAACCTGCAGTCGGTTTTCCTCCTCTGACAGCTTAGCACACACTCGGTCACCTTCTGACACCTTGACTTGCGATTCCTGCAGCTGTGCCTCTATTTTTCTTCTCTTGTGTTCAGAATCTCCTTTTCCCTGCATAAGAGCCTTCACCTCATTGGCTAGTTTCTGGGAATGAGACTGTAATTCTGCCACACAGGCTTCTTTCTCCTTTAACTGCTGCTGGGCACGTTGGGCTTCATCTTTCCAACTTTCACAGTCCGTACGTAATTCATCTACCACATTTCTCAAAGTGGTGAGCTCATACACAGTACTCAGTAATTTAGCCTCTCTGTCATTTTTCTCCTTGTCGCTGAGAGACAATGTCGTTTTCAGAGCGACATTCTGTTCCTGCGCCTCCTGCAGGTCTATTTTTGTAGCTTCCAAAGACTGAAGACTTTTTTCCAGCTGATTACGCAATTCCAACATATCACTCATACTTTGCTCCTGCAAAGTCTGAATTTCAATTTCCTTCTCCATAAGGATGGTATCTTTCTCCATTATAGTCTCTCCACATTTTTGTAACTCGGAAAAAAGAAGAACAGTGGATTCTTCCCACTGTACCACCTGAGCCTGCACGTTTATATGCTCCATCCTAAGCAACTCCAGGGCTCGTTCCTTTTCTTCCATTTTTCGTTTCAAGGCATCCAACTCAGCCCTGCACACATATTCGGTTTCCTCCAAACCGATGGCCTCCATTGGCCGCTGGCGTCTCTGTTTCCAGCCTGCCATGCTCTCTTGGTGAGCCTTTTGTTGAACTGCAAAGCTCCGCTGAAAATCCGCATTTGCCTGCTGTTGAGCTGCATTTGCCTCAGTGTTGCTAGGGACAACAACCTTTCTCTTTAGCAGATTCTGTTCAGGCATGGGTGGGGCTCATTCAGGCGGTAACATCCCCTCCATCCATAGAATTCGGTCTCTCATTTCAGCTAGCTTTGCATCTTTCAGGCGTTTTAATTCGCTCCATCTTCAATAACTCCACAAAAAAATTTTCACAGTCCAGCAAAAAAATTTTGAGACCACTGTCTCTTTAACACACGTTTTTCTCTCTTTCAGGATCTTCTCTCCTGCATACATAGATTGTGCAATCTCATGCACCAGACAAACTTCATAGAACATATGCACTTCTTTGCAGGGATCTCTGCTTCTGCCCAATGCATACCTCCACCATATGTGAGGGATTAGCTCAGTGGCTTTCTTCTCACACTGGAACCTACCTAAAAGTCTGTCCCCAACCTACTGTTGGGCAGACTTGGCTGATCGTACAACAGACTCTCAATAGTCCATGTTTTATCTCTTCACACAGCACATGTTCATTTAACAGGTCCCTTTTCCTCTTCTAATTGAACATGTCCCTTTGCTTGTCTCTTCATAAAGCAAACAGTTCATTTATTTCTTCCACATAGAAATAGTTCATTTTCTCACCTTGAGAAGTCTTCAGTCTTTTTTATCCTCCTCAGCTTCACATAGCTTCCGGAGGTCTTCCCCACGCTCACACAGCTTTCAGGGGCACACGTCTGACTGTCCTCCTCTCCCAGCCCACACGGCAAAAGGAGACAGCTTCCGGAGGCAGCACTCCATAGACTTCCTTTGGACAAATTATAGAGGCCTTAACTTCCTCATTCTGAACAGCTGAAGTCTGTTCAACGTCTTTAGACATTTCTGCTGGCTTCTGCAGCCGACACCCTATAGTAATTGGTGAATTGTATCTCCAATCTGTGACAACACTCACAAATTTACCTGACTTCCTGTCACATTTACTTGACGTCCTGTCACAGTTGTTATAGGGTCGATTACAGTCTCTTTACTATAGGGGCAGGTATCCAGTGGTTGCTTTAGGGGCAGTTAGAGATTGGCTGCAGTCAAACTCAAATCGCTCTGTCAATGTGAATGGACCCTATATGTATAAGACAATGTATTTAAAGCTGCTGTCAGTTCTGGCTGATTTATGAAAAAAGTATATATTTTTTATTTTGCTGTAAAAAAAAAAAAAATTTAGGGCAACTTTTTCAATTGCAATACTTCTGTTATGTCATTGTCCATGTGCTGGGACTATTTGTGCACAGCTAGTATGTCTTTTGTGGCTGAAAATATGACCTAAAGGTTTTTAAAGTTCGCCTCCCATTAAAGTCAATGGGGCCCGCCGCAAACTCGCGGTTCGCGGATGTAACGGCTATCCAGGTGGTGAGAGGGTATCAGCCGTTGGGGACGTCCTTTTTTCCTGGCAAGTCCCTGTGTAGTAATGGAGTAGTAGAATCCCAACCATAGGATCCAAGAGGAGAGTCGGGTTCAGCTGTTGAACGACCGGGTAATAATGCTGGAAAATCCCCCTCCAGGAACGAGACGAAGCTACGTTTTGAAGGGTCAAGGAAAACAACACTTTATTGAAACCAGAATACAGGCTTTTATACACCTAGGGAGTATATCAGACACTACTTAAACAATGGCCTGACATCCACCCAGACAAATAGGTAAGGTCATTACCACACTTAACAAAAGCTGCCTCAGCCCAAATCAACATAATGTAGACAAAAGCGCCTCGTTAATCAGCACACATTTCGCCTCTAGGCTGGCCATACCTTGACTTCATGGAATGTCCATATAAGGAGTCACTTCCTGGGGCTCACAGTGCAAAGAGAGATATGATAGCAGGGAGTGTAAATAACGGAAATCCTTCACACACATGAACCAGGTAAGCACAAATATTCTCTGTTAAAGGTAAGGGTCTGTTACACTGCTCCCCTTTTGTGGAACACTCCGGCAGACCCGGATTGATCCTTTTCGGGTCAACTTGGGGCTGTCCGACCGACTGTCAGGGTAAAATTTCTGTTTGCCTGGACAGTCCGTCCGCGTTCCCATTCAACTTGCCAGGGCGGTATTGGATGGAGAAATTGTATGGTTGTAGTGCTAGGCTCCATCTCAACAAGCGTCCATTATCTCCAGCCACTCAGTTCAACCATACCAAGGGATTATGATCTGTAATAAGGGTAAATTCTTGGCCATACAGATATGGTGTAAGTTTCTTTAGAGCCCAGACCAGGGCTAAACACTCCTTTTCCACTGCCACGTCTCTGGGTAACAATTTTCTACTCAGGTACGCGACAGGGTGTTCTCCTCCGTCTTCCCCGATCTGGCTTAGAACTGCCCCCTTCCTATATTTTTTTTTCAAAATTAGGCTAGGCACAGTTAGTGCCTTCGACGTGATATTCACGTAGTGTTGTGCTTAGTCTGTTAAAGAGGTTGTAAACCCTCTTGTATAACTTTTACCTATAGGTAAGCCTATATTAAGGCTTACCTATAGGTGCTATAAATATCTCCCAAACTTGCACCGTTTAGGAGATATTTACAGCGCAAACTGCCGATGACGTCATCGGCGCAGGCGCTCTGAGGGAACGGCCACCCGTGCCGTTCCTTCAGAGCTCAGTGCCGTGAACGGCGGCTCCCGCGCGCATGCGCGGGAGTGATGTAATCGCGCCTTCCGGCCAATCAGATGGCCGGAGGACGCGAACCCGGAAGCGGGACGGCAGGACATGTCGCCGTCCTGTAGCTGAGGTGGCGGCACGGCGGGGGCTTAGTTTTAAGGTAAGTACTACATAATGAGCTAGTATGCGATGCATACTAGCTCATTATGCCTTTCTCTTTACAGGGCTTTTTTTTCTCGGTTTTTTTTTTTGACTTTACTTCCTCTTTAAGCCCACACTATAGTTTTGTTGGACTCCTATCTTGGAGTGCCTTTCCCTGTTTTTTACTGCGCTTTTTTTTTTTTTTTACGCACTCTGCTATGATACCTACAAACCTCTCTCGGACCCGGCTGTAGCTGGGGTCTTATAACGTCAATGGAATAAATAGGGCCTCTAAAAGGGGGCAAATTTTGTATCAAATGCATAAAAATCAAGTAAACTTACTACTATTACAGGAAACACATTTTCGGGCTGACTCTGTACCCTCATGCTCCAATAAATATTTTAACAGGTGGTTTCATAGTACCAATCCATTCCAGAAGTCAAAAGGAGTATCTATTGCAATTCATAAATCGCTACCTATTGAGGTGATAGACCAGGTATCTGACCCACAAGGAAGGTATGTGTTTATAAAATTCTTACTTTGGGAGACTAAATTTACAGTAGCAAATTTTTACCTGCCTAATGTGGATCAGGTAACAACAGCTCTGAAGTTTTTAGAGCTTCTGTCCAATTTTGCAGAAGGGAAAATTCTATGGGGGGGGGACTTTAACATCCTGCTGGAACCCCTGTTAGATTCATCGGCTTCGAGATCCGCAATTTCCTTCACTAAACTAAGGGCTTTTAAGCGGGCTCTATTTAATCTGCACTTGATAGATGTTTGGCGGATCCTGCATCCAAAAACTCGGGATTATACATATTTTTCATCAGTTCACCAAACTTCTAGTCGCATAGATTATTTTTTTGTGGATCATAGCTGTTTAGACTGGTCCCCTATATGTGATATAGACTCTTTGGTATGGTCTGATCACTCTCCAATATATTTAACATTTCTCCTACCGGCTTCACCGACACGAGAATGGACCTGGCGCTTAAATGACACTTTATTGATGAATTCAGAATGTATAAATCTGATTGAGGAGACTATTACTAATTTTTATAGTGACCATTTTTCTGATGAGACTTATCTCCCCATTCAATGGGAGGCGCTTAAGGCTGTTCTCCGTGGCTTTCCAGAGAGGCCGCAGTTACAGGCCTCCGTATTCTGGAAACGGAACATAAAAAAGCGCCCACAATGCAATCGTTGGCTGATGTATCGACGGCTCGTCTACATCTTAGAGAGCTGTATGAGACATCTGCCCGCAGATATTCTGATAAAATAGCTTTGCATCAATAGATAAGTGTGGAAAGTACTTAGCTAGGACTCTGCATCCTAGGTCTCCATCTACTTTTATAACTCATATCCGTGATGCTACTGGAGAATTAGTATTCTCCCCTAATAATATCGGGCAAACGTTTAAAGAATTTTACCACTCTTTATATAATATTTCGTCAACACTGACTTCAGATCAGTATGCCCTTTTGGAAGCAGACAAACTTTCTTATATTATGAAGACCGCTCTTCCGAGCTTAGAAGGAGATGTAGTGGAAGAACTTGATTCGCCTATTACAGTAGAAGAGGTGGCGAGAGCGATCTCGACCACTCCTTCAGGGAAAAGTCCAGGCCCAGACGGTTTTACCCCTAAATCTTTTAAAGCTTTTTCTTCTCTTCTTGCTCCCTTCATGACTAAAATGTTTAATTCTCTGTCAGAAGACGTTTTGTTTGCGCCTCAAACGTTGGAGGCTCACATATCTCTAATCCCAAAACCCGACAAAGACCCATCTTTCTGTACAAATTATCGCCCCATATCTTTGATTGGGGTGGATCTTAAAATCTATGCCAGAGTTTTAGCAAATAGGCTGCAGTTGGTAATGCCTGAGTTGATCCATTTGGATCAGGTGGGGTTTGTTGGGGGTCGGGAGGTAAGAGATATCACTTTAAAGACTCTACTTCTGATGGATTATGCGCGTTCCCGCAATATTCCAATGTGCCTTCTTACGGTGGATGCCGAAAAGGCGTTTGATCGGGTAGATTGGAAATTTCTCTGATTGACTTTGCAACAGATTGGGTTGGGATCTCATATGATATCAAGGATCATGGCTTTGTACTCCTCTCCTTCTGCAAGGATTCGAATTAATGGTTTGTTATCTACCTCATTTAGGATTCGTAATGGGACACGGCAGGGGTGCCCCTTCTCACCTCTTTTTTTTTTTCCCAAAACATTTTATTGAGGTAAAAATGGTGAGACATAACAAGTGAACATCATTTTAGGCAGTACAAAATGCATCAGAAAGAAAAGCAAGGTAAACAGCAACAGTATGCACCGTGAATAAGGTTGCGTATACAAACCACGACATAATCATACAGTGAAGTACAGGAATGTACAAGATCATCACAAGTCAGGCAGTGTAGACCGGTTAGTAAAGTGAGGACAATCTTGGTCCCCATACTCATGGTGCCGGGCCATGGGGATAACACGAACAAAAACAAGAAACAAAACAGAAAACCCCATGGCGACCTCCACCACGATTGGGCGTGCGACGGATAAGGCACCTCCAAGGGCAGTGGTGACTGCTCCCACATGCCCGGACACCACCAGGGGGGAACATGCTGTATCCGGGCATAGGGGGCACCCACCAAAAGCGTGTACCTCTCACCTCTTTTGTATGTACTGACAATGGAGCACCTAGCCGTAGCTCTACGGAATAACCCCTCTATATGTGGGGTTACAACTGGTCCTATTCATTCAAAATTGGCTCTCTATGCGGATGACCTATTGTTGTTTGTTACTCACCCCCATAATTCATTACCTGCAATTATACAGGAGTTTGGGAGAATGAGTAACTTTAAAGTTAATTTTACCAAATCTGAAATTCTAAATGTGTCTCTATCTATAAGTACCCTACAGCAGCTTTCGTCTTCCTTCCCATTTAAGACAAATTCTACTTCGGTTCGTTATCTAGGGATTATCCCCCCCAGCGCCGCCATCAGGGGGGTACAGGCAGTACTGGTGTAAGGGACCCGAGCCCCAGAGGGGCCCGGCGGGGACTGCTTCCCTTACACTTACATTTTTTTTTCTGAACTTCCGACCGCCACCCGCACCCGGCCCCCCCTCATCCCGCCACAGGGGGGGGGGTGGAGATTATCGGATAATACTGCAGCTGCTGTTTGTACGTGTCTGTGTTTAGTGGGGGTGGGGGCGTTCTAATCATCACCAGTAAGATCGTCGCCACACGCCCCCCGCCCCCACCGCTGCCGCCGTATGACTGAGGAGGAGAGAAGGAGAGAAGAAATCCCTGCAATTTGCATACAGGCTTCCGAGTGGCCGTAGATCCTGGCTGGCAAGTAGCTGATTGGCCAGCACTCAGCATGGGGGTGGAGTTATCACTATGCAGGAGGAAGAGGAAGTGTCCCCAGCCCTCGCAGTACATGCAGCAGAAAGAAGATCATCGTGGAGGGTAAGTGACTGAACTTTGAATGTGCTGCCTGCTGCTTGTCCCACCTGTTCTTTTGCATAAAAAAAAATGTTTGTTTGGACTCCTGGGACAATGACAGACTCCAGACTGATGGAGTTGCATTGTAAAAATGGCTGGGGATGATTCTGTGTGGGGAAAGGAATTACACTGTGGAGAGCCTCTTCACTTAGTAACTCTCACTTCCACCCAAAATCATCCTCATCCATTTTCACAATGCAACTCCATCATCCCCATCCCCACCCAGGGGGGGCACACTGCATTGAAGTGGGCACACACACACACGCTGGTCACTACATTGTCAGGGGGCCTGTACACTAGTCACTACATTCTCAGGGGGCCTGTACGCTAGTCACTACATTCTCAGGGGGCCTGTACGCTATTCACTACATTCTCAGGGGGCCTGTACACTAGACACTACATTCTCAGGGGACCTGTACGCTAGTCACTACATTCTCAGGGGGGCTGTACACTAGTCATTACATTCTAAGGGGACCTGTACACTAGTCACTACATTCTCAGGGGGCCTGTACGCTAGTCACTACATTCTCAGGGGGCCTGTACACTAGTCACTACATTCTCAGGGGGCCTGTACGCTAGTCACTACATTCTCAGGGGGCCTGTACACTAGTCACTACATTCTCAGGGGACCTGTACGCTAGTCACTACATTCTCAGGGGGCCTGTACACTAGTCATTACATTCTCAGGGGGCCTGTACACTAGTCATTACATTCTCAGGGGACCTGTACGCTAGTCACTACATTCTCAGGGGGCCTGTACGCTAGTCACTACATTCTCAGGGGACCTGTACACTAGTCACTACATTCTCAGGGGGCCTGTACACTAGTCATTACATTCTCAGGGGGCCTGTACGCTAGTCACTACATTCTCAGGAGACCTGTACGCTAGTCACTACATTCTCAGGGGGCCTGTACACTAGTCACTACATTCTCAGGGGGCCTGTACGATAGTCATTACATTCTCAGGGGGCCTGTACGCTAGTCACTACATTCTCAGGGGGCCTGTATGCTAGTCACTACATTCTCAGGGGGCCTGTACGCTAGTCACTACATTCTCAGGGGACCTGTACGCTAGTCACTACATTCTCAGGGGACCTGTACGCTAGTCACTACATTCTCAGGGGGCCTGTACACTAGTCATTACATTCTCAGGGGGCCTGTACGCTAGTCACTACATTCTCAGGAGACCTGTACGCTAGTCACTACATTCTCAGGGGGCCTGTACACTAGTCACTACATTCTCAGGGGGCCTGTACGATAGTCATTACATTCTCAGGGGGCCTGTACGCTAGTCACTACATTCTCAGGGGGCCTGTATGCTAGTCACTACATTCTCAGGGGGCCTGTACGCTAGTCACTACATTCTCAGGGGGCCTGTACACTAGTCACTACATTCTCAGGGGACCTGTACGCTAGTCACTACATTCTCAGGGGGCCTGTACACTGGTCACTACATTCTCAGGGGGCCTGTACGCTAGTCACTACATTCTCAGGGGGCCTGTACACTAGTCACTACATTCTCAGGGGACCTGTACGCTGGTCACTACATTCTCAGGGGACCTGTACGCTAGTCACTACATTCTCAGGGGGCCTGTACACTAGTCACTACATTCTCAGGGAGCCTGTACGCTAGTCACTACATTCTCAGGGGGCCTGTACACTAGTCACTACATTCTCAGGGCGCCTGTACGCTAGTCACTACATTCTCAGGGGGCCTGTACACTAGTCACTACATTCTCAGGGGACCTGTACGCTAGTCACTACATTCTCAGGGGGCCTGTACACTAGTCATTACATTCTCAGGGGGCCTGTACGCTAGTCACTACATTCTCAGGGGGCCTGTACACTAGTCATTACATTCTCAGGGGGCCTGTACACTAGTCATTACATTCTCAGGGGACCTTTACGCTAGTCACTACATTCTCAGGGGACCTGTACGCTAGTCACTACATTCTCAGGGGGCCTGTACACTAGTCATTACATTCTCAGGGGGCCTGTACGCTAGTCACTACATTCTCAGGAGACCTGTACGCTAGTCACTACATTCTCAGGGGGCCTGTACACTAGTCATTACATTCTCAGGGGGCCTGTACGATAGTCATTACATTCTCAGGGGGCCTGTACGCTAGTTACTACATTCTCAGGGGGCCTGTATGCTAGTCACTACATTCACAGGGGGCCTGTACGCTAGTCACTACATTCTCAGGGGACCTGTACGCTGGTCACTACATTCTCAGGGGACCTGTACGCTAGTCACTACATTCTCAGTCGGCCTGTACACTAGTCACTACATTCTCAGGGGACCTGTACGCTAGTCACTACATTCTCAGGGGGCCTGTACACTGGTCACTACATTCTCAGGGGGCCTGTACGCTAGTCACTACATTCTCAGGGGGCCTGTACACTAGTCACTACATTCTCAGGGGACCTGTAAGCTGGTCACTACATTCTCAGGGGACCTGTACGCTAGTCACTACATTCTCAGGGGGCCTGTACACTAGTCACTACATTCTCAGGGGGCCTGTACTCTAGTCACTACATTCTCAGGGGGCCTGTACACTAGTCACTACATTCTAAGGGGGCCTGTACACTAGTCACTACATTCTCAGGGGGCTTGTACACTAGTCACTACATTCTCAGGGGACCTGTACACTAGTCACTACATTATAAGGGGACCTGTACACTAGTCACTACATTCTCAGGGTGTAATGTTCCGGTACCTATGGTACCCTTGTTCCTATATTTCTCCTCTCTTTGCGTCCCATCTTGTATATACAAAGGACGCATACACCTTTAAGACCGGATGACATCACTGCCGAGCGCCGCTATGAGCGGCTATTTCAATCGCCGGTTTGCTCTCACTCATCGCTCGTTCAAACCCACATGTTCATCGCACCTACGCCTGAGAAGTCGGAGCTGCTGACATACCTTCCTTGCTGAACTAAGCCGGAAACCTCGCTGGTGATCCGTATCCCGCTACGGGATCACCCCTCTCCTCTGGACATTGTATTTCCTAACCTATCTAAGTGATAAGTACCCCGCAGGGGATTCTTACTAACCAATCTCCTACTGTCATTAACTGCAACTACCAAGACTATCTGTATCTATCTATTCACTATCATCTGCATAAGACTGTTAGCTCTTGGGACTACCTTGAACTATCCTTGCACTAGGTTACTCTGTCTAAAGTATACTCCATCTGTGTCCTCTTTCCATCTGCACTATACTTGACATCAGAACCTATCTGCTTACCATCACCTGCAACTCTCCTATACTACTTCTAGCGCTCACCATACAATAGCCTGTCTCTCATCTATATATCCTCATATACTCTATCCCTCCATTAAACATCTATTAATATATATATAGTATATAACAGACTGTACACGGTGATGAAGTCCTGAGAGTTGGATATGTTGTTCAACAGATTCTCTACAAGGCTACTGAGTGTAATAATTCTGCAGCTGTAAATCCATCCGCAAAACAAAAACGCATGAACGTTACAGATTGAACGAGCCTTTAAAAAAAATATGGATTCAGCAGAATTATCCACTCATGTACTACAATTAAAACAACAAGTAGATGCATTGATCCATGCACTTACAGAGGTAAAAAATGACAATCAAACCTTGAGACAGCAGCTTGGCCGTCTCACACAGCCTCCTGCTGCTCAGCCCCGTGAGCCTAAGATAAACCCTCCTATAGTGTTTTCTGGTGATCGGAGCAAATTCCGTGAATTTAAAAACGCATGTCAATTGTTTTTTTTGTTAAAACCTCTAACCTACACCACTGACCAAATTAAGGTTTGTACCATCATCTCCTATTTAACGGGTGAACCCCGGGCCTGGGCAGATGCTCTCTTTGAAAAGGATGATCCACTCCTTAATTCTTATCCCTTATTTCTAGCACAACTTGCTACTTTATATGAAGACCCCAACAAACAAAGTACCGCTGACACTCAGTTACGGGCCCTAAAACAAGGAAGGAGACCTGTTGAAGATTTCGTGGCGAATTTTAAAAGATGGTCCCCTGATTCAGGGTGGAACGACACACCTTTGAGAACGCAGTTTAGACTCGGCCTATCTGAGGCCGTTAAAGACGAGCTCGCCCGAGCGGATTTACCTGGCACTCTAGAGGGACTGATCCAGACCAGTATCAATATTGACAGACGACTACGAGAAAGAAAGGCTGAGAAGATGGGCTCACCATTTTCCAGTCCTTCTCGGATGTTGCCTGCTGACCCTACTCCTATGGAAGTAGGAATGATAGGTCCACCTCTGACCCTTTCTGAACGTGCCAGGAGGAAAACCGAACATCTTTGCATGTACTGCGCATCCCCGAATCATCTGGTAAACGACTGTCCTCTTGTCCGCAGAAAAGAGGGTGAGTGTTCAAATGTCTTGCTAGGGGGACTCACAACTTCCTTTCCTAATCCTTATCTTTTTGTTCAATTAACATTGCAGTGGGACCAAACTAGGATCACCACCAAGGCTATGATTGACACAGGATCTTGTGGAAACTACATTGACATTTGTTTTGTCTCCCTTAATAAAATACCTATTGTTTCAAAACCCAAACCTGTCTCCGTTAGTTTTATTAACGGTACACCTTTATCCTCTGGTCCTATCACCAGTCAGACACAGGCACTTCTTGTAACTGCTGACGAGTCTCATGTGGAGACCACCACCTTTGATGTATTAACTTCGCCACATTTTCCAATCATTTTGGGACTTCCCTGGTTACACATACATCAACCAATCATCGATTGGAAAACAAGAACGTTAGCCTTCTCTTCTCACTATTGCAAGACGACGTGTAACCTCCCCACACATTATAGGATCCTATCTGTACTGCCAGATGACATTATTCCTAAGTGTTATCAAGATTTATCGGAGGTTTTCCTCGATAAAAACGCTCAAATGTTACCTCCTCACAGGGACTATGACTGTTGTATCGATCTGCTCCCTAATAGCAAGTTGCCTTACGTACATGTATATCCTCTCTCACAGGATGAACTCTCTCACCTTAAAGAGTATCTGGATGAAAACTTGGCAAAAGGATTCATCCGACCTTCTACTTCCTCCACCGCTGCTGGGCTTTTCTTTGTCCGCAATAAGGACTCTAGCCTTAGGCCTATCATTGATTTCAGACAATTAAAGGCCATCACAATAAAGGATCGTTATCCTTTACCTCTTATTCCTGAACTTATCGAACAGGTGCGTGGGGCTTCTTTCTTTTCAAAATTGGACCTAAAAGGGGCATACAATTTAATTTGAATCCGTAAAGGGGATGAATGGAAGACGGCATTCAGAACCAGATACGGACTGTTTGAGTACCTTGTAATGCCATTTGGGCTATGTAATGCCCCCGCAGCCTTCCAACGTTTTATAAACGAGATATTCCGAGACTTGCTTGATGTTTGTGTGGTAGTATATTTGAACGATATACTTATCTATTCTCATTCCTTACCTGAGCACATAAAACATGTGAGACTTGTGTTGTCAAGACTACTTGCACATAACTTATATGTTAAATCAAAGAAATGTCTCTTTCATAAAGAGGAGGTACTATTCCTAGGATATATTATATCTAAAAGTGGAATCAAAATGGACATGAGCAAAATATCCTGTATTCTGGATTGGCCTGTGCCAACCACTCGCAAAGCATTACAAAGGTTCCTAGGATTCTCTAATTACTATAGGAAATTCATTAAAAACTTCTCTGCGATTGTGAAACCTCTCACACAACTTACAAGCACGAAGAGACCATTTAATTGGTCAAAGGAAGCAAATGGAGCATTCTCTCTGCTGAAATCAAGCTTTACTACTGCCCCCATACTATGCCATCCAGACCCATCCCTTCAATACATCTTGGAGGTAGATGCGTCTAATATGGCAGTAGGAGCAGTTCTCTCACAACGACCAACAAACACCTCACCTCTTCACCCAGTTGCTTTCTTTTCAAAGTCATTAAGTAGCCCCGAGGGGAACTACCCAGTAGGTGAGAAGGAGTTGTTAGCCATAAAACTGGCATTAGAGAATTGGAGACATCTACTTGAGGGCACTCAATTGCCAATTCTGATATATACTGATCACAAAAACCTCCAATACCTTCAGACTAATAGAACTCTTTCCCACCGGCAGGTACGGTGGTCGTTATTCTTTCTGAGATTTAATTTTTTAGTAACTTACACGCCCCGCAGACAAAAATAAAAAAGCGGATGCACTCTCACGACTAGCCGAGAAAGATTGCACTGAGGTTCCCTCAGTTCCTATAATACCACTTGAACGTATTATCGGAGTCGTTCGCTCACTGAAGGAGGAGATTTTGCACAGCATAGGGTTGGATTCACCTCCACCACAACTAACTACTGACGCAGAAGGCTTCCTCTACTACAACGATAAATTATACATACCCCCTACTATGCGAACCAAGATCTTAGAATTGTCGCATGATGTACCTATGGCAGGACATATGGGTATGACTAAAACTCTCAATCTACTCACTAGGCAATTTTGGTGGCCAGACATGAAGACAACCGTAAAAAAGTTCGTTTCATCTTGTGATATCTGTGCAAGGTCTAAAATTGACAACACGAAACCATCAGGATTACTTTGCAGTTTACTGATACCCCAGGTTCCGTGGGAAGTGGTATCCTTGGATTTCATAGTGGAACTACCACCTTCCAAAGGATTCAACACCATCTTGGTATCAGTGGACCATCTGACCAAGATGGCACATTTCACCCCTATCCGAAAACTACCTTCATCCAAACAAACAGCAGAATTACTTGTGAAACATGTCTTTAAGTTACATGGTATTCCAAAAACACTGCTGTCTGACCGTGGTTCACAATTCATCTCAAAATTTTGGCTAGCTCTATGTCAGATACTGCGAATAGAGCGTAACCTTACTTCTGCCTACCACCCTCAGACCAACGGACAGACAGAGAGAGTTAACCAGTGCATTGAACAGTACCTGCGTTGCTATACTTCGTATCTACAGGACGATTGGGCAGATCTCCTCCCACTGGCGGAATTCGCCTATAACAACGCTACTCATAGCACTACTAAGCAAAGTCCGTTTTACCTGAATTATGGGTTTCATCCCACACTCCTTCCTCCACGTATCTTACCATCAAGTAATCCAGTAGCATCTGATTATCTTGCCCAGATAAAGGATTCTCTGGGATTACTCAACAATACCATATCTCATGCTCATAGCCAACAAAAAAAATACTACGACCTCCGTAGGAAACCCTCTCCCCAATATGCCATTGGGGATCTTGTTTGGCTTTCTACAAAAAATCTGAGACTAAAAATCCCTAGTAAAAAACTTGGACCTCTATTTCTGGGACCTTTTCCAATAGAGAAGCTTATTGGAAAAGCTGCAGTACAACTCACATTACCAGTAGACCTCAAGATACATCCTGTTTTCCATGTGTCTCTACTGAAGCCCCATGTTCCTAATCAAGGAATAAGGCCTACTATCTCACCTCCACCTCCTGTACAAGTGGAGGGTGGTGAAGAATTTGAGATAAAAGAAATTTTGGATTCCCGTTTCAATAGAAGAAGACTCCAGTATCTTGTACGATGGAAGAATTATGGGCCCCAAGATGACACCTGGCTGGATACCTCCGATATCCATGCCCCTAGACTGATTTGCAATTTCCACTCGAAATATCCGGAAAAACCAGCTCTAGAGGCCTTCCGGAGCCGGCCTTAAGGGGGGGGGGGGGTACTGTAATGTTCCGGTACCTATGGTACCCTTGTTCCTATATTTCTCCTCTCTTTGCGTCCCATATTGTATATACAAAGGACGCATACACCTTTAAGACCGGATGACATCACTGCCGAGCGCCGCTATGAGCGGCTATTTGCTCTCACTCATCGCTCGTTCAAACCCACATGTTCATCGCACCTACGCCTAAGAAGTCGGAGCTGCTGACATACCTTCCTTGCTGGACTAAGCCGGAAACCTCGCTGGTGATCCGTATCCCGCTATGGGATCACCCCTCTCCTCTGGACATTGTATTTCCTAACCTATCTAAGTGATAAGTACCCCGCAGGGGATTCTTACTAACCAATCTCCTACTGTCATCTACTGCAACTACCAAGACTATCTGTATCTATCTATTCACTATCATCTGCATAAGACTGTTAGCTCTTGGGACTACCTTGAACTATCCTTGCACTAGGTTACTCTGTCTAAAGTATACTCCATCTGTGTCCTCTTACCATCTGCACTATACTTGACATCAGAACCTATCTGCTTACCATCACCTGCAACTCTCCTATACTACTTCTAGCGCTCACCATACAATAGCCTGTCTCTCATCTATATATCCTCATATACTCTATCCCTCCATTAAACATCTATTAATATATATATAGTATATAACAGGCTGTACATGGTGATGAAGTCCTGAGAGTTGGATATGTTGTTCAACAGATTCTCTACAAGGCTACTGAGTGTAATAATTCTGCAGCTGTAAATCCATCCGCAAAACAAAAACGCATGAACGTTACACAGGGGGCCTGTACACTAGTCACTACATTCTCAGGGGACCTGTACACTAGTCACTACATTCTAAGGAGACCTGTACACTAGTCACTACATTCTCAGGGGGCCTGTACACTAGTCACTACATTCTCAGGGGGCCTGTACACTAGTCACTACATTCTCAGGGGACCTGTACACTAGTCACTACATTGTAAGGGGACCTGTACACTAGTCACTACATTCTCAGGGGGCCTGTACACTAGTCACTACATTCTCAGGGGGCCTGTACGCTAGTCATTACAATTCTAAGGGGGCCTGTACACTAGTCATTACATTCTCAGGGGGCCTGTACGCTAGTCACTACATTCTCAGGGGACCTGTACGCTAGTCACTACATTCTCAGTGGACCTGTACGCTAGTCACTACATTCTCAGGGGGCCTGTACACTAGTCACTACATTCTCAGGGGGCCTGTACACTAGTCACTACATTCTCAGGGGACCTGTACGCTAGTCACTACATTCTCAGGGGGCCTGTACACTAGTCATTACATTCTCAGGGGACCTGTACGCTAGTCACTACATTCTCAGGGGGCCTGTACACTAGTCACTACATTCTCAGGGGGCCTGTACACTAGTCATTACATTCTCAGGGGGCCTGTACACTATTCACTACATTCTCAGGTGACCTGTACACTTGTCACTACATTCTCAGGGGGCCTGTACACTAGTCATTACATTCTCAGGGGGCCTGTACACTGGTCACTACATTCTCAGGGGGCCTGTACGCTGGTCACTACATTCTCAGGGGGCCTGTACGCTGGTCACTACATTCTCAGGGGACCTGTACGCTAGTCACTACATTCTCAGGGGACCTGTACGCTAGTCACTACATTCTCAGGGGGCCTGTACACTAGTCACTACATTTTCAGGGGGCCTGTACGCTAGTCACTACATTCTCAGGGGACCTTTACACTAGTCACTACATTCTCAGGGGACCTGTTGTAAGATTCCGGTACCTCCGGTACCCTTAATCACCACTTTCCTCTGTAATGCGTCCCACCTTTCTCTTCAGGTGGTACGCATATACCTTTAAGAACGATGATGTCACTGCTGAGCGCCGCAGAGCGGCTATTTCAACCGCCGGCGGTCTCACTCACATTGTTCGTTCAACCTGCCTTGATATCCACATGCTTTCAAGCCTGTCTCTCGATCGGAACCTCCAGCTATTCCCTTTACCTGGAGCAGACCGGAACCTCGCTACTGATCCCTGAATCTTGCTACCGGACCATTCCTCATCTACTGGACCTCTCTAAACTACTAACATTACAAGTGATAAGTACCCCGCAGGGGAACCCTCCATAACCTTATTGCACTATCTACCTATGCACATTAAGGACTGTTACTACCTATCCATACTATCCTATCATCTGCACTGTTACATAGATTGCTAGCTCTTGAGCCTACTACCATCTATCATCTGCACTGCTGCATAGATTGCTAGCTCTCCTGTCTACTACTATCTATACTTGCACTGGGTTACTCTATCCTGTATTTGTCATCTGCTGTCCTCACCACCTATTAGCATACTCGATACTAACCTATCTGCATTCCTAATACCATCTTGAACTCTCCTATACAAACCTATCAAGGGATTACCATCCTTGTCACTGTTCACATCTGTCCCTTCAGCACATCACCTTCATACTATCATATACATCCTATCACTCCAGGAACATCTCATTGAGTGTGTATATATCTGTATGTTGAAGCTGACAGGCCCACGGTGATGAGTCCTGGAGAGTTGGATCTGGTATTCAACACATCTCTACATGACTACTGAGTGGAGATTTTGCAGCTGCAAATCCAGCCTATACTAAAAACGCAGGAGCGTTACACCTGTACGCTAGTCACTACATTCTCAGGGGACCTGTACACTAGTCACTACATTCTCAGGGGACCTGTACGCTAGTCACTACATTCTCAGGGGAATGACCTAGAAATATCTAAGATAAGGGAGGGTTGTATTCCCTAAGTCTCGGTTCACACTGCAGCGGCACGACTTTCGGGGCGACCTGTGAAGTCGCGTGCACCGCGACTTTGGCACGACTTGCACGGACTTCATAAAATGAATGTCTATGCAAGTCGCTCCAGGTCGCCCCGACTTGTCAGGCTGACAAGTCGCGGTCCAAGTCGGACTAGTGTGAATGGAGTCTTACTGTTAAATATTGAAAGCACTGATGACTTGTAATACACTTTTCATTTCCATATATTAAGTTGTAAGAGTGCTAAAATAAAAGTGGGTGCACTGAAGGACTTGGTAATATGGCCAGTGGGTAGATTTGGTGGGACGGCCAGTGGGCGGGCCATGGGGAAGATTGGTGGTCAAGCACCGGGGGGCCCAGTCCTAAAGCTGTGTAAGGGGCCCCAAAATTTCTGATGGCTGCCCTGTCCTCCCCACTAAGGCATCTGAGCTTTTTGCAGCAAATTTGGAGCCCTTATTTTGTAAAACTCAAACAGATCTGTTGTCCTATTCTAATAAAAGACTTTCCTGGTTTGGAAGGATAAACGTTTTGAAGATGGATGTTCTTCCACGCTTTTTATACTGGTTTCGGACGATCCCCATTTCTATTCCATCTGTATATTTCATTAAACTTCGTCGATTGTTTTCTCGGTTTATATGGAACTCAAGCCGACCTAGATTACGATATGAGACCTTGTCCCTTCCAAAAGATAAGGGGGGTGCTGGAGCACCTGACCCTTCTCCTTATTACAAAGCGGCAGTGTTGACATGAATAGTAGCTTGGTTCCATGGCTTATCATCTAAGCTATGGGTTCAATTGGAGCAATATATCAACCCCTATTACTTACGAGCCATGCCCTGGGTGCCAGCAACTCACCGAGGAGATTTATCTCTATTTGCTGAAATGACACGTCAGACCTTACGGATTTGGGATAATGTGGTGGAATCTAGTTCAATCTCTAAGATTCGGGGACCAATGTCACCATTCTTTGGGACCTCAGAATTCCCGGCGGCTGTTAAGAGTAGTGTTGAGCGAACACGGACTGTATTATTCGGGTCCGTACCGGATAATTGGATTTTTGCTCCCCGGACACGGACCCGAAAACTTTACTGTATGTTCGGGTTTAAAATCCGTGTTCGGTAATTTTATTTTGTGTTTTGTATGTAATGGCGCGCTTTTAATGGCGGGCTTTCAACAGCCAATCAACAAGCGCTTAACTGGTGTGCCTTAAGCCATCCCAGCCATGCCTACAAATGTATTAGTAGCTCTGATTGGCCATCTGAAGCATGTGACCCATGTCTTTATAAGTTCAAGAGACACAGCGCGGTGCGTCATTCTGCTGTAGTGTAGGGAGAGAGCACACATCATACGTGCTGGCTGCTGCTGATTAGGGACAGACAGTGAAAAATTGTGCCCGAAAAGAATGCAGGGACAGGTCGGAGTGTAGGCAGGGAAAGATATTTGTGCATTTTAGGGACAGGCTGGAGAGATTAGGCAGGGACAGAACAATTGTCTGTTAGCAATCTACATCGATTTTGCTGTGTGGGGGGCGGTGCAGTGAACAATTTTTTTGCCCTCACTTGAGCCCACTGAGGAGGAGGAGGAGGGAGAAAAATATATATTTTTATCAGTCTGTTGTGTGCAGCGTTCAGCTATATTTTACTACAGATTGCTGTTCTAATCTGCTATTTAAAAATTACAAAGTTAAAGGGGAATTTTTTTTTTTTCCCTTCATAGCCTGCTGCTGAGCTGACCGTGTCATAAAACATAAGACACTGCTGTATTCACATGTGCTATTGAGTGATTTTCAATTTTATATACTTTTTTCTATTCCACTATTCAATACACACCCTTTTGGGTTAAAACAAATTAAATTGTGGCATAGTCTGTACTAATCTGCTATTTAAAAATTACAAGGTTAAAGGGGAATTTTTTTTTTCCCTTCATAGCCTGCTGCTGAGCTGACCGTGACATAAAACATAAGACACTGCTGTGTTCACATGTGCTATTGAAAAATCACCAATTTTATATACTTTTTTCTATTCCACTATTCAATATACACCCTTTTGGGTTAAAAAAATTAAATTGTGGCATAGTCTGTACTAATCTGCTATTTAAAAATTACAAAGTTAACCACTTGCCGACCGCCGCACGACTATCTACGGCGGCGGTCAGCCCCTCACAGGCAAAGTGACGTAGGGCTACGTCACTAGCTTGTGAGGGTCTAGGGAGCGAGCGCGCGCCGCCGGAGGCGTGCTCCCGCGTGGTCACGGACCCCCCCGCGCGTGTGACCGGCGGACCCGATGTCCGCCGGCCACTCTGCGATCGGCGGGGGAGAGGGAGAAAGTCAGGCAGCTTGTGTAAACAAGCCACCTGTCATTCTCCTCGCTGTATGAGAGATGATCATATGGATCTACTATGTAGATCCGTTGATCACTCTGCATACAGCTGAAGCCACAGCCAATAACAGTTAGAATCACGCCCCTAGGGACACACACAGCCCCTCCCTCTCAAATAAAGTTAACCCCTTCACTACCAGTGTATTTTTACAGTAACAGTGCATATATATAGCACTGATTACTGTAGAAATGTCACTGGTAACCCCAAAAGTGTCAAAAATGTCAGTCAAGGGTCCGATCTGTCCGCCGCAATGTCGCAGTACCGCAAAAAAAATCGCAGATCGCCGCCATTACGCGTTAAAAAAAACAACAAAAATGACAAAAATCTTTCCCTTAGTTAGTAAACGCAATAACTTTTGCGCAAACCAATCAAAATACGCTTTTTGCTAATTTTTTCACCAAACATAGGTAGCATAAAACAAATTGGCCGAAAATGTTAAAAAATTTTGATTTTTACATTTTTTTGGGGGGGAATTTCATATAAAAAAAAGGGAAAAATATTGCTATTTTTGCAAAATTTACGCTCTTTTTTTGTTTATAGCGCGTGATCAAAAAATTGCACAGGTGATCAAATACCGCCAAAAGAAAGCTCTGTTTGTGGGAAAAAAAAGGACGCCAAATTCGTTTAGGTACAGCGTCGCACGACCGCGCAATTGTCCGTTAAAGTCACGCAGTGCCGAATCGCAAAATACCCCCTGGTCAGGAAGGGGGTAAAATCTTCCGGGGCTTAAGTGGTTAAAGGGGAATTTTTTTTTTCCCTTCATAGCCTGCTGCTGAGCTGACCGTGACATAAAACATAAGACACTGCTGTGTTCACATGTGCTATTGAAAAATCACCAATTTTATATACTTTTTTCTATTCCGCTATTCAATCTACACCCTTTTGGGATAAAAAAAAATTAAATTGCGGCATAGTCCGTATCGGTACGTGTGAGATACACCTTTCAAATTTTTGGGGCGCATCTTCCACCGCCGAGGATTGCAGGGTGCTTAAGTTTGCCTCCTGTTCCGAACTCCTCATCCTGCCTTTAGGGTACAAAAAATTGTAATCGGGGCCTAGTCTGGGTTTGTACGTGTGAGATACACCTTTTTATATCATATTTTCTATTCCGCTATTCAATCTACACCTTTTTGGGGTAAAAAGAATTAAATTGCGGCATAGTCTGTATCGGTATGTGTGAGATACACCTTTCCAATTTTTTGGGCGCATCTTACACCGCCGAGGATTGCAGGGTGCTTCAGTTTGCCTCCTGCCTGTTCCGAACTCCTCCTACTCCTCATCCTCATCCTGCCTTTAGGGTACAAAAAATTGTAATCGGGGCCTAGTCTGGGTTTGTACGTGTGAGATACACCTTTTTATATCATATTTTCTATTCCGCTATTTAATCTACACCCTTTGGGGTAAAAAGAATTAAATTGCGGCATAGTCTGTATCGGTACGTGTGAGATACACCTTCCAAATTTTTGGGGTGCATCTTCCACCGCCGAGGATTACAGGGTGCTTCAGTTTCCCTCCTGTTCCAAACTCCTCCTACTCCTCATCCTGCCTTTAGGGTACAAAAAATTGTAATCGGGGCCTAGTCTGGGTCTGTACGTGTGAGATACATCTTTTTTTATCATATTTTCTATTCCGCTATTCAATCTACACCCTTTTGGGGTAAAAAAAATTAAATTGCGGCATAGTCTGTATCGGTACGTGTGAGATACACCTTCCAAATTTTTGGGGCGCATCTTCCACCGCCGAGGATTTCAGGGTGCTTCAGTTTCCCTCCAGTTCCAAACTCCTCCTACTCCTCATCCTGCCTTTAGGGTACAAAAAATTGTAATCGGGGCCTAGTCTGGGTCTGTACGTGTGAGATACATCTTTTTTTATCATATTTTCTATTCCGCTATTCAATCTACACCCTTTTGGGGTAAAAAAAATTAAATTGCGGCATCATCTGTATCGGTACGTGTGAGATACACCTTCCAAATTTTTGGGGCACATCTTACACCGCCGAGGATTGCAGTGTGCTTCAGTTTGCCTCCTGTTCCGAACTCCTCCTACTCCTCATCCTGCCTTTAGGGTACAAAAAATTGTAATCGGGGACTAGTCTGGGTTTGTACGTGTGAGATACACCTTTTTATATCATATTTTCTATTCCGCTATTCAATCTACACCCTTTGGGGTAAAAATAATTTACAGTAATTGCGGCATAGTCTGTATCGGTACGTGTGAGATACACCTTCCAAATTATTGGGGCGCATCTTCCACCGCCGAGGATTGCAGGGTGCTTCAGTTTGCCTCCTGTTCCGAACTCCTCCTACTCCTCATCCTGCCTTTAGGGTACAAAAAATTGTAATCAGGGTCTAGTCTGGGTTTGTACGTATGAGATACACCTTTTTATATCATATTTTCTATTCCGCTATTCAATCTACACCCTTTTGGGGTAAAAAAAATTAAATTGCGGCATCATCTGTATCGGTACGTGTGAGATACACCTTCCAAATTTTTGGGGCGCATCTTCCACCGCCGAGGATTGCAGTGTGCTTCAGTTTGCCTCCTGTTCCGAACTCCTCCTACTCCTCATCCTGCCTTTAGGGTACAAAAAATTGTAATCGGGGACTAGTCTGGGTTTGTACGAGTGAGATACACCTTTTTATATCATATTTTCTATTCCGCTATTCAATCTACACCCTTTGGTGTAAAAATAATTTACAGTAATTGCGGCATAGTCTGTATCGGTACGTGTGAGATACACCTTCCAAATTATTGAGGCGCATCTTCCACCGCCGAGGATTGCAGGGTGCTTCAGTTTGCCTCCTGTTCCGAACTCCTCCTACTCCTCATCCTGCCTTTAGGGTACAAAAAATTGTAATCAGGGCCTAGTCTGGGTTTGTACGTATGAGATACACCTTTTTATATCATATTTTCTATTCCGCTATTCAATCTACACCCTTTTGGGGTAAAAAGAATAAAATTGCGGCATAGTCTGTATCGGTACGTGTGAGATACACCTTTCCAATTTTTTGGGCGCATCTTACACCGCTGAGGATTGCAGGGTGCTTCAGTGCTTCAGTTTGCCTCCTGCCTGTTCCGAACTCCTCCTACTCCTCATCCTCATCCTGCCTTTAGGGTACAAAAAATTGTAATTGGGGCCTAGTCTGGGTTTGTACGTGTGAGATACACCTTTTTATATCATATTTTCTATTCCGCTATTCAATCTACACCCTTTGGGGTAAAAAGAATAAAGTTGCGGCATAGTCTGTATCGGTACGTGTGATATACACCTTTCCAATTTTTGGGCTCTCCTTCCACCGACGAGGATTGCAGGGCACTTCAGTTTGCCTCCTGTTCCGAACTCCTCCTACTCCTCTTCCTCATCCTGCCTTTAGGGTACAAAAAAATTGTATTCGGGGCCTAGTCTGTGTTTGTACGTGTGAGATACACCGTTTTATAACCTTTTTTCTATTCCGCTATTCAATATACACCCTTTTGGGGTGAAAAAAATTAAATTGCGGCATACTTTGCATATTTGACTGTGAGATACACCCGTTGTATTTGTATACTGTTTTTCTATTCCGCTATTTAATAAACACCCTTTTGGGCTAAAAAAAATTAAATTGCGGCATAGTTTGCATATTTGACTGTGAGATACACCCGTGCGATACTGTTGTTGTTTTGTTCCGCTATTAAATAAACACATTTCTAGGGCAAGATCATAAATTACAGAAATATGAGGAGACCGTCAAATAGGGGCCGTGGCCTGGGTCGTGGTGCTGTTGGTAGAGGTCCTGTTGCAAGGAGAGGACGTGGTCGATCTGTGCCAGCTACACGCACAAGTGAAACACCTTCCTCAAGTGTGAGTAGGCGACAGAACCTGCAGCAGTATGTGGTAGGGCATCATGCGCCTCTAGAAGTGATGAGGCCAGAACAAGTAGAGGCGATAGTAGATTGGTTTGCTGCTGACAGTGCCTCCAGTTCCTTCACATTGTCTCCCACCCAGTCTCCTGCAGAAAGGTCAGAGTTGGCACCTGCAGCCGATGTCCAACCATCTTTCACCTCACCCCCTTGCAAATCAGGCAAGCAGTCTGAACCCCAAGTCATGCAGCAGTCTCTTCTTCTTTTTGATGACTCTGTCAGCAGGGTTTCCCAGGGCGATCCACCTAGCCCTGCCCCAGAAGTGGAAGAGATTGAGTGCAGCGATGCCCAACCACTTATTTCTCAAGATGAGTACATGGAAGGACCATCGCAGCACGTCTCCGATGATGACGAAACGCAGGTGCCAAATGCTGCGGCACTCAGAATTGTGGAGACCGACAAGGAGGGCAGGGGTGAAGACTGGGTGGAAGATGATGTGGAGGACGATGAGGTTCTCGACCCCACATGGAATGAAGGTCATGCAGGTGACCTGAGTAGTTTGGAGGAAGAGGCGGTGGTCGCACAGAGCCACCAGCACAGCAGAAGAGGGAGCAGGGTGCCGAAGCGGAGCGGCCGTGCCCTAGACACTACGCCTGCTACTGCCCAACGCAGCAAGGGACCGAGCGCACCAAAGCCAGCTCAAAGGAGTTCTCTAGCGTGGAAGTTCTTCAGAAAATGTGCTGATGACAGGACACGAGTGGTTTGCACCCTGTGCAATCAGAGCCTGAAGCGAGGCATAAACCTTCTCAACCTGAGCACAACCTGCATGATCAGGCATCTAAGTGCAAAGCATGAGCTGCAGTGGAGTAGACACCTTCAAAACCAAGAAAGGTCTCTGGCTCCTCCTGCTTCCTCTTCTGCTGCAGTCTCGGCCTCTTCATCCACCTCTGTAGTGATACCGGCACCTGCCACCCCGCAAACAGATGATCTGTCAGCAACACCACCACCTGGGTCACCAACCATTTCCACAATGTCCCGTGGAAGCGTTCAGCTTTCCATCTCCCAAACACTTCAGAGGAAGAGGAAGTACCCCCCTACCCACCCGCGATCCCTGGCCCTGAATGCCAGCATTTCAAAATTATTGGCCTTTGAAATGCTGTCATTCCGTCTGGTGGAGACGCACAGTTTTAAAAGCCTTATGTCGGTGGCTGTCCCACAGTACGTCGTGCCAAGCCGCCACTACTTTTCCAGGCAAGCCATCCCTTCCCTGCACAACCAAGTGGGGGAAAAATCAGGTGTGCACTGCGCAACGCCATCTGTGCCAAGGTCCACCTAACTACCAATACGTGGACCAGTAAGCACGGTCAGGGGCGTTATATCTCCCTAACGGCACACTGGGTAAATGCAGTGGCGGATGGGCCTGAGGCGGATACTCCGCTTCCTCATCCTCTACCGCCTCCTCATCCGGTCAGCGTAACACCTTCACCACCAACTTCAGCACAGCCAGGGGTAAACGACAGCAGGCAGTTTTAAAACTTGCCTGTTTGGGGGAAAAACCACACACCACGCAGGAGTTGTGGAGGAGTATGGAACAGCAGACAAATGAGTGGTTGCTGCCAGCGAGCCTCAAGCCCGGCCTGGTGGTGTGCGATAACAGGCGAAATCTCATAGCAGCTCTGGGCCTAGCCGGTTTGACGCACATCCCTTGCCTGGCACATGTGCTGAATTTGGGGGTGCAGAGGTTCCTTAAAAATTACCCCGATGTGTCAGAGCTGCTGCAGAAAGTGCGGGCCGTCTGTGCGCACTTTCAGGGTTCTCACCCTGCTGCTGCTCGCCTGTCAGCGCTGCAGCGTAACTTCGGCCTTCCCGCTCACCGCCTCATATGTGACGTGCCCACAAGGTGGAACTCCACCTTGCACATGCTGGAAAGACTGTGCGAGCAGCAGCAGGCCATAGTGGAGTTTCAGCTGCAGCACGCACGCGTGAGTCGCTCTGCGGAACAGCACCACTTCAGCACCAATAACTGGGCCTCCATGCGAGACCTGTGTGCCTTGTTGCGCTGTTTTGAGTACTCCACCAACATGGCCAGTGCCGATGACGCCGTTGTCAGCTTAACTATTCCACTTCTATGCCTCCTTCAAAAAACGATTCGGGCGATGATGGAAGACGATGTGGCACAGGATGAGGAGGAGGAGGATGAAGAGGTAACATTTCCAAGGCTTTCAGGGCAGTCATTCGCAAGTGGCTCCGAGGGTGGGTTCCTGCACCCACAAACGCCAGGGACACAATTGTCCAGCAGGGGCACAGTTCTGGAGGATGAGGAGGATGAGGAGGAGGAGATGGAGGAGGAGATGGAACCATGTTCACAGCAGGGTGGCACCCAGGCCAGCTCATGGCCATCACTGGTGCGTGGCTGGGGGGATACAGAGGACACAGACGATACACGTCCCACAGAGGACAGCCTTTCGTTGTCTCTGGGCAGCCTGGCACACATGAGCGATTACATGCTGCAGTGTCTCCACAACGACGAGTTTCCCACATTCTAACTTGTGCTGATTACTGGGTGGCCACGCTGCTGGATCCTCGTTACAAGGACAACGTACCATCCTTAATTCACTCACTGGAGCGCGATCGCAAGATGTGCGAGTACAAGCGCACGCTGGTAGATGCGATGCTGCTGGCATTCCCACCTGACAGCGGGGCCACAGTGGAAGCACAAGGCCAAGGCAGAGGAGGAGGAGGAAGAGGTCGCCAACGCAACCAGGGCACCGCCAGCACCTCAGAAGGCAGGGTTAGCATGGCCGAAATGTGGAAAAGCTTTGTCAGCACGCCACAACAAACAGCAGCGCCAGCAGCTCATATGGAACGTCTTAGCAGGAGGCAGCATTTCACCAACATGGTGGAGCAGTATGTGTGCACACGCCTACATGTAATGAATGACGGGTCTGCCCCCTTCAACTTCTGAGTCTCCAAATTGGGCACATGGCCTGAGCTTGCCCTTTACGCCTTGGAGGTGCTGGCGTGCCCTACAGCCAGTGTATTATCTGAACGTGTATTTAGCACGGCTGGGGGCGTTACCACAGACAAGCGCAGCCGCCTGTCCAGAGACAATGTGGACAAGCTCACGTTCATTAAAATGAACCAGGCATGGATCCCACAGGACTTTTCCGTACCTTGTGCAGAATAGAGATGGATACCAACCTTACCCAGCCATTGTTATATTTTTGATCTTTCTCACTCTTTTGGGGTGTACCCTCATTTAAAATGACTGAAAAAAGCAGTGTTGGCTACCTCGTCCTCCTCCACCGCCGCTTCCACCTACACCGCCACATCCACCGCCACCTCAACCTCCCTCCTACTCCGGGCCTCGTCCTTCACAGATGAAGAAAATTGTTTTATTTTTCTGTTCTTTTTTTGTTGTTTTAAGTTATTTCCCTATCCACATTTGTTTGCAGAGCACTTGTCATGCTCCTAACTACGTTTTGCTGCCATTTGCAGCACTCTAGCCCTTTCCATCGGTGTTTTAGAGCCATTTTAGTGCCTGAAAGTTTGGGTCCCCATTGACTTCAATGGGGTTCGGTGTCCGGGTAAAGTTCGGAAAAAGTCCGGGACACGGACCCGGACTTTTTTTTTCAAGTTCGGCCGAACCCGCCGAACACGGACATCCAGGTGTCCGCTCAACTCTAATGGTGACCACAACTCTTCCTCTTCCTCTTCACGCTCATCTACGGCCTGATCCAGCACTCTTCGTAGGGCACGCTCCAGGTAGAAAACATATGGGATGATGTCGCTGATGGTGCCTTTGGTGCGACTGACTAGGTTTTTCACCTCCTCAAAAGGACGCATGAGCCTACAGGCATTGCGCAGGAGCATCCAGTAACGTGGCAAAAAAATACCCAGCTCTGCCGAGGCTGTCCTAGCACACCAGTCATACAAATACTCGTTGATGGCTTTTTCTTGTTGGAGCAGGAGGTCGAACATTAGGAGTGTTGAATTCCAACGTGTCGGGCTGTCGCAAATAAAGCGCCTCACTGGCATGTTGTTTCGCTGCTGAATATCTGAAAAGTGCGCCATGGCCGTGTAGGAACGCCTGAAATGGCCACACACCTTCCTGTAAGCCTGGGTACTTATGCACAAAGTGTTGTACAATCAGATTCAACACATGTGCCATGCACGGCACATGTTTCAACTTGCCCAAATTCAATGCCGCCAACAAATTGCTTCCGTTGTCACACACCACTTTGCCGATCTCCAGTCGGTGCGGGGTCAGCCACTGATCCACCTGTGCGTTCAGGGCGGACAGTAGTGCTGGTCCGGTGTGACTCTCTGCTTTCAGGTAAGTCAACCCCAAGACGGCGTGACACTGTCGTATCCGGCATGTGGAGTAGCCCCTGGGGAGCTGGGGGGTGCAGTTGGTGTGGAGCAAGACGCAACAGCAGAAGAGGACTCAGCTGAGGAGGTTAGCAAAGAGGATGGAGTAGGAGGAGTAGAGGAGGTGGCAGCAGGCCTGCCTGCAAGTCGTGGCAGTGTCACCAACTCCTCTGCAGAGCCACGCATTCCATGCTTGGCAGCCGCCAGCAGGTTTACCCAATGCGCAGTGTAAGTGATATACCTGCCCTGACCATGCTTTGCAGACCAGGTATCAGTGGTCAGATGGACCCTTGCCCCAACACTGTGTGCCAGACATGACATGACTTCCTTTTCCACAATAGAGTACAGGTCGGGGATTGCCTTTTGTGAAAAAAAATTGTGGCCGGGTACCTTCCACTGCGGTGTCCCAATAGCTACAAATTTTTTGAAGGCCTCAGACTCCACCAGCTTGTATGGTAAAAGCTGGCGGGCTAAGAGTTCCGACAAGCCAGCTGTCAGACGCAGGGCAAGGGGGTGACTCTGTGACATTGGCTTCTTAAGCTCAAACATTTCCTTGACAGACACCTGACTGTGGGCAGATGAGCAGGAACTGCTGAAGGTGAGAGGCGGAGTGGCGGGTTGTTTATAGGGGGCAAGGAGGACAGCAGTGGTTGACGTGGCTGAAGATGCTGGACCAGGAGGAGGATGGTGGCTTTGAGTTTGTGTGCTGCTTGTACTCATGTGTTGATCCCATAAGCGTTTGTGATGTGAGATCATGTGCCTTCGCAAAGCAGTTGTACCTACGTGGGTGTTGGATTTTCCACGACTCAGTTTCTTTTGGCACAGGTTGCAAATGGCATCGCTGTTATCAGAGGCAGACACACAAAAAAAATGCCACACTGCTGAGCTTTGCAATGATGGCATTCTGGTGGTGGCAACAGCTTGCATTGATTGGCGTGCTGTCTGGCTGACCCCGGGTGCCGATACATGCTGTCTGACTGTGCCACTAGCTCCTTGCGATGACCTCCCCCTGCTTCCAACTCGTCTCCTCCTCCTCTCTGTCTCGCCATCTGAACTTTCCCCCTCTTCTTCTCTTCAAGCAGGCATCCAGTTGACATCCACAGACACATCGTCATCATCAGCCGCTTCACTTGACAACTCAGCAAAGGCAGCAGCAGTAGGTACAACGTCATCATCATCATCACAATGTACGTCCATGTGTATAATGCTGCCTGACTGAGACATATCCCCGTTATCTACATCCTCTGGCACTAATGGTTGCGCATAACTCATTTCTTCCAACTGATGTGTAAATAACTCCTCTGACAGATCAAGTGAAGCGGCTGTGGTGCTAGTGTTGGTGGTGCCGGCGGGTGGGCTAGTGGTAAATTGAGAGTTGCCCGAAGCTGAGCTGGAGGAGGATGGTGCATCAAGTTTCCGAGCGGAAGCTGTAGAAGATTGGGTGTCCTGTGTAAGCCAGTCAACTATGCCCTCAGAATTTTTTGAGTTCAGGGTACGTGGCTTCTGAACACTGGGCATTATTCTAGGGCCAAAGGAAATCACAACACCACGACCACGACGGCCCCTGCGGGGTGGCCTGCCTCTGCCTGTCATTTTTTTTAGATTAGTGGTACTATGCATGCAAGGTGCTGTGCCACCCTATATGAGTGTTGGGCAGTGGGTACAGTACAGTCTGGACCTGACACTCACTAGCAGGCAACTGCAATTATAAAAAATAAATTATTTTTTAATTTGCAAGGTGCTGTGCCACCGTATATGAGTGGTGGGCACTGCAGTGGGCACAGTACAGTCTGTGGACCTGACACTCACTGGCAGGCAACTGCAATTATAAAAAATAAATTATTTTTTAATTTGCAAGGTGCTGTGCCACCGTATATATGAGTGGTGGGCACTGCAGTGGGCATAGTACAGTCTGTGGACCTGACACTCACTGGCAGGAAACTGCAATTATAAAAAATAAATTGTTTCTGGTTTCGTGACCAAGCACATGATAACCCACAGAACTTGCAGGCTCCATGAGTTCATTGAATATGCAAGCCACGCTGAGCGTCATTTTCAATTAAAAAATAAAACAAGAAAGGAAAAGTTTTAATTGTAGAGGAAGATACTGATGCATATGTCATTTAAAAAGGTACCGGGAAGGTAAGAAGGCCCCAACGGAGACCTCGTATCAAGGATTACGAGGGTAGGAAGGAAATAGGGGAATGTTTTTTGTGTGGTAAAAAGGGCCACATGGCAAGAGAGTGTAAGTCAAGGAGAGAAGAAGAGAGAGAGGAGAAAGCATGACTAGTGGAAAAGGAAGAATGAAATAGAATGTATCAAGAATGTAATAGATTCAGGAGAACTTGACATGTTGGACATATGCAATGTGGAAATGTATTTACAAAATGAGATAAAACCAGAAATAACACTCACTGTACAAGGGAAACAAATTACCTTTTTGTGTGATACGGGGGCATGTAAAACTTTGATTCACCCTCAGTATTTACCTGAAAGGATCAAAAGAAAAGGAACATTTTTTGTAAAATCAGGGAGTGGTGTAATATGTGAAGAAGATGTGTCTGAAAAACTTCTTGTAGAGGACCCACAAACAAAAAGAAAAACAGAATGTAAAATTGTGATATCTGAAAAGTGTCCGATTAACCTATTGGGCAGGGACTTGCTGCATGCACTAGACATTTCAGTTATACCAGCAGAGGGGGGTTTGAGAGCCCACCGAGCCTGTGGAACATATGTGATGAAGACTGACAGTGAACCTTATTACTGGTACAGCTTGGACTTAAGTTCCACAGGTCCAGGAAGCATGCAGCAACCCCTTCTTAAAATAGCAGAAGAAAAGGTTAAAGGAAAAAGCTATGAGGTTCAACATAATTTACACTGCACTATGTATTTTAGACATTCCATAGGAACTGATGTTGATTATGAAAGAAAATTGGGTAAATTTTCAGGGGTCAGAATTACGTTGAAAACTTTATACTGGGATCAGGAGGGAAACAGCGTGGCCACCTGTCTCCTTGCTGATGAGATATTCAAGTTACATAGGGGAAGAATTGTACCCCATGTATCAATTACTCGGAATGTCTCATTAGATTGGTATGAGTTAGGGGAACTTTTGACCGACTGGGTACATATGACACCTGAACAACAGAAAATAAAGGGAATCCAGTCTTTCAACCTTAATTGGGTCACACAATGTACTCCAGGAGTGCACCTTTCAGGAGGGTACTACGACAAGGAATGACTATTCCTCTTGACCCAGGAGGAAGAGGATGCATTGAAAGACATCCCCGACTATCTTTGGTCAAAAGGAAAGAGTGATGTTGGACTGATCAAAACGGCAACTGAAGTACAAATCACCCCTAAAAGTACTATGCGACCCTATCAAAAACAATACCCCTTAAGAAAAGATGCAGAAGCTGGGGTGGATCCTGTAATTAAAGAATTGTTGGATAGAGGTATAATCATAGAATGTCCAGATTCGCCCTGTAATACACCATTGTTCCCTGTTTAGAAAACCGCAGGGAGGGTGGAGGCTTGTTGTAAGATTCCGGTACCTCCGGTACCCTTAATCACCACTTTTCTCTGTAATGCGTCCCACCTTTCTCTTCAGGTGGTACGCATATACCTTTAAGAACGATGATGTCACTGCTGAGCGCTGCAGAGCGGCTATTTCAACCGCCGGAGGTCTCACTCACATTGTTCGTTCAACCGCATGGTTGGTTCGATCAAGCCATGCCTGAAGCAGCCATACCTGATGTTACTCACTCATGTATCTCGCTACCTGGACTTGTTTCACTCACTGATCTTGTATCTCGCTACCCGATCACTCTTGGAATACTGCTTCTATTTATGGCTATCTCACCCTGCTTTCCTGCCTTGATATCCACATGCTTTCAAGCCTGTCTCTCGATCGGAACCTCCAGCTATTCCCTTTACCTGGAGCAGACCGGAACCTCGCTACTGATCCCTGTATCTCGCTACCGGATCATTCCTTATCTACTGGACCTCTCTAAACTACTAACATTACAAGTGATAAGTACCCCGCAGGGGAACCCTCCATAACCTTATTGCACTATCTACCTATGCACATTAAGGACTGTTACCACCTATCCATACTATCCTATCATCTGCACTGTTACATAGATTGCTAGCTCTTGAGCCTACTACCATCTATCATCTGCACTGCTGCATAGATTGCTAGCTCTCCTGTCTACTACTATCTATCCTTGCACTGGGTTAGTCTATCCTGTATTTTTCATCTGCTGTCCTCACCATCTGTTAGCATACTCGATACTAACCTATCTGCATTCCTAAATACCATCTTGAACTCTCCTATACAAAACCTATCAAGTGATTACCATCCTTGTCACTGTTCACACCTGTCCCTTCAGCACATCACCTTCATACTATCATATACATCCTATCACTCCAGGAACATCTCATTGAGTGTGTATATATCTGAATGTTGAAGCTGACAGGCCCACGGTGATGAGTCCTGGAGAGTTGGATCTGGTATTCAACACATCTCTACATGACTACTGAGTGGAGATTTTGCAGCTGCAAATCCAGCCTATAATAAAAACGCAGGAGCGTTACAGATTGAACGAACCATAAAAATGGATTCAGCAGAATTACCCACTCAAGTGACACAATTAACACAACAAGTAAAAGCATTAATACTTGCTCTGACTGACGTACAAGAAAAGAATCAGACTCTGACACAGCAGGTAACCCAGCTCTCACGGCTTACTGCTGTTCAGCCTCTTGAACCTAAAATAAACTCTCCTCTAGTGTTTACAGGTGATCGGAAAAAATTTCATGAATTCAAAAATGCATGTCAATTGCTTTTTTTGTTAAAACCTCGTACATACCCCACTGATCAAATAAAAGTCTGTACCGTTATTTCATACTTGACGGGTGATCCACGGGCCTGGGTAGACTCTCTCTTTGAGAATAATGATCAGATTCTCAACACCTATTCCTTATTCCTAGCGGAACTCGCTAGTTTATACGATGACCCCAATAGGCAGAGTACTGCTGATATTCAGTTGAGGGCCTTAAAACAAGGAAGGAGACCTGTAGAAGACTTTGTATCTGAGTTCAAAAGATGGACCCTTGATTCAGGGTGGAATGACACATCTTTGCGAACTCAATTCAGACTCGGGTTATCGGAAGCTGTTAAAGACGAGCTCGCCCGAGCGGATTTACCTGGCACCTCTGAGGCCTTGATACAACTTAGTATCAACATCGACAGACGACTGCGAGAAAGAAGGGCTGAAAAGATGGGAATGCCATTGTCTAGTCCTTCTCAGATTTCGGCCGTTGATCCTACTCTCATGGATGTAGGAACCATACGCCCACCTTTAACGACTACTGAACGAGCTAGAAGAACATCCAGAAATCTCTGCATGTACTGCGCATCCTCGGATCATTTGATAAGCACCTGTCCCCTTGTCCGCAAAAAAGAGGGTGAGTGTTCACATGTCTTGCTGGGAGGATTAACGACTTCCTTTTCTAAACCCTATCTTTTTGTTCATTTAATATTACAGTGGGACCAAACTAGGATCACCACCAAGACTATGGTCGACACTGGATCTTGTGGAAACTATATTGATACACGCTTTGTTACCTTAAATAAAATACCTATTATTTCAAAATCTAAGCCTGTTTCTGTTAGTTTCATTAATGGTATTCCACTGTCTTCTGGTCCAATCACCAACCAGACACAGGCACTCCTTGCCACTACCAACGAATCACATGTGGAGACCATCACCTTTGACATACTATCCTCACCCCATTTTCCTATTATTTTGGGACTTCCCTGGTCACACACACACCAACCAATCATAGATTGGAAAAAATGGATTTTGGTTTTCCCTTCTCACTATTGTGAGAATACGTGTAACCTCCCATCTTATGGGAAGATTCTGTCTGTGGTGTCAGATGAAATTGCACCACTATGCTATCAGGATCTGTCCGAAGTGTTCCTTGAGAAAAATGCTCAAGTGTTGCCTCCCCATAGGGATTACGATTGCACTATCGATCTACTCCCTAACAGCAAATTGCCTTTCGGTCATGTTTATCCCCTTTCACAGGATGAACTTTCTCACCTCAAGGAATACTTGGATGAGAATTTGACAAAGGGGTTCATTAGACCCTCTACTTCTTCCACTGCTGCAGGACTTTTTTTTGTCCGCAATAAGGATTCCAGTCTCAGGCCTATTATCGATTATAGGCAATTAAACACGATTACGATAAAGGATCGCTATCCTTTGCCGCTCATCCCTGAACTTATTGAACAGGTGCGTGGGGCTACTTATTTCACCAAATTAGACCTGAAAGGGGCATACAACCTAATCCGAATCCGTGACGGGGATGAGTGGAAAACAGCATTCAGAACCAGATACGGACTATTCGAATACCTTGTGATGCCATTCGGGCTATGTAATGCTCCCGCAGCTTTCCAAAGATTCATAAACGACATCTTTAGAGACTTACTTGATGTCTGTGTTGTAGTATACCTAGACGATATACTTATTTACTCTCGATCTATGCCTGAACACATAAAACATGTAAGACTTGTGTTGTCCAGACTGCTCTCACACAGACTATATGTGAAATTAAAAAAATGTCTATTTCATAAAGAAGAAATATTATTTCTAGGATACTTCATATCCAAAACTGGAATTAAGATGGATATGAGTAAGATATCCTGTATTCTAGACTGGCCTATACCAACAACTCGTAAGGCCCTACAGCGATTCCTTGGATTCTCGAACTTCTATAGGAAGTTCATCAAGAACTTTTCCGCTATTGTGAGACCTCTCACACAACTGACAAGTATAAAAAAAACATTCAAATGGTCAGAAGAAGCAAATCAAGCTTTCTGCTTGTTAAAATCAAGCTTTACTTCTGCTCCCATACTACGCCATCCAGACCCATCCCTCCAATATATTCTAGAGGTAGATGCGTCAAATATGGCAGTAGGAGCAGTTCTCTCCCAACGACCAACAAACACTTCATCACTCCACCCAGTTGCTTTCTTTATAAAATCACTAAGCAGCCCAGAGGTGAATTACCCAGTGGGTGAAAAGGAGTTGCTTGCCATAAAACTGGCACTGGAGAATTGGCGACATCTGCTCGAAGGTACCCAGTTACCAATACTCATATATACAGATCATAAAAACCTTCAATACCTCCAGACTAACAAGACTCTCTCTCACCGGCAGGTACGATGGTCATTATTCTTTTTAAGATTTAATTTCCTAGTGACCTACACGCCTGCAGACAAAAATAAAAAAGCGGATGCGCTATCACGATTAACCGAAGATAACTGCGGCGAAATCCCTTCCATTCCCATAATACCCTATGAACGCATTATTGGTGTTGTCCGTTCCTTGAAGGAAGAGATTTTGCACAGTATAAGAATGGATTCACCTCCACCACAACTAAGTACTGATGCAGAAGGCTTCCTCTATTACAATGAAAAACTCTACATACCCCCTACTATGCGCACCAAGATCTTGGAGTTATCGCATGATGTCCCCATGGCAGGACATATGGGTATGACGAAAACCTTTAATTTGCTCACCAGGCAGTTTTGGTGGCCTGATATGAAGACGTCTGTACAAAAATTTGTTTCTTCATGTGACATCTGTGCAAGGTCCAAAATTGACACTACAAAACCATCTGGACTACTTTGTAGTCTACCAATACCCCAGGTTCCATGGGAAGTTGTGTCCTTAGATTTCATAGTAGAACTACCACCCTCTAAAGGATTTAATACCATCCTAGTGTCAGTGGACCACTTGACAAAGATGGCACATTTCATTGCTATCCGTAGACTACCTTCATCTAAACAAACAGCGGAACTACTGATGAAACATGTGTTTAAGTTGCATGGAATTCCAAAAACTCTTTTGTCCGACCGTGGTTCACAATTCATCTCTAAATTTTGGCAAGCACTTTGTCAAATTTTACGCATTGAGCGAAAGCTCACTTCTCCCTACCATCCTCAGACCAACGGACAGACTGAAAGAGTCAACCAGTGCATTGAGCAATATCTACGTTGCTACACATCATACTTGCAGGATGATTGGGTGGATCTCCTTCCTCTAGCAGAATTTGCTTACAACAACGCAACCCACAGTACTACGAAGCAAAGTCCGTTCTACTTGAACTATGGGTTTCATCCCACTCTTCTTCCACCACGCATCCTGCCATCGAGTAACCCAGTAGCCTCAGATTACCTTACCCAAATAAAAGACTCTTTGGGTTTACTCAATACCACTATATCACACGCTCACAGTCAACAAAAAAAGTACTACGACCTTCGTAGAAGACCTTCTCCTCAGTATGCTATTGGGGACCTTGTTTGGCTATCGACAAAGAACTTAAGATTAAAAATCCCTAGCAAGAAGCTTGGACCTTTATTTTTGGGACCCTTCCCAATTAAAAAACTTATCGGGAAAGCTGCAGTATAGCTCACCCTACCAGCAGATCTCAAGATCCATCCCATCTTCCATGTGTCGCTACTGAAGCCCCATGTTCCTAATCAAGGAATAAGGCCTACCATCTTGCCTCCACCTCCAATACAAGTTGAAGGCGGAGAAGAGTATGAGATCAAGGAAATTTTGGATTCTCGCATCCATAGAGGAAGACTCCAGTATCTCATAAGATGGAAGAACTATGGACCCCAAGATGACACCTGGCTAGATACCTCTGATATTCATGCGCCTAGACTTATACGGAACTTTCACTCGAAACACCCAGAGAAACCTGTCCTATAGGCCTTCCGGAGCCGGCCTTAAGGGGGGGGGTACTGTAAGATTCCGGTACCTCCGGTACCCTTAATCACCACTTTTCTCTGTAATGCGTCCCACCTTTCTCTTCAGGTGGTACGCATATAACTTTAAGAACGATGATGTCACTGCTGAGCGCCGCAGAGCGGCTATTTCAACCGCCGGCGGTCTCACTCACATTGTTCGTTCAACCGCATGGTTGGTTCGATCAAGCCATGCCTGAAGCAGCCATACCTGATGTTACTCGCTCATGTATCTCGCTACCTGGACTTGTTTCACTCACTGATCTTGTATCTCGCTACCCGATCACTCTTGGAATACTGCTTCTATTTATGGCTATCTGTAATGTTCCGGTACCTTTGGTACCCTAAATTACACTTTCCACAAGTGTATGCGCCCTACCATTTACTTTTGGAAAGGTGCGCATACACCTTTAAGACTGGAGCTGTCATCACTCAGCGCCGGACTAGATGGCTATTTAAGGCGTCGGCTCTCACTCACATGTGTTCGTTCAAACACCCTTATCTGGATGCTAACCTTGCTTGAAGCTTCCATGCTTGCAAGCTTACTTCGCTGACGGAACCTCGCTGCGCTGATCCCTATATCCCGCTACTGGATCATCCGCCTCTCCTGAACCACCCTTCGGCTGTATCGCTAATAGTGCTAAGTACCCCGCAGGGGAATTCTCTATAAACTTATACTAAGCTTACACTATCTAGCTCTGCATAGTAGAGACTGTTTATCACATCTGCATAAACTAGATTGCTAGCTCTTGAGACTACTGCTACTTTTCTGCACTGGGTTGATCTCTTTTGTATGTCCACCTGCTATTCTATCATCTGCTATCATACAACATTGTTAAACCTTCCTGCATCCATCTGCTACTGTCTCACCTTCAAGTGTCTATCACCTACCACCTCCACTCAACCTATCCCTCAAACCTTCATCATTGTGTTACTACATATATAAAGTCACTCTAGGAACCAGCTTGCTAATTGTGTGTATTTACTGGCTGAAATAAGACCTTCCACACATGATGAGTCATTGAGGTTGGGAATGGTATCTCAGCATATCTCTTACATGACAACTGACGTGGAACTATTTCTGCAGCTGAAAATCCACACCATATAAGAAACGCAGGAGCGTTACACTATCTCACCCTGCTTTCCTGCCTTGATATCCACATGCTTTCAAGCCTGTCTCTCGATCGGAACCTCCAGCTATTCCCTTTACCTGGAGCAGACCGGAACCTCGCTACTGATCCCTGTATCTCGCTACCGGATCATTCCTTATCTACTGGACCTCTCTAAACTACTAACATTACAAGTGATAAGTACCCCGCAGGGGAACCCTCCATAACCTTATTGCACTATCTACCTATGCACATTAAGGACTGTTACCACCTATCCATACTATCCTATCATCTGCACTGTTACATAGATTGCTAGCTCTTGAGCCTACTACCATCTATCATCTGCACTGCTGCATAGATTGCTAGCTCTCACTGGGTTAGTCTATCCTGTATTTGTCATCTGCTGTCCTCACCATCTGTTAGCATACTCGATACTAACCTATCTGCATTCCTAAATACCATCTTGAACTCTCCTATACAAAACCTATCAAGTGATTACCATCCTTGTCACTGTTCACACCTGTCCCTTCAGCACATCACCTTCATACTATCATATACATCCTATCACTCCAGGAACATCTCATTGAGTGTGTATATATCTGTATGTTGAAGCTGACAGGCCCACGGTGATGAGTCCTGGAGAGTTGGATCTGGTATTCAACACATCTCTACATGACTATTGAGTGGAGATTTTGCAGCTGCAAATCCAGCCTATAATAAAAACGCAGGAGCGTTACACTTGTTCAGGACCTACAGGCAGTAAATAAGGCTGTGGTGCCACGGGCCCCAGTTGTGCCTGACCCCCATGTCCTCCTGAACGATCTTCAGCCTGAGAACAGAGTATTCTCTGTTATTGATATAGGTAACGCATTCTTTTCAATATCTTTGCATAAAGATAGTTCTGGTTTGCATTTACTTATAAGCAAAAAAAGTATACACATACACGATTACCGCAAGGGTATTGTGAAAGTCCCACAATTTTCTCACAAGAAATGTCCAACAACTTGTCCAGGTTTACACCTCCCTGTGACAGCCAAATACTTCTGTACATGGATGACATATTGGTGGCATCTCCTACAGAATTAAGCTGCCAAAGAGATACGCTGGCCCTGTTGTCCTTTCTTGCTGAGCAGGGACACAAGGTCAGTAAAGATAAGTTGCAGCTTTGGAAGACACAGGGGAAGTACTTAGGATATAGTATATCACACGAAGGTAGGCATCTGGATGAAGGCCGTAAGACGACTATACTTCAGGTTCCTAGACCACGCACTAAGAAGGAAATTATGTCTTTTCTTGGAATGGCTAATTTTTGCAGGTCTTGGATAGCAAACTATGCAACAGAAATAGCTCCCTTAGCTGAACTGATTCATAGCACTCCAATGTCAGCTAGAGACAAAATACAATGGACTTCAAAGGCAGAGGAACCTTCACTAAGATTAATCAATTGATTGTGGGGTCAGCGGTTCTTGGATTTCCCAACTACAAAAAGACTTTCTATCAAACAGTAGATTGTAAGGATGGGTATATGACCTCTGGCCTCACTCAGGAATATGGTGACAAGCACAAACCAATTGCATTTTACTCTACCAGGTTGGATCCAGTGGCACATAGTTTACCCCACTGTCTCCAAGCTGTTTTAGCAGCCCCGATGGCCATTAAGTCTTCAGCCACGATAGTTCTCTTTCACCCCCTTGTCTTGAGGGTTCCACATGCCATTTCAGTAGTTTTGCTGCAGGACAAAATTTCCTACTTGTCTCCAGCAAGGCATCTGTCATGCATGACCACTCTTTTAGGGCAACCCCATATTACCATTGAAAGATGTACTACACTGAACCCTTCCACACTTATGCCTACACCTGTTGAAGGAGAGCCACACGATTGTATAGCTCAAATTGATGAGAATTCCAAGAAAAGATTTCACAGATGTACCACTTGATAATGCTGATGTTACATATTTTGTTGATGGATCCAGCAAAAAGAATGATATAGGAACAAACCAAACGGGCTATGCCGTGGTAACACATAACCAGATTGTTGAAACAGGTAAATTACCCAGTTTCTATTCAGCTCAACAAGCAGAGATCATAGCGTTAACCAGGGCATGTGACCTGGGTAAAGGGAAAAAGGTGAACATATATACAGATAGTCAGTATGCGTTCTCCACTATACATGTATTCGCACAACAATGGAAAAATAGGGGCATAGTCACATCAACAGGCAAACCTATCCAACATAGGGACCTCATCTTAGCCTTACTAGACAGTGTACAGAAGCCAGCTCAAGTAGCTATATGTAAGTGTGCAGCCCATAAGAAAGGGACAGATCCTATCACACAAGGGAATGCCTTAGCAGGCAAGGCAGCGAAAGAGGCAGCTGGAGGTAAACAGGAAACACACTCCTATCTTGCTAAACCAGTAGAAATACAGAAAACAATAGATGAGACCTGGCTGACAGAAATGCAGAGAACAGCACCTGAAAGCGAAAAACAAAAATGGTTATCAAAAGGAGCGACACAGGCGAAAGGTATCTACACAAGTACTGAAGGCAAACCTATCTTGCCTTCCTCCTTGTTTAGATATGCAGCCTTACTGAGCCATGGGCAAAGCCATGTCTCAAAAGGGGGGATGGTACAGATGGTTAACAAAGTGTTCACAACGTATGGTTTCACTAATTACTCAAAACATTTTTGTTTGACATGTTCAACCTGCAATAGGTATCATGTGCAGGGAGCATTTAGACCTCTACGAGGTCGGTTCCCTAAGCCTCCTTACCCCTTTCACACGATTTGTATGGATTTTATTGAACTGAACAAATGCGAAAATAAGAAATTTTGCCTAATAATAGTTGATTTATACACGAAATGGGTGGAAAGATTTCCCCTGACACACCCTGATGGGCAGTTAGTGGCCAAGGTAATCATAAAGGAAATAGTTCCCATGTTTGGGATCCCTTCCATCATTTACAGTGATAATGGTTCTCATTTTGTGAATCAGACAATACAGCAAATCAGCAAATGGTACATGTAACGGAACAGGGCACCCCTGACCGGGTACCTCCGTTGACAGATGCTCCTAGTGCTTCCCGAGGGGCTCCAAGCAGTCCACCAGACACCGTAACCATCTCCTACCCACCCTGGACCTACGACAAGGCTCCAGGTTCCTGTGGGTGAACCTCCTTTCCCCAGAGAGTGCAGCACGAACAAGCTCTTACACAAGCTCTTAAAAGGACATAGTGATTCTCTAAGGGAGTATGGAGGACCATAGCAATCCCTTACTGCAGATTCCCCCAATAAGAGACAAGACTCTAGATTGAGGGTGAAGAACTAATTTCCTTCTTCTTTATTGAACAGACTTGTGACAAAATCTGAGTTTTGCCTGTAAGGGAGAGGGTTAGTTTTCAACAATGTCTCTCCAAGTTGCTCTGTGAGACCTGTGGCCAGTTGCCATAAAGTCTGTAACTACTAAATAATTAAAGCCATGCTAAGATGTGTACAGATACTAATGTCATCAGTTCAACCCTCTGTCTTTCATGAGCTTGAGTACGGCCGTCTGCAAGTTACTTGGCTCAGATTGATTGAGCCATTGTCATCTGTTAAGAATGCTGTTTGTGGTCGTTATTCCTTAGAAATGCTAATGAACTCACATTGGTGTGGTCATTCAACCCCTGACCTGTGTGTAGTAATTTGATGAGGAGGGGGATGTGCTCATGTGTGTATAAATTGAGTGTGTTTCTTTTTAATAAACAGTTTGTTTTATCCCATCATGAAGTCTGGACTCATGTGTGGGGGAATGGGGAGCTATTTTCACTTCTTGATGGTATTGTCACTGGGATTTCGGGAGAAGCTGCACGGATCTCTCTCATAGAGACTATAGGATCCGTTACACTGGTGGCAAGCGGTGGGATTTTTCTCCCGAATGGATATCCCGAACTGAAAGAGGTGGAAAATGGCGCATATATACGAACGGCTGAAACGAACGACGCTTAAGGAACTGCTGGAAGCTCGAGGCTTAGGGGCGAGCAACAAGCCAAAAGCCACGATAATAGCCGAACTACTGGAGAGCGACCGAACCAGCAACCTGCAAATGGCAAACACAGAGGAAACAGAGTTCCAAAGGGATGTAAGATGGAGGCCAGAGCCAGATCACTACAAGGGGATATGTTGTCGCTACCTGGATACCTGGATCTACAATAGGACAGCCGCGTAAGATCAACTATGCTGCATTTAAAAGCTTCACAGAGGGTGAGATGGATATTGATAATTATTTGCAGGACTTTGAGAGACAGTGTGTATTAGAGGACCTGGAAAGAGCTAACTGGGCTGCGATATTGAGCAGCAAGTTATCAGGCAGAGCAGCAGAAGCCTTTAGAGCAGTGCCTGATGAGTACATTCAGAATTAAGACAAAGTAAAAGAAATTTTGTTGGCTCGTTATGCTGTTACACCAGAGGCACACAGAAGAAAATTCCGGGCCCTCAGGAGACAGGGCAAAGAGTCATATACAGAGTGGGCATTCCGCATGCACCGCGCTGCCAGCAATTGGATGCAGGGATGCCAGGCGACTACATTAGCGGATGCCATACAGTTGCTATTGCTGGAACAATTCTTCGACTACACTCCAGCAGATGTCAGAAACTGGGTCAAAGACAGGAAACCTCAGACAGTGGAGGAGGCAGCCAGGCTGGCGGATGAATTCTATGAGAGCAGGTGGGTCGACCTTCACAGAGGATCATCAGGATTATGTCCCCAGTACTATCCTCAAGCACCAGCACCACAACAATCAGGACTAATCCCTAACACCCCGGCAAATCGATATCATAGGCACAATGGAGTGCAGTGCCATTTGTTCAAGAAATTTGGGCACTATCAGAGAGACTGCACTCAGAAACAGAACCACGCTTCATGGATTCGAACAGGTCCACCTTCCCCAGCGCAAGCAGCAGTTCACTACTACCACACCCACAGGCAGACACCCAGATACCGGTCCCACAGTGGGGTACAGTGCCACAGGTGCAAGCAGTTTGGGCACTATCAACGAGACTGTACCCAGAGCAGGAACCAAGCTGCATGGATCCGACCAGGGTCACCCCCTTCAGCACAGACAATGGTCCCCTACTATGCCGCAGAGGTTTCCCCAGTTGTACCCAGGTTTGAACCCACTGAGGAGCAATTGGGTACCCTTCACGAGGCTAACCCAGTGCAAGCAGCTGAGGACAACAGGGCTCACCACAGACAGACGGTGAGACTAAATGGACAAGAAGCCAGGGGACTGAGAGACACTGGAGCCACCATAACCCTGGTACAACCGCACAGGGTTAAACCCTCACAGCACACTGGGCGTGCTGTAGCTGTAAGGGTGGCAGGGGGAGCCATCCACAAGCTACCCGCTGCCAGGGTGCATATTGATTGGGGCACCGGGGCTAAGTCAGTGGCAGTGGGCATCATGCCAGATTTACCAGCTGAGGTCTTGTTGGGGAATGACTTGGGGTGTTTAACCACACAATTTATAACCCCGACTTTGGAAGGAGCACTCCCAGTCACTACCAGACAGCAGGAACGAGCTATGAATGCCTCACCCTCTCCAGATACCCAGGTGACTCAATGTTTGGACTGGGAGCAGTTTAAGCCAGGTTGGGGAGGATGGCATGGAGCCTCTGGTGGCATATCTGAGCAGAAAACTTCTACCCAGGGAGGTCAGTTATGCCACCGTTGAAAAGTGTTTGGCCCTAGTTTGGGCGCTCAAGAAACTGCAGCCGTATTTGTATGGACATTCCTTTACAGTAATGACGGACCATAACCCACTTATTTGGCCCAACTGAGTAGCCGGAGATAACCCCAGACTGTTGAGATGGAGCTTGGCACTGCAGCCCTACAACTTCACCATGCAATACCGGCCAGGGAAGCAGAACGCCAATGCTGATGGGTTATCCCGGCAGACAGAACTAGAGAAATATATTCTACTAACCGGACATCCCCAAGCCGACCCGTTAGGGTCTAGGCGGGTATGCCGTCCCATGGAACTAAGGGGGAGTTATGTGACAAAATCTGAGTTTTGCCTGTAAGGGAGAGGGTTAGTTTTCAACAATGTCTCTCCAAGTTGCTCTGTGAGACCTGTGGCCAGTTGCCATAAAGTCTGTAACTACTAAATAATTAAAGCCATGCTAAGATGTGTACAGATACTAATGTCATCAGTTCAACCCTCTGTCTTTCATGAGCTTGAGTACGGCCGTCTGCAATTTAATTGGCTCAGGTTGATTGAGCCATTGTCATCTGTTAAGAATGCTGTTTGTGGTCGTTATTCCTTAGAAATGCTAATGAACTCACATTGGTGTGGTCATTCAACCCCTGACCTGTGTGTAGTAATTTGATGAGGAGGGGGATGTGCTCATGTGTGTATAAATTGAGTGTGTGTCTTTTTAATAAACAGTTTGTTTTATCCCATCATGAAGTCTGGACTCACGTGTGGGGGAATGGGGAGCTATTTTCACTTCTTGATGGTATTGTCACTGGGATTTCGGGAGAAGCTGCACGGATCTCTCTCATAGAGACTATAGGATCCGTTACAAGACTTATATACAGTTTTCACCCACAAGGTTACCACCCAGGTGGACCTTGTTGAAGACTGGACGTGATATTCACAATCCAATAGGAACAGAGTTTTACACTCTCATACAGTGTACACAAAAATATACAATGTGGGACAATCCCCCCTCCCCCTTAGCATCCAATCCACATACCTATAAGTTTCTCTTAAGGTAGGCAGACAGAACAATGGGAGGTCATTAACACTTAACAATGCGAAAGGGCAATCCACATTCCCTCCCAATACACAACAAAAGGAAAACCTGTCTGACATTGAAAGATATGTAATATACACAGCATTTAGGAAGAACAGATTTCATGGCAAATGGGAATAAATCTTTATACTCCTATATGGAGATATGGCTGGCAAATATGACCGTCCCATCTGAAGCAATTCAAACCATTAATCCTCTGTCTTCAACTTCCAGTGACGGTGAGTACTGTCACATATCTTCCCCCCAAAGGTAGACGAACCAGGTACCAGACCTACAAACGGTCAGTGCCTGGGTTAGTCGGGTAACAAGTCCCAAAGAGTCAATCCTTCATGGCAGCTTCCTTGACAAAATGCCACATAGTTTGTAAGTTTGTCTTGGCAAGGCGCATGGAGCTCTCATAGCCGATCAGCCTGTGAAAGTCTGGTTTGGGCAGGCCAGACTGGGCTTCTTGGGCACCCTGTGTCCCTATAAGAAACAGGGTGATTTAGACATAAAAGAAGCCTAGCAGGCTGAGAGAAGAACTTTCCAACCTCTCTAAGGTAGGCTGTGTTCCACAGGCCCTCCCAATGTCTGCACCCACCCAGTACCCCAAACAAATTGTCTGGAAAACAGTGTTACTCACCCAGCCAACCTCAGCCTCTCTCGCAGAACATTCCCGCTGCTGGGGATAAGTGTGGACTGGCCTTCTCCTGGGAGTCATTTCAGCCACTGAAGAGAAGACTCTTCAGGGGCTCACTTCGTCAGGCTGTTGGGGATCTGGGCCGACTGTCCAGCATCCCTGGGGTGTACACATGAAGACTGTAGCTTTTGTGGGTGCTGGGCAGAGGTCGGTAACACTCTGCCCTGTTGCCAGCTCTTCTGCTGGGTTGGGGTTGGCGAATACTACCCCCAGGACCTGGTTGGGTGTCTGCTGTAGAGAGGAGGGATCGCCTACCTCCTCCTCCTGGTATTCCTGCGGGGTAGGTTGGGGATCTGGACCGGCTGTCCAGCATCCCTGTTGGTCTGGTGCAGAGACCACGGTCCCATCTGCACCATTGGGTTCAGGTCTGTTGTCTCTCTGTGGTTGGGAAGAAGGAATAGTTGTCTCCCCTCCCTGGAAGGTACACTGCTGCTGGGAAGGAAGGATGACACCTTCGGCTCCCTGTAACTCCTGCTGTAGCTAGGGACATGGGTCGGCTGCCCAGCCTCCCTGTAGGGCCACTAGAGAGACCTCGGTCTCATGTCCACCTGCCATCGGTGGGTCTTCCAAGTACCACCAGTCTGTACTGTCTCTCCAACTGAAGGGTTGTGCTTGCAGGGTAGATCGGGGTGGAATGGAGCAGAGCAAGCGTTGATAGTCCTGCTCCAGTTCCCACTCCATTCTGACCAGATGAACCAGGTCTGACCCCAGGTCATCTGCTTTGGGGAGACCCAGTAGGGCTTCCCTGGTGCCTGGATTTGCCAGCGCCGAAACTCTGCTGGACATCCAAAGTCCCTCTCCTCAAAGGCCTCCCACAGCAAGCCCGGGCCACTATAGTCCTCACCTTCTGGCATATTGTTGTCAGCCATCCAGTGGTCATGCCGGGTGGCGTACCACTTTAGTGCCCGGTAAGCTTCATCCAGCCACAACTCCTTCCAAATCAGGTTCCACAGCTCCGTCACCCACTCATCCAGGGGTTGCTCTCCTAGGAAAGGTAACCGCAGGGCAACGTATACCTGGAACCGCTGTTCTACGCTGGGAAGGTTCTCTCTCCTCCTCCACTGCACATCCTCTAAGGCCTCATACCACATATTCCTTTCGAGTGAAATCTCTCTAGTCCAGTATGGCTTCCTCTGATACAGGCCCATCCTGTTGGACCAAGTGTTGCTGCAACCTTCAGAGAAACTCCTCCTCATATGGGGACGCTGCACGGGTGTTATCTCACTCCATAACGTTACCGGTGTCTCCGAGCTGCTTCTCCTCACACTAGGACAATATCCCACCGCTTGCCACCAATGTAACGGAACAGGGCACCCCTGACCGGGTACCTCCGTTGACAGATGCTCCTGGTTCTTCCCGAGGGGCTTCAAGCACTCCACCAGACACTGTAACCACTTCAGACCCCACGAACAGCCGCAGCTTGGTTAGGGTCTTGCAATCTCCTACCCACCCTGGACCTACGACAAGGCTCCAGGTTCCTGTGGGTGAACCTCCTTTCCCCAGAGAGTGCAGCACGAACAAGCTCTTACACAAGCTCTTACAAGAGCTTAGTGATTCTCTAAGGGAGTATGGAGGACCATAGCAATCTCTTGCAGCACATTCCCCCAATAAGAGACAAGACTCTAGATTGAGGGTGAAGAACTAATTCTCTTCTTCTTTATTGAACAGACTTATATACAGTTTTCACCCACAAGGTTACCACCCAGGTGGACCTTGTTGAAGACTGGACGTGATATTCACAATCCAATAGGAACAGAGTTTTACACTCTCATACGGTGTACACAAAAATATACAATGTGGGACAATCCCCCCTCCCCCTTAGCATCCAATCCACATACCTATAAGTTTCTCTTAAGGCAGACAGACAGAACAATGGGAGGTCATTAACACTTAACAATGCGAAAGGGCAATCCACATTCCCTCCCAATACACAACAAAAAGAAAACCTGTCTGACATTGAAAGATATGTAATATACACAGCATTTAGGAATATACACAGCATTTAGGAAGAACAGATTTCATGGCAAATGGGAATAAATCTTTATATTCCTATATGGAGATATGGCTGGCAAATATGACCGTCCCATCTGAAGCAATTCAAACCATTAATCCTCTGTCTTTAACTTCCAGTGACGGTGAGTACTGTCACATATCTTCCCCCCAAAGGTAGACGAACCAGGTACCAGACCTACAATCGGTCAGTGCCTGAGTTAGTCGGGTAATAAGTCCCAAAGAGTCAATCCTTCATGGCAGCTTCTTTGACAAAATGCCACATAGTTTGTAAGTTTGTCTTAGCAAGGCGCATGGAGCTCTCATAGCCGATCAGCCTGTGAAAGTCTGGTTTGGGCAGGCCAGACTGGGCTTCTTGGGCACCCTGTGTCCCTAAGAGACACAGGGTGATTTAGACATAAGAGCAGCCTAGCAGGCTGAGAGAAGAACTTTCCAACCTCTCTAAGGTAGGCTGTGTTCCACAGGCCCTCCCAATGTCTGCACCCACCCAGTACCCCAAACAAATTGTCAGGAAAACAGTGTTACTCACCCAGCCAACCTCTGCCTCTCTCGCAGAACATACCTGCTGCTGGGGATAAGTGTGGACTGGCCCTTCTCCTGGGAGTCCTTTCAGCCGCTGAAGAGAAGACAGGGTGGTGGGGCTCACTTCGTCAGGCTGTTGGGGATCTGGGCCGACTGTCCAGCATCCCTGGGGTGTACAAATGAAGACTGTAGCTTTTGCGGGTGCTGGGCAGAGGTCGGTAACACTCTGCCCTGTTGCCAGCTCTTCTGCTGGGTTGGGGTTGGCGAATACTACCCTCAGGACCTGGTTTGGTGTCTGCTGTAGAGAGGAGGGATTGCCTACCTCCTCCTCCTGGTATTCCTGCGGGGTAGGTTGTGGATATGGACCGGCCGTCCAGCATCCCTGTAGGTCTGGTGCAGAGACCGCGGTCCCATCTGCACCATTGGGGTCAGGTCTGTTATCTCGCTGTGGTTGAGGAGAAGGAATAGTAGTCTCCCCTCCCTGGAAGGTACACTGCTGCTGGGAAGGAAGGACGACACCTTCGGCTCCCTGTAACTCCTGCTGTAGCTGGGGACATGGGTCGGCTGCCCAGCCTCCCTGTAGGGCCGGTAGAGAGACCTCGTCCCATCTCCACCTGCCATCGGTGGGTCTTCCAAGTACCACCAGTCTGTACTGTCTCTCCAACTGAAGGGTTGTGCTTGCAGGGTAGATTGGGGTGGAACGGAGCAAAGCAGGCGTTGGTAGTCCTGCTCCAGTTCCCACTGCATTCTGACCAGATGAATCAGGTCTGACCCCAGGTCATCCGCTTTGGGGAGACCCAGTAGGGCTTCCCTGGTGCCTGGATTTACCAGCGCCAAAACTCTGCTGGACATCCAAAGTCCCTCTCCTCAAAGGCCTCCCACAGCAAGCCCGGGCCACTATAGTCCTCACCTTCTGGCATATTGTTGTCAGCCATGCAGTGGTCGTGCCGGGTAGCGTACCACTTTAGTGCCCGGTAAGCTTCATCCAGCCACAACTCCTTCCAAATCAGGTTCCACAGCTCCGTCACCCACTCATCCAGGGGTTGCTCTCCTAGGAAAGGTAACCGCAGGGCAACGTATACCTGGAACCGCTGTTCTTCGCTGGGAAGGTTCTCTCTCCACCTCCACTGTACATCCTCTAAGGCCTCATACCACATTTCCTTTCGAGTGAAATCTCTCCAGTCCAGTATGGCTTCCTCTGATAAAGGCCCATCCTGTTGGACCAAGTGTTGCTGCAACCTCCAGAGAAACTCCTCCTCATATGGGGACGCTGCACGGGTGTTATCTCACTCCATAACGTTACCGGTGTCTCCAAGCTGCTTCTCCTCACACTAGGACGCTATCCCCCCGCTTGCCACCGATGTAACGGAACAGGGCACCCCTGACCGGGTACCTCCGTTGACAGATGCTCCTAGTGCTTCCCGAGGGGCTCCAAGCACTCCAGACACTGTAACCACTTCAGACCCCACGAACCGCCGCAGCTTGGTTAGGGTCTCGCAATCTCCTACCCACCCTGGACCTACGACAAGGCTCCAGGTTCCTGTGGGTGAACCTCCTTTCCCCAGAGAGTGCAGCACGAACAAGCTCTTACACAAGCTCTTACAAGAGCTTAGTGATTCTCTAAGGGAGTATGGAGGACCATAGCAATCCCTTGCAGCACATTCCCCCAATAAGAGACAAGACTCTAGATTGAGGGTGAAGAACTAATTTGCTTCTTCTTTATTGAACAGACTTATATACAGTTTTCACCCACAAGGTTACCACCCAGGTGGACCTTGTTGAAGACTGGACGTGATATTCACAATCCAATAGGAACAGAGTTTTACACTCTCATACAGTGTACACAAAAATATACAATGTGGGACAATCCCCCCTCCCCCTTAGCATCCAATCCACATACCTGTAAGTTTCTCTTAAGGCAGACAGACAGAACAATGGGAGGTCATTAACACTTAACAATGCAAAAGGGCAATCCACATTCCCTCCCAATACACAACAAAAGGAAAACCTGTCTGACATTGAAAGATATGTAATATACACAGCATTTAGGAAGAACAGATTTAATGGCGAATGGAAATAAATCTTTATATTCCTATATGGAGATATGGCTGGCAAATATGACCGTCCCATCTGAAGCAATTCAAACCATGAATCCTCTGTCTTTAACTTCCAGTGACGGTGAGTACTGTCACAGTACAGTATTGACTTAAAAAAACATTGTGTCTATCACCCACAGTCTGCAAGTACCATAGAAAGACATAATGGTATTTTGAAGGGTAAATTGAGAAAATGAATGGAAGAGACTGGTAAAAACTGGATACAGTGTCTGCCAATAGCCTTGCTAAGCATGAGAGTAACTCCCACAGCGAAGGGGTTGACACCTTATGAGATACTGTACGGGAGACCATACTATATTCCACAACTTAGGCCATTTGTTAGGGTAGATGAGGAAATGGATTGTGAACTAGCAAACTATATGAGAAAACTGTTAACATCTAAGGAAATATTGTCTCCAAACTCTCTTACAGGTCAAGAAACTCCGGCAGAGCAGGGCACCCTTGTGCAACCAGGAGATTGGGTGTGGATCAAAATAATCAAGAGAAAACAGTGGTCAGATCCAAGGTGGGAAGGGCCTTATCAGGTACTATTGTCTACACCCACAGCTGTAAAAGTAGCAGAAAGAGTACCTTGGATACATCTATCACATTGCAAGAAAGCAAAGTATCTAGGGCCAGAAGAGGGAGCGCCCACAGAGCCTTGATTGTAAGTCCGGCTACAAAGGGGGGTGACTCCAATAGGGACCACTCGTCTCAAACCCGGTGAAGAAAATGGAACAAGATAGGCTCATTGGGGCGATAAAACAGCTTAGGGAAAGACAGCTATTGGAACCTGGGTATTTTACTAAGACATGGACAGGTAGGATCTTATTAGGTGGAATGGTAGTCGGAGGGATTATAGCACTGATATTGATACTCTTGGACATCAACTCCCCTCAGTGGGTCAACAGGGTAAAGTCAGGAATGACAAAAAGAGAGATAAAAAGAGGGGACAAAGATGGAGTATATACTATGACGGTCAATGAGGGGGTTACCACAATGATGCAAATTGATATCTGTAGCATTAACTACTGCCCCAGTAATTGGAATTTAAGGTATAATAGTAAAAAATATGAGAGATATCTGTGCGGATACCCCACCTGTTCATCCTGGAGTAATGTATGGTGGACAACAGATAAGTTAGGATATTACAACAAAGGTGCTGTAGTCCCTGAGAGTAAAAAGGATTTGGTATCCAGACTGTCAATAAGTCAATTTACTTACGCGGGCTATAACCATAACTTTTTGACTGTAACCTTAAAAAATCCTAAAAGCACTGACTCTGGAGATTATGGTTTAGGAATAGCTGTCCTATGGAACTACGGATCAGACCTTTTGATAAGAATAAGAATCCAAGTTACACCTAATACTCCTCCAACATCACTCCCAGTAAACCCCGACTTAAATCTTCCTGATACTAAATCTGAATACCTATTTAAAACAGATTTTGCCTACAAAGAACAACTAAGTATTGAAACAGGATATGGAGATAAGAATAAATGGATAAAATGGGTTAGATGGACTACTAAAAGTAAGGAGCAGGGAAATTGCATTTCGTGTGCCAACTCACGACCCTACTTAGCAACAGTCCCCCTTCCTGGCTGAAGAAACAGATTTGACGTGCATAATAATGATGTTTAAAGAGAATGTAACAGATGACCAGTGCAAAAATGAGCTGGAGTTATACCCGGCAACTAAAATGTGGAGTGTGCCCCCATTAATTAGAGTAGTTCCCAGAAATTTTACTTGTTTCATCAGTACTGATGAGACAGGACAACAACGAGGGGAGCTACCCTTGTCTTACTGCCCCCAGAACGTACTTATCACAAGTTCACCTTACCAACAGACATGGTTTGAGGATCAGGAGAAGCAATTAGCTGATGTATGGTGGTTATGCGGGGATATGAAGCTTAGGCCTAAACTCCCTCCCAGGTGGAAAGGGAGCTGTGCTTTAACACACTTGCTTCTTCCCTTTTATATGATACCTGTAGGTGCTGAAGTAAAAATGCCTCGGTTGGAGAAGCACCACTTTCGCATGAAAAGAGAAACACCTCGAGGATCGTTTGACAATCGAATCTATGTTGATTCCATCGGAGTGCCACGAGGAGTCCCTGATGAGTTCAAAGCACAGAACCAAGTATTAGCCGCACTCACCTCCATCTTCCTATGGGTACAGCCAAACAAGAACGTTGACTGGATAAATTACATCTACTATAATCAGCAAAGGTTTGTGAACTATACCCGAGACGCTCTTAAAGGACTAGCCAGCATACTGGATGCAACTTCGTTGGTAGCCTGGCAGAATCGTATTGCTCTCGATATGCTGCTGGCAGAAAAAGGAGGTGTGTGTAAGATGTTTGGAACTTTTTGTTGCACCTTCATTCCTAACAATACAGCTCCTGATTGTAGCATAATGAGGGCTCTGCAAGGATTGCAGATGCTATCTGAGGAACTAGCAGGAAATTCTGGGGTGGAAAACCCCTTAACTGGACTCTTTTAGACTTGGTTCGGTAGGTGGGGTGAACTGGTGAAAAATGCGTTGATTTCAATAATGGCCGCCACAGTGCTAACTGTGTGTGGTTGCTGTTGCATTCCCTGTGTTCGAGGACTCCTCCAACGTTTCATTGACACCTCTTTGACAAAGACTATGTACTTACAAGGGGACTCAAACGAACTATACTCAGGATTTGGTTCAAAGTCAGATGACGACGAATTCAAGGACTCTGCCCCCATCTCTCATGTATGAACTATATGATGAATCTAGGCAAAATCTGGGAAGCCAGGATGCTGATGAGCCAGTCATAAATGAGTATATTAGGGGGGGGATGTTAAAGAAATTATGAATGTTTCATAATTATTATATGTGTTATAATCATTTATGCTTTCCTAGAACTGCATTTTTTCAGCAGATTCTGCTAATAATTTAAACAGTGGCTACTGCATATGCTGCCATATGTTTTTGTTAAAGACCTCATATGAAGTTTTCACATTAACAAAGACTTACACTATATTGCATGACGTTCGTATATCCTGTCCAGATGTTTTGTAGACGAAGTAGAATACAATAGACTACTGTTCAACCCCCCCTTAGGAAATATTAAAGGCTGTACAGGCCATCAATCATTGTCCAAAGGAAGGGGGGGGTTTCAATCTTAACGATGTTCAAAATGTATATAAGGATAGGAGACACGTATGCAAACCAGACGGGTCATAGTAGCTAATAGTAGTTTATCGGTGTAACCTGTCTCCTCGTATACGAGTATTAAACCTGTCTTTCCTTGTATCAGCTTGTGGTCTAAATGTGATTTCCCTTACACTAGTGTACCTGCTGGAGCACACGCTGTGTGTAATCACGGACAGGGCACTTGAGGCAGAACAGCGGCAGGAAGAGGACTTCCTTTCCTCACAAGGCCCCCTTTATGCAGATATCATTCCTGCAGGGCCACAAAACACACATGAGGAAGAGGAGGAGGAGGAGGATTTCAGCAGCATCGATGTAGTGGAAGAGGATAGTATACAGCAGTCTACAAGGGATGGTTTTGATTCCCCAGAAACCACAGGAGTTGTACGTGATTGGGGAGAGGTTGCTCCTGCTCACAATGTCATCCTTAGTGACCCAGAGGACTCAGAAGCTCATGCCTCCTCCAACTTATGTTGCATGGGCTCTCTGATTTTGCAAAGCCTGCGAAAGGACCCGAGGATTCGTGCTATCAAGGAGAGGGATAATTACTGGTTGGACACCCTTCTTGATCCACATTACAAGGGTAAAGTTGCAGAGCTCATCCTGCCTTTGCAGAGGGAGCAGAGGATGAAACATCTTGAAATTTGTTTACCGCCTTTGCAGACACTGGGAGGTCAACATTCTCTGGACGTGTTTCTGTCGCATCGTTCAGCCAAAGGAGGAGCGGTGAAGAAGGCTGCCGGCTGACCGATGCCTTTAAACAGTTCTTTTGTCCTCAGCAGCACCCAGGGCTGTTAGGTTTAAGCAAGTGGAGCTGGGTCGCACGGCTGGTATTGTTATTGTTACTGTTATTAAAGTTCTGCAAGATAGTGACTTGTGCATTATTGGAGATGTAGGCCGGGAGGAGCCAGGATAATAGACTGCTGAGACAGAAAGACCTTTCTCCCAGAGAGCAACAGGATGCGCGGATCTTGCTGGGAGTGGTTATATAAAGGGAGGCGGGACTTTGCTTCGCTCTCTTGCCTCGAGGACAGCCCTATAAACAGAAGGGGAAGAGCTGCTGCAGATCGCAGGAACTTAGGCCGAGGCCTAGTGGTGGACACCGGCGGTGTGAGTGTGCGAAGGAGTCTCGGTGGCTCGACCGAGCGGAAGGTGGCTGACAGGCGGACCGAGACGATGAGCAGAGCGGAGCCTGGTTGCAGAGGGAAGCGGATCTCTCGGTTTGGGTGAGAGACAGCCAGTATTTGCATCTCTATTAAATACAGACCTAGACTGATTCCAGTAAGGGCAAATAGACTGTGTACTTTATAAAGGCCATATCAACATTTAGTTGAACCACTGGACACTGCAGATACAAATATAGTGCGAGGTGGGTGAGCTAGGCCTTAAGTCCTAAATCCAGTCCTAGGCTGTCAACCTGTTGTGATGTATAAGGAATTGTCACGTTTGCTTCTCTGTGGATTACAACTATTGATTGCTTTGGGGAATACAGTTCATCCTCTCTACCCTTTTTTGGATTACAAATACTTTCCTTGGATTGTTGGGAATTCCTTGCCGGTGAAGAGAAGTGAGGCCTCACTTTTCAGGAGACTATTGCAGTTCATCATAAAGGGGGCCCCCGTTAGTACACAGAGTTCACTCTGATAGTTGTTCCAATATTGATACATTGCTTACCTTGTATCCAAGTTACCAAGTGTAGTCATTCTTATCTGTGGTTACTCTCTCACGCAATCCTCTAGCTAGCATACATACACATTTGTTTGTGCATATGTATGTGTGGCCTGCGTTCTGGATCCTGAATGCTGAACTAAAAGGCCTAAATCCTTGGTTGGAAATTCAGGATCTATCCCTCTAGCAAATCTGTGTTATTTCTGATTCTGTTTGCATATTCCTGTTTTACATATAAAAGTCAAAAGTAGTAAATTGTTTATTCACTGCAACACTTGTGGTCTCAGTTATTCACAATGACCGAAATAATAGTGTCCGATGGGTTGGAGCAGGCTCAGGGCATAAGAAGTGAAGAGGACGTCCATGCAACAAGCCACCCCCAAGGGGGCAGGGCTACAAAACCATTGCCAGCGTCTCCATTATATGGTGCATGATTATCTAGGCTCAAGAGAAGGCTTGGAGACCTTTCCAGCTGCGCATCCACTTGGTTACTGGGTCTTGAGGATGGACCACTGGCCAGAACTTGCTCAATATGCAATGGAGCTACTGGCCTGTCCTGCTTCCAGCGTGCTTTCCGAACAGGCGTTCAGTGCTGCTGGAGGTTTTGTGACAGACAAAAGAGTGCGTCTATCCACAGACTCTGTTGATTAGCTGACTTTCATTAAAATGAACCAGTCCTGGATCAACAAGAGCTATCAGGCCCCTAATGCTGATGTAACAGATTGAATTTGCTAGGGGTCTGCCATCCCTTGAAGACTGCATATCCTGCCTATCCTATTCCTCTACCTTGATTCTGCTAGCTTCTGTTGGTAGTCAGCTTGACCCTTCTATGGATAGCCATCCGACCATCAGATGACCAGTCAATTATATGTAAGCAGGTACCCGGGAGAGAGAATTCACCACAGAATGAGACATGCAGACAGGTTTATGGGTGAATCAATTCTCAAAAGTTTTAATATTGTATCCAGTTTATATAGATAGAAGCAGGGTGGAGTAGTGATTCTCCTTATCAGGAAACATGCTGAAATGGCAACATTCTGTGAGCTAATACAAAAAGTGCAATTTAGCTAAAATCATATAGATAACTAAAGAAAAGAAAAACATTTCTCCGCAAAGCTGATCTTGAGCTCCAGATAAGTTGCTAAATATTGCATATACCTCAAACAATGTTAGGTGTGGCTCAGACTTATCTAATGGGAACAGAAGATTGCATAAGAAAAATGGAGTTAACTCCTTCAAATCCCCTCTTAAAAAATCATAACTTATACATGGTTTTTTTATTATACATATGGTGTCATCAAGGGACATACAGTCTCCTTGGCTGAGAAATTATAAATGGAAGTGACACATGTTCTTGGATTCCTTGCTTGCCTCAAGTACGTGTTCCTCCTTATTGTTACCCATTACTCCCATGATCGGAACTACACAAAGTATTACGACACCTATAACAAGTATACTAACAATGATAATTCCTAGCTGCACTAGGGCTTGTTTCCAACTATTAAACCATCAAAGATACTGATCCCAAGGGTTGTCAATGCCAGAATTCTTTTTCAGTTACACAGAATGGCCAGAGTGACCTTACTGTTTGGGGCCAGTATTATCAGGAATGTAAGTACAGCATCCATCTATTTTATCAATATACTGTATATACAGGTACCACCTTTTTCTGCAAGGATCATATCCAGAGCCATTCTGTTTTGGAATGCCATCTGGGAAGTGGCTTCTAGTTGTTCTGCTATGCCCTTTAGGGAATCCCTTGTATAGTTAACAAATCTCCACTGATTATAATAGATATAATTTATCCAATCTACATTTTTATTTATGGTGACAAGGGGAGAGATAAAGAACTCAAGACCGGCTTTGACTTGGTCTCTAGCTTTAAATTCATTAGGGACCCCTCTTGGGACCCCGATGGCATCTATATATACATGTAGATCAAAACTTCCTATAGGAGCTTCTCTTCTTTTCCTGTAGTTCTAGTGTTCCCCTTAAGCTGGTATGTGTTTGTCATCTTCAGTAAATATGTGTAGGGGCATTATAACTTTGGCAAGGGCACACTCTCCTGTCTACTTCAAAGGCAACCTAAACCTTATTTTCATATCTCCACATATCCAGTAAATGTCTCCCAGAGACATTGTTTGATACTCTATTATAGTGGACCTGTAGGTGGAGCAATATCCCTCTGTAAAGTTTCCTAAATACCTGCCCCCACCACTATGTCTGAAGTAACATGTATAATTACCTGGGTAAATGGTGATAGACCCAGTGGGCCTAGATTTTTTTAAGCTATGATGAGATATTCCTTTTTCCATGTTTCACAGCTAGAATGGTTACTAGAGGTATTGGTATAGAGGCTAAGAAAACAAGTTTCTACATTCTCAGGGATGTTAAGGGGCAACGTACCCAAGTGCGGCCTAGCTCCTCCACAGACATAGCAATCTGACATGTTATGTGAGCCAGCACGATACCTCATCCATTCTAACCATAAGTTTACATCAGAGCACCCTGTCTCTGTGGGCATCGTATCCTCACAGATGGGATCTGCTATAGCTACCATTTCTCCCAAAGTCTGCACACAGGGCCTTAAAGGATTCGTCTCTTGTACCTGTGATGGCCACTCAGAAGAGCCATATATGTCTTTTAGCTAAAAAGGCTTTCTGAAGCTAATGTACTCTGATCTCCACCAGATACCCAAAACGTAAATTCCACTATCTTCTGGACTAGGATTTTCTACAGTTAAGCTAAATTGCTCGGGAACATGTTTAACAATTGTCATTCTACTTATAAGTGTCTTTCTATTTTTATCCTTGCTAGTAGTAGGTTTGTACTCCCAATCGTCTTCCGTGTTCCAACCCACTGATCCCAAATAGTCACAATGGTCTCCCCAATATTTGTCCGTGACACATATAAATACAGTTCCTGGGCCTAATCTCCTATCATTATACCGTATGGTATCATCACTACCAGGGAGTATCGTTTCATAAGGCACTATAAAAGTAGCTACCTGTGTGTTAGAGGAATTATACTAAAATTGTGTCATGCCATTTGTTTGTGTGATGGCTATCTTGGAGGTTGAACTATGGGACAGGGCTCTTTTATTCCTTTTCTGAGTTATCTCTGATACTATATCTGGGCTGGTGGCGTTAGGGGTCCCACAAATTCCTCCAAGGGGCCACAGATCCGCTGGGTGATATATACAGTTAGTTATGATCCAGGTTGGGATGAACACTAAAAATACTAGTGCCACCAACACAATCCACAGCTTGTCAAAGTTCTTCGCTATGAATACAGTCATTTTACTAATTTTCAGAGACTATAACACCTGCTTCACTCGCTCTTCAAGGATTTTCCACCCGCTTCACCTCCTTTATCTGTGTCTTTATCTTGTTCGCACACTCCACCTTGACCTTTTTTACTCGACTGGCATGGATCCGGGCTTGTTGGTCTTCCACAAGGACAGCGATTCTGGTCACTGTGACTACCTTTGTCTTTTGGTCCAAAACGAGATCCAGCCTTGGTTTTGTCATGTGGCGACAGCTTGCTCACTACGTCATCTCCCTCCTCCAAGGAATGGGTTGGTATCTGTGAAAAGAAAAGAAAGGTGCGAGCAACTTTTCGTTCTACTTGATTCAAAAGTTCAATTACTCTTTTCTCAACTTGTCCTTTTCATCCTTTCCACTATTCCTGAGCTCTATTTTCAGGATTTTGACTAGTTTCTGGCATCTTTTTGATATGAAAGCTGGACCATTATTAGAACTAATTCAAAGCAGGCACCCCCATCCAGGAATAATCTCCTGACTGAGAATGCGTGCCACTGTGTGGGCATCTCCCTTTTTTTTTGGTCTCCACTCAGCTGCTGAACCCATCCACTATTGACTAAAAGGAACTCTTATTTCTTCCCTGCTTTGGGCCTATATGGGAAATCTATTTGTAAATGTGTGAATGGGTTTGATGGGTATTGGAGATGCTCATGTGTGGCCTTATATGTTTGGATTGTTTGTTCCTAATACAGGTGATGCATCTAGCAACATATGCTTGCACTAAACGGTCAGCAATACTTTATATGTTCTTTCCCACCCCCTGTGTCCTATTCCATAATACTAGGCAATAAACAGTGGGGCGCTAGCTGCGGGGATACACACAAGAGCTCCCCTCTTTTAGAAAAAGGTGATTCCCAACGTTTTCTAAAACATCACCCTAGTCCTTAAAACCCGTTCTGTAGCATGCGTTTGTAGCTTTGATAATGTGTGATCTTTTGGCCTGGAGCAAGAAATGAACTACAAAAACATCCTCTGCTCCCTCTATGGCTGCCTATACATCATGTTGTGGTGTAACACACCCTTTAATACCAGTAGCCCATTTAAAACTGGGGCCTACCTAGGGCAAATGATGTGGCCATCCCTATTACCATCTCACAAGATGCTATGTACTATGTTCGGAGTCACTTCAGGCATGCCTTTAGACCTGGACTGCGACCATCTTTGGACAAAAACTATAGGGCAAAGTCTACCACCATACTCCTGGGCAAGTACACCTGTCATGGTCTTACAATTGTCCCTTGCATAAACACAAAACATTTTTCCATGATTTGGGAGGCCCAGTGCAGGCGCTACAACCATAGCATTTTTCAGATATATAAACGCATTTAACATTTCTTGTGATATTTCTGGACCTGTGGTTTGTCTCAAAATGTTATTATAGATAGGAGCAGTCCGGATCCATAACAAGCAATGATCCTGTGGGTGGGCAAGACCCACTGTGGGCTGGCAAGACCCACTTCTTATATGACTGACTCTACTATCACCTGTGAGAACAAAACCAAGGTAAACAACACTTTCCTGACACCATTGTCATAATTCCTGTGACACTTTGTTTCCACATACATGTACATTTCTTCAATAAACTCACTCGCTCTGACTGGCCTCCACAGAGTGACTACATATGTCATATACATATTGTAGCGGGACTGACCCATGAGCAGGTGGCCATCCCCTCTTGCATGGTCTGGAGAACTATAGAGCGGACAATTGAATTGTCTACTTGACCCTAAGGCATTTCTACACCAGGTCAGTTACCTGGACTGAAAAACAAGGAACAAAGATGGCTGTGTCTCCTTGTCCAATAGGACGCTTTAAAAAAAAAAACACACTACTTAAACCAATCACTGTACAGTGGGCAACATCGGATGGTATGGCTGTCAGTAGAGATGGCACATCAGATACCACTTGCATGCTATGATCAGATAAAGAACTAAAAAACTTTTTGGCTTAGTGCCAATTTTCCAAAAACTTTTTTTTTTTTTTTTTTTTTCCGTGTCATTCTAACAAAAATCTGGCCAGAGGTTCCCCTCTTTCAATAGAGGATACCCATAAAATATAATTTAAAAACTATAATCAGATAAAAAGTTAATCTGATTTGAAACTTTTGGCTCTGTGCCAACAGGGTCCAATGGTCACACTAATTGCAGTAACTCTTCCTGTCCAAAAATAAATTCCATAGCTATGACAGGAATAAAGATATGACGTTTGAACGCTTTCTTGGCAAGTAGCCAATTTTCAAAAATTTGCAGGAAGGCTCCCCTTCACATAGGGGACTATTTGCCAAATATAATTTTTCATTATCTATAATTCTAAAAAAAATAACTTCAAAATATCCTGCCGACAACAGCAATTTATATTTTTTTCTTTTTTCTAATAAAATAGTGTTTTTATTCATTATTACTACGCTCATACAAGATGGGCATAAATGTATAAATGGCAAAACTTCAAAAAAATTTTATAAAAATAATTGCATATGTATGGGGATTCTACAACTGTTCTGAATTAGGGAACTAATGCAGAAGTGCATTTGCAGCAGTGACCCCCCCTCTTTTCCCCTCACGTAAGGAAATGTAGTAGTTTTAAATGTATCTGACACAAACATTTTCTGCTCGTCTGACATTAGGAAGAAAACTACACCTGCCTTGGAGAATGAAACTGTGGGGTGCAGGTGTGGTCAGGGGTGTTTGTAAGGTAATATTATTATTGTAGGGGGGGCCTATGTTTAAAATGTCCTACTCTTTTATTTGCATCTTCTGATATTGCCCTTGAAAATGCGCCCTGACAGGCTGCTTTTCTTTAGACAGATCAGATGCCAGTTGCATCGCTCTCTGTTATGGCTTTTTGAAAACCTTACAAAAATTTCGTAGCCCAATCAGAAACTTGCTGTTTTACAATTAACATGTACTGTGACTTTAAATTAATGACAAATGTTTGAATTCTAAGACTGTGCTACTCAGCAATGACACTTCACTGCCCAAAAACGCCAAATTCTCACCCGTCTTCTGTCTATAGGCAATCGCTGTGGTCTATATCTACGTATTTAAAGACTTTCACTTTCACTTCTAGTAGCTCTACGTAGCTTTTTTCCTATTCTTTTGTACTAATACGGGGCATAAATAAACCAATTCTCCCCGCTTTTTCCATGTACTTTACATTACAACTAAACATTTACTAAAAGATTTACTTGTATCCTAATATCTCTAAGGCTGGCCACACATGTCCGGACAACTCTTTATCTTACAATTTTCTGTTAGATCCACCACAAACCACATAAGAGGTCAAAATTAAACACATTCATTTGTATCCAATTAGGTAGGCGTTTGTACTACATAGCTGAAGGTAAATTTCAAGAAAAACTGTACTGAAAATTATAAGAAAATTGTATCATGTATGGCCAGCATCAGACCTAAACATTCAGTATAATTTCACAAAACCATAAACAAAACACGTCTCTAAGATTTACACATTCACAAAATCACTTAAATGTATCTGGGTCCTTAGACCCTCTTTATGGTTAAAAAACCCTCCTGAAAAACCATTTGGTGTATGTATATTACACCTTATACTCCCAGGTATAGTGGCTATCAAGAAGGCTTTCCCACCATTATAGACAAACAAACAATACACATAATAAACATTCATCTTGATTTGTCTGATAACATACGAACGGTCAGTCAATTAAGTCAAAGTAATAATGTGACAGTCGCTATCAGGAACAGTGTGTTATATTAACAGTCCGCAGGCGCAATTTACTATATACAAGTCATATACAATTACACTACACAGCTTCAATATATGTCAAACCAGTAATATGGTGCTTCAATGCAGTATGACCGTCTTCACTAGTGCCACCTTTGACTGGTTTTAAGTCCGATATAATACCGGCATTAACCTGGTCTCTAGACAAAATGGGCCTGGACCACGTTCATACTCGGGCTTGCCCGTATCTTATTGATCACCAAATGTGGTTTGGTTAGTTGACATACAGTGAAGTAATCAGTGACCAACCAGTTTATACACACTTACCTATTAAAACCTCTGGATCACACAAACAAATTATCTTATACTTTAATCCTTATAACTCTATGCGATAGGAAGATATAAGCAAAAGAAGATTTTACACAGAATTGACTGGCATCTATTTGTTCTTCCCTGAAGAACGGGTCTTCCCTGAAGACCCCCAGGTTTCCCTGAACCTAACATCTATTTGTTCTTCCCTGAAGAACGGGTCTTCCCTGAAGACCCTCAGGTTTCCCTGAACCTAACATCTATTTGTTCTTCCCTGAAGAACGGGTCTTCCCTGAAGACCCCCAGGTTTCCCTGAAACCCTTTAAAAAAATTCTGTCCTTCTTAGACAGTTACAACGTCTCCCTGAGACGCTTATTAGTTACAACGTCTCCCTGAGACGCTTATTTCCTGATACGCTCCCGGAGCGTATTCTAGGTTCAAAGATTGGAATTGTGGTCAGAGTCTCGGACCCCTGGACAGACAGACAAATCAAAAGTGTCTACTCACCAGGGCCGAGAGATGACCCTCCAATCCCGGACGAGCCCCCAAAGCTGTTGGTAGTCAGCTTGACCCTTCTATGGATAGCCATCCGACCATCAGATGACCAGTCAATTATATGTAAGCAGGTACCCGGGAGAGAGAATTCACCACAGAATGAGACATGCAGACAGGTTTATGGGTGAATCAATTCTCAAAAGTTTTAATATTGTATCCAGTTTATATAGATAGAAGCAGGGTGGAGTAGTGATTCTCCTTATCAGGAAACATGCTGAAATGGCAACATTCTGTGAGCTAATACAAAAAGTGCAATTTAGCTAAAATCATATAGATAACTAAAGAAAAGAAAAACATTTCTCCGCAAAGCTGGATCTTGAGCTCCAGATAAGTTGCTAAATATTGCATATACCTCAAACAATGTTAGGTGTGGCTCAGACTTATCTAATGGGAACAGAAGATTGCATAAGAAAAATGGAGTTAACTCCTTCAGCTTCCAACAATGTTTTTGGTTTAGGCAGTGCTGTATCTTGGCCTAGGCCAACAAGGCCCAGGCCTAGGGCAGCACTTTGCAGGGAGGGCAGCAAAAAAGCTGCAACCCGCACGAAAAAAAAAAATAGCCTCCTCCCAGCTCCCACACGAAAAGGGTCCCCGCCGGCTTATAAGATATTTGGATATACTTGTACTTGGATATACTTGTGTTTGCTGCTACTGATTATTTCACTTATTTGTATAATGACTATGGACGTCCTATTCATTATACAAATAAGTGAAATAATCCTATGATTACAAATCAGTGGCAGCAAACACAAATCCAAATATCCCAAAAGAAAGGAGTAATCCTTACTAATCCAGTGACATAAGGCTGTACTAATGGGCACCGATAAGGCTGCACTGATGAGGTGACACTGATAAGCTGCACTAATAAGGCAGCACTGATAAGCTGCACTGATGGGCACTGATATGCTGCACTGATGGGCAACTGATATGCTGCACTGATGGGCAACCAATGTGCTGCACTGATGGGCAACTGATGTGCTGCACTGATTGGCACAAGGTGGCACTGATGGGCAACTGATATGCTGCACTGATGGGCACGTGGCCGCACTGATATGCTGTCCTGATGGGCACTGATATTTTGCATTGATGGCCACTGATGGAAACTAATGAGGCTGCACTGATGGGCACTGATGAGGCTGAACTTATGGGAACTGATGAGGCTGAACTTATGGGAACTGATGAGGCTGTATTGAAGGGCACTGATAGACTGTCGTTATGGTCTGTGGTTTACAGATGACAGGGCGGGTAACAGGAAGGGGTGTGGCCTTTACAGGAAGGGGTGGGTCATATGTAAATTAGGGGGTGCCCAAGCATAGTTAGGCCTAGGGCAGCACAAAACCTAAATACACCACTGGGTTTAGGTCACTACCAACCCCCAAGGCCTAATTTTTCTGCACTTGTATGACAGGTGCATACAATTTAAATGACGTATGTCATTTTTAATAGCAGGACCTGTCCCTGTGCCCTGCTAACTGTGAGGGGCTACGGTGTTCAGGCACCACTAACACCAAAGGCCCAATTTTTGGTACTTGTATAGCACATGCGATTTCAAATTTGCATGGAATTCTTACCAGCAGGTCCCGTTCCTGCACCCACCAAGAGTAAATGCGAGGGGTTATGGTGTTCAGGCACCATCAACAAGCAAGGCCCAATTTTTCTGCACCTGTATGACAAGTACATGTGATTTGAAACTTGTATGTATATTTGTATATGACATTTTTTGCTTTAGAAATGTTAATATAGCTGCAGCAGGTTTATACATCGTATGCACGTAGATGCCCTACTTTACAGGCACATTCAGGGGATCCCCCCAGGCACGATATTTAAAAAAATGAAAAATTCCTTCACTTTCACTTTAAGCCTCATTAAAATCAGTAAGTAAGTCAGTGCTCCTTTAAAAATGATTGTTTTTTAAAACTTTTTTTCATTGCTACATGTTCCCCAGGTCAGGACCCGGACCCCCATACACATTTTTGAGGCAATAACTTGCAATTAAGCCTTCAAAATGAGACCGTTTTGGTTTTCGAGGTTCAGCCCCGGTTCACACTTCTGCGTGTGCGGGGTTCGCATGTAATGTCGGAGCGCACTGCTCCGACATTACATGCGATCAGCTGTGCGGTGCGAGTTTAGCCATACAGTTTGTATGGCTAAATTCGCATCGCACCCGCAGCAAACACGCACAGGAGGCATTTTTGCTGCCGCATCAGGATCGGATCGCACAGCGGTTCACACTTGTGCAATCCGATCCTGTGCGAACTGCACGATCGCACTGCGATATGCGATCAAACTGGGGGTGTCGTTAAGATTACATTGACACCCCCAGCGTATCGCATATGGCAGTGTGAACTGCCGGGGGTGCGTGTGCGATGCGGGAACAGGCTGCGAATTCGCAGCCTTCCCGCATCGCATAAATGTGAACCGAGCCTTAAGTCCCATAGACTTCATTTGGGTCCATTTGTTAGAACAAACTTTTACTCTGTTCGCAGCGTTCTGGTGCGAACTGAACCGGGGGTTGTTTGGCTCATCACTACCCCACATCCCTTAAAGTCCAGTTTTGTTAGGAGGGATATGGGAAGGTTACTTCCTCCCTATCTTTTCCTTGCTCCTACTGTCCAATATTACATTTATGGATGTGGATGTGGGCAGTTGTCCCTAGAACTGATATACATATTCAACTTCCCTGGGTTACCGGAATGGTTGCTAACGGTAACGGCCGAAGAAAGTTTCGAAAATTGCCATTTTTCTCTCAAAGACTGTGTTCTAATGCTCGAGAGATGTGTGAGGCCTGCTCAACATGGGATAGGGAGGGTGAGATGAAGAATAAAATGCACAGTGATGGTTTCCTATGGCAACGGAAGAATCTTTGCCTGGATTACAAATTGTCTGATCAAGTGATGTGCTGGAGAGCGGGATAAATGCATCTTGCTGTACAAAAGGACTGTGTCTGCTTAACAGTAAATGGTGTAAGTTTGGACGGAGAAAATGGCGGCCCAGGGCACATGGATCGGTGTGCCGGGAGCCATGTTTGTGCCGGAGCTATAAAGGAAAATGTTTTCCGTGCATCCAATGACAGCGGGACATTCTTCCAAAATAGTGGCAGTGTGGATGCTGTAGAGAAAATTGTTGACCATGCATTTAATGACAGTGGGACATTTTTCAAATACAGTATGGCGAATCTTGCTTGTACAAGTGCTAAGAAGAGAAATATTGGCCCTGCATCTGACAGCGGGGACAATTCTACTGACTTGCAAGGAGGGTCATTTGGCTCAGAGTGATGGAGGCGCAGCTGGAGCCCTAGTACAAGTAAGGATGGCGGATGCGTGCAAGCAGAGAAGTAACTACCATGCAGGCTGAGCTGAGATGGAGCGGCATTGGAAGGGTTACTGTACCGCTCAGGAAAGTTCTGCCTAGCAGGAGGAGCCACCGCCAATTTAGAGTCGGTGGCGGAGACGCCGCCCACGCACAGCCAATCCTCAGAAGGAGGGAAAGTCCGTAAATGACTTTCGCCTCTGGGTGGTGCTGAGAGGGAAACACATGTGTGGAGGAGCAAGATGGAGAGAGCCGGAGGGCAGTAGAGGCTGTCCCATGTGTTGGCGGAGAACCTGTGGAGCACCGAGAGCCGAAAACATCCACCCTGTGGGATACAGGGGTACGGCTGGTGCCCGACGGAAGACTGTGCACCACAGGAGGTGTGGAGCACTTGGGCCTGGCTGTCAAAATGAAACATGCAAACAGCATCATCCCTAGTTGTCATCTTGTGCCGCTCATTTTACCTTCTGACTCACCCCTGTTATTACTTATCAGCAGGAACCTATATAGCACTTATCAAAACTACTCTTTACCTCTCTACTTATAAAAATCAGCTGACAGCAGGGGGGGGGGGGGTGCAGAGGGAGGGGCCATATCAGAGGTTCTCTATACAGAACACTCAGATTGTAACAGAAAATATGGGGGCGGGGTCAGGTCAGTAACTTCTCCTCTAAGCAGTAAAGAGTGGGAGGGGGGTAAGTAAGAAAATATTTCCCCTCTACACAGAGCATTCAGCTCACACAAAGGGGGTGGGGAAGGGGGAGGGGCATCTGCCAAATTCTACATCAAGGTTTCAGCTCACAGCAGAGATAATGGGAAGGGGTCATGTCAGCACTTCTGCTCTAGACAGTGGACTCAGCTTGAAGCAATGGGAGTGGGGGAGGGGAAGAAAGCATTTCCAATCTACATATAGAAATCAGGTAACAGCAGTGGGGGAGGAGAAGGGGGAGGGGCAGCACTTCACTACACAGAACCCTAATCTCACAGCAGACATAATGGGGGAGGGGTCATGTGAACACTTGTACTGTAAATAGTGATTTTAGCTTGAAGCAATGGGAGTGGGGGAGGGGTATGGAAGAAAACATTTCCCCTCTACATATTGGAATCAGCTGACAGCAGAGGGGCGGGGCAGCTGGAGAGGGCGTGTCAGCAGTTTCTACATCGAGAACTCTGCATAAAGCAAAGCAAATGGGGGAGGGTTAACACTTCTCCTCTAAACAATGTAGTTAGCTTGAAGCAATGGGAGTGGGGGAGGGGGGTAAAAGAAAGCATTTCCCCTCTACATATAGGATTCCTCTGACAGCAAAGAGAGTGGGGGAGGGGCGTGCAAACATTTCTTTACACAAAGGAGGAGTTAGCTCAATGCAAAGGGGGAGGGGCGTGTCAGAATTTCTCCACTCAGAGAACTCAGCTCACAGAAGAGATAATGGGGGAGGGGTCAGCTCAGCACTTATCCTCTAAACAGTGTACTCAGCTTCAAGCAATGGGAGTGGGGGAGGGGATAAAATAAAATATTTCCCCTCTACATATAGGAAGAGGGAGTGGGGGAGGGGTGGGTTAACATTTCTAAATACATGTCAGGAGCTAGGGAGACCAGACACATAGCTACACATGGAACCTGAGACCAAACAAAGTAGAGAGCCTTAACCACTTTACCACCGGAGGATTTTCCTGCTTTATGTCCAGGCCACTTTTTGCAATTCGGCACTGTGCGACTTTAACTGACAATTGCGCGGTCATGCAACGCCGTACCCAAACAAAATTTACGTCCTTTTTTTCCCACAAACAGAGCTTCCTTTTGGTGGTATTTGATCACCTGTGCAATTTTTATCTTTTTGCGATATTAATAAAAAAAGCGACAATTTTGAAAAAATAACAATATTTTTCTACTTTGACAGTTAAAAAATATCCAATATATTCAATTTTTGGCATATATTTAGCTACATGTCTTTGACAAAAACATTCTCAATGAGCGTATTTTTAACCGCTTTAAGACCGGAAGATTTTACCCCCTTCCTGACCAGGCCATATTTTGCGATTCGGCACTGTGTTATTTTAATGGACAATTGCTCGGTCATGCTGTACCCAAATCAATTTATGTCCTTGTTTTCCCCACAAACAGAGCTTTCTTTTGGTGTTATTTGATCACCTGTGCGATTTTTACTTATTGCGCTATAAACAAAAAAAGAGCGACAATTTTGAAAAAATAACAATATATAATCCCCCCCCCCCCCAAAAAAAAAATGTAAAAATCAACATTTTTTAACATTTTAGGCCAATTTGTTTTCTGCTACCTATGTTTGGTAAAAAAAAAATAGCAATAAGCGTATTTTGATTGGTTTGCGCAAAAGTTATCGCAGCTACTAACTACGGGAAATTTATGTCATTTTTATTGTTTTTTTTTTTTAGCTAGTAATGGCGGCGATCTGCGATTTTTCTTTTTTTTGCATGACTGTGACATTGCGGCGGACAGATCGGACCCTTAACTGACATTTTTTACACTTTTGGGGATACCAGTGACATTACTACAGTAATCAGTGCTATAAATATGCACTGTTACTGTAAAAATGACACTGGCAGGGAAGGGGTTAACTTTTATTGGTGATCAAGGGGTTAATGTATGCCTGGTGCTTACTGACGTGTGTGGGGGGAGGGGACTGTGTGATACAGACGCAGATCGTAGGTTCAGCTATGCTGAATCCTGCAATCTGTCACTGTTTGTCACATAGGAGATCCGCCTGCTTTGTTTACACAAGTGGGCGGATCTCCACACTCGATCCCCGATGATCAGGGAAGAGCGGCAGTGATCGCCGCCTCTCCTCCCCTAGCCCGACTCCCGCTGTGTCAGAATACAGCGGGAGCGCACCGCCCACAAGGGGAGGAGTCCAGCGATGCCACAGTACCCTCAACGTGAGCGGTCGGCAAGTGGTTATTGCCGATTTATTTACAGTGAAACATATAAACAAGCATACACAGCAACCAGTGAACATAGGAAATAGCAGCAAACGAAAACCAACCCCAAAGACAAAATAACTAAAGAACCTAAGAACTGACTAGCTAGAAATATTTACAATATAAGGGACAAGGGTAACAGGGAAGCAAGGAAGAGGGCAAACAAGACCGGGTACTAGGCAGAGGAGTACAGGAAAGATATGGCTAAGGATCAGGATCACAGGAACAAGGCTCTGCTAACAAGAAGCCAATCAGAATAGTGACCAACTTGGGAAAAGGAGGAGCAGCCTTAAATAGCCACCTGGCAGCTGAACACAGGTGTAAGCAATCATAGCAGCCTTCTGGCTTCTGGGAGACACCTGCTGGTGGACCCTGGAACTGCAGCAATCAGCCCAGAGCAGCACAGTGCCACCAGCAGGTGAACTCAATCCGAACAATACAGAGGACTCAGGTAACAGCAGAGGGGGAGGTGCAGAGGGAGGGGTGGGTCAGAACTTCTCTATACAGATGACTCAGATTACAGCATGGGGCGGGGCATAGAGAGGGGGTGTAAACACTTTTGTACACAGAGGAGCTCACAGCAGAGATAATGGGGGAGGGGTCAGGTCAATCCTTCTTCCCCAAACATTGGAGTGAAAATGAAGCAATTGGAGTGGGGGAGGGGACGAAAGAAAGCATTTCCCCTCTACATATAGGAATCAGGTGACAGGAGAGGAGTGGGGGAGGGGTGTGAAGAAGAGGGAGTGGGGGAGGGGTGTGAAGAAGAGGGAGTGGGGGAGGGGTGTAAAGAAGAGGAGTGGGGGAGGGGTGTGAAGAAGAGGGAGTGGGGGAGGGGTGTGAAGAAGAGGGAGTGGGGGAGGGGTGTGAAGAAGAGGGAGTGGGGGAGGGATGTGAAGAAGAGAAGTGGGGGAGGGGTGTGAAGAAGAGGGAGTGGGGGAGGGGTGTGAAGAAGAGTGAGTGGGGGAGGGGTGTGAAGAAGAGGGGGTGGGGGAGAGGTGTGAAGAAGAGGGAGTGGGGGAGGGGTGTGAAGAAGAGTGAGTGGGGGAGAGGTGTGAAGAAGAGGGAGTGGGGGAGAGGTGTAAAGAAGAGGAGTGGGGGAGGGGTGTGAAGAAGAGGAGTGGGGGAGGGGTGTGAAGAGGAGAAGTGGGGGGGAGGGGTGTGATGAAGAGAGAGTGGGGGAGGGGTGTGAAGAAGAGGGAGTGGGGGAGAGGTGTAAAGAAGAGGAGTGGGGGAGGGGTGTGAAGAAGAGGAGTGGGGGAGGGGTGTGAAGAAGAGAAGTGGGGGGGAGGGGTGTGAAGAAGAGTGAGTGGGGGAGGGGTGTGAAGAAGAGGGGGTGGGGGAGAGGTGTGAAGAAGAGGGAGTGGGGGAGGGGTGTAAAGAAGAGGAGTGGGGGAGGGGTGTGAAGAAGAGGAGTGGGGGAGGGGTGTGAAGAAGAGAAGTGGGGGGGAGGGGTGTGAAGAAGAGAGAGTGGGGGAGGGGTGTGAAGAAGAGGGAGTGGGGGAGTGTCACGGAACCATGAACCAGACGTACAACAACAGATAAGTGAAAATAAGACAGCTTTATTGAAAAACAAGCTATAAAGCAAAAGTCCAAACGGATGGCGAAACCGATGCAGAGTCTTTGCGAAGCCAGGGGTCAGGAACCAGCAGGGTAGTCAGACGAAGCCAGGATCAGGAACCAACAGGGTAGTCAGACGAAGCCAGGATCAGGAACCAACAGGGTAGTCAGACGAAGCCAGGAACAGGAACCAGAAGTAGCAGCAGTCTTAGTAGCATGTGAACACAGGAGGACCAAGCAGGGAACTGAAGCCACAGACCTCCTATATATATGAGCTAGGCATCCAGCTCCTCCCAGTGGGAAGGAGGAGCCGCAGGGTGGGAGGCTACAAGAAACCCAGAAACCAAGATGGCCGCCAGCACATGTCAAACGAAGGAGAACAGCAAGAAGGTAAGACCATGACAGTACCTCCCCCTCAAGGGCCCCTCCTCCGCGGAGTAAAGAACGGTTTCTGAGGGAAGCGTGCGTGGAAGGCTCGGAGCAAGGCAGGAGCATGGACATCTGCGGAGGGAACCCAGGAACGCTCCTCTGGACCATAACCACGCCAATGAACCAAAAACTGCACCCGACCGCGGACCAGGCGTGAGTCCAGGATATTGCTCACCTCATACTCCTCACGATTGCCCACTCGGACCGGACGAGGCCGAGGAACCGAGGAAGTGAAACGATTACACACCAGAGGCTTCAACAGGGAGACATGAAACACGTTGGAGATCCGCATGCCAAGAGGAAGCGCAAGGGCATAGGCTACCGGGTTTACCCTGCGAAGCACTCGGAAGGGACCAACAAAGCGAGGCGCCAGCTTGGGAGTGGGCACTCGAAGGTTGAGGTTGCGGGTGGACAACCATACACGGTCTCCGGCCTGGTAGGAAGGAGCAGGCGCTCGTCTGCGATCAGCCTGGAGTCTCTGGCGCTGCGCAGAGACCTCAAGGGACTTCTGGATCTGTACCCAAGAAGCACGTAGGACGGAAAGGTGATCCTCCACAGCCGGAATATCCTGGGGAGAGAATACCTCCGGTAACACGGCAGGTTGGAACCCATAGTTGGCCATGAAGGGAGACGTCCCAGAGGAAGAGTTCACCGCCGTGTTCCTGGCAAACTCAGCCCAAGGCAGGAGGTCAACCCAATTGTCTTGGTGATCGGAGACATAGCAACGAAGGAATTGCTCCAAGGCCTGATTGGATCGTTCTGCGGCCCCATTGGACTGAGGGTGGTAGGCCGAGGAGAAGGAGAGATGAATCCCCAACTGGGTGCAAAAGGCGCGCCAGAACCTGGACACAAACTGACTCCCCCGATCCGACACAATCTCCTTGGGCAAACCGTGCAACCGGAAGACCTCCCTGGCAAAAATCGTGGCCAACTCCTGTGCAGAGGGTAACTTCTTGAGAGGAACACAGTGACACATTTTGGAAAACCGATCCACAATCATGAGAATGACCGTATGGCCTCGGGATGCAGGGAGGTCCACAATGAAATCCATCCCCAGGTGTGACCATGGGCGCTCCCCGGTGGCTAAGGGTTGCAGAAGGCCCAACGGAAGGTGCCGAGGGGACTTACTCTGGGCACAAACGGAGCATGCCGCTACATATGCGGCGATGTCGGAACGTAGGGAAGGCCACCAGAACAGACGTGAAACAGCCCAGGACAGCTGATTCTTTCCAGGATGCCCCGCGGTCTTGGAGTTATGGTAGGTTCGCAACAACCGAGTGCGCAACTCCTCAGGCACAAAACATCTGCCGTTGGGTCTCCCAGAGGGAGCACCAGATTGAGCCGCCAAAATCTGCTCACCCAGGGGAGAGGTCAGGCTGGTGCGAATGGCAGCCAGGATCTGATTCGGAGGTATGACCGAAGTCGGAATCGACTCCTCCCTGGACAGGTCGGAGTACTGCCGTGATAAGGCATCAGCCCTGATGTTCTTGGAACCGGGTAGGTAGGAGACCACGTAATTAAAACGTGACAAGAACAGAGCCCATCTGGCCTGACGTGGAGTCAATCTCTTGGCCTCAGAGAGGTAGGTCAGATTCTTGTGGTCCGTCAGGATGAGGACCGGAACCACCGAACCCTCGAGCAAGTGCCTCCATTCTTTAAGAGCCTGCACGATGGCCAATAACTCCCTGTCACCAATCTGGTAGTTGCACTCCGCGGAAGACAGTTTCCGGGAGTAAAACCCACAAGGAAGCAGAGGACCCTCTGGTGTTCTACGCTGAGACAGAAGGGCGCCTACTCCCGTCTCAGACGCGTCCACCTCGAGGACAAAGGGCAACCCAGGGTTGGGATGCGACAGAATCGGAGCCGACACAAAGGCGGACTTTAGAGCCTCGAAAGCTCGGATGGCCTCGGGCGGCCAGACCTGGGAATTACTGCCCTTCCTGGTCAGATCCGTGAGAGGCTTGGCTAGCATGGAAAAGTCCCTGATGAACTTCCGATAATAATTGGCGAAGCCCAAAAAGCGCTGCAGGGAGCGAAGACCACTGGGCTGGGGCCACTGTAAGACAGCCGAAACCTTCTCAGGATCCATGGAGAACCCCTCAGCGGAAATGATGTAACCTAAGAAGGTTACCTGGGATCGGTGAAATTCGCATTTCTCAAGCTTACCGAACAGCTTGTTCTCTCGTAACCGTTGCAACACTCGTTTGACATCCAGAATGTGGGTCTCCATGGACTCAGAATATACCAAGATGTCATCCAGGTAGACCACCACACACTGCTGCAACAGGTCACGGAAAACATCGTTGATGAATTCCTGAAAGACTGCGGGCGCATTGCACAGCCCAAAGGGCATAACCAAGGATTCATAATGACCGGTCCTGGTGTTAAACGCGGTCTTCCACTCATCGCCCGCCTTGATCCTTACGAGGTTATATGCCGCCCTCAGGTCGAGTTTGGTAAAGACCGTGGCCCCTTTAAGGCGATCGAACAGCTCGGAAATCAAGGGTATCGGGTAAGCGTTCTTGATCGTGATGCGATTGAGACCCCTGTAATCGATGCAAGGCCTCAACTCACCGCCCTTCTTTTTCACAAAGAAAAATCCAGCCCCTGCCGGGGACGAGGATTTGCGAATGTGTCCACGTGAAAGCGCCTCCCTCACATACTCCTCCATGGCCTCATTCTCCGCTACCGACAGTGGATAGACTTTGCCACGAGGAGGAACGGCACCAGATTGTAACTCGATGGCACAATCGTATGGGCGGTGCGGAGGTAGGGCAACCGCGCGCACCTTATCGAATACATCCCGGTACTCCTCGTATTCAGGGGGCAACAGAGAGTCCGAGGAAGTACACAGCAACTTGACAGGCCCATGGATGCAACTAGTCCCACACTGTGGTGACCACGAGAGGATCTCGGCCGATCTCCAATCGAAAATCGGATTATGCTTCTGGAGCCAGGGGTACCCCAAGACCACCGAGTAGTGTGGAGACGAAATAACCTGGAAGCAGACCGACTCTCTGTGGACGGCACCAATGGCTAACCCCACTGGAAGGGTCTCATGAGTCACGTGTGGCGGCAGAAGGGGTCTGCCGTCTATCGCCTCAAGAGCCAGAGGAGAACCTCGAGCCTGCAGAGGAATGGAATTGGCGGCAGCGAACACACTATCAATGAACAAACCACCAGCACCAGAGTCCACCAACGCCTGGGTCGTCACCGAGCCCCCGACCCAGGAAAGGACAACAGTGATCAGTGGTTTGTCAACACGGGAAACCGGGGACGAGGAGACTCCACCCAAGATCTGCCCCCGACAGGATCTCAGGTGCGAGCGTTTCCCTGGACGGTTCGGACATGCCAACCGAAAATGCCCACCGAGACCACAGTACATGCATCGGCCCTCGCGTCTCCGGAGTACCCTCTCCCCCTCGGACAGGCGAGCAAACCCCAGCTGCATGGGTTCACCCCCAGACAAGTCATCCCCAGGAGGCGTGGGAGGAGAGGGAGGCACGGGTGGGACAACAAAGGTAGGCGCCAATCTGTTAGGAGGCCTCCGCAGACTCTCCTTAAAGGAAGGTCTCTCCCTGAGTCTGGTGTCAATCAAAATCAGGAAAGAAATAAGAGACTCGAGCTCCACTGGTAGGTCCTTAGCTGCAACCTCATCCTTCAAGGCATCCGAGAGACCATGAGAGAAAGCAGCGACCAGAGCCTCATTATTCCAGCCCACCTCTGCTGCCAGGGTACGAAACTCAATGGCGTATTCAGCTACGGATCGTGAACCCTGTCTGATGGACATAAGGAGCCTCGCAGCAGAGGCAGCACGAGCCGGTACATCGAATACCTTCCGAAGAGAAGCAACAAAACCGGAAAACTCGGCAACCACCGGATTGTTGTTCTCCCATAAAGGGCTGGCCCAGGCCAAGGCCTTGTCCGAGAGCAGCGAGATTAAGAAGCCCACCTTTGATCTCTCAGTAGGAAAGGCATGTGGCAGCAACTCGAAATAAATGCCCACCTGGTTAAGGAAACCTCGGCATTGAGTTGGCTCTCCCCCAAAGCGCTGTGGAAGGGGGGCAGAACCGGACATACCCCGAAACACCGCGGGCGCAACAACAGGTGTCGGGGTAGACTCTGGCGCAACAACCGGAGCGGCAGTAGGAGCGGACCCAGGAGCGACAACCGACCCATCGGCAACGGGAGCGAAATGAACCGTGCGTTCAAGCAGGGTTTGCAACGCCACGGCGAACTGACCCAACAGGTGATCCTGCTGATCAAGTCTGGCAACCAGCGTGGGTAGTGAGGATGGCCCTGTACCGTCAGAATTCATGGCTTGGTCCTAATGTCACGGAACCATGAACCAGACGTACAACAACAGATAAGTGAAAATAAGACAGCTTTATTGAAAAACAAGCTATAAAGCAAAAGTCCAAACGGATGGCGAAACCGATGCAGAGTCTTTGCGAAGCCAGGGGTCAGGAACCAGCAGGGTAGTCAGACGAAGCCAGGATCAGGAACCAACAGGGTAGTCAGACGAAGCCAGGATCAGGAACCAACAGGGTAGTCAGACGAAGCCAGGAACAGGAACCAGAAGTAGCAGCAGTCTTAGTAGCATGTGAACACAGGAGGACCAAGCAGGGAACTGAAGCCACAGACCTCCTATATATATGAGCTAGGCATCCAGCTCCTCCCAGTGGGAAGGAGGAGCCGCAGGGTGGGAGGCTACAAGAAACCCAGAAACCAAGATGGCCGCCAGCACATGTCAAACGAAGGAGAACAGCAAGAAGGTAAGACCATGACAGGGAGGGGTGTGAAGAAGAGGGAGTGGGGGAGGGGTGTGAAGAAGAGGGAGTGGGGGAGAGGTGTAAAGAAGAGGAGTGGGGGAGGGGTGTGAAGAAGAGAAGTGGGGGGGAGGGGTGTGAAGAAGAGGGAGTGGGGGAGGGGTGGGAAGAAGAGGGAGTGGGGGAGAGGTGTAAAGAAGAGGAGTGGGGGAGGGGTGTAAAGAAGAGAAGTGGGGGGGAGGGGTGTGAAGAAGAGAGAGTGGGGGAGGGGTGTGAAGAAGAGGGAGAGGGGGAGGGGTGTGAAGAAGAGGGAGTGGGGGAGGGGTGTGAAGAAGAAGGAGTGGGGGAGGGGTGTGAAGAAGAGGGAGTGGGCGAGGGGTGTGAAGAAGAGGGAGTGGGGGAGGGGTGTGAAGAAGAGGGAGTGGGGGAGGGGTGTGAAGAAGAGGGAGTGGGGGAGGGGTGTGAAGAAGAGGGAGTGGGCGAGGGGTGTAAAGAAGAGGGAGTGGGGGAGGGGTGTGAAGAAGAGGGAGTGGGGGAGGGGTGTGAAGAAGAGGGAGTGGGGGAGGGGTGTGAAGAAGAGGGAGTGGGGGAGGGGTGTGAAGAAGAGGGAGTGGGCGAGGGGTGTGAAGAAGAGTGAGTGGGGGAGGGGTGTGAAGAAGAGGGAGTGGGGGAGGGGTGTGAAGAAGAGGGAGTGGGGGAGGGGTGTGAAGAAGAGTGAGTGGGGGAGGGGTGTGAAGAAGAGGGGGTGGGGGAGAGGTTTGAAGAAGAGGGAGTGGGGGAGGGGTGTGAAGAAGAGGGAGTGGGGGAGGGGTGTGAAGAAGAGAAGTGGGGGAGGGGTGTGAAGAAGAGGGAGTGGGGGAGGGGTGTGAAGAAGAGGGAGTGGGGGAGGGGTGTGAAGAAGAGAAGTGGGGGAGGGGTGTGAAGAAGAGGGAGTGGGGGAGGGGTGTGAAGAAGAGGGAGTGGGGGAGGGGTGTGAAGAAGAGGGAGTGGGGGAGGGGTGTGAAGAATGATTTGATTATATAAAGAACAGACGTCTGTCCTCTATACTGCATTTCCCATTTCTCCATATTACTCTTCAGGCTGTGACATTGAAGTGCTCAGCAAAGTGAGGATTAGAAATAGTGTGATGTCAGCTCTGGGCGGAGTCTCCCCGCCTCCAGTGTTTATTGGGGAAGCTGATTGGCTCAGGAGGTTCTCACACTAAAATACTGACATCACTATGTACAGCAAAGACTCAACAAGAGATAGAAAATATCTTTTATAAAGAGAATGATTTGTAATGAATAATACAGTCAGTCAGGTCATTATTTAGTATAGTTAGATAATTAGTGAATTAGATAGGAGAAGTGTGATTGGATTTTCCCAATTATAGGTGATTATGTCTATGCATTTACTGGATGTGTTTTCTGCACATGGTTCTATTCCCTGACTCAGGGCGTATCATGAAATCAGAGGGCTGTGTGCAAGATTAAAACTGGGCCCTAGACGTTGATTGAAATAAAAATGCAAAAAGTGGCCTTGGTGTAAAGTGTGCTAAATATTAGGTGTGGCTTAAAGGGGGCGTGGTTAAAGGGGGCGTGGTTAAATGGGGGCGTGGTTAAACGGGGGCGTGGTTAAAGGGGGCGTGGTCAGAGGCGGCTCTAGGCTTTGTGAGGCCTTAGGCAGAATTTAGACATGAGGCCCCACTCACCCCCTTCGCAAAGGTTAACCTCTTTACCACTAGCCACTGTGCTGCTTCTGCGGCACAGTGGCTCGTTATCGTCTAGTGACGTAGACCTACGTCGCTAGACTCCTCCCCCTGTAGGCGGCGCTCGAGCGCCGCCAGAGGCGCGCTCCCGCTGCTTTCATTCACAGCGGGAGTCGGGCCAGGGGAGGAGCGGCAGCGATCGCCACTGCTTTGCCCCGATCATTGGGGAATCGAGTCTGGAGATCCGCCCGCTTGTGTAAACAGAGCGGGCGGATTTCCTAAGTGACAGGCAGGGTCAGAATGCAGGGCTCAGCATAGTTGAACCCTCGATCTGTCCCTGTGTCACTCAGTCACCTCCCCCCACACACGTCAGTAAGCACCAGGCATACATTAACCCCTCCCTCTCCAATAAAATTAACCCCTTCCCTGCCAGTGTCATTTTTACAGTAACAGTGCATATGTATAGCACTGATTACTGCAGTAATGTCACTGGTACCCCCAAAAGTGTCAAAAATGTCAGTCAAGGGTCCGATCTGTCCGCCGCAATGTCGCAGTCCCGCAAAAAAAAAAATCGCAGATCGCCGCCATTACTCGTTAAAAAAAACACCAAAAATGACAGAAATCTTTCCCTTAGTTAGTAAACGCAATAACTTTTGCGCAAACCAATCAAAATACGCTTATTGTGATTTTTTTTACCAAACATATGTAGCAGAAAACAAATTGGCCAAAAATTTAAAAAAAAATTGGTTTTTACATCTTTTTTGGGGGGAATTTCATATAAAAAAATGTTAAAAATATTGTTATTTTTTCAAAATTGTTGCTCTTTTTTTGTTTATAGCGCAAAAAGTAAAAATCACAGAGGTGATCAAATACCACCAAAAGAAAGCTCTGTTTGTGGGATAAAACGGACATAAATTTAGTTTGGGTTATGGCGCCGCACGACCGCGCAATTGTCAGTTAAAGTTGCACAACGCCGAATCGCAAAAAGTGGCCCAGACGTAAGACAGCAAAATGCTCTAGTGGTAAAGTGGTTAAGGAAGAACCCCAAGGCCGAGCATCTAATTACTGCTGCTTGTGTGGGTGGGATGTGTACTGTGGAAATCACATGGAATGAATAGGAGAGGGATGGGACTGGGAACCATGGGGTAGGGGAGAAAGAGGAGGGGGTAAAAAGGGGGGAGTGGGTAAATGATTAGGGATGGGTAGAGGAGAACTGGAGTGAAACTGATGGATCCTGGTCTGTATAGTAATAAAAAAAAGAAGGATTTGTGCTTGCATGAGGGGGAAAGACAGACAGACAGGGGGACAGAGGGACAGACAGGGGGACAGAGGGACAGAGAGGGGGACAGAGGGACAGACAGGGGGACAGAGGGACAGACGGGCAGACAGGGGGACAGACGGGGACAGACAGGGGGATGGACAGACAGGGGGACAGATGGACGGACAGACAGGGGGACAGATGGATGGACAGACAGGGGGACGGACGGACACACAGGGGGACAGATGGACGGACACACAGGGGGACAGATGGACGGAGAAACATGGGGAAACAGATGGATGGACACACAGGGGGACAGATGGATGGACACACAGGGGGACAGATGGATGGACACACAGGGGGACAGATGGATGGACAGATGGACAGACAGACAGGGGGACAGACTGACGGACAGACGGATGGACAGACAGGGGGACAGAGGGACAGACAGGGGGACAGAGGGACAGACAGGGGGACAGAGGGACAGACGGGCAGACAGGGGGACAGACGGGGACAGACAGACAGGGGGATGGACAGACAGGGGGACAGATATACAGACAGACAGGGGGACAGATGGATGGACAGACAGGGGGACGACGGACACACAGGGGGACAGATGGACGGACACACAGGGGGACAGATGGACGGACACACAGGGGGACAGATGGATGGACACACAGGGGGTCAGATGGACGGACACACAGGGGGACAGATGGATGGACACACAGGGGGACAGATGGATGGACACACAGGGGGACAGATGGATGGACAGACAGGGGGACAGATGGATGGACAGATGGACAGACAGACAGGGGGACAGACTGACGGACAGACGGATGGACAGACAGGGGGACAGATGGACAGACAGAAAAGAAAGAAAGGAGGGGAGGGAGAAAGAAAGGAATGGAAAGAGATGGAGGAAGGGTGCCAATTAGATCAGAGTACTCACTGGAGTGGAAGGGATGGATGGATGGAGGGATCAGGATTCAGGCACCATCTTTCCTCTTCTTGTTCCTGGTCTGCAAATTCTTCCCACCCATACCTCATCTTCTGAGATGAAAACTGTCGGGGTGTGTGGGCGGGGCAAGCACAGGTAGAGAGGTCGGGAGGAGGAGCAGAAGCAGCTCTCTCTCCTCCCCCGTCTGTGGTCTGCGAGGGAGAAGTGTCAGCGCTGCGGCTCCAGTATTTGGCTGTGATCAGGAGATGTCAGTGAGCTCCCATTCCGCGGTGAGTTGCTCCTGATCACAGCCCCGATTTCGTAGCAGATTCTCCTGCTTACAGACTGGCCGGGACTGTACTGATGGCAAGGAGATCCCTGCTGCCAGCCTCAGAGGCGGCTCTGTAACTCGGCATATTAGGCGGCCGCGAGGCCCCTGTGAGTGCGAGGCCTTCGGCGACCGCCTAATTTGCCTAATTAGAGAGCCGCCTCTGATGGCGGGGGGTAAATAGAAGATGTACAGTGTGGAGTGTATGGCGGGGGGTAAATAGAAGATGTACAGTGCGGAGTGTATGGCGGGGGTAAATAGAAGATGTACAGTGCGGAGTGTATGGCGGGGGTAAATAGAAGATGTACAGTGCGGAGTGTATGGTGGGGGTAAAAAAAAGATGTACAGTGCGGAGTGTATGGCGGGGGGTAAATAGAAGATGTACAGTGCGGAGTGAATGGCGGGGGGTAAATAGAAGATATACAGTGCGGACTGAATGGCGGGGGGTAAATAGAAGATGTACAGTGCAGAGTGTATGGCGGGGGATAAATAGAAGATGTACAGTGCCGGATGTATGGCGGGGGGTAAATAAAAGATGTACAGTGCGGAGTGAATGGCGGTGGGGGGGGGGGGGTAAATACAAGATGTACAGTGCAGAGTGTATGGCGGGGGATAAATAGAAGATGTACAGTGCCGGATGTATGGCGGGGGGTAAATAGAAGATGTACAGTGCAGAGTGAATGGCGGTGGGGGGGGGGGGGGGTAAATACAAGATGTACAGTGCGGAGTGTATGGCGGGGGGTAAATAGAATATGTACAGTGCGGAGTGTATGGCGGGGGGTAAATAGAATATGTACAGTGCGGAGTGTATGGCGGGGGGTAAATAGAATATGTACAGTGCAGAGTGTATGGCGGGGGGTAAATAGAAGATGTACAGTGCGGAGTGTATGGCGGGGGGTAAATAGAAGATGTACAGTGTGGAGTGTATGGCGGGGGGTAAATAGAAGATGTACAGTGTGGAGTGAATGTCGGGGGGAAAATAGAAGATGTACAGTGCGGAGTGTATGGCGGGGGGTAAATAGAAGATGTACAGTGCGGAGTGTATGGCGGGGGGTAAATAGAAGATGTACAGTGCGGAGTGTATGGCGGGGGGTAAATAGAAGATGTACAGTGCGGAGTGTATGGCGGGAGGTAAATAGAAGATGTATGGCGGGGGGTAAATAGAAGATGTACAGTGCGGAGTGTATGGTGGGGGTAAATAGAAGATGTACAGTCCGGAGTGTATGGGGGGGTAAATAGAAGGTGTATAGTGCGGAGTGTATGGCGGGGGGTAAATAGAAGATGTACAGTGCAGAGTGTATGGCGGGGGGTAAATAGAAGATGTACAGTGCGGAGTGTATGGCGGGGGGTAAATAGAAGATATACAGTGCGGAGTGTATGGCGGGGGGTAAATAGAAGATGTACAGTGCGGAGTGTATGGCGGGGGGTAAATAGAAGATGTACAGTGCGGAGTGTATGGCGGGGGGTAAATAGAAGATGTACAGTGCGGAGTGTATGGCGGGGGGTAAATAAAAGATGTACAGTGCGGAGTGAATGGCGGGGGGGGGGGGTGTAAATAGAAGATGTACAGTGCGGAGTGTATGGCGGGGGGGGGGTAAATAGAAGATGTACAGTGCGGAGTGTATGGCGGGGGGTAAATAGAAGATGTACAGTGCGGAGTGTATGGCGGGGGGTAAATAGAAGATGTACAGTGCGGAGTGTATGGCGGGGGGTAAATAAAAGATGTACAGTGCGGAGTGAATGGCGGGGGGGGGGTAAATAGAAGATGTACAGTGCGGAGTGTATGGCGGGGGGTAAATAGAAGATGTACAGTGCGGAGTGTATAGTGGGGGGTAAATAGAAGATGTACAGTGCGGAGTGTATGGCGGGGGGTAAATGGAAGATGTATAGTGCGGAGTGAATGGCAAGGGGGGGGGGGTAAATAGAAGATGTACAGTGCGGAGTGAATGGCGGGGGGTAAATAGAAGATGTACAGTGCGGAGTGAATGGCGGGGGGTAAATAGAAGATGTGCAGTGCGGAGTGTATGGTGGGGGGTAAATAGAAGATGTACAGTGCGGAGTGTATGGCGGGGGGTAAATAGAAGATGTACAGTGCGGAGTGTATGGCGGGGGGTAAATAGAAGATGTACAGTGCGGAGTGAATGGCGGGGGGGGTAAATAGAAGATGTACAGTGCGGAGTGTATGGTGGGGGGTAAATAGAAGATGTACAGTGCGGAGTGTATGGCGGGGGGTAAATGGAAGATGTATAGTGCGGAGTGAATGGCGGGGGGGGGGGGTAAATAGAAGATGTACAGTGCGGAGTGTATGGCGGGGGGTAAATAGAAGATGTACAGTGCGGAGTGAATGGCGTGGGGTAAATAGAAGATGTGCAGTGCAGAGTGTATGGTGGGGGGTAAATAGAAGATGTACAGTGCGGAGTGAATGGCGGGGGGTAAATAGAAGATGTACAGTGCGGAGTGTATGGCGGGGGGTAAATAGAAGATGTACAGTGCGGAGTGTATGGCGGGGGTAAATACAAGATGTACAGTGCGGAGTGTATGGCGGGGGGTAAATACAAGATGTACAGTGCGGAGTGTATGGCGGGGAGTAAATAGAAGATGTCCAGTGCGGAGTGAATGGCGCTGGGTAAATAGAAGATATACAGTGCGGACTGAATGGGGGGGGGTAAATAGAAGATGTACAGTGCAGAGTGTATGGCGGGGGATAAATAGAAGATGTACAGTGCCGGATGTATGGCGGGGGGTAAATAGAAGATGTACAGTGTGGAGTGTATGGCGGGGGGTAAATAGAAGATGTACAGTGCGGAGTGTATGGCGGGGGGTAAATAGAAGATGTACAGTGTGGAGTGTATGGCGGGGGGTAAATAGAATATGTACAGTGCGGAGTGTATGGCGGGGGGTAAATAGAAGATGTACAGTGCGGAGTGTATGGCGGGGGGTAAATAGAAGATGTACAGTGCGGAGTGAATGGCGGGGGGTAAATAGAAGATGTACAGTGCGGAGTGTATGGCGGGGGGTAAATATAAGATGTACAGTGCGGAGTGTATGGCGGGGGTAAATAGAAGATGTACAGTGCAGAGTGAATGGCGGGGGGTAAATAGAAGATGTACAGTGCAGAGTGTATGGCGGGGGTAAATAGAAGATGTACAGTGCAGAGTGAATGGCGAGGGGTAAATAGAAGATGTAGAGTGCGGAGTGTATGGCGGGGGGTAAATAGAAGATGTACAGTGCGGAGTGTATGGCGGGGGGTAAATAGAAGATGTACAGTGAGGAGTAAATGGCGGGGGGGTAAATAGAAGATGTACAGTGCGGGGTGAATGGCGGGGGAGTAAATAGAAGATGTACAGTGCGGAGTGTATGGAGGGGGGTAAATAGAAGATGTACAGTGGGGAGTGAATGGCGGGGGAAAAATAGAAGATGTACAGTGCGGAGTGAATGGAGGGGGGGGGGGGTAAATAGAAGATGTACAGTGCGGAGTGTATGGCGGGGGGTAAATAGAAGATGTACAGTGTGGAGAGAATGGCGGGGGGTAAAAAGAAGATGTACAGTGCGGAGTGTATGGCGGGGGGTAAATAGAAGATGTACAGTGCGGAGTGTATGGCGGGGGGTAAATAGAAGATGTACAGTGCGGAGTGTATGGCGGGGGGTAAATAAAAGATGTACAGTTCGGAGTGAATGGCGGGGGGGTGTAAATAGAAGATGTACAGTGCGGAGTGTATGGCGGGGAGTAAATAGAAGATGTACAGTGCGTAGTGTATGGCGGGGGGTAAATAGAAGATGTACAGTGCGGAGTGAATGGCGGGGGGTAAATAGAAGATGTACAGTGCGGAGTGTATGGTGGGGGAAAAAAAAAGATGTACAGTGCGGAGTGTATGGCGGGGGGTAAATACAAGATGTACAGTGCGGAGTGTATGGCGGGGAGTAAATAGAAGATGTACAGTGCGGAGTGAATGGCGGGGGGTAAATAGAAGATATACAGTGCGGACTGAATGGCGGGGGGTAAATAGAAGATGTACAGTGCAGAGTGTATGGCGGGGGATAAATAGAAGATGTACAGTGCCGGATGTATGGCGGGGGGTAAATAGAAGATGTACAGTGCGGAGTGTATGGCGGGGGGTAAATAGAATATGTACAGTGCGGAGTGTATGGCGGGGGGTAAATAGAATATGTACAGTGCGGAGTGTATGGCGGGGGGTAAATAGAATATGTACAGTGCAGAGTGTATGGCGGGGGGTAAATAGAAGATGTACAGTGCGGAGTGTATGGCGGGGGTAAATAGAAGATGTACAGTGCGGAGTGTATGGCGGGGGGTAAATAGAATATGTACAGTGCGGAGTGTATGGCGGGGGGTAAATAGAAGATGTACAGTGCGGAGTGTATGGCGGGGGGTCAATAGAAGATGTACAGTGCAGAGTGTATGGCGGGGGGTAAATAGAAGATTTACAGTGTGGAGTGAATGTCGGGGGGAAAATAGAAGATGTACAGTGCGGAGTGTATGGCGGGGGGTAAATAGAAGATGTACAGTGCGGAGTGTATGGCGGGGGGTAAATAGAAGATGTACAGTGCGGAGTGTATGGCGGGGGGTAAATAGAAGATGTACAGTGCGGAGTGTATGGCGGGAGGTAAATAGAAGATGTATGGCGGGGGGTAAATAGAAGATGTACAGTGCGGAGTGTATGGTGGGGGTAAATAGAAGATGTACAGTCCGGAGTGTATGGGGGGGTAAATAGAAGATGTATAGTGCGGAGTGTATGGCGGGGGGTAAATAGAAGATGTACAGTGCGGAGTGTATGGCGGGGGGTAAATAGAAGATGTACAGTGCGGAGTGTATGGCGGGGGGTAAATAGAAGATATACAGTGCGGAGTGTATGGCGGGGGGTAAATAGAAGATGTACAGTGCGGAGTGTATGGCGGGGGGTAAATAGAAGATGTACAGTGCGGAGTGTATGGCGGGGGGTAAATAGAAGATGTACAGTGCGGAGTGTATGGCGGGGGGTAAATAAAAGATGTACAGTGCGGAGTGAATGGCGGGGGGGGGGTGTAAATAGAAGATGTACAGTGCGGAGTGTATGGCGGGGGGGGGGGTAAATAGAAGATGTACAGTGCGGAGTGTATGGCGGGGGGTAAATAGAAGATGTACAGTGCGGAGTGTATGGCGGGGGGTAAATAGAAGATGTACAGTGCGGAGTGTATGGCGGGGGGTAAATAAAAGATGTACAGTGCGGACTGAATGGCGGGGGGGGGGGTAAATAGAAGATGTACAGTGCGGAGTGTATGGCGGGGGTAAATAGAAGATGTACAGTGCGGAGTGTATAGTGGGGGGTAAATAGAAGATGTACAGTGCGGAGTGTATGGCGGGGGGTAAATGGAAGATGTATAGTGCGGAGTGAATGGCAAGGGGGGGGGGTAAATAGAAGATGTACAGTGCGGAGTGAATGGCGGGGGGTAAATAGAAGATGTACAGTGCGGAGTGAATGGCGGGGGGTAAATAGAAGATGTGCAGTGCGGAGTGTATGGTGGGGGGTAAATAGAAGATGTACAGTGCGGAGTGTATGGCGGGGGGTAAATAGAAGATGTACAGTGCGGAGTGTATGGCGGGGGGTAAATAGAAGATGTACAGTGCGGAGTGAATGGCGGGGGGGGTAAATAGAAGATGTACAGTGCGGAGTGTATGGTGGGGGGTAAATAGAAGATGTACAGTGCGGAGTGTATGGCGGGGGGTAAATGGAAGATGTATAGTGCGGAGTGAATGGCGGGGGGGGGTAAATAGAAGATGTACAGTGCGGAGTGTATGGCGGGGGGTAAATAGAAGATGTACAGTGCGGAGTGAATGGCGTGGGGTAAATAGAAGATGTGCAGTGCAGAGTGTATGGTGGGGGGTAAATAGAAGATGTACAGTGCGGAATGAATGGCGGGGGGTAAATAGAAGATGTACAGTGCGGAGTGTATGGCGGGGGGTAAATAGAAGATGTACAGTGCGGAGTGTATGGCGGGGGTAAATACAAGATGTACAGTGCGGAGTGTATGGCGGGGGGTAAATACAAGATGTACAGTGCGGAGTGTATGGCGGGGAGTAAATAGAAGATGTCCAGTGCGGAGTGAATGGCGCTGGGTAAATAGAAGATATACAGTGTGGACTGAATGGCGGGGGGTAAATAGAAGATGTACAGTGCAGAGTGTATGGCGGGGGATAAATAGAAGATGTACAGTGCCGGATGTATGGCGGGGGGTAAATAGAAGATGTACAGTGTGGAGTGTATGGCGGGGGGTAAATAGAAGATGTACAGTGCGGAGTGTATGGCGGGGGGTAAATAGAAGATGTACAGTGTGGAGTGTATGGCGGGGGGTAAATAGAATATGTACAGTGCGGAGTGTATGGCGGGGGGTAAATAGAAGATGTACAGTGCGGAGTGTATGGCGGGGGGTAAATAGAAGATGTACAGTGCAGAGTGTATGGCGGGGGGTAAATAGAAGATGTACAGTGCGGAGTGTATGGCGGGGGGTAAATAGAAGATGTACAGTGCGGAGTGTATGGCGGGGGGTAAATAGAAGATGTACAGTGCGGAGTGTATGGCGGGAGGTAAATAGAAGATGTGTGGCGGGGGGTAAATAGAAGATGTACAGTGCGGAGTGTATGGTGGGGGTAAATAGAAGATGTACAGTGCGGAGTTTATGGGGGGGTAAATAGAAGATGTATAGTGCGGAGTGTATGGCGGGGGGTAAATAGAAGATGTACAGTGCGGAGTGTATGGCGGGGGGTAAATAGAAGATGTACAGTGCGGAGTGTATGGCGGGGGGTAAATAGAAGATATACAGTGCGGAGTGTATGGCGGGGGGTAAATAGAAGATGTACAGTGCGGAGTGTATGGCGGGGGGTAAATAGAAGATGTACAGTGCGGAGTGTATGGCGGGGGGTAAATAGAAGATGTACAGTGCGGAGTGTTTGGCGGAGGGTAAATAAAAGATGTACAGTTCGGAGTGAATGGCGGGGGGGTGTAAATAGAAGATGTACAGTGCGGAGTGTATGGCGGGGGGGTAAATAGAAGATGTACAGTGCGGAGTGTATGGCGGGGGGTAAATAGAAGATGTACAGTGCGGAGTGTATGGCGGGGGGTAAATAAAAGATGTACAGTGCGGAGTGAATGGCGGGGGGGGGGGTAAATAGAAGATGTACAGTGCGGAGTGTATGGTGGGGGGTAAATAGAAGATGTACAGTGCGGAGTGTATAGTGGGGGGTAAATAGAAGATGTACAGTGCGGAGTGAATGGCGGGGGGTAAATGGAAGATGTATAGTGCGGAGTGAATGGCAAGGGGGGGGTAAATAGAAGATGTACAGTGCGGAGTGAATGGCGGGGGGTAAATAGAAGATGTACAGTGCGGAGTGAATGGCGGGGGGTAAAAAGAAGATGTGCAGTGCGGAGTGTATGGTGGGGGGTAAATAGAAGATGTACAGTGCGGAGTGAATGGCGGGGGGTAAATAGAAGATGTACATGCGGTGTGTATGGCGGGGGGTAAATAGAAGATGTACAGGGCGGAGTGTATGGTGGGGGGTAAATAGAAGATGTACAGTGCGGAGTGTATGGCGGGGGTAAATAGAAGATGTACAGTGCGGAGTGTATGGGGGAGGGTAAATAGAAGATGTACAGTGCGGAGTGTATGGCGGGGGGGTAAATAGAAGATGTACAGTGCGGAGTGTATGGCGGGGGGGTAATAGAAGATGTACAGTGCGGAGTGTATGGCGGGGGGTAAATAGAATATGTACAGTGCGGAGTGTATGGCGGGGGGTAAATAGAAGATGTACAGTGCGGAGTGTATGGCGGGGGGTAAATAGAAGATGTACAGTGCGGAGTGTATGACGGGGGGTAAATAAAAGATGTACAGTGCGGAGTGAATGGCGGGGGGGGTAAATAGAAGATGTACAGTGCGGAGTGTATGGCGGGGGGTAAATAGAAGATGTACAGTGCGGAGTGTATGGTGGGGGGTAAATAGAAGATGTACAGTGCGGAGTGTATGGCGGGGGGTAAATGGAAGATGTATAGTGCGGAGTGAATGGCGGGGGGGGGGGGGGTAAATAGAAGATGTACAGTGCGGAGTGAATGGCGGGGGGTAAATAGAAGATGTACAGTGCGGAGTGAATGGCGTGGGGTAAATAGAAGATGTGCAGTGCGGAGTGTATGGTGGGGGGTAAATAGAGGATGTACAGTGCGGAGTGAATGGCGGGGGGTACATAGAAGATGTACAGTGCGGAGTGTATGGCGGGGGGTAAATAGAAGATGTACAGTGCGGAGTGTATGGCGGGGGGTAAATAGAAGATGTACAGTGCGTAGTGTATGGCGGGGGGTAAATAAAAGATGTACAGTGCGGAGTGTATGGCAGGGGGTAAATAGAAGATGTACAGTGCGGAGTGTATGGCGGGGGTAAATAGAAGATGTACAGTGCGGTGTGTATGGCGGGGGGTAAATAGAAGATGTACAGTGCGGAGTGTATGGCGGGGGGTAAATAGAAGATGTACAGTGCGGAGTGTATGGCGGGGGGTAAATAAAAGATGTACAGTGCGGAGTGAATGGCGGGGGGGGGGGTAAATAGAAGATGTACAGTGCGGAGTGTATGGCGGGAGGTAAATAGAAGATGTACAGTGCGGAGTGTATGGTGGGGGGTAAATAGAAGATGTACAGTGCGGAGTGTATGGCAGGGGGTAAATGGAAGATGTATAGTGCGGAGTGAATGGCGGGGGGGGTAAATAGAAGATGTACAGTGCGGAGTGTATGGTGGGGGGTAAATAGAAGATGTACAGTGCGGAGTGAATGGCGGGGGGTAAATAGAAGATGTACAGTGCGGAGTGTATGGCGGGGGGTAAATAGAAGATGTACAGTGCGGAGTGTATGGCGGGGGTAAATACAAGATGTACAGTGCGGAGTGTATGGCGGGGGGTAAATACAAGATGTACAGTGCGGAGTGTATGGCGGGGAGTAAATAGAAGATGTCCAGTGCGGAGTGAATGGCGCTGGGTAAATAGAAGATATACAGTGCGGACTGAATGGGGGGGGGTAAATAGAAGATGTACAGTGCAGAGTGTATGGCGGGGGATAAATAGAAGATGTACAGTGCCGGATGTATGGCGGGGGGTAAATAGAAGATGTACAGTGTGGAGTGTATGGCGGGGGGTAAATAGAAGATGTACAGTGCGGAGTGTATGGCGGGGGGTAAATAGAAGATGTACAGTGTGGAGTGTATGGCGGGGGGTAAATAGAATATGTACAGTGCGGAGTGTATGGCGGGGGGTAAATAGAAGATGTACAGTGCGGAGTGTATGGCGGGGGGTAAATAGAAGATGTACAGTGCGGAGTGAATGGCGGGGGGTAAATAGAAGATGTACAGTGCGGAGTGTATGGCGGGGGGTAAATATAAGATGTACAGTGCGGAGTGTATGGCGGGGGTAAATAGAAGATGTACAGTGCAGAGTGAATGGCGGGGGGTAAATAGAAGATGTACAGTGCAGAGTGTATGGCGGGGGTAAATAGAAGATGTACAGTGCAGAGTGAATGGCGAGGGGTAAATAGAAGATGTAGAGTGCGGAGTGTATGGCGGGGGGTAAATAGAAGATGTACAGTGCGGAGTGTATGGCGGGGGGTAAATAGAAGATGTACAGTGAGGAGTAAATGGCGGGGGGGTAAATAGAAGATGTACAGTGCGGGGTGAATGGCGGGGGAGTAAATAGAAGATGTACAGTGCGGAGTGTATGGAGGGGGGTAAATAGAAGATGTACAGTGGGGAGTGAATGGCGGGGGAAAAATAGAAGATGTACAGTGCGGAGTGAATGGAGGGGGGGGGGGTAAATAGAAGATGTACAGTGCGGAGTGTATGGCGGGGGGTAAATAGAAGATGTACAGTGTGGAGAGAATGGCGGGGGGTAAAAAGAAGATGTACAGTGCGGAGTGTATGGCGGGGGGTAAATAGAAGATGTACAGTGCGGAGTGTATGGCGGGGGGTAAATAGAAGATGTACAGTGCGGAGTGTATGGCGGGGGGTAAATAGAAGATGTACAGTGCGGAGTGTATGGCGGGGGGTAAATAAAAGATGTACAGTTCGGAGTGAATGGCGGGGGGGTGTAAATAGAAGATGTACAGTGCGGAGTGTATGGCGGGGGGGTAAATAGAAGATGTACAGTGCGGAGTGTATGGCGGGGAGTAAATAGAAGATGTACAGTGCGTAGTGTATGGCGGGGGGTAAATAGAAGATGTACAGTGCGGAGTGAATGGCGGGGGGTAAATAGAAGATGTACAGTGCGGAGTGTATGGTGGGGGAAAAAAAAAGATGTACAGTGCGGAGTGTATGGCGGGGGGTAAATACAAGATGTACAGTGCGGAGTGTATGGCGGGGAGTAAATAGAAGATGTACAGTGCGGAGTGAATGGCGGGGGGTAAATAGAAGATATACAGTGCGGACTGAATGGCGGGGGGTAAATAGAAGATGTACAGTGCAGAGTGTATGGCGGGGGATAAATAGAAGATGTACAGTGCCGGATGTATGGCGGGGGGTAAATAGAAGATGTACAGTGCGGAGTGTATGGCGGGGGGTAAATAGAATATGTACAGTGCGGAGTGTATGGCGGGGGGTAAATAGAATATGTACAGTGCGGAGTGTATGGCGGGGGGTAAATAGAATATGTACAGTGCAGAGTGTATGGCGGGGGGTAAATAGAAGATGTACAGTGCGGAGTGTATGGCGGGGGGTAAATAGAAGATGTACAGTGCGGAGTGTATGGCGGGGGGTAAATAGAATATGTACAGTGCGGAGTGTATGGCGGGGGGTAAATAGAAGATGTACAGTGCGGAGTGTATGGCGGGGGGTAAATAGAAGATGTACAGTGCAGAGTGTATGGCGGGGGGTAAATAGAAGATGTACAGTGTGGAGTGAATGTCGGGGGGAAAATAGAAGATGTACAGTGCGGAGTGTATGGCGGGGGGTAAATAGAAGATGTACAGTGCGGAGTGTATGGCGGGGGGTAAATAGAAGATGTACAGTGCGGAGTGTATGGCGGGGGGTAAATAGAAGATGTACAGTGCGGAGTGTATGGCGGGAGGTAAATAGAAGATGTATGGCGGGGGGTAAATAGAAGATGTACAGTGCGGAGTGTATGGTGGGGGTAAATAGAAGATGTACAGTCCGGAGTGTATGGGGGGGTAAATAGAAGATGTATAGTGCGGAGTGTATGGCGGGGGGTAAATAGAAGATGTACAGTGCGGAGTGTATGGCGGGGGGTAAATAGAAGATGTACAGTGCGGAGTGTATGGCGGGGGGTAAATAGAAGATATACAGTGCGGAGTGTATGGCGGGGGGTAAATAGAAGATGTACAGTGCGGAGTGTATGGCGGGGGGTAAATAGAAGATGTACAGTGCGGAGTGTATGGCGGGGGGTAAATAGAAGATGTACAGTGCGGAGTGTATGGCGGGGGGTAAATAAAAGATGTACAGTGCGGAGTGAATGGCGGGGGGGGGTGTAAATAGAAGATGTACAGTGCGGAGTGTATGGCGGGGGGGGGGGGTAAATAGAAGATGTACAGTGCGGAGTGTATGGCGGGGGGTAAATAGAAGATGTACAGTGCGGAGTGTATGGCGGGGGGTAAATAGAAGATGTACAGTGCGGAGTGTATGGCGGGGGGTAAATAAAAGATGTACAGTGCGGACTGAATGGCGGGGGGGGGGGGGGTAAATAGAAGATGTACAGTGCGGAGTGTATGGCGGGGGTAAATAGAAGATGTACAGTGCGGAGTGTATAGTGGGGGGTAAATAGAAGATGTACAGTGCGGAGTGTATGGCGGGGGGTAAATGGAAGATGTATAGTGCGGAGTGAATGGCAAGGGGGGGGGGGTAAATAGAAGATGTACAGTGCGGAGTGAATGGCGGGGGGTAAATAGAAGATGTACAGTGCGGAGTGAATGGCGGGGGGTAAATAGAAGATGTGCAGTGCGGAGTGTATGGTGGGGGGTAAATAGAAGATGTACAGTGCGGAGTGTATGGCGGGGGGTAAATAGAAGATGTACAGTGCGGAGTGTATGGCGGGGGGTAAATAGAAGATGTACAGTGCGGAGTGAATGGCGGGGGGGGTAAATAGAAGATGTACAGTGCGGAGTGTATGGTGGGGGGTAAATAGAAGATTTACAGTGCGGAGTGTATGGCGGGGGGTAAATGGAAGATGTATAGTGCGGAGTGAATGGCGGGGGGGGGGTAAATAGAAGATGTACAGTGCGGAGTGTATGGCGGGGGGTAAATAGAAGATGTACAGTGCGGAGTGAATGGCGTGGGGTAAATAGAAGATGTGCAGTGCAGAGTGTATGGTGGGGGGTAAATAGAAGATGTACAGTGCGGAATGAATGGCGGGGGGTAAATAGAAGATGTACAGTGCGGAGTGTATGGCGGGGGGTAAATAGAAGATGTACAGTGCGGAGTGTATGGCGGGGGTAAATACAAGATGTACAGTGCGGAGTGTATGGCGGGGGGTAAATACAAGATGTACAGTGCGGAGTGTATGGCGGGGAGTAAATAGAAGATGTCCAGTGCGGAGTGAATGGCGCTGGGTAAATAGAAGATATACAGTGTGGACTGAATGGCGGGGGGTAAATAGAAGATGTACAGTGCAGAGTGTATGGCGGGGGATAAATAGAAGATGTACAGTGCCGGATGTATGGCGGGGGGTAAATAGAAGATGTACAGTGTGGAGTGTATGGCGGGGGGTAAATAGAAGATGTACAGTGCGGAGTGTATGGCGGGGGGTAAATAGAAGATGTACAGTGTGGAGTGTATGGCGGGGGGTAAATAGAATATGTACAGTGCGGAGTGTATGGCGGGGGGTAAATAGAAGATGTACAGTGCGGAGTGTATGGCGGGGGGTAAATAGAAGATGTACAGTGCAGAGTGTATGGCGGGGGGTAAATAGAAGATGTACAGTGCGGAGTGTATGGCGGGGGGTAAATAGAAGATGTACAGTGCGGAGTGTATGGCGGGGGGTAAATAGAAGATGTACAGTGCGGAGTGTATGGCGGGAGGTAAATAGAAGATGTGTGGCGGGGGGTAAATAGAAGATGTACAGTGCGGAGTGTATGGTGGGGGTAAATAGAAGATGTACAGTGCGGAGTTTATGGGGGGGTAAATAGAAGATGTATAGTGCGGAGTGTATGGCGGGGGGTAAATAGAAGATGTACAGTGCGGAGTGTATGGCGGGGGGTAAATAGAAGATGTACAGTGCGGAGTGTATGGCGGGGGGTAAATAGAAGATATACAGTGCGGAGTGTTTGGCGGGGGGTAAATAGAAGATGTACAGTGCGGAGTGTATGGCGGGGGGTAAATAGAAGATGTACAGTGCGGAGTGTATGGCGGGGGGTAAATAGAAGATGTACAGTGCGGAGTGTATGGCGGAGGGTAAATAAAAGATGTACAGTTCGGAGTGAATGGCGGGGGGGTGTAAATAGAAGATGTACAGTGTGGAGTGTATGGCGGGGGGGTAAATAGAAGATGTACAGTGCGGAGTGTATGGCGGGGGTAAATAGAAGATGTACAGTGCGGAGTGTATGGCGGGGGGTAAATAAAAGATGTACAGTGCGGAGTGAATGGCGGGGGGGGGGGGTAAATAGAAGATGTACAGTGCGGAGTGTATGGTGGGGGGTAAATAGAAGATGTACAGTGCGGAGTGTATAGTGGGGGGTAAATAGAAGATGTACAGTGCGGAGTGAATGGCGGGGGGTAAATGGAAGATGTATAGTGCGGAGTGAATGGCAAGGGGGGGGTAAATAGAAGATGTACAGTGCGGAGTGAATGGCGGGGGGTAAATAGAAGATGTACAGTGCGGAGTGAATGGCGGGGGGTAAAAAGAAGATGTGCAGTGCGGAGTGTATGGTGGGGGGTAAATAGAAGATGTACAGTGCGGAGTGAATGGCGGGGGGTAAATAGAAGATGTACATGCGGTGTGTATGGCGGGGGGTAAATAGAAGATGTACAGGGCGGAGTGTATGGTGGGGGGTAAATAGAAGATGTACAGTGCGGAGTGTATGGCGGGGGTAAATAGAAGATGTACAGTGCGGAGTGTATGGGGGAGGGTAAATAGAAGATGTACAGTGCGGAGTGTATGGCGGGGGGGTAAATAGAAGATGTACAGTGCGGAGTGTATGGCGGGGGGGTAATAGAAGATGTACAGTGCGGAGTGTATGGCGGGGGGTAAATAGAATATGTACAGTGCGGAGTGTATGGCGGGGGGTAAATAGAAGATGTACAGTGCGGAGTGTATGGCGGGGGGTAAATAGAAGATGTACAGTGCGGAGTGTATGACGGGGGGTAAATAAAAGATGTACAGTGCGGAGTGAATGGCGGGGGGGGTAAATAGAAGATGTACAGTGCGGAGTGTATGGCGGGGGGTAAATAGAAGATGTACAGTGCGGAGTGTATGGTGGGGGGTAAATAGAAGATGTACAGTGCGGAGTGTATGGCGGGGGGTAAATGGAAGATGCATAGTGCGGAGTGAATGGCGGGGGGGGGGGGTAAATAGAAGATGTACAGTGCGGAGTGAATGGCGGGGGGTAAATAGAAGATGTACAGTGCGGAGTGAATGGCGTGGGGTAAATAGAAGATGTGCAGTGCGGAGTGTATGGTGGGGGGTAAATAGAGGATGTACAGTGCGGAGTGAATGGCGGGGGGTACATAGAAGATGTACAGTGCGGAGTGTATGGCGGGGGGTAAATAGAAGATGTACAGTGCGGAGTGTATGGCGGGGGGTAAATAGAAGATGTACAGTGCGTAGTGTATGGCGGGGGGTAAATAAAAGATGTACAGTGCGGAGTGTATGGCAGGGGGTAAATAGAAGATGTACAGTGCGGAGTGTATGGCGGGGGTAAATAGAAGATGTACAGTGCGGTGTGTATGGCGGGGGGTAAATAGAAGATGTACAGTGCGGAGTGTATGGCGGGGGGTAAATAGAAGATGTACAGTGCGGAGTGTATGGCGGGGGGTAAATAAAAGATGTACAGTGCGGAGTGAATGGCGGGGGGGGGGTAAATAGAAGATGTACAGTGCGGAGTGTATGGCGGGAGGTAAATAGAAGATGTACAGTGCGGAGTGTATGGTGGGGGGTAAATAGAAGATGTACAGTGCGGAGTGTATGGCAGGGGGTAAATGGAAGATGTATAGTGCGGAGTGAATGGCGGGGGGGGTAAATAGAAGATGTACAGTGCGGAGTGTATGGTGGGGGGTAAATAGAAGATGTACAGTGCGGAGTGAATGGCGGGGGGTAAATAGAAGATGTACAGTGCGGTGTGTATGGCGGGGGGTAAATAGAAGATGTACAGTGCGGAGTGTATGGCGGGGGGTAAATAGAAGATGTACAGTGCGGAGTGTATGGCGGGGGGTAAATAAAAGATGTACAGTGCGGAGTGAATGGCGGGGGGGGGGTAAATAGAAGATGTACAGTGCGGAGTGTATGGCGGGAGGTAAATAGAAGATGTACAGTGCGGAGTGTATGGCGGGGGGTAAATAGAAGATGTACAGTGCGGAGTGTATGGCGGGGGGTAAATAGAAGATGTACAGTGCGTAGTGTATGGCGGGGGGTAAATAGAAGATGTACAGTGCGGAGTGTATGGCAGGGGGTAAATAGAAGATGTACAGTGCGGAGTGTATGGCGGGGGTAAATAGAAGATGTACAGTGCGGTGTGTATGGCGGGGGGTAAATAGAAGATGTACAGTGCGGAGTGTATGGCGGGGGGTAAATAGAAGATGTACAGTGCGGAGTGTATGGCGGGGGGTAAATAAAAGATGTACAGTGCGGAGTGAATGGCGGGGGGGGGTAAATAGAAGATGTACAGTGCGGAGTGTATGGCGGGGGGTAAATAGAAGATGTACAGTGCGGAGTGTATGGTGGGGGGTAAATAGAAGATGTACAGTGCGGAGTGTATGGCGGGGGGTAAATGGAAGATGTATAGTGCGGAGTGAATGGCGGGGGGGGGGGGGTAAATAGAAGATGTACAGTGCGGAGTGAATGGCGGGGGGTAAATAGAAGATGTACAGTGCGGAGTAAATGGCGGGGGTAAATTGAAGATGTGCAGTGCGGAGTGTATGGTGGGGGGTAAATAGAAGATGTACAGTGCGGAGTGAATGGCGGGGGGTAAATAGAAGATGTGCAGTGCGGAGTGTATGGTGGGGGTAAATAGAAGATGTACAGTGCGGAGTGTATGGCGGGGGGTAAATAGAAGATGTACAGTGCGGTGTGAATGGCGGGGGGTAAATAGAAGATGTACAGGGCGGAGTGTATGGCGGGGGGGTAAATAGAATATGTACAGTGCGGAGTGTATGGCGGGGGGTAAATAGAAGATGTACAGTGCGGAGTGTATGGCGGGGGGTAAATAGAAGATGTACAGTGCGGAGTGTATGGCGGGAGGTAAATAGAAGATGTATGGCGGGGGGTAAATAGAAGATGTACAGTGCGGAGTGTATGGTGGGGGTAAATAGAAGATGTACAGTGCGGAGTGTATGGGGGGGTAAATAGAAGATGTATAGTGCGGAGTGTATGGCGGGGGGTAAATAGAAGATGTACAGTGCGGAGTGTATGGCGGGGGGTAAATAGAAGATGTACAGTGCGGAGTGTATGGCGGGGGGTAAATAGAAGATATACAGTGCGGAGTGTATGGCGGGGGGTAAATAGAAGATGTACAGTGCGGAGTGTATGGCGGGGGGTAAATAGAAGATGTACAGTGCGGAGTGTATGGCGGGGGGTAAATAGAAGATGTACAGTGCGGAGTGTATGGCGGGGGGTAAATAGAAGATGTACAGTGCGGAGTGTATGGCGGGAGGTAAATAGAAGATGTATGGCGGGGGGTAAATAGAAGATGTACAGTGCGGAGTGTATGGTGGGGGTAAATAGAAGATGTACAGTGCGGAGTGTATGGGGGGGTAAATAGAAGATGTATAGTGCGGAGTGTATGGCGGGGGGTAAATAGAAGATGTACAGTGCGGAGTGTATGGCGGGGGGTAAATAGAAGATGTACAGTGCGGAGTGTATGGCGGGGGGTAAATAGAAGATATACAGTGCGGAGTGTATGGCGGGGGGTAAATAGAAGATGTACAGTGCGGAGTGTATGGCGGGGGGTAAATAGAAGATGTACAGTGCGGAGTGAATGGCGGGGGGTAAATGGAAGATGTATAGTGCGGAGTGAATGGCAAGGGGGGGGTAAATAGAAGATGTACAGTGCGGAGTGAATGGCGGGGGGTAAATAGAAGATGTACAGTGCGGAGTGAATGGCGGGGGGTAAAAAGAAGATGTGCAGTGCGGAGTGTATGGTGGGGGGTAAATAGAAGATGTACAGTGCGGAGTGAATGGCGGGGGGTAAATAGAAGATGTACATGCGGTGTGTATGGCGGGGGGTAAATAGAAGATGTACAGGGCGGAGTGTATGGTGGGGGGTAAATAGAAGATGTACAGTGCGGAGTGTATGGCGGGGGTAAATAGAAGATGTACAGTGCGGAGTGTATGGGGGAGGGTAAATAGAAGATGTACAGTGCGGAGTGTATGGGGGGGTAAATAGAAGATGTATAGTGCGGAGTGTATGGCGGGGGGTAAATAGAAGATGTACAGTGCGGAGTGTATGGCGGGGGGTAAATAGAAGATGTACAGTGCGGAGTGTATGGCGGGGGGTAAATAGAAGATATACAGTGCGGAGTGTATGGCGGGGGGTAAATAGAAGATGTACAGTGCGGAGTGTATGGCGGGGGGTAAATAAAAGATGTACAGTTCGGAGTGAATGGCGGGGGGGTGTAAATAGAAGATGTACAGTGCGGAGTGTATGGCGGGGGGGTAAATAGAAGATGTACAGTGCGGAGTGTATGGCGGGGGGTAAATAGAAGATGTACAGTGCGGAGTGTATGGCGGGGGGTAAATAGAAGATGTACAGTGCGGAGTGTATGGCGGGGGGTAAATAGAAGATGTACAGTGCGGAGTGTATGGCGGGGGGTAAATAGAAGATGTACAGTGCGGAGTGTATGGCGGGGGGTAAATAGAAGATGTACAGTGCGGAGTGTATGGCGGGGGGTAAATAAAAGATGTACAGTGCGGAGTGAATGGCGGGGGGGGGGGTAAATAGAAGATGTACAGTGCGGAGTGTATGGCAGGGGGTAAATAGAAGATGTACAGTGCGGAGTGTATAGTGGGGGGTAAATAGAAGATGTACAGTGCGGAGTGAATGGCGGGGGGTAAATGGAAGATGTATAGTGCGGAGTGAATGGCAAGGGGGGGGGTAAATAGAAGATGTACAGTGCGGAGTGAATGGCGGGGGGTAAATAGAAGATGTACAGTGCGGAGTGAATGGCGGGGGGTAAAAAGAAGATGTGCAGTGCGGAGTGTATGGTGGGGGGTAAATAGAAGATGTACAGTGCAGAGTGAATGGCGGGGGGTAAATAGAAGATGTACATGCGGTGTGTATGGCGGGGGGTAAATAGAAGATGTACAGGGCGGAGTGTATGGTGGGGGGTAAATAGAAGATGTACAGTGCGGAGTGTATCGGGGAGGGTAAATAGAAGATGTACAGTGCGAAGTGTATGGCGGGGGGGTAAATAGAAGATGTACAGTGCGGAGTGTATGGCGGGGGGGTAAATAGAAGATGTACAGTGCGGAGTGTATGGCGGGGGTAAATAGAATATGTACAGTGCGGAGTGTATGGCGGGGGGTAAATAGAAGATGTACAGTGCGGAGTGTATGGCGGGGGGTAAATAGAAGATGTACAGTGCGGAGTGTATGACGGGGGGTAAATAAAAGATGTACAGTGCGGAGTGAATGGCGGGGGGGGGTAAATAGAAGATGTACAGTGCGGAGTGTATGGCGGGGGGTAAATAGAAGATGTACAGTGCGGAGTGTATGGTGGGGGGTAAATAGAAGATGTACAGTGCGGAGTGTATGGCGGGGGGTAAATAGAAGATGTACAGGGCGGAGTGTATGGTGGGGGGTAAATAGAAGATGTACAGTGCGGAGTGTATGGCGGGGGTAAATAGAAGATGTACAGTGCGGAGTGTATGGGGGAGGGTAAATAGAAGATGTACAGTGCGGAGTGTATGGGGGGGTAAATAGAAGATGTATAGTGCGGAGTGTATGGCGGGGGGTAAATAGAAGATGTACAGTGCGGAGTGTATGGCGGGGGGTAAATAGAAGATGTACAGTGCGGAGTGTATGGCGGGGGGTAAATAGAAGATATACAGTGCGGAGTGTATGGCGGGGGGTAAATAGAAGATGTACAGTGCGGAGTGTATGGCGGGGGGTAAATAAAAGATGTACAGTTCGGAGTGAATGGCGGGGGGGTGTAAATAGAAGATGTACAGTGCGGAGTGTATGGCGGGGGGGTAAATAGAAGATGTACAGTGCGGAGTGAATGGCGGGGGGGGGGGTAAATAGAAGATGTACAGTGCGGAGTGTATGGCAGGGGGTAAATAGAAGATGTACAGTGCGGAGTGTATAGTGGGGGGTAAATAGAAGATGTACAGTGCGGAGTGAATGGCGGGGGGTAAATGGAAGATGTATAGTGCGGAGTGAATGGCAAGGGGGGGGTAAATAGAAGATGTACAGTGCGGAGTGAATGGCGGGGGGTAAATAGAAGATGTACAGTGCGGAGTGAATGGCGGGGGGTAAAAAGAAGATGTGCAGTGCGGAGTGTATGGTGGGGGGTAAATAGAAGATGTACAGTGCAGAGTGAATGGCGGGGGGTAAATAGAAGATGTACATGCGGTGTGTATGGCGGGGGGTAAATAGAAGATGTACAGGGCGGGGTGTATGGTGGGGGGTAAATAGAAGATGTACAGTGCGGAGTGTATCGGGGAGGGTAAATAGAAGATGTACAGTGCGGAGTGTATGGCGGGGGGGTAAATAGAAGATGTACAGTGCGGAGTGTATGGCGGGGGGGTAAATAGAAGATGTACAGTGCGGAGTGTATGGCGGGGGGTAAATAGAATATGTACAGTGCGGAGTGTATGGCGGGGGGTAAATAGAAGATGTACAGTGCGGAGTGTATGGCGGGGGGTAAATAGAAGATGTACAGTGCGGAGTGTATGACGGGGGGTAAATAAAAGATGTACAGTGCGGAGTGAATGGCGGGGGGGGGTAAATAGAAGATGTACAGTGCGGAGTGTATGGCGGGGGGTAAATAGAAGATGTACAGTGCGGAGTGTATGGTGGGGGGTAAATAGAAGATGTACAGTGCGGAGTGTATGGCGGGGGGTAAATGGAAGATGTATAGTGCGGAGTGAATGGCGGGGGGGGGGTAAATAGAAGATGTACAGTGCGGAGTGAATGGCGGGGGGTAAATAGAAGATGTACAGTGCGGAGTGAATGGCGTGGGGTAAATAGAAGATGTGCAGTGCGGAGTGTATGGTGGGGGGTAAATAGTAGATGTACAGTGCGGAGTGAATGGCGGGGGGTAAATAGAAGATGTACAGTGCGGAGTGTATGGCGGGGGGTAAATAAAAGATGTACAGTGCGGAGTGAATGGCGGGGGGGGGGGTAAATAGAAGATGTACAGTGCGGAGTGTATGGCGGGGGGTAAATAGAAGATGTACAGTGCGGAGTGTATGGTGGGGGGTGAATAGAAGATGTACAGTGCGGAGTGAATGGCGGGGGGTAAATAGAAGATGTGCAGTGCGGAGTGTATGGTGGGGGTAAATAGAAGATGTACAGTGCGGAGTGTATGGCGGGGGGTAAATAGAAGATGTACAGTGCGGTGTGAATGGCGGGGGGTAAATAGAAGATGTACAGGGCGGAGTGTATGGCGGGGGGGTAAATAGAATATGTACAGTGCGGAGTGTATGGCGGGGGGTAAATAGAAGATGTACAGTGCGGAGTGTATGGCGGGGGGTAAATAGAAGATGTACAGTGCGGAGTGTATGGCGGGAGGTAAATAGAAGATGTATGGCGGGGGGTAAATAGAAGATGTACAGTGCGGAGTGTATGGTGGGGGTAAATAGAAGATGTACAGTGCGGAGTGTATGGGGGGGTAAATAGAAGATGTATAGTGCGGAGTGTATGGCGGGGGGTAAATAGAAGATGTACAGTGCGGAGTGTATGGCGGGGGGTAAATAGAAGATGTACAGTGCGGAGTGTATGGCGGGGGGTAAATAGAAGATATACAGTGCGGAGTGTATGGCGGGGGGTAAATAGAAGATGTACAGTGCGGAGTGTATGGCGGGGGGTAAATAGAAGATGTACAGTGCGGAGTGTATGGCGGGGGGTAAATAGAAGATGTACAGTGCGGAGTGTATGGCGGGGGGTAAATAGAAGATGTACAGTGCGGAGTGTATGGCGGGAGGTAAATAGAAGATGTATGGCGGGGGGTAAATAGAAGATGTACAGTGCGGAGTGTATGGTGGGGGTAAATAGAAGATGTACAGTGCGGAGTGTATGGGGGGGTAAATAGAAGATGTATAGTGCGGAGTGTATGGCGGGGGGTAAATAGAAGATGTACAGTGCGGAGTGTATGGCGGGGGGTAAATAGAAGATGTACAGTGCGGAGTGTATGGCGGGGGGTAAATAGAAGATATACAGTGCGGAGTGTATGGCGGGGGGTAAATAGAAGATGTACAGTGCGGAGTGTATGGCGGGGGGTAAATAGAAGATGTACAGTGCGGAGTGAATGGCGGGGGGTAAATGGAAGATGTATAGTGCGGAGTGAATGGCAAGGGGGGGGTAAATAGAAGATGTACAGTGCGGAGTGAATGGCGGGGGGTAAATAGAAGATGTACAGTGCGGAGTGAATGGCGGGGGGTAAAAAGAAGATGTGCAGTGCGGAGTGTATGGTGGGGGGTAAATAGAAGATGTACAGTGCGGAGTGAATGGCGGGGGGTAAATAGAAGATGTACATGCGGTGTGTATGGCGGGGGGTAAATAGAAGATGTACAGGGCGGAGTGTATGGTGGGGGGTAAATAGAAGATGTACAGTGCGGAGTGTATGGCGGGGGTAAATAGAAGATGTACAGTGCGGAGTGTATGGGGGAGGGTAAATAGAAGATGTACAGTGCGGAGTGTATGGGGGGGTAAATAGAAGATGTATAGTGCGGAGTGTATGGCGGGGGGTAAATAGAAGATGTACAGTGCGGAGTGTATGGCGGGGGGTAAATAGAAGATGTACAGTGCGGAGTGTATGGCGGGGGGTAAATAGAAGATATACAGTGCGGAGTGTATGGCGGGGGGTAAATAGAAGATGTACAGTGCGGAGTGTATGGCGGGGGGTAAATAAAAGATGTACAGTTCGGAGTGAATGGCGGGGGGGTGTAAATAGAAGATGTACAGTGCGGAGTGTATGGCGGGGGGGTAAATAGAAGATGTACAGTGCGGAGTGTATGGCGGGGGGTAAATAGAAGATGTACAGTGCGGAGTGTATGGCGGGGGGTAAATAGAAGATGTACAGTGCGGAGTGTATGGCGGGGGGTAAATAGAAGATGTACAGTGCGGAGTGTATGGCGGGGGGTAAATAGAAGATGTACAGTGCGTAGTGTATGGCGGGGGGTAAATAGAAGATGTACAGTGCGGAGTGTATGGCAGGGGGTAAATAGAAGATGTACAGTGCGGAGTGTATGGCGGGGGTAAATAGAAGATGTACAGTGCGGTGTGTATGGCGGGGGGTAAATAGAAGATGTACAGTGCGGAGTGTATGGCGGGGGGTAAATAGAAGATGTACAGTGCGGAGTGTATGGCGGGGGGTAAATAAAAGATGTACAGTGCGGAGTGAATGGCGGGGGGGGGTAAATAGAAGATGTACAGTGCGGAGTGTATGGCGGGGGGTAAATAGAAGATGTACAGTGCGGAGTGTATGGTGGGGGGTAAATAGAAGATGTACAGTGCGGAGTGTATGGCGGGGGGTAAATGGAAGATGTATAGTGCGGAGTGAATGGCGGGGGGGGGGGGGTAAATAGAAGATGTACAGTGCGGAGTGAATGGCGGGGGGTAAATAGAAGATGTACAGTGCGGAGTAAATGGCGGGGGTAAATTGAAGATGTGCAGTGCGGAGTGTATGGTGGGGGGTAAATAGAAGATGTACAGTGCGGAGTGAATGGCGGGGGGTAAATAGAAGATGTGCAGTGCGGAGTGTATGGTGGGGGTAAATAGAAGATGTACAGTGCGGAGTGTATGGCGGGGGGTAAATAGAAGATGTACAGTGCGGTGTGAATGGCGGGGGGTAAATAGAAGATGTACAGGGCGGAGTGTATGGCGGGGGGGTAAATAGAATATGTACAGTGCGGAGTGTATGGCGGGGGGTAAATAGAAGATGTACAGTGCGGAGTGTATGGCGGGGGGTAAATAGAAGATGTACAGTGCGGAGTGTATGGCGGGAGGTAAATAGAAGATGTATGGCGGGGGGTAAATAGAAGATGTACAGTGCGGAGTGTATGGTGGGGGTAAATAGAAGATGTACAGTGCGGAGTGTATGGGGGGGTAAATAGAAGATGTATAGTGCGGAGTGTATGGCGGGGGGTAAATAGAAGATGTACAGTGCGGAGTGTATGGCGGGGGGTAAATAGAAGATGTACAGTGCGGAGTGTATGGCGGGGGGTAAATAGAAGATATACAGTGCGGAGTGTATGGCGGGGGGTAAATAGAAGATGTACAGTGCGGAGTGTATGGCGGGGGGTAAATAGAAGATGTACAGTGCGGAGTGTATGGCGGGGGGTAAATAGAAGATGTACAGTGCGGAGTGTATGGCGGGGGGTAAATAGAAGATGTACAGTGCGGAGTGTATGGCGGGAGGTAAATAGAAGATGTATGGCGGGGGGTAAATAGAAGATGTACAGTGCGGAGTGTATGGTGGGGGTAAATAGAAGATGTACAGTGCGGAGTGTATGGGGGGGTAAATAGAAGATGTATAGTGCGGAGTGTATGGCGGGGGGTAAATAGAAGATGTACAGTGCGGAGTGTATGGCGGGGGGTAAATAGAAGATGTACAGTGCGGAGTGTATGGCGGGGGGTAAATAGAAGATATACAGTGCGGAGTGTATGGCGGGGGGTAAATAGAAGATGTACAGTGCGGAGTGTATGGCGGGGGGTAAATAGAAGATGTACAGTGCGGAGTGAATGGCGGGGGGTAAATGGAAGATGTATAGTGCGGAGTGAATGGCAAGGGGGGGGTAAATAGAAGATGTACAGTGCGGAGTGAATGGCGGGGGGTAAATAGAAGATGTACAGTGCGGAGTGAATGGCGGGGGGTAAAAAGAAGATGTGCAGTGCGGAGTGTATGGTGGGGGGTAAATAGAAGATGTACAGTGCGGAGTGAATGGCGGGGGGTAAATAGAAGATGTACATGCGGTGTGTATGGCGGGGGGTAAATAGAAGATGTACAGGGCGGAGTGTATGGTGGGGGGTAAATAGAAGATGTACAGTGCGGAGTGTATGGCGGGGGTAAATAGAAGATGTACAGTGCGGAGTGTATGGGGGAGGGTAAATAGAAGATGTACAGTGCGGAGTGTATGGGGGGGTAAATAGAAGATGTATAGTGCGGAGTGTATGGCGGGGGGTAAATAGAAGATGTACAGTGCGGAGTGTATGGCGGGGGGTAAATAGAAGATGTACAGTGCGGAGTGTATGGCGGGGGGTAAATAGAAGATATACAGTGCGGAGTGTATGGCGGGGGGTAAATAGAAGATGTACAGTGCGGAGTGTATGGCGGGGGGTAAATAAAAGATGTACAGTTCGGAGTGAATGGCGGGGGGGTGTAAATAGAAGATGTACAGTGCGGAGTGTATGGCGGGGGGGTAAATAGAAGATGTACAGTGCGGAGTGTATGGCGGGGGGTAAATAGAAGATGTACAGTGCGGAGTGTATGGCGGGGGGTAAATAGAAGATGTACAGTGCGGAGTGTATGGCGGGGGGTAAATAGAAGATGTACAGTGCGGAGTGTATGGCGGGGGGTAAATAGAAGATGTACAGTGCGGAGTGTATGGCGGGGGGTAAATAGAAGATGTACAGTGCGGAGTGTATGGCGGGGGGTAAATAAAAGATGTACAGTGCGGAGTGAATGGCGGGGGGGGGGGTAAATAGAAGATGTACAGTGCGGAGTGTATGGCAGGGGGTAAATAGAAGATGTACAGTGCGGAGTGTATAGTGGGGGGTAAATAGAAGATGTACAGTGCGGAGTGAATGGCGGGGGGTAAATGGAAGATGTATAGTGCGGAGTGAATGGCAAGGGGGGGGGTAAATAGAAGATGTACAGTGCGGAGTGAATGGCGGGGGGTAAATAGAAGATGTACAGTGCGGAGTGAATGGCGGGGGGTAAAAAGAAGATGTGCAGTGCGGAGTGTATGGTGGGGGGTAAATAGAAGATGTACAGTGCAGAGTGAATGGCGGGGGGTAAATAGAAGATGTACATGCGGTGTGTATGGCGGGGGGTAAATAGAAGATGTACAGGGCGGAGTGTATGGTGGGGGGTAAATAGAAGATGTACAGTGCGGAGTGTATCGGGGAGGGTAAATAGAAGATGTACAGTGCGAAGTGTATGGCGGGGGGGTAAATAGAAGATGTACAGTGCGGAGTGTATGGCGGGGGGGTAAATAGAAGATGTACAGTGCGGAGTGTATGGCGGGGGGTAAATAGAATATGTACAGTGCGGAGTGTATGGCGGGGGGTAAATAGAAGATGTACAGTGCGGAGTGTATGGCGGGGGGTAAATAGAAGATGTACAGTGCGGAGTGTATGACGGGGGGTAAATAAAAGATGTACAGTGCGGAGTGAATGGCGGGGGGGGGTAAATAGAAGATGTACAGTGCGGAGTGTATGGCGGGGGGTAAATAGAAGATGTACAGTGCGGAGTGTATGGTGGGGGGTAAATAGAAGATGTACAGTGCGGAGTGTATGGCGGGGGGTAAATAGAAGATGTACAGGGCGGAGTGTATGGTGGGGGGTAAATAGAAGATGTACAGTGCGGAGTGTATGGCGGGGGTAAATAGAAGATGTACAGTGCGGAGTGTATGGGGGAGGGTAAATAGAAGATGTACAGTGCGGAGTGTATGGGGGGGTAAATAGAAGATGTATAGTGCGGAGTGTATGGCGGGGGGTAAATAGAAGATGTACAGTGCGGAGTGTATGGCGGGGGGTAAATAGAAGATGTACAGTGCGGAGTGTATGGCGGGGGGTAAATAGAAGATATACAGTGCGGAGTGTATGGCGGGGGGTAAATAGAAGATGTACAGTGCGGAGTGTATGGCGGGGGGTAAATAAAAGATGTACAGTTCGGAGTGAATGGCGGGGGGGTGTAAATAGAAGATGTACAGTGCGGAGTGTATGGCGGGGGGGTAAATAGAAGATGTACAGTGCGGAGTGAATGGCGGGGGGGGGGGTAAATAGAAGATGTACAGTGCGGAGTGTATGGCAGGGGGTAAATAGAAGATGTACAGTGCGGAGTGTATAGTGGGGGGTAAATAGAAGATGTACAGTGCGGAGTGAATGGCGGGGGGTAAATGGAAGATGTATAGTGCGGAGTGAATGGCAAGGGGGGGGTAAATAGAAGATGTACAGTGCGGAGTGAATGGCGGGGGGTAAATAGAAGATGTACAGTGCGGAGTGAATGGCGGGGGGTAAAAAGAAGATGTGCAGTGCGGAGTGTATGGTGGGGGGTAAATAGAAGATGTACAGTGCAGAGTGAATGGCGGGGGGTAAATAGAAGATGTACATGCGGTGTGTATGGCGGGGGGTAAATAGAAGATGTACAGGGCGGAGTGTATGGTGGGGGGTAAATAGAAGATGTACAGTGCGGAGTGTATCGGGGAGGGTAAATAGAAGATGTACAGTGCGGAGTGTATGGCGGGGGGGTAAATAGAAGATGTACAGTGCGGAGTGTATGGCGGGGGGGTAAATAGAAGATGTACAGTGCGGAGTGTATGGCGGGGGGTAAATAGAATATGTACAGTGCGGAGTGTATGGCGGGGGGTAAATAGAAGATGTACAGTGCGGAGTGTATGGCGGGGGGTAAATAGAAGATGTACAGTGCGGAGTGTATGACGGGGGGTAAATAAAAGATGTACAGTGCGGAGTGAATGGCGGGGGGGGGTAAATAGAAGATGTACAGTGCGGAGTGTATGGCGGGGGGTAAATAGAAGATGTACAGTGCGGAGTGTATGGTGGGGGGTAAATAGAAGATGTACAGTGCGGAGTGTATGGCGGGGGGTAAATGGAAGATGTATAGTGCGGAGTGAATGGCGGGGGGGGGGTAAATAGAAGATGTACAGTGCGGAGTGAATGGCGGGGGGTAAATAGAAGATGTACAGTGCGGAGTGAATGGCGTGGGGTAAATAGAAGATGTGCAGTGCGGAGTGTATGGTGGGGGGTAAATAGTAGATGTACAGTGCGGAGTGAATGGCGGGGGGTAAATAGAAGATGTACAGTGCGGAGTGTATGGCGGGGGGTAAATAAAAGATGTACAGTGCGGAGTGAATGGCGGGGGGGGGGGTAAATAGAAGATGTACAGTGCGGAGTGTATGGCGGGGGGTAAATAGAAGATGTACAGTGCGGAGTGTATGGTGGGGGGTGAATAGAAGATGTACAGTGCGGAGTGAATGGCGGGGGGTAAATAGAAGATGTGCAGTGCGGAGTGTATGGTGGGGGTAAATAGAAGATGTACAGTGCGGAGTGTATGGCGGGGGGTAAATAGAAGATGTACAGTGCGGTGTGAATGGCGGGGGGTAAATAGAAGATGTACAGGGCGGAGTGTATGGCGGGGGGGTAAATAGAATATGTACAGTGCGGAGTGTATGGCGGGGGGTAAATAGAAGATGTACAGTGCGGAGTGTATGGCGGGGGGTAAATAGAAGATGTACAGTGCGGAGTGTATGGCGGGAGGTAAATAGAAGATGTATGGCGGGGGGTAAATAGAAGATGTACAGTGCGGAGTGTATGGTGGGGGTAAATAGAAGATGTACAGTGCGGAGTGTATGGGGGGGTAAATAGAAGATGTATAGTGCGGAGTGTATGGCGGGGGGTAAATAGAAGATGTACAGTGCGGAGTGTATGGCGGGGGGTAAATAGAAGATGTACAGTGCGGAGTGTATGGCGGGGGGTAAATAGAAGATATACAGTGCGGAGTGTATGGCGGGGGGTAAATAGAAGATGTACAGTGCGGAGTGTATGGCGGGGGGTAAATAGAAGATGTACAGTGCGGAGTGTATGGCGGGGGGTAAATAGAAGATGTACAGTGCGGAGTGTATGGCGGGGGGTAAATAGAAGATGTACAGTGCGGAGTGTATGGCGGGAGGTAAATAGAAGATGTATGGCGGGGGGTAAATAGAAGATGTACAGTGCGGAGTGTATGGTGGGGGTAAATAGAAGATGTACAGTGCGGAGTGTATGGGGGGGTAAATAGAAGATGTATAGTGCGGAGTGTATGGCGGGGGGTAAATAGAAGATGTACAGTGCGGAGTGTATGGCGGGGGGTAAATAGAAGATGTACAGTGCGGAGTGTATGGCGGGGGGTAAATAGAAGATATACAGTGCGGAGTGTATGGCGGGGGGTAAATAGAAGATGTACAGTGCGGAGTGTATGGCGGGGGGTAAATAGAAGATGTACAGTGCGGAGTGAATGGCGGGGGGTAAATGGAAGATGTATAGTGCGGAGTGAATGGCAAGGGGGGGGTAAATAGAAGATGTACAGTGCGGAGTGAATGGCGGGGGGTAAATAGAAGATGTACAGTGCGGAGTGAATGGCGGGGGGTAAAAAGAAGATGTGCAGTGCGGAGTGTATGGTGGGGGGTAAATAGAAGATGTACAGTGCGGAGTGAATGGCGGGGGGTAAATAGAAGATGTACATGCGGTGTGTATGGCGGGGGGTAAATAGAAGATGTACAGGGCGGAGTGTATGGTGGGGGGTAAATAGAAGATGTACAGTGCGGAGTGTATGGCGGGGGTAAATAGAAGATGTACAGTGCGGAGTGTATGGGGGAGGGTAAATAGAAGATGTACAGTGCGGAGTGTATGGGGGGGTAAATAGAAGATGTATAGTGCGGAGTGTATGGCGGGGGGTAAATAGAAGATGTACAGTGCGGAGTGTATGGCGGGGGGTAAATAGAAGATGTACAGTGCGGAGTGTATGGCGGGGGGTAAATAGAAGATATACAGTGCGGAGTGTATGGCGGGGGGTAAATAGAAGATGTACAGTGCGGAGTGTATGGCGGGGGGTAAATAAAAGATGTACAGTTCGGAGTGAATGGCGGGGGGGTGTAAATAGAAGATGTACAGTGCGGAGTGTATGGCGGGGGGGTAAATAGAAGATGTACAGTGCGGAGTGTATGGCGGGGGGTAAATAGAAGATGTACAGTGCGGAGTGTATGGCGGGGGGTAAATAGAAGATGTACAGTGCGGAGTGTATGGCGGGGGGTAAATAGAAGATGTACAGTGCGGAGTGTATGGCGGGGGGTAAATAGAAGATGTACAGTGCGGAGTGTATGGCGGGGGGTAAATAGAAGATGTACAGTGCGGAGTGTATGGCGGGGGGTAAATAAAAGATGTACAGTGCGGAGTGAATGGCGGGGGGGGGGGTAAATAGAAGATGTACAGTGCGGAGTGTATGGCAGGGGGTAAATAGAAGATGTACAGTGCGGAGTGTATAGTGGGGGGTAAATAGAAGATGTACAGTGCGGAGTGAATGGCGGGGGGTAAATGGAAGATGTATAGTGCGGAGTGAATGGCAAGGGGGGGGGTAAATAGAAGATGTACAGTGCGGAGTGAATGGCGGGGGGTAAATAGAAGATGTACAGTGCGGAGTGAATGGCGGGGGGTAAAAAGAAGATGTGCAGTGCGGAGTGTATGGTGGGGGGTAAATAGAAGATGTACAGTGCAGAGTGAATGGCGGGGGGTAAATAGAAGATGTACATGCGGTGTGTATGGCGGGGGGTAAATAGAAGATGTACAGGGCGGAGTGTATGGTGGGGGGTAAATAGAAGATGTACAGTGCGGAGTGTATCGGGGAGGGTAAATAGAAGATGTACAGTGCGAAGTGTATGGCGGGGGGGTAAATAGAAGATGTACAGTGCGGAGTGTATGGCGGGGGGGTAAATAGAAGATGTACAGTGCGGAGTGTATGGCGGGGGGTAAATAGAATATGTACAGTGCGGAGTGTATGGCGGGGGGTAAATAGAAGATGTACAGTGCGGAGTGTATGGCGGGGGGTAAATAGAAGATGTACAGTGCGGAGTGTATGACGGGGGGTAAATAAAAGATGTACAGTGCGGAGTGAATGGCGGGGGGGGGTAAATAGAAGATGTACAGTGCGGAGTGTATGGCGGGGGGTAAATAGAAGATGTACAGTGCGGAGTGTATGGTGGGGGGTAAATAGAAGATGTACAGTGCGGAGTGTATGGCGGGGGGTAAATAGAAGATGTACAGGGCGGAGTGTATGGTGGGGGGTAAATAGAAGATGTACAGTGCGGAGTGTATGGCGGGGGTAAATAGAAGATGTACAGTGCGGAGTGTATGGGGGAGGGTAAATAGAAGATGTACAGTGCGGAGTGTATGGGGGGGTAAATAGAAGATGTATAGTGCGGAGTGTATGGCGGGGGGTAAATAGAAGATGTACAGTGCGGAGTGTATGGCGGGGGGTAAATAGAAGATGTACAGTGCGGAGTGTATGGCGGGGGGTAAATAGAAGATATACAGTGCGGAGTGTATGGCGGGGGGTAAATAGAAGATGTACAGTGCGGAGTGTATGGCGGGGGGTAAATAAAAGATGTACAGTTCGGAGTGAATGGCGGGGGGGTGTAAATAGAAGATGTACAGTGCGGAGTGTATGGCGGGGGGGTAAATAGAAGATGTACAGTGCGGAGTGAATGGCGGGGGGGGGGGTAAATAGAAGATGTACAGTGCGGAGTGTATGGCAGGGGGTAAATAGAAGATGTACAGTGCGGAGTGTATAGTGGGGGGTAAATAGAAGATGTACAGTGCGGAGTGAATGGCGGGGGGTAAATGGAAGATGTATAGTGCGGAGTGAATGGCAAGGGGGGGGTAAATAGAAGATGTACAGTGCGGAGTGAATGGCGGGGGGTAAATAGAAGATGTACAGTGCGGAGTGAATGGCGGGGGGTAAAAAGAAGATGTGCAGTGCGGAGTGTATGGTGGGGGGTAAATAGAAGATGTACAGTGCAGAGTGAATGGCGGGGGGTAAATAGAAGATGTACATGCGGTGTGTATGGCGGGGGGTAAATAGAAGATGTACAGGGCGGAGTGTATGGTGGGGGGTAAATAGAAGATGTACAGTGCGGAGTGTATCGGGGAGGGTAAATAGAAGATGTACAGTGCGGAGTGTATGGCGGGGGGGTAAATAGAAGATGTACAGTGCGGAGTGTATGGCGGGGGGGTAAATAGAAGATGTACAGTGCGGAGTGTATGGCGGGGGGTAAATAGAATATGTACAGTGCGGAGTGTATGGCGGGGGGTAAATAGAAGATGTACAGTGCGGAGTGTATGGCGGGGGGTAAATAGAAGATGTACAGTGCGGAGTGTATGACGGGGGGTAAATAAAAGATGTACAGTGCGGAGTGAATGGCGGGGGGGGGTAAATAGAAGATGTACAGTGCGGAGTGTATGGCGGGGGGTAAATAGAAGATGTACAGTGCGGAGTGTATGGTGGGGGGTAAATAGAAGATGTACAGTGCGGAGTGTATGGCGGGGGGTAAATGGAAGATGTATAGTGCGGAGTGAATGGCGGGGGGGGGGTAAATAGAAGATGTACAGTGCGGAGTGAATGGCGGGGGGTAAATAGAAGATGTACAGTGCGGAGTGAATGGCGTGGGGTAAATAGAAGATGTGCAGTGCGGAGTGTATGGTGGGGGGTAAATAGTAGATGTACAGTGCGGAGTGAATGGCGGGGGGTAAATAGAAGATGTACAGTGCGGAGTGTATGGCGGGGGGTAAATAAAAGATGTACAGTGCGGAGTGAATGGCGGGGGGGGGGGTAAATAGAAGATGTACAGTGCGGAGTGTATGGCGGGGGGTAAATAGAAGATGTACAGTGCGGAGTGTATGGTGGGGGGTGAATAGAAGATGTACAGTGCGGAGTGTATGGCGGGGGGTAAATGGAAGATGTATAGTGCGGAGTGAATGGCGGGGGGGGGGGTAAATAGAAGATGTACAGTGCGGAGTGTATGGTGGGGGGTAAATAGAAGATGTACAGTGCGGAGTGAATGGCGGGGGGTAAATAGAAGATGTACATGCGGTGTGTATGGCGGGGGGTAAATAGAAGATGTACAGGGCGGAGTGTATGGTGGGGGGTAAATAGAAGATGTACAGTGCGGAGTGTATGGCGGGGGTAAATAGAAGATGTACAGTGCGGAGTGTATGGGGGAGGGTAAATAGAAGATGTACAGTGCGGAGTGTATGGGGGGGTAAATAGAAGATGTATAGTGCGGAGTGTATGGCGGGGGGTAAATAGAAGATGTACAGTGCGGAGTGTATGGCGGGGGGTAAATAGAAGATGTACAGTGCGGAGTGTATGGCGGGGGGTAAATAGAAGATATACAGTGCGGAGTGTATGGCGGGGGGTAAATAGAAGATGTACAGTGCGGAGTGTATGGCGGGGGGTAAATAAAAGATGTACAGTTCGGAGTGAATGGCGGGGGGGTGTAAATAGAAGATGTACAGTGCGGAGTGTATGGCGGGGGGGTAAATAGAAGATGTACAGTGCGGAGTGTATGGCGGGGGGTAAATAGAAGATGTACAGTGCGGAGTGTATGGCGGGGGGTAAATAGAAGATGTACAGTGCGGAGTGTATGGCGGGGGGTAAATAGAAGATGTACAGTGCGGAGTGTATGGCGGGGGGTAAATAGAAGATGTACAGTGCGGAGTGTATGGCGGGGGGTAAATAGAAGATGTACAGTGCGGAGTGTATGGCGGGGGGTAAATAAAAGATGTACAGTGCGGAGTGAATGGCGGGGGGGGTGGGTAAATAGAAGATGTACAGTGCGGAGTGTATGGCAGGGGGTAAATAGAAGATGTACAGTGCGGAGTGTATAGTGGGGGGTAAATAGAAGATGTACAGTGCGGAGTGAATGGCGGGGGGTAAATGGAAGATGTATAGTGCGGAGTGAATGGCAAGGGGGGGGGTAAATAGAAGATGTACAGTGCGGAGTGAATGGCGGGGGGTAAATAGAAGATGTACAGTGCGGAGTGAATGGCGGGGGGTAAAAAGAAGATGTGCAGTGCGGAGTGTATGGTGGGGGGTAAATAGAAGATGTACAGTGCAGAGTGAATGGCGGGGGGTAAATAGAAGATGTACATGCGGTGTGTATGGCGGGGGGTAAATAGAAGATGTACAGGGCGGAGTGTATGGTGGGGGGTAAATAGAAGATGTACAGTGCGGAGTGTATCGGGGAGGGTAAATAGAAGATGTACAGTGCGAAGTGTATTGCGGGGGGGTAAATAGAAGATGTACAGTGCGGAGTGTATGGCGGGGGGGTAAATAGAAGATGTACAGTGCGGAGTGTATGGCGGGGGGTAAATAGAATATGTACAGTGCGGAGTGTATGGCGGGGGGTAAATAGAAGATGTACAGTGCGGAGTGTATGGCGGGGGGTAAATAGAAGATGTACAGTGCGGAGTGTATGACGGGGGGTAAATAAAAGATGTACAGTGCGGAGTGAATGGCGGGGGGGGGTAAATAGAAGATGTACAGTGCGGAGTGTATGGCGGGGGGTAAATAGAAGATGTACAGTGCGGAGTGTATGGTGGGGGGTAAATAGAAGATGTACAGTGCGGAGTGTATGGCGGGGGGTAAATAGAAGATGTACAGGGCGGAGTGTATGGTGGGGGGTAAATAGAAGATGTACAGTGCGGAGTGTATGGCGGGGGTAAATAGAAGATGTACAGTGCGGAGTGTATGGGGGAGGGTAAATAGAAGATGTACAGTGCGGAGTGTATGGGGGGGTAAATAGAAGATGTATAGTGCGGAGTGTATGGCGGGGGGTAAATAGAAGATGTACAGTGCGGAGTGTATGGCGGGGGGTAAATAGAAGATGTACAGTGCGGAGTGTATGGCGGGGGGTAAATAGAAGATATACAGTGCGGAGTGTATGGCGGGGGGTAAATAGAAGATGTACAGTGTGGAGTGTATGGCGGGGGGTAAATAAAAGATGTACAGTTCGGAGTGAATGGCGGGGGGGTGTAAATAGAAGATGTACAGTGCGGAGTGTATGGCGGGGGGGTAAATAGAAGATGTACAGTGCGGAGTGTATGGCGGGGGGTAAATAGAAGATGTACAGTGCGGAGTGTATGGCGGGGGGTAAATAGAAGATGTACAGTGCGGAGTGTATGGCGGGGGGTAAATAGAAGATGTACAGTGCGGAGTGTATGGCGGGGGGTAAATAGAAGATGTACAGTGCGGAGTGTATGGCGGGGGGTAAATAGAAGATGTACAGTGCGGAATGTATGGCGGGGGGTAAATAAAAGATGTACAGTGCGGAGTGAATGGCGGGGGGGGGGGTAAATAGAAGATGTACAGTGCGGAGTGTATGGCAGGGGGTAAATAGAAGATGTACAGTGCGGAGTGTATAGTGGGGGGTAAATAGAAGATGTACAGTGCGGAGTGAATGGCGGGGGGTAAATGGAAGATGTATAGTGCGGAGTGAATGGCAAGGGGGGGGTAAATAGAAGATGTACAGTGCGGAGTGAATGGCGGGGGGTAAATAGAAGATGTACAGTGCGGAGTGAATGGCGGGGGGTAAAAAGAAGATGTGCAGTGCGGAGTGTATGGTGGGGGGTAAATAGAAGATGTACAGTGCAGAGTGAATGGCGGGGGGTAAATAGAAGATGTACATGCGGTGTGTATGGCGGGGGGTAAATAGAAGATGTACAGGGCGGAGTGTATGGTGGGGGGTAAATAGAAGATGTACAGTGCGGAGTGTATCGGGGAGGGTAAATAGAAGATGTACAGTGCGGAGTGTATGGCGGGGGGGTAAATAGAAGATGTACAGTGCGGAGTGTATGGCGGGGGGGTAAATAGAAGATGTACAGTGCGGAGTGTATGGCGGGGGGTAAATAGAATATGTACAGTGCGGAGTGTATGGCGGGGGGTAAATAGAAGATGTACAGTGCGGAGTGTATGGCGGGGGGTAAATAGAAGATGTACAGTGCGGAGTGTATGACGGGGGGTAAATAAAAGATGTACAGTGCGGAGTGAATGGCGGGGGGGGGTAAATAGAAGATGTACAGTGCGGAGTGTATGGCGGGGGGTAAATAGAAGATGTACAGTGCGGAGTGTATGGTGGGGGGTAAATAGAAGATGTACAGTGCGGAGTGTATGGCGGGGGGTAAATGGAAGATGTATAGTGCGGAGTGAATGGCGGGGGGGGGGGGTAAATAGAAGATGTACAGTGCGGAGTGAATGGCGGGGGGTAAATAGAAGATGTACAGTGCGGAGTGAATGGCGTGGGGTAAATAGAAGATGTGCAGTGCGGAGTGTATGGTGGGGGGTAAATAGTAGATGTACAGTGCGGAGTGAATGGCGGGGGGTAAATAGAAGATGTACAGTGCGGAGTGTATGGCGGGGGGTAAATAGAAGATGTACAGTGCGGAGTGTATGGCGGGGGGTAAATAGAAGATGTACAGTGCGTAGTGTATGGCGGGGGGTAAATAGAAGATGTACAGTGCGGAGTGTATGGCAGGGGGTAAATAGAAGATGTACAGTGCGGAGTGTATGGCGGGGGTAAATAGAAGATGTACAGTGCGGTGTGTATGGCGGGGGGTAAATAGAAGATGTACAGTGCGGAGTGTATGGCGGGGGGTAAATAGAAGATGTACAGTGCGGAGTGTATGGCGGGGGGTAAATAAAAGATGTACAGTGCGGAGTGAATGGCGGGGGGGGGGGGTAAATAGAAGATGTACAGTGCGGAGTGTATGGCGGGGGGTAAATAGAAGATGTACAGTGCGGAGTGTATGGTGGGGGGTGAATAGAAGATGTACAGTGCGGAGTGTATGGCGGGGGGGTAAATGGAAGATGTATAGTGCGGAGTGAATGGCGGGGGGGGGGGTAAATAGAAGATGTACAGTGCGGAGTGTATGGTGGGGGGTAAATAGAAGATGTACAGTGCGGAGTGAATGGCGGAGGGTAAATAGAAGATGTACAGTGCGGAGTGTATGGCGGGGGGTAAATAGAAGATGTACAGTGCGGAGTGAATGGCGGGGGGTAAATAGAAGATGTACAGTGCGGAGTGTATGGCGGGGGGTAAATAGAAGATGTACAGTGCGGAGTGTATGGCGGGGGGTAAATAGAAGATGTACAGTGCGTAGTGTATGGCGGGGGGTAAATAGAAGATGTACAGTGCGGAGTGTATGGCAGGGGGTAAATAGAAGATGTACAGTGCGGAGTGTATGGCGGGGGTAAATAGAAGATGTACAGTGCGGTGTGTATGGCGGGGGGTAAATAGAAGATGTACAGTGCGGAGTGTATGGCGGGGGGTAAATAGAAGATGTACAGTGCGGAGTGTATGGCGGGGGGTAAATAAAAGATGTACAGTGCGGAGTGAATGGCGGGGGGGGGGGGTAAATAGAAGATGTACAGTGCGGAGTGTATGGCGGGGGGTAAATAGAAGATGTACAGTGCGGAGTGTATGGTGGGGGGTAAATAGAAGATGTACAGTGCGGAGTGTATGGCGGGGGGTAAATGGAAGATGTATAGTGCGGAGTGAATGGCGGGGGGGGGGTAAATAGAAGATGTACAGTGCGGAGTGTATGGTGGGGGGTAAATAGAAGATGTACAGTGCGGAGTGAATGGCGGGGGGAAAATAGAAGATGTACAGTGCGGAGTGTATGGCGGGGGGTAAATAGAAGATGTACAGTGCGGAGTGTATGGCGGGGGGTAAATAGAAGTTGTACAGTGCGTAGTGTATGGCGGGGGGTAAATAGAAGATGTACAGTGCGGAGTGTATGGCAGGGGGTAAATAGAAGATGTACAGTGCGGAGTGTATGGCGGGGGTAAATAGAAGATATACAGTACGGTGTGTATGGCGGGGGGTAAATAGAAGATGTACAGGGCGGAGTGTATGGCGGGGGGTAAATAGAAGATGTACAGTGCGGAGTGTATGGCGGGGGTAAATAGAAGATGTACAGTGCGGAGTGTATGGGGGAGGGTAAATAGAAGATGTACAGTGCGGAGTGTATGGCGGGGGGGTAAATAGAAGATGTACAGTGCGGAGTGTATGGCGGGGGGTAAATAGAATATGTACAGTACGGAGTGTATGGCGGGGGGTAAATAGAAGATGTACAGTGCAGAGTGTATGGCGGGGGGTAAATAGAAGATGTACAGTGCGGAGTGTATGGCGGGGGGTAAATAGAAGATGTACAGTGTGGAGTGTATGGCGGGGGGTAAATAAAAGATGTACAGTGCGGAGTGAATGGCGGGGGGGGGTAAATAGAAGATGTACAGTGCGGAGTGTATGGCGGGGGTAAATAGAAGATGTACAGTGCGGAGTGTATGGTGGGGGGTAAATAGAAGATGTACAGTGCGGAGTGTATGGCGGGGGGTAAATGGAAGATGTATAGTGCGGAGTGAATGGCGGGGCGGAGGATAAATAGAAGATGTACAGTGCGGAGTGAATGGCGGGGGGTAAATAAAAGATGTACAGTGCGGAGTGAATGGCGGGGGGTAAATAGAAGATGTAAAGTGCGGAGTGAATGGCGGGGGTAAATAGAAGATGTGCAGTGCGGAGTGTATGGTGGGGGGTAAATAGAAGATGTGCAGTGCGGAGTGAATGGCGGGGGGTAAATAGAAGATGTACAGTGCGGAGTGAATGGCGGGGGGTAAATAGAAGATGTGCAGTGCGGAGTGTATGGTGGGGGTTAAATAGAAGATGTACAGTGCGGAGTGAAAGGCGGGGGGTAAATAGAAGATGTACAGTGCGGTGTGTATGGCGGGGGGTAAATAGAAGATGTACAGGGCAGAGTGTATGGCGGGGGGTAAATAGAAGATGTACAGTGCGGAGTGTATGGCGGGGGTAAATAGAAGATGTACAGTGCGGAGTGTATGGGGGAGGGTAAATAGAAGATGTACAGGGCAGAGTGTATGGCGGGGGGTAAATAGAAGATGTACAGTGCGGAGTGTATGGCGGGGGGTAAATAGAAGATGTACAGTGCGGAGTGTATGGCGGGAGGTAAATAGAAGTTGTATGGCGGGGGGTAAATAGAAGATGTACAGTGCGGAGTGTATGGTAGGGGTAAATAGAAGATGTACAGTGCGGAGTGTATGGGGGGGGTAAATAGAAGATGTATAGTGCGGAGTGTATGGCGGGGGGTAAATAGAAGATATACAGTTTGGAGTGTATGGCGGGGGGTAAATAGAAGATGTACAGTGCGGAGTGTATGGCGGGGGGTAAATAGAAGATATACAGTGCGGAGTGTATGGCGGGGGGTAAATAGAAGATGTACAGTGCGGAGTGTATGGCGGGGGGTAAATAGAAGATGTACAGGGCGGAGTGTATGGCGGGGGGTAAATAGAAGATGTACAGTGCGGAGTGTATGGCGGGGGGTAAATAAAAGGTGTACAGTGCGGAGTGAATGGCGGGGGGGGGGGGGTGTAAATAGAAGATGTACAGTGCGGAGTGTATGGCGGGGGGGGGTAAATAGAAGATGTACAGTGCGGAGTGTATGGCGGGGGGTAAATAGAAGATGTACAGTGCAGAGTGTATGGCGGGGGGTAAATAGAAGATGTACAGTGCGGAGTGTATGGCGGGGGGTAAATAAAAGATGTACAGTGCGGAGTGAATGGCGGGGGGGGGGGGGGGGTAAATAGAAGATGTACAGTGCGGAGTGTATGGCGGGGGGTAAATAGAAGATGTACAGTGCGGAGTGTATAGTGGGGGGTAAATAGAAGATGTACAGTGCGGAGTGTATGGCGGGGGGTAAATGGAAGATGTATAGTGCGGAGTGAATGGCAAGGGGGGGGTAAATAGAAGATGTACAGTGCGGAGTGAATGGCGGGGGGTAAATAGAAGATGTACAGTGCGGAGTGAATGGCGGGGGGTAAATAGAAGATGTGAAGTGCGGAGTGTATGGTTGGGGGTAAATAGAAGATGTACAGTGCGGAGTGAATGGCGGGGGGTAAATAGAAGATGTACAGTGCGGAGTGAATGGCGGGGGGTAAATAGAAGATGTAAAGTGCGGAGTGAATGGCGGGGGTAAATAGAAGATGTGCAGTGCGGAGTGTATGGTGGGGGGTAAATAGAAGATGTACAGTGCGGAGTGAATGGCGGGGGGTAAATAGAAGATGTACAGTGCGGAGTGAATGGCGGGGGGTAAATAGAAGATGTGCAGTGCGGAGTGTATGGTGGGGGTTAAATAGAAGATGTACAGTGCGGAGTGAATGGCGGGGGGTAAATAGAAGATGTACAGTGCGGTGTGTATGGCGGGGGGTAAATAGAAGATGTACAGGGCGGAGTGTATGGCGGGGGGTAAATAGAAGATGTACAGTGCGGAGTGTATGGCGGGGGTAAATAGAAGATGTACAGTGCGGAGTGTATGGGGGAGGGTAAATAGAAGATGTACAGTGCGGAGTGTATGGCGGGGGGGTAAATAGAAGATGTACATTGCGGAGTGTATGGCGGGGGGGTAAATAGAAGATGTACAGTGCGGAGTGTATGGCGGGGGGTAAATAGAAGATGTACAGTGCGGAGTGTATTGCGGGGGGTAAATAGAATATGTACAGTGCGGAGTGTATGGCGGGGGGTAAATAGAATATGTACAGGGCGGAGTGTATGGCGGGGGGTAAATAGAAGATGTACAGTGCGGAGTGTATGGCGGGGGGTAAATAGAATATGTACAGTGCGGAGTGTATGGCGGGGGGTAAATAGAAGATGTACAGTGCGGAGTGTGTGGCGGGGGGTAAATAGAAGATGTACAGTGCAGAGTGTATGGCGGGGGGTAAATAGAAGATGTACAGTGTGGAGTGAATGGCGGGGGGTAAATAGAAGATGTACAGTGCGGAGTGTATGGCGGGGGGTAAATAGAAGATGTACAGTGCGGAGTGTATGGCGGGGGGTAAATAGAAGATGTACAGTGCGGAGTGTATGGCGGGAGGTAAATAGAAGATGTATGGCGGGGGGTAAATAGAAGATGTACAGTGCGGAGTGTATGGTGGGGGTAAATAGAAGATGTACAGTGCGGAGTGTATGGGGGGGGTAAATAGAAGATGTATAGTGCGGAGTGTATGGCAGGGGTACATCGAAGATGTACAGTGCGGAGTGTATGGTGGGGGGTAAATAGAAGATGTACAGTGCGGAGTGTATGGCTGGGGGTAAATAGAAGATATACAGTGCGGAGTGTATGGCGGGGGGTAAATAGAAGATGTACAGTGCGGAGTGTATGGCGGGGGGTAAATAGAAGATGTACAGTGCGGAGTGTATGGCGGGGGGTAAATAGAAGATGTACAGTGCGGAGTGTATGGCGGGGGGTAAATAGAAGATGTACAGTGCGGAGTGTATGGCGGGGGGTAAATAGAAGATGTACAGTGCGGAGTGTATGGCGGGGGGTAAATAAAAGATGTACAGTGCGGAGTGAATGGCGGGGGGGGGGGTGTAAATAGAAGATGTACAGTGCGGAGTGTATGGCGGGGGGGGGGTAAATAGAAGATGTACAGTGCGGAGTGTATGGCGGGGGGTAAATAGAAGATGTACAGTGCGGAGTGTATGGCGGGGGGTAAATAGAAGATGTACAGTGCGGAGTGTATGGCGGGGGGTAAATAAAAGATGTACAGTGCGGAGTGAATGGCGGGGGGGGGGTGTAAATAGAAGATGTACAGTGCGGAGTGTATGGCGGGGGGGGGTAAATAGAAGATGTACAGTGCGGAGTGTATGGCGGGGGGTAAATAGAAGATGTACAGTGCAGAGTGTATGGCGGGGGGTAAATAGAAGATGTACAGTGCGGAGTGTATGGCGGGGGGTAAATAAAAGATGTACAGTGCGGAGTGAATGGCGGGGGGGGGTAAATAGAAGATGTACAGTGCGGAGTGTATAGTGGGGGGTAAATAGAAGATGTACAGTGCGGAGTGTATGGCGGGGGGTAAATGGAAGATGTATAGTGCGGAGTGAATGGCAAGGGGGGGGTAAATAGAAGATGTACAGTGCGGAGTGAATGGTGGAGGGTAAATAGAAGATGTACAGTGCGGAGTGAATGGCGGGGGGTAAATAGAAGATGTGAAGTGCGGAGTGTATGGTGGGGGGTAAATAGAAGATGTACAGTGCGGAGTGAATGGCGGGGGGTAAATAGAAGATGTACAGTGCGGTGTGTATGGCGGGGGGTAAATAGAAGATGTACAGGGCGGAGTGTATGGTGGGGGGTAAATAGAAGATGTACAGTGCGGAGTGTATGGCGGGGGTAAATAGAAGATGTACAGTGCGGAGTGTATGGGGGAGGGTAAATAGAAGATGTACAGTGCGGAGTGTATGGCGGGGGGGTAAATAGAAGATGTACAGTGCGGAGTGTATGGCGGGGGGGTAAATAGAAGATGTACAGTGCGGAGTGTATGGCGGGGGGGTAAATAGAATATGTACAGTGCGGAGTGTATGGCGGGGGGTAAATAGAAGATGTACAGTGCGGAGTGTATGGCGGGGGGTAAATAGAAGATGTACAGTGCGGAGTGTATGGCGGGGGGTAAATAAAAGATGTACAGTGCGGAGTGAATGGCGGGGGGGGGGGGGGGGTAAATAGAAGATGTACAGTGCGGAGTGTATGGCGGGGGGTAAATAGAAGATGTACAGTGCGGAGTGTATGGTGGGGGGTAAATAGAAGATGTACAGTGCGGAGTGTATGGCGGGGGGTAAATGGAAGATGTATAGTGCGGAGTGAATGGCAAGGGGGGGGGGTAAATAGAAGATGTACAGTGCGGAGTGAATGGTGGGGGGTAGATAGAAGATGTACAGTGCGGAGTGAATGGCGGGGGGTAAATAGAAGATGTGAAGTGCGGAGTGTATGGTGGGGGGTAAATAGAAGATGTACAGTGCGGAGTGAATGGCGGGGGGTAAATAGAAGATGTACAGTGCGGTGTGTATGGCGGGGGGTAAATAGAAGATGTACAGGGCGGAGTGTATGGTGGGGGGTAAATAGAAGATGTACAGTGCGGAGTGTATGGCGGGGGTAAATAGAAGATGTACAGTGCGGAGTGTATGGGGGAGGGTAAATAGAAGATGTACAGTGCGGAGTGTATGGCGGGGGGTAAATAGAAGATGTACAGTGCGGAGTGTATGGCGGGGGGGTAAATAGAAGATGTACAGTGCGGAGTGTATGGCGGGGGGGTAAATAGAATATGTACAGTGCGGAGTGTATGGCGGGGGGTAAATAGAAGATGTACAGTGCGGAGTGTATGGCGGGGGGTAAATAGAAGATGTACAGTGCGGAGTGTATGGCGGGGGGTAAATAAAAGATGTACAGTGCGGAGTGAATGGCGGGGGGGGGGGGGGTAAATAGAAGATGTACAGTGCGGAGTGTATGGCGGGGGGTAAATAGAAGATGTACAGTGCGGAGTGTATGGTGGGGGGTAAATAGAAGATGTACAGTGCGGAGTGTATGGCGGGGGGTAAATGGAAGATGTATAGTGCGGAGTGAATGGCAAGGGGGGGGGGTAAATAGAAGATGTACAGTGCGGAGTGAATGGTGGGGGGTAAATAGAAGATGTACAGTGCGGAGTGAATGGCGGGGGGTAAATAGAAGATGTGAAGTGCGGAGTGTATGGTGGGGGGTAAATAGAAGATGTACAGTGCGGAGTGAATGGCGGGGGGTAAATAGAAGATGTACAGTGCGGTGTGTATGGCGGGGGGTAAATAGAAGATGTACAGGGCGGAGTGTATGGTGGGGGGTAAATAGAAGATGTACAGTGCGGAGTGTATGGCGGGGGTAAATAGAAGATGTACAGTGCGGAGTGTATGGGGGAGGGTAAATAGAAGATGTACAGTGCGGAGTGTATGGCGGGGGGGTAAATAGAAGATGTACAGTGCGGAGTGTATGGCGGGGGGGTAAATAGAAGATGTACAGTGCGGAGTGTATGGCGGGGGGAAAAATAGAAGATGTACAGTGCGGAGTGTATGGCGGGGGGTAAATAGAAGATGTACAGTGAGGAGTGTATGGCGGGGGGGTAAATAGAAGATGTACAGTGCGGAGTGTATGGCGGGGGGTAAATAGAAGATGTACAGTGCGGAGTGTATGGCGGGGGGTAAATAGAAGATGTACAGTGCGGAGTGTATGGCGGGGGGTAAATAAAAGATGTACAGTGCGGAGTGAATGGCGGGGGGGGGGGGGTAAATAGAAGATGTACAGTGCGGAGTGTATGGCGGGGGGTAAATAGAAGATGTACAGTGCGGAGTGTATGGTGGGGGGTAAATAGAAGATGTACAGTGCGGAGTGTATGGCGGGGGGTAAATGGAAGATGTATAGTGCGGAGTGAATGGCGGGGGGGTAAATAGAAGATGTACAGTGCGGAGTGAATGGCGGGGGGTAAATAGAAGATGTACAGTGCGGAGTGAAGGGCGTGGGGTAAATAGAAGATGTGCAGTGCGGAGTGTATGGTGGGGGGTAAATAGAAGATGTACAGTGCGGAGTGAATGGCGGGGGGTAAATAGAAGATGTACAGTGCGGAGTGTATGGCGGGGGGGTAAATAGAAGATGTACAGTGCGGAGTGTATGGCGGGGGTAAATACAAGATGTACAGTGCGGAGTGTATGGCGGGGGGTAAATACAAGATGTACAGTGCGGAGTGTATGGCGGGGAGTAAATAGAAGATGTACAGTGCGGAGTGAATGGCGGGGGGTAAATAGAAGATATACAGTGCGGACTGAATGGCGGGGGGTAAATAGAAGATGTACAGTGCAGAGTGTATGGCGGGGGATAAATAGAAGATGTACAGTGCCGGATGTATGGCGGGGGGTAAATAGAAGATGTACAGTGCGGAGTGTATGGCGGGGGGTAAATAGAAGATGTACAGTGTGGAGTGGATGGCGGGGGGTAAATAGAAGATGTACAGTGCGGAGTGTATGGCGGGGGGTAAATAGAAGATGTACAGTGCGGAGTGTATGGCGGGGGGTAAATAGAAGATGTACAGTACGGAGTGTATGGCGGGGGGTAAATAGAATATGTACAGTGCGGAGTGTATGGCGGGGGTAAATAGAAGATGTACAGTGCGGAGTGTATGGCGGGGGGTAAATAGAAGATGTACAGTGCGGAGTGTATGGCGGGGGGTAAATAGAAGATGTACAGTGCGGAGTGTATGGCGGGAGGTAAATAGAAGATGTATGGCGGGGGGTAAATAGAAGATGTACAGTGCGGAGTGTATGGTGGGGGTAAATAGAAGATGTACAGTGCGGAGTGTATGGGGGGGTAAATAGAAGATGTACAGTGCGGAGTGTATGGGGGAGGGTAAATAGAAGATGTACAGTGCGGAGTGTATGGCGGGGGGGTAAATAGAAGATGTACAGTGCGGAGTGTATGGTGGGGGGTAAATAGAAGATGTACAGTGCGGAGTGAATGGCGGGGGGTAAATAGAAGATGTACAGTGCGGTGTGTATGGCGGGGGGTAAATAGAAGATGTACAGGGCGGAGTGTATGGTGGGGGGTAAATAGAAGATGTACAGTGCGGAGTGTATGGCGGGGGTAAATAGAAGATGTACAGTGCGGAGTGTATGGGGGAGGGTAAATAGAAGATGTACAGTGCGGAGTGTATGGCGGGGGGGTAAATAGAAGATGTACAGTGCGGAGTGTATGGCGGGGGGGTAAATAGAAGATGTACAGTGCGGAGTGTATGGCGGGGGGTAAATAGAAGATGTACAGTGCGGAGTGTATGGTGGGGGGTAAATAGAAGATGTACAGTGCGGAGTGTATTCCGGGGGGTAAATGGAAGATGTATAGTGCGGAGTGAATGGCGGGGGGGGTAAATAGAAGATGTACAGTGCGGAGTGAATGGCGGGGGGTAAATAGAAGATGTACAGTGCGGAGTGAATGGCGTGGGGTAAATAGAAGATGTGCAGTGCGGAGTGTATGGTGGGGGGTAAATAGAAGATGTACAGTGCGGAGTGAATGGCGGGGGGTAAATAGAAGATGTACAGTGCGGAGTGTATGGCGGGGGGGTAAATAGAAGATGTACAGTGCGGAGTGTATGGCGGGGGTAAATACAAGAAGTACAGTGCGGAGTGTATGGCGGGGGGTAAATACAAGATGTACAGTGCGGAGTGTATGGCGGGGAGTAAATAGAAGATGTACAGTGCGGAGTGAATGGCGGGGGGTAAATAGAAGATATACAGTGCGGACTGAATGGCGGGGGGTAAATAGAAGATGTACAGTGCAGAGTGTATGGCGGGGGATAAATAGAAGATGTACAGTGCCGGATGTATGGCGGGGGGTAAATAGAAGATGTACAGTGCGGAGTGTATGGCGGGGGGTAAATAGAAGATGTACAGTGTGGAGTGGATGGCGGGGGGTAAATAGAAGATGTACAGTGCGGAGTGTATGGCGGGGGGTAAATAGAAGATGTACAGTGCGGAGTGTATGGCGGGGGGTAAATAGAAGATGTACAGTACGGAGTGTATGGCGGGGGGTAAATAGAATATGTACAGTGCGGAGTGTATGGCGGGGGTAAATAGAAGATGTACAGTGCGGAGTGCATGGCGGGGGGAAAATAGAAGATGTACAGTGCGGAGTGTATGGCGGGGGGTAAATAGAAGATGTACAGTGCGGAGTGTATGGCGGGAGGTAAATAGAAGATGTATGGCGTGGGGTAAATAGAAGATGTACAGTGCGGAGTGTATGGTGGGGGTAAATAGAAGATGTACAGTGCGGAGTGTATGGGGGGGTAAATAGAAGATGTATAGTGCGGAGTGTATGGCGGGGGGTAAATAGAAGATGTACAGTGCGGAGTGTATGGCGGGGGGTAAATAGAAGATGTACAGTGCGGAGTGTATGGCGGGGGGTAAATAGAAGATATACAGTGCGGAGTGTATGGCGGGGGGTAAATAGAAGATGTACAGTGCGGAGTGTATGGCGGGGGGTAAATAGAAGATGTACAGTGCGGAGTGTATGGCGGGGGGGTAAATAGAAGATGTACAGTGCGGAGTGTATGGCGGGGGGTAAATAGAAGATGTACAGTGCGGAGTGTATGGCGGGGGGTAAATAGAAGATGTACAGTGCGGAGTGTATGGCGGGGGGTAAATAAAAGATGTACAGTTCGGAGTGAATGGCGGGGGGGTGTAAATAGAAGATGTACAGTGCGGAGTGTATGGCGGGGGGTAAATAGAAGATGTACAGTGCGGAGTGAATGGCGGGGGGTAAATAGAAGATGTACAGTGCGGAGTGTATGGCGGGGGGTAAATAGAAGATGTACAGTGCGGAGTGTATGGCGGGGGGTAAATAAAAGATGTACAGTGCGGAGTGAATGGCGGGGGGGGGTAAATAGAAGATGTACAGTGCGGAGTGTATGGCGGGGGGTAAATAGAAGATGTACAATGCGGAGTGTATAGTGGGGGGTAAATAGAAGATGTACAGTGCGGAGTGTATGGCGGGGGGTAAATGGAAGATGTATAGTGCGGAGTGAATGGCAAGGGGGGGGTAAATAGAAGATGTACAGTGCGGAGTGAATGGCGGGGGGTAAATAGAAGATGTACAGTGCGGAGTGAATGGCGGGGGGTAAATAGAAGATGTGCAGTGCGGAGTGTATGGTGGGGGGTAAATAGAAGATGTACAGTGCGGAGTGAATGGCGGGGGGTAAATAGAAGATGTACAGTGCGGTGTGTATGGCGGGGGGTAAATAGAAGATGTACAGGGAGGAGTGTATGGTGGGGGGTAAATAGAAGATGTACAGTGCGGAGTGTATGGCGGGGGTAAATAGAAGATGTACAGTGCGGAGTGTATGGGGGAGGGTAAATAGAAGATGTACAGTGCGGAGTGTATGGCGGGGGGGTAAATAGAAGATGTACAGTGCGGAGTGAATGGCGGGGGGGGGGGGTAAATAGAAGATGTACAGTGCGGAGTGTATGGCGGGAGGTAAATAGAAGATGTATGGCGGGGGGTAAATAGAAGATGTACAGTGCGGAGTGTATGGTGGGGGTAAATAGAAGATGTACAGTGCGGAGTGTATGGGGGGGTAAATAGAAGATGTACAGTGCGGAGTGTATGGGGGAGGGTAAATAGAAGATGTACAGTGCGGAGTGTATGGTGGGGGGTAAATAGAAGATGTACAGTGCGGAGTGAATGGCGGGGGGTAAATAGAAGATGTACAGTGCGGTGTGTATGGCGGGGGGTAAATAGAAGATGTACAGGGCGGAGTGTATGGTGGGGGGTAAATAGAAGATGTACAGTGCGGAGTGTATGGCGGGGGTAAATAGAAGATGTACAGTGCGGAGTGTATGGGGGAGGGTAAATAGAAGATGTACAGTGCGGAGTGTATGGCGGGGGGGTAAATAGAAGATGTACAGTGCGGAGTGTATGGCGGGGGGGTAAATAGAAGATGTACAGTGCGGAGTGTATGGCGGGGGGTAAATAGAAGATGTACAGTGCGGAGTGTATGGTGGGGGGTAAATAGAAGATGTACAGTGCGGAGTGTATGGCGGGGGGTAAATGGAAGATGTATAGTGCGGAGTGAATGGCGGGGGGGGTAAATAGAAGATGTACAGTGCGGAGTGAATGGCGGGGGGTAAATAGAAGATGTACAGTGCGGAGTGAATGGCGTGGGGTAAATAGAAGATGTGCAGTGCGGAGTGTATGGTGGGGGGTAAATAGAAGATGTACAGTGCGGAGTGAATGGCGGGGGGTAAATAGAAGATGTACAGTGCGGAGTGTATGGCGGGGGGGTAAATAGAAGATGTACAGTGCGGAGTGTATGGCGGGGGTAAATACAAGATGTACAGTGCGGAGTGTATGGCGGGGGGTAAATACAAGATGTACAGTGCGGAGTGAATGGCGGGGGGTAAATAGAAGATATACAGTGCGGACTGAATGGCGGGGGGTAAATAGAAGATGTACAGTGCAGAGTGTATGGCGGGGGATAAATAGAAGATGTACAGTGCCGGATGTATGGCGGGGGGTAAATAGAAGATGTACAGTGCGGAGTGTATGGCGGGGGGTAAATAGAAGATGTACAGTGTGGAGTGGATGGCGGGGGGTAAATAGAAGATGTACAGTGCGGAGTGTATGGCGGGGGGTAAATAGAAGATGTACAGTGCGGAGTGTATGGCGGGGGGTAAATAGAAGATGTACAGTACGGAGTGTATGGCGGGGGGTAAATAGAATATGTACAGTGCGGAGTGTATGGCGGGGGTAAATAGAAGATGTACAGTGCGGAGTGCATGGCGGGGGGTAAATAGAAGATGTACAGTGCGGAGTGTATGGCGGGGGGTAAATAGAACATGTACAGTGCGGAGTGTATGGCGGGAGGTAAATAGAAGATGTATGGCGTGGGGTAAATAGAAGATGTACAGTGCGGAGTGTATGGGGGGGTAAATAGAAGATGTATAGTGCGGAGTGTATGGCGGGGGGTAAATAGAAGATGTACAGTGCGGAGTGTATGGCGGGGGGTAAATAGAAGATGTACAGTGCGGAGTGTATGGCGGGGGGTAAATAGAAGATATACAGTGCGGAGTGTATGGCGGGGGGTAAATAGAAGATGTACAGTGCGGAGTGTATGGCGGGGGGTAAATAGAAGATGTACAGTGCGGAGTGTATGGCGGGGGGTAAATAGAAGATGTACAGTGCGGAGTGTATGGCGGGGGGTAAATAAAAGATGTACAGTTCGGAGTGAATGGCGGGGGGGTGTAAATAGAAGATGTACAGTGCGGAGTGTATGGCGGGGGGGGTAAATAGAAGATGTACAGTGCGGAGTGTATGGCGGGGGGTAAATAGAAGATGTACAGTGCGGAGTGAATGGCGGGGGGTAAATAGAAGATGTACAGTGCGGAGTGTATGGCGGGGGGTAAATAGAAGATGTACAGTGCGGAGTGTATGGCGGGGGGTAAATAAAAGATGTACAGTGCGGAGTGAATGGCGGGGGGGGTAAATAGAAGATGTACAGTGCGGAGTGTATGGCGGGGGGTAAATAGAAGATGTACAGTGCGGAGTGTATAGTGGGGGGTAAATAGAAGATGTACAGTGCGGAGTGTATGGCGGGGGGTAAATGGAAGATGTATAGTGCGGAGTGAATGGCAAGGGGGGGTAAATAGAAGATGTACAGTGCGGAGTGAATGGCGGGGGGTAAATAGAAGATGTACAGTGCGGAGTGAATGGCGGGGGGTAAATAGAAGATGTGCAGTGCGGAGTGTATGGTGGGGGGTAAATAGAAGATGTACAGTGCGGAGTGAATGGCGGGGGGTAAATAGAAGATGTACAGTGCGGTGTGTATGGCGGGGGGTAAATAGAAGATGTACAGGGAGGAGTGTATGGTGGGGGGTAAATAGAAGATGTACAGTGCGGAGTGTATGGCGGGGGTAAATAGAAGATGTACAGTGCGGAGTGTATGGGGGAGGGTAAATAGAAGATGTACAGTGCGGAGTGTATGGCGGGGGGGTAAATAGAAGATGTACAGTGCGGAGTGAATGGCGGGGGGGGGGGGGTAAATAGAAGATGTACAGTGCGGAGTGAATGGCGGGGGCTAAATAGAAGATGTGCAGTGCGGAGTGTATGGGGGGGGGGTAAATAGAAGATGTACAGTGCGGAGTGAATGGCGGGGGGTAAATAGAAGATGTACAGTGCGGAGTGAATGGCGGGGGGTAAATAGAAGATGTACAGTGCGGAGTGAATGGCGGGGGGTAAATAGAAGATGTACAGTGCGTAGTGTATGGCGGGGGGTAAATAGAAGATGTACAGTGCTGAGTGTATGGCGGGGGTAAATAGAAGATGTACAGTGCGGAGTGTATGGCGGGGGGTAAATAGAAGATGTACAGTGCGTAGTGTATGGCGGGGGGTAAATAGAAGATGTACAGTGCGGAGTGTATGGCGGGGGGTAAATAGAAGATGTACAGTGCTGAGTGTATGGCGGGGGGTAAATAGAAGATGTACAGTGCGGAGTGTATGGCGGGGGGTAAATAGAAGATTTACAGTGTGGAGTTTATGGTGGGGGGTAAATAGAAGATGTACAATGCGGAGTGAATGGTGGGGGGTAAATAGAAGATGTACAGTGCGGAGTGAATGGCAGGGGGTAAATAGAAGATGTACAGTGCGGAGTGAATGGCGGGGGGTAAATAGAAGATGTACAGTGCAGGGTGTTTGGCGGGGGGTAAATAGAAGATGTACAGTGCAGAGTGTATGGCGGGGGTAAATAGAAGATTTACAGTGCAGAGTGAATGGCGAGGGGTAAATAGAAGATGTACAGTGCGGAGTGTATGGCGGGGGTAAATAGAAGATGTACAGTGCAGAGTGAATGGCGAGGGTAAATTGAAGATGTACAGTGCGGAGTGTTTGGCGGGGGGTAAATAGAAGATGTACAGTGCGGAGTGAATGGCGGGGGGGGGGGTAAATAGAAGATGTACAGTGCGGAGTGTAGGGCGGGGGGTAAATAGAAGATGTACAGTGCGGAGTGTATGGCGGGGGGTAAATAGAAGATGTACAGTGCAGAGTGTATGGCGGGGGTAAATAGAAGATGTACAGTGCAGAGTGAATGGCGAGGGGTAAATAGAAGATGTACAGTGCGGAGTGTATGGCGGGGGGTAAATTGAAGATGTACAGTGCGGAGTGTATGGCGGGGGGTAAATAGAAGATGTACAGTGAGGAGTGAATGGCGGGGGGGGGGTAAATAGAAGATGTGCAGTGCGGATTGAATGGCGGGGGGTAAATAGAAGATGTACAGTGCGGAGTGTATGGCGGGGGGTAAATAGAAGATGTACAGTGTGGAGTGAATGGCGGGGGGGTAAATTGAAGATGTACAGTGCGGAGTGAATGGCGGAGGGTAAATAGAAGATGTACAGTGCGGAGTGAATGGCGGGGGGTAAATAGAAGATGTACTTTGCGGAGTGAATGGCGGGGGGTAGATAGAAGATGTACATTGCGGAGTGTATGGTGGGGGGTAAATAGAAGATGTACAGTGCGTAGTGTATGGCGGGGGGTAAATAGAAGATGTACAGTGCTGAGTGTATGGCGGGGGGTAAATAGAAGATGTACAGTGTGGAGTTTATGGCGGGGGGTAAATAGAAGATGTACAATGCGGAGTGAATGGCGGGGGGTAAATATAAGATGTACAGTGCGGAGTGAATGGCGGGGGGTAAATAGAAGATGTACAGTGCGGAGTGAATGGCGGGGGGTAAATAGAAGATGTACAGTGCGGAGTGTATGGCGGGGGGTAGATAGAAGATGTACAATACGGAGTGAATGGCGGGGGGTAAATAGAAGATGTACAGTGCGGAGTGTATGGCGGGGGGTAAATAGAAGATGTACAGTGCGGAGTGAATGGCAGGGGGTAAATAGAAGATGTACAGTGTGGAGTGAATGGCGGGGGGTAAATAGAAGATGTACAGTGCGGAGTGTATGGTGAGGGGTAAATAGAAGATGTACAGTGCGGAGTGTATGGCGGGGGATAAATAGAAGATGTACAGAGAGGAGTGTATGGCAGGGGGTAAATAGAAGATGTACAGTGCGGAGTGTATGGCGGGGGGTAAATAGAAGATGTACAGTGCGGAGTGAATGGCGGGGGGTAAATAGAAGATGTATAGTGCGAAGTGTATGGCGGGGGGTAAATAGAAGATGTACAGTGCGGAGTGTATGGCGGGGGGTAAATAGAAGATGTACAGTGCGGAGTGTATGGCGGGGGTAAATAGAAGATGTACAATGCGGACTGAATGGCGGGGGGTAAATAGAAGATGTACAGTGCAGAGTGTATGGCGGGGGATAAATAGAAGATGTACAGTGCCGGATGTATGGCGGGGGGTAAATAGAAGATGTACAGTGCGGAGTGTATGGTGGGGGGTAAATAGAAGATGTACAGTATGGAGTGAATGGCGGGGGGTAAATAGAAGATTTACAGTGCGGAGTGTATGGCGGGGGGTAAATAGAAGATGTACAGTGCGGAGTGTATGGCGGGGGGTAAATAGAAGATGTACAGTGCGGAGTGTATGACGGGGGGTAAATAGAAGATGTACAGTGCGGAGTGAATGGCGGGGAGGTAAATAGAAGATGTACAGTGCGGAGTGTATGGAGGGGGGTAAATAGAAGATGTACAGTGCGGAGTGTATGACGGGGGGTAAATTGAAGATGTACAGTGCGGAGTGAATGGCGGGGGGTAAATAGAAGATGTACAGTGCGGAGTGAATGGCGGGGGGTAAATAGAAGATGTACTTTGCGGAGTGAATGGCGGGGGGTAGATAGAAGATGTACATTGCGGAGTGTATGGTGGGGGGTAAATAGAAGATGTACAGTGCGTAGTGTATGGCGGGGGGTAAATAGAAGATGTACAGTGCTGAGTGTATTGGGGGGGGTAAATAGAAGATGTACAGTGCAGAGTGAATGGCGAGGGGTAAATAGAAGATGTACAGTGCGGAGGGTATGGCGGGGGGTAAATTGAAGATGTACAGTGCGGAGTGTATGGCGGGGGGTAAATAGAAGATGTACAGTGAGGAGTGAATGGCGGGGGGGGGGGGTAAATAGAAGATGTACAGTGCGGAGTGTATGGCGGGGGGTAAATAGAAGATGTACAGTGCGGAGTGAATGGCGGGGGGGTAAATTGAAGATGTACAGTGCGGAGTGAATGGCGGGGGGTAAATAGAAGATGTACAGTGCGGAGTGAATGGCGGGGGGTAAATAGAAGATGTACTTTGCGGAGTGAATGGCGGGGGGTAGATAGAAGATGTACATTGCGGAGTGTATGGTGGGGGGTAAATAGAAGATGTACAGTGCGTAGTGTATGGCGGGGGGTAAATAGAAGATGTACAGTGCTGAGTGTATGGCGGGGGGTAAATAGAAGATGTACAGTGCGGAGTGTATGGCGGGGGGTAAATAGAAGATGTACAGTGCGGAGTTTATGGCGGGGGGTAAATAGAAGATGTACAATGCGGAGTGAATGGCGGGGGGTAAATATAAGATGTACAGTGCGGAGTGAATGGCGGGGGGTAAATAGAAGATATACATTGCGGAGTGAATGGCGGGGGGTAAATAGAAGATGTACAGTGCGGAGTGTATGGCGGGGGTAGATAGAACATGTACAGTACGGAGTGAATGGCGGGGGGTAAATAGAAGATGTACAGTGCGGAGTGTATGGCGGGGGGTAAATAGAAGATGTACAGTGCGGAATGTATGGCGGGGGTAAATAGAAGATGTACAGTGCGGAGTGTATGGCGGGGGGTAAATAGAAGATGTACAGTGCGGAATGTATGGCGGGGGTATATAGAAGATGTACAGTGCGGAGTGTATGGTGGGGGGTAAATAGAAGATGTACAGTGCGGAGTGAATGGCGGGGGGTAAATAGAAGATGTACAGTGCGGAGTGTATGGCGGGGGGTAAATAGAAGATGTACAGTGCGGAGTGTATGGCGGGGGGTAAATAAAAGATGTACAGTGCGGAATGAATGGCGGGGAGGGGGGGTAAATAGAAGATGTACAGTGCGGAGTGTATGGCGGGGGGTAAATAGAAGATGTACAGTGCGGAGTGTATGGTGAGGGGTAAAAAGAAGATGTACAGTGCGGAGTGTATGGCGGGGGGTAAATAGAGGATGTACAGTGCGGAGTGTATGGCGGGGGATAAATAGAAGATGTACAGTGCGGAGTGTATGGCGGGGGATAAATAGAGGATGTACAGTGCGGAGTGTATAGCGGGGGGGGTAAATAGAAGATGTACAGTGCGGAGTGTATGGCGGGGGGTAAATAGAAGATGTACACTGCGGAGTGAATGGCGGGGGTAAATAGAAGATGTACAGTGCGAAATGTATGGCGGGGGGGGTAAATAGAAGATGTACAGTGCGGAGTGAATGGCGGGGGGGGTAAATAGAAGATGTACAGTGCGGAGTGTATGGCGGGGGGTAAATAGAAGATGTACAGTGCGGACTGAATGGCGGGGGGTAAATAGAAGATGTACAGTGCGGAGTGTATGGCGGGGGGTAAATAGAAGATGTACAGTGCGGAGTGTATGGTGGGGGGTAAATAGAAGATGTACAGTGCCGGATGTATGGCGGGAGGTAAATAGAAGATGTATGGCGGGGGGTAAATAGAAGATGTACAGTGCGGAGTGTATGGCGGGGGGTAAATAGAAGATGTACACTATGGAGTGAATGGCGGGGGGTAAATAGAAGATTTACAGTGCGGAGTGTATGGCGGGGGGTAAATAGAAGATGTACAGTGCGGAGTGTATGGCGGGGGGTAAATAGAAGATGTACAGTGCGGAGTGTATGACGGGGGGTAAATAGAAGATGTACAGTGCGGAGTGAATGGCAGGGGGTAAATAGAAGATGTACAGTGTGGAGTGAATGGCGGGGGGTAAATAGAAGATGTACAGTGCGGAGTGTATGGTGAGGGGTAAATAGAAGATGTACAGTGCGGAGTGTATGGCGGGGGATAAATAGAAGATGTACAGAGAGGAGTGTATGGCAGGGGGTAAATAGAAGATGTACAGTGCGGAGTGTATGGCGGGGGGTAAATAGAAGATGTACAGTGCGGAGTGAATGGCGGGGGGTAAATAGAAGATGTATAGTGCGAAGTGTATGGCGGGGGGTAAATAGAAGATGTACAGTGCGGAGTGTATGGCGGGGGGTAAATAGAAGATGTACAGTGCGGAGTGAATGGCGGGGGGTAAATAGAAGATGTATAGTGCGAAGTGTATGGCGGGGGGTAAATAGAAGATGTACAGTGCGGAGTGTATGGCGGGGGGTAAATAGAAGATGTACAGTGCGGAGTGTATGGCGGGGGGTAAATAGAAGATGTACAGTGTGGACTGAATGGCGGGGGGTAAATAGAAGATGTACAGTGCGGAGTGTATGGCGGGGGGTAAATAGAAGATGTACAGTGCGGAGTGTATGGCGGGGGATAAATAGAAGATGTACAGTGCCGGATGTATGGCGGGGGGTAAATAGAAGATGTACAGTGCGGAGTGTATGGTGGGGGGTAAATAGAAGATGTACAGTATGGAGTGAATGGCGGGGGGTAAATAGAAGATGTGCAGTGCGGAGTGTATGGCGGGGGGTAAATAGAAGATGTACAGTGCGGAGTGTATGGCGGGGGGTAAATAGAAGATGTACAGTGCGGAGTGTATGACGGGGGGTAAATAGAAGATGTACAGTGCGGAGTGAATGGCGGGGAGGTAAATAGAAGATGTACAGTGCGGAGTGTATGGAGGGGGGTAAATAGAAGATGTACAGTGCGGAGTGTATGACGGGGGGTAAATTGAAGATGTACAGTGCGGAGTGAATGGCGGGGGGTAAATAGAAGATGTACAGTGCGGAGTGAATGGCGGGGGGTAAATAGAAGATGTACTTTGCGGAGTGAATGGCGGGGGGTAGATAGAAGATGTACATTGCGGAGTGTATGGTGGGGGGTAAATAGAAGATGTACAGTGCGTAGTGTATGGCGGGGGGTAAATAGAAGATGTACAGTGCTGAGTGTATTGGGGGGGGTAAATAGAAGATGTACAGTGCAGAGTGAATGGCGAGGGGTAAATATAAGATGTACAGTGCGGAGGGTATGGCGGGGGGTAAATTGAAGATGTACAGTGCGGAGTGTATGGCGGGGGGTAAATAGAAGATGTACAGTGAGGAGTGAATGGCGGGGGGGGGGGTAAATAGAAGATGTACAGTGCGGAGTGTATGGCGGGGGGTAAATAGAAGATGTACAGTGCGGAGTGAATGGCGGGGGGGTAAATTGAAGATGTACAGTGCGGAGTGAATGGCGGGGGGTAAATAGAAGATGTACAGTGCGGAGTGAATGGCGGGGGGTAAATAGAAGATGTACTTTGCGGAGTGAATGGCGGGGGGTAGATAGAAGATGTACATTGCGGAGTGTATGGTGGGGGGTAAATAGAAGATGTACAGTGCGTAGTGTATGGCGGGGGGTAAATAGAAGATGTACAGTGCTGAGTGTATGGCGGGGGGTAAATAGAAGATGTACAGTGCGGAGTGTATGGCAGGGGGTAAATAGAAGATGTACAGTGCGGAGTGTATGGCGGGGGGTAAATAGAAGATGTACAGTGCGGAGTGAATGGCGGGGGGTAAATAGAAGATGTATAGTGCGAAGTGTATGGCGGGGGGTAAATAGAAGATGTACAGTGCGGAGTGTATGGCGGGGGGTAAATAGAAGATGTACAGTGCGGAGTGTATGGCGGGGGGTAAATAGAAGATGTACAGTGCAGAGTGTATGGCGGGGGATAAATAGAAGATGTACAGTGCCGGATGTATGGCGGGGGGTAAATAGAAGATGTACAGTGCGGAGTGTATGGCGGGGGGTAAATAGAAGATGTACAGTGCGGAGTGAATGGCGGGGGGTAAATAGAATATGTATAGTGCGAAGTGTATGGCGGGGGGTAAATAGAAGATGTACAGTGCGGAGTGTATGGCGGGGGGTAAATAGAAGATGTACAGTGCGGAGTGTATGGCGGGGGGTAAATAGAAGATGTACAGTGCGGACTGAATGGCGGGGGGTAAATAGAAGATGTACAGTGCCGGATGTATGGCGGGGGGTAAATAGAAGATGTACAGTGCGGAGTGTATGGTGGGGGGTAAATAGAAGATGTACAGTATGGAGTGAATGGCGGGGGGTAAATAGAAGATGTGCAGTGCGGAGTGTATGGCGGGGGGTAAATAGAAGATGTACAGTGCGGAGTGTATGGCGGGGGGTAAATAGAAGATGTACAGTGCGGAGTGTATGACGGGGGGTAAATAGAAGATGTACAGTGCGGAGTGAATGGCGGGGAGGTAAATAGAAGATGTACAGTGCGGAGTGTATGGAGGGGGGTAAATAGAAGATGTACAGTGCGGAGTGTATGACGGGGGGTAAATTGAAGATGTACAGTGCGGAGTGAATGGCGGGGGGTAAATAGAAGATGTACAGTGCGGAGTGAATGGCGGGGGGTAAATAGAAGATGTACTTTGCGGAGTGAATGGCGGGGGGTAGATAGAAGATGTACATTGCGGAGTGTATGGTGGGGGGTAAATAGAAGATGTACAGTGCGTAGTGTATGGCGGGGGGTAAATAGAAAATGTACAGTGCTGAGTGTATTGGGGGGGGTAAATAGAAGATGTACAGTGCAGAGTGAATGGCGAGGGGTAAATATAAGATGTACAGTGCGGAGGGTATGGCGGGGGGTAAATTGAAGATGTACAGTGCGGAGTGTATGGCGGGGGGTAAATAGAAGATGTACAGTGAGGAGTGAATGGCGGGGGGGGGTAAATAGAAGATGTACAGTGTGGAGTGTATGGCGGGGGGTAAATAGAAGATGTACAGTGCGGAGTGAATGGCGGGGGGGTAAATTGAAGATGTACAGTGCGGAGTGAATGGCGGGGGGTAAATAGAAGATGTACAGTGCGGAGTGAATGGCGGGGGGTAAATAGAAGATGTACTTTGCGGAGTGAATGGCGGGGGGTAGATAGAAGATGTACATTGCGGAGTGTATGGTGGGGGGTAAATAGAAGATGTACAGTGCGTAGTGTATGGCGGGGGGTAAATAGAAGATGTACAGTGCTGAGTGTATGGCGGGGGGTAAATAGAAGATGTACAGTGCGGAGTGTATGGCGGGGGGTAAATAGAAGATGTACAGTGCGGAGTTTATGGCGGGGGGTAAATAGAAGATGTACAATGCGGAGTGAATGGCGGGGGGTAAATATAAGATGTACAGTGCGGAGTGAATGGCGGGGGGTAAATAGAAGATATACATTGCGGAGTGAATGGCGGGGGGTAAATAGAAGATGTACAGTGCGGAGTGTATGGCGGGGGTAGATAGAACATGTACAGTACGGAGTGAATGGCGGGGGGTAAATAGAAGATGTACAGTGCGGAGTGTATGGCGGGGGGTAAATAGAAGATGTACAGTGCGGAATGTATGGCGGGGGTAAATAGAAGATGTACAGTGCGGAGTGTATGGCGGGGGGTAAATAGAAGATGTACAGTGCGGAATGTATGGTGGGGGTATATAGAAGATGTACAGTGCGGAGTGTATGGTGGGGGGTAAATAGAAGATGTACAGTGCGGAGTGAATGGCGGGGGGTAAATAGAAGATGTACAGTGCGGAGTGTATGGCGGGGGGTAAATAGAAGATGTACAGTGCGGAGTGTATGGCGGGGGGTAAATAAAAGATGTACAGTGCGGAATGAATGGCGGGGAGGGGGGTAAATAGAAGATGTACAGTGCGGAATGTATGGCGGGGGGTAAATAGAAGATGTACAGTGCGGAGTGTATGGTGAGGGGTAAAAAGAAGATGTACAGTGCGGAGTGTATGGCGGGGGGTAAATAGAGGATGTACAGTGTGGAGTGTATGGCGGGGGATAAATAGAAGATGTACAGTGCGGAGTGTATGGCGGGGGATAAATAGAGGATGTACAGTGCGGAGTGTATGGCGGGGGGGTAAATAGAAGATGTACAGTGCGGAGTGTATGGCGGGGGGTAAATAGAAGATGTACACTGCGGAGTGAATGGCGGGGGGTAAATAGAAGATGTACAGTGCGAAATGTATGGCGGGGGGGGGTAAATAGAAGATGTACAGTGCGGAGTGAATGGCGGGGGGTAAATAGAAGATGTACAGTGCGGAGTGTATGGCTGGGGGTAAATAGAAGATGTACAGTGCGGACTGAATGGCGGGGGGTAAATAGAAGATGTACAGTGCAGAGTGTATGGCGGGGGATAAATAGAAGATGTACAGTGCGGAGTGTATGGTGGGGGGTAAATAGAAGATGTACAGTGCCGGATGTATGGCGGGGGTAAATAGAAGATGTACAGTGCGGAGTGTATGGCGGGGGGTAAATAGAAGATGTACAGTATGGAGTGAATGGCGGGGGGTAAATAGAAGATTTACAGTGCGGAGTGTATGGCGGGGGGTAAATAGAAGATGTACAGTGCGGAGTGTATGGCGGGGGGTAAATAGAAGATGTACAATGCGGAGTGAATGGCGGGGGGTAAATATAAGATGTACAGTGCGTAGTGTATGGCGGGGGGTAAATAGAAGATGTACAGTGCTGAGTGTATGGCGGGGGGTAAATAGAAGATGTACAGTGCGGAGTGTATGGCGGGGGGTAAATAGAAGATGTACAGTGCGGAGTTTATGGCGGGGGGTAAATAGAAGATGTACAATGCGGAGTGAATGGCGGGGGGTAAATATAAGATGTACAGTGCGGAGTGAATGGCGGGGGGTAAATAGAAGATTTACAGTGCGGAGTGTATGGCGGGGGGTAAATAGAAGATGTACAGTGCGGAGTGTATGGCGGGGGGTAAATAGAAGATGTACAGTGCGGAGTGTATGGCGGGGGGTAAATAGAAGATGTACAGTGCGGAGTGTATGACGGGGGGTAAATAGAAGATGTACAGTGCGGAGTGTATGGCGGGGGGTAAATAGAAGATGTACAGTGCGGAGTGAATGGCGGGAGGTAAATAGAAGATGTACAGTGCGGAGTGAATGGGGGGGTAAATAGAAGATGTACAGTGCGGAGTGTATGGAGGGGGGTAAATAGAAGATGTACAGTGGGGAGTGAATGGCGGGGGAAAAATAGAAGATGTACAGTGCGGAGTGTATGGCGGGGGGTAAATAGAAGATGTACAGTGCGGAGTGTATGGCGGGGGGTAAATAGAAGATGTACAGTGCGGAGTGTATGGCGGGGGGTAAATAGAAGATGTACAGTGCGGAGTGAATGGCGGGGGGTAAATAGAAGATGTACAGTGCGGAGTGAATGGCGGGGGGGTAAATAGAAGATGTACAGTGCGGAGTGCATGGCGGGGGGTAAATAGAAGATGTACAGTGCGGAGTGTATGGGGGGGGTAAATAGAAGATGTACAGTGCGGAGTGAATGGGGGGGTAAATAGAAGATGTACAGTGCGGAGTGTATGGCGGGGGGTAAATAGAGGATGTACAGTGCGGAGTGAAAGGCGGGGGGTAAATAGAAGATGTACAGTGCGGAGTGTATGGCGGGGGGTAAATAGAAGATGTACAGTGCGGAGTGAATGGCGGGGGGTAAATAGAAGGTGTACAGTGTGAAGTGTATGGCGGGGGGTAAATAGAAGATGTACAGTGCGGAGTGTATGGCGGGGGGTAAATAGAAGATGTACAGTGCGGACTGAATGGCGGGGGGTAAATAGAAGATGTACAGTGCAGAGTGTATGGCGGGGGATAAATAGAAGATGTACAGTGCCGGATGTATGGCGGGGGGTAAATAGAAGATGTACAGTGCGGAGTGTATGGCGGGGGGTAAATAGAAGATGTACAGTGCGGACTGAATGGCGGGGGGTAAATAGAAGATGTACAGTGCAGAGTGTATGGCGGGGGATAAATAGAAGATGTACAGTGCCGGATGTATGGCGGTGGGTAAATAGAAGATGTACAGTGCGGAGTGTATGGCGGGGGGTAAATAGAAGATGTACAGTGTGGAGTGTATGGCGGGGGATAAATAGAGGATGTACAGTGCGGAGTGTATGGCGGGGGGGTAAATAGAAGATGTACAGTGCGGAGTGTATGGCGGGGGGTAAATAGAAGATGTACACTGCGGAGTGAATGGCGGGGGGTAAATAGAAGATGTACAGTGCGAAATGTATGGCGGGGGGGGGGGGGTAAATAGAAGATGTACAGTGCGGAGTGAATGGCGGGGGGGGTAAATAGAAGATGTACAGTGCGGAGTGTATGGCGGGGGGTAAATAGAAGATGTACAGTGCGGACTGAATGGCGGGGGGTAAATAGAAGATGTACAGTGCAGAGTGTATGGCGGGGGATAAATAGAAGATGTACAGTGCGGAGTGTATGGTGGGGGGTAAATAGAAGATGTACAGTGCCGGATGTATGGCGGGGGTAAATAGAAGATGTACAGTGCGGAGTGTATGGCGGGGGGTAAATAGAAGATGTACAGTATGGAGTGAATGGCGGGGGGTAAATAGAAGATTTACAGTGCGGAGTGTATGGCGGGGGGTAAATAGAAGATGTACAGTGCGGAGTGTATGGCGGGGGGTAAATAGAAGATGTACAGTGCGGAGTGTATGACGGGGGGTAAATAGAAGATGTACAGTGCGGAGTGTATGGCGGGGGGTAAATAGAAGATGTACAGTGCGGAGTGAATGGCGGGAGGTAAATAGAAGATGTACAGTGCGGAGTGAATGGGGGGGTAAATAGAAGATGTACAGTGCGGAGTGTATGGAGGGGGGTAAATAGAAGATGTACAGTGGGGAGTGAATGGCGGGGGAAAAATAGAAGATGTACAGTGCGGAGTGTATGGCGGGGGGTAAATAGAAGATGTACAGTGCGGAGTGTATGGCGGGGGGTAAATAGAAGATGTACAGTGCGGAGTGTATGGCGGGGGGTAAATAGAAGATGTACAGTGCGGAGTGAATGGCGGGGGGTAAATAGAAGATGTACAGTGCGGAGTGAATGGCGGGGGGGTAAATAGAAGATGTACAGTGCGGAGTGCATGGCGGGGGGTAAATAGAAGATGTACAGTGCGGAGTGTATGGGGGGGGTAAATAGAAGATGTACAGTGCGGAGTGAATGGGGGGGTAAATAGAAGATGTACAGTGCGGAGTGTATGGCGGGGGGTAAATAGAGGATGTACAGTGCGGAGTGAAAGGCGGGGGGTAAATAGAAGATGTACAGTGCGGAGTGTATGGCGGGGGGTAAATAGAAGATGTACAGTGCGGAGTGAATGGCGGGGGGTAAATAGAAGGTGTACAGTGTGAAGTGTATGGCGGGGGGTAAATAGAAGATGTACAGTGCGGAGTGTATGGCGGGGGGTAAATAGAAGATGTACAGTGCGGACTGAATGGCGGGGGGTAAATAGAAGATGTACAGTGCAGAGTGTATGGCGGGGGATAAATAGAAGATGTACAGTGCCGGATGTATGGCGGGGGGTAAATAGAAGATGTACAGTGCGGAGTGTATGGCGGGGGGTAAATAGAAGATGTACAGTGCGGACTGAATGGCGGGGGGTAAATAGAAGATGTACAGTGCAGAGTGTATGGCGGGGGATAAATAGAAGATGTACAGTGCCGGATGTATGGCGGTGGGTAAATAGAAGATGTACAGTGCGGAGTGTATGGCGGGGGGTAAATAGAAGATGTACAGTGTGGAGTGAATGGCGGGGGGTAAATAGAAGATGTACAGTGCGGAGTGTATGGCGGGGGGTAAATAGAAGATGTACAGTGCGGAGTGTATGGCGGGGGGTAAATAAAAGATGTACAGTGCGGAGTGAATGGCGGGGGGGGGGGTGTAAATAGAAGATGTACAGTGCGGAGTGTATGGCGGGGGGGGTAAATAGAAGATGTACAGTGCGGAGTGTATGGCGGGGGGTAAATAGAAGATGTACAGTGCAGAGTGTATGGCGGGGGGTAAATAGAAGATGTACAGTGCGGAGTGTATGGCGGGGGGTAAATAAAAGATGTACAGTGAGGAGTAAATGGCGGGGGGGGGGTAAATAGAAGATGTACAGTGCGGAGTGTATAGTGGGGGGTAAATAGAAGATGTACAGTGCGGAGTGAATGGCGGGGGGTAAATAGAAGATGTACAGTGCGGAGTGTATGGCGGGGGGTAAATAGAAGATGTACAGTGCGGAGTGTATGGCGGGGGGTAAATAGAAGATGTACAGTGCGGAGTGTATGGCGGGAGGTAAATAGAAGATGTACAGTGCGGAGTGAATGGCGGGGGGTAAATAGAAGATGTACAGTGCGGAGTGAATGGCAGGGGGTAAATAAAAGATGTACAGTGCAGAGTGAATGGCGGTGGGGGGGTGTAAATACAAGATGTACAGTGCGGAGTGTATGGCGGGGGGTAAATAGAAGATGTACAGTGCGGAGAGTATGGCGGGGGGTAGATAAAAGATGTACAGTGCGGAGTGAATGGCGGGGGGGGGGTAAATAGAAGATGTACAGTGCGGAGTGTATGGCGGGGGGTAAATAGAAGATGTACAGTGCGGAGTGTATAGTGGGGGGTAAATAGAAGATGTACAGTGCGGAGTGTATGGCGGGGGTAAATGGAAGATGTATAGTGCGGAGTGAATGGCAAGGCGGGGGGTAAATAGAAGATGTACAGTGCGGAGTGTATGGCGGGGGATAAATAGAAGATGTACAGTGCGGAGTGTATGGCGGGGGGTAAATAGAAGATGTACAGTGCGGACTGAATGGCGGGGGGTAAATAGAAGATGTACAGTGCAGAGTGTATGGCGGGGGATAAATAGAAGATGTACAGTGCGGAGTGTATGGTGGGGGGTAAATAGAAGATGTACAGTGCCGGATGTATGGCGGGGGTAAATAGAAGATGTACAGTGCGGAGTGTATGGCGGGGGGTAAATAGAAGATGTACAGTATGGAGTGAATGGCGGGGGGTAAATAGAAGATTTACAGTGCGGAGTGTATGGCGGGGGGTAAATAGAAGATGTACAGTGCGGAGTGTATGGCGGGGGGTAAATAGAAGATGTACAGTGCGGAGTGTATGACGGGGGGTAAATAGAAGATGTACAGTGCGGAGTGTATGGCGGGGGGTAAATAGAAGATGTACAGTGCGGAGTGAATGGCGGGAGGTAAATAGAAGATGTACAGTGCGGAGTGAATGGGGGGGTAAATAGAAGATGTACAGTGCGGAGTGTATGGAGGGGGGTAAATAGAAGATGTACAGTGGGGAGTGAATGGCGGGGGAAAAATAGAAGATGTACAGTGCGGAGTGTATGGCGGGGGGTAAATAGAAGATGTACAGTGCGGAGTGTATGGCGGGGGGTAAATAGAAGATGTACAGTGCGGAGTGTATGGCGGGGGGTAAATAGAAGATGTACAGTGCGGAGTGAATGGCGGGGGGTAAATAGAAGATGTACAGTGCGGAGTGAATGGCGGGGGGGTAAATAGAAGATGTACAGTGCGGAGTGCATGGCGGGGGGTAAATAGAAGATGTACAGTGCGGAGTGTATGGGGGGGTAAATAGAAGATGTACAGTGCGGAGTGAATGGGGGGGTAAATAGAAGATGTACAGTGCGGAGTGTATGGCGGGGGGTAAATAGAGGATGTACAGTGCGGAGTGAAAGGCGGGGGGTAAATAGAAGATGTACAGTGCGGAGTGTATGGCGGGGGGTAAATAGAAGATGTACAGTGCGGAGTGAATGGCGGGGGGTAAATAGAAGGTGTACAGTGTGAAGTGTATGGCGGGGGGTAAATAGAAGATGTACAGTGCGGAGTGTATGGCGGGGGGTAAATAGAAGATGTACAGTGCGGACTGAATGGCGGGGGGTAAATAGAAGATGTACAGTGCAGAGTGTATGGCGGGGGATAAATAGAAGATGTACAGTGCCGGATGTATGGCGGGGGGTAAATAGAAGATGTACAGTGCGGAGTGTATGGCGGGGGGTAAATAGAAGATGTACAGTGCGGACTGAATGGCGGGGGGTAAATAGAAGATGTACAGTGCAGAGTGTATGGCGGGGGATAAATAGAAGATGTACAGTGCCGGATGTATGGCGGTGGGTAAATAGAAGATGTACAGTGCGGAGTGTATGGCGGGGGGTAAATAGAAGATGTACAGTGTGGAGTGAATGGCGGGGGGTAAATAGAAGATGTACAGTGCGGAGTGTATGGCGGGGGGTAAATAGAAGATGTACAGTGCGGAGTGTATGGCGGGGGGTAAATAAAAGATGTACAGTGCGGAGTGAATGGCGGGGGGGGGGGGGTGTAAATAGAAGATGTACAGTGCGGAGTGTATGGCGGGGGGGGGTAAATAGAAGATGTACAGTGCGGAGTGTATGGCGGGGGGTAAATAGAAGATGTACAGTGCAGAGTGTATGGCGGGGGGTAAATAGAAGATGTACAGTGCGGAGTGTATGGCGGGGGGTAAATAAAAGATGTACAGTGAGGAGTAAATGGCGGGGGGGGGGTAAATAGAAGATGTACAGTGCGGAGTGTATAGTGGGGGGTAAATAGAAGATGTACAGTGCGGAGTGAATGGCGGGGGGTAAATAGAAGATGTACAGTGCGGAGTGTATGGCGGGGGGTAAATAGAAGATGTACAGTGCGGAGTGTATGGCGGGGGGTAAATAGAAGATGTACAGTGCGGAGTGTATGGCGGGAGGTAAATAGAAGATGTACAGTGCGGAGTGAATGGCGGGGGGTAAATAGAAGATGTACAGTGCGGAGTGAATGGCAGGGGGTAAATAAAAGATGTACAGTGCAGAGTGAATGGCGGTGGGGGGGTGTAAATACAAGATGTACAGTGCGGAGTGTATGGCGGGGGGTAAATAGAAGATGTACAGTGCGGAGAGTATGGCGGGGGGTAGATAAAAGATGTACAGTGCGGAGTGAATGGCGGGGGGGGGTAAATAGAAGATGTACAGTGCGGAGTGTATGGCGGGGGGTAAATAGAAGATGTACAGTGCGGAGTGTATAGTGGGGGGTAAATAGAAGATGTACAGTGCGGAGTGTATGGCGGGGGTAAATGGAAGATGTATAGTGCGGAGTGAATGGCAAGGCGGGGGGTAAATAGAAGATGTACAGTGCGGAGTGAATGGCGGGGGGTAAATAGAAGATGTACAGTGCGGAGTGAATGGCGGGGGGTAAATAGAAGATGTGCAGTGCGGAGTGTATGGTGGGGGGTAAATAGAAGATGTACAGTGCGGAGTGAATGGCGGGGGGTAAATAGAAGATGTACAGTGCGGTGTGTATGGCGGGGGGTAAATAGAAGATGTACAGGGCGGAGTGTATGGTGGGGGGTAAATAGAAGATGTACAGTGCGGAGTGTATGGCGGGGGTAAATAGAAGATGTACAGTGCGGAGTGTATGGGGGAGGGTAAATAGAAGATGTACAGTGCGGAGTGTATGGCGGGGGGTAAATAGAAGATGTACAGTGCGGAGTGTATGGCGGGGGGGTAAATAGAAGATGTACAGTGCGGAGTGTATGGCGGGGGGGTAAATAGAATATGTACAGTGCGGAGTGTATGGCGGGGGGTGAATAGAAGATGTACAGTGCGGAGTGTATGGCGGGGGGTAAATAGAAGATGTACAGTGCGGAGTGTATGGCGGGGGGTAAATAGAAGATGTACAGTGCGGAGTGTATGGCGGGGGGTAAATAAAAGATGTACAGTGCGGAGTGAATGGCGGGGGGGGGGGGGTAAATAGAAGATGTACAGTGCGGAGTGTATGGCGGGGGGTAAATAGAAGATGTACAGTGCGGAGTGTATGGTGGGGGGTAAATAGAAGATGTACAGTGCGGAGTGTATGGCGGGGGGTAAATGGAAGATGTATAGTGCGGAGTGAATGGCGGGGGGGGGGGAAATAGAAGATGTACAGTGCGGAGTGAATGGCGGGGGGTAAATAGAAGATGTACAGTGCGGAGTGAATGGCGTGGGGTAAATAGAAGATGTGCAGTGCAGAGTGTATGGTGGGGGGTAAATAGAAGATGTACAGTGCGGAGTGAATGGCGGGGGGTAAATAGAAGATGTACAGTGCGGAGTGTATGGCGGGGGGTAAATAGAAGATGTACAGTGCGGAGTGTATGGCGGGGGTAAATACAAGATGTACAGTGCGGAGTGTATGGCGGGGGGTAAATACAAGATGTACAGTGCGGAGTGTATGGCGGGGAGTAAATAGAAGATGTACAGTGCGGAGTGAATGGCGCTGGGTAAATAGAAGATGTACAGTGCGGACTGAATGGCGGGGGGTAAATAGAAGATGTACAGTGCAGAGTGTATGGCGGGGGATAAATAGAAGATGTACAGTGCCGGATGTATGGCGGGGGGTAAATAGAAGATGTACAGTGTGGAGTGGATGGCGGGGGGTAAATAGAAGATGTACAGTGCGGAGTGTATGGCGGGGGGTAAATAGAAGATGTACAGTGCGGAGTGTATGGCGGGGGGTAAATAGAAGATGTACAGTGCGGAGTGTATGGTGGGGGGTAAATAGAAGATGTACAGTGCGGAGTGTATGGCGGGGGGTAAATGGAAGATGTATAGTGCGGAGTGAATGGCGGGGGGGGGGGGGAAATAGAAGATGTACAGTGCGGAGTGAATGGCGGGGGGTAAATAGAAGATGTACAGTGCGGAGTGAATGGCGTGGGGTAAATAGAAGATGTGCAGTGCAGAGTGTATGGTGGGGGGTAAATAGAAGATGTACAGTGCGGAGTGAATGGCGGGGGGTAAATAGAAGATGTACAGTGCGGAGTGTATGGCGGGGGGTAAATAGAAGATGTACAGTGCGGAGTGTATGGCGGGGGTAAATACAAGATGTACAGTGCGGAGTGTATGGCGGGGGGTAAATACAAGATGTACAGTGCGGAGTGTATGGCGGGGAGTAAATAGAAGATGTACAGTGCGGAGTGAATGGCGCTGGGTAAATAGAAGATGTACAGTGCGGACTGAATGGCGGGGGGTAAATAGAAGATGTACAGTGCAGAGTGTATGGCGGGGGATAAATAGAAGATGTACAGTGCCGGATGTATGGCGGGGGGTAAATAGAAGATGTACAGTGTGGAGTGGATGGCGGGGGGTAAATAGAAGATGTACAGTGCGGAGTGTATGGCGGGGGGTAAATAGAAGATGTACAGTGCGGAGTGTATGGCGGGGGGTAAATAGAAGATGTACAGTGCGGAGTGTATGGCGGGGGGTAAATAGAATATGTACAGTGCGGAGTGTATGGCGGGGGGTAAATAGAAGATGTACAGTGCGGAGTGTATGGCGGGGGGTAAATAGAAGATGTACAGTGCGGAGTGTATGGCGGGAGGTAAATAGAAGATGTATGGCGGGGGGTAAATAGAAGATGTACAGTGCGGAGTGTATGGTGGGGGTAAATAGAAGATGTACAGTGCGGAGTGTATGGGGGGGTAAATAGAAGATGTATAGTGCGGAGTGTATGGCGGGGGGTAAATAGAAGATGTACAGTGCGGAGTGTATGGCGGGGGGTAAATAGAAGATGTACAGTGCGGAGTGTATGGCGGGGGGTAAATAGAAGATGTACAGTGTGGAGTGTATGGCGGGGGGGTAAATAGAAGATGTACAGTGCGGAGTGTATGGCGGGGGATAAATAGAAGATGTACAGTGCGGAGTGTATGGCGGGGGGTAAATAAAAGATGTACAGTTCGGAGTGAATGGCGGGGGGGGGGGTGTAAATAGAAGATGTACAGTGCGGAGTGTATGGCGGGGGGGTAAATAGAAGATGTACAGTGCGGAGTGTATGGCGGGGGGTAAATAGAAGATGTACAGTGCGGAGTGTATGGCGGGGGGTAAATAGAAGATGTACAGTGCGGAGTGTATGGCGGGGGGTAAATAAAAGATGTACAGTGCGGAGTGAATGGCGGGGGGGGGGGTAAATAGAAGATGTACAGTGCGGAGTGTATGGCGGGGGGTAAATAGAAGATGTACAGTGCGGAGTGTATAGTGGGGGGTAAATAGAAGATGTACAGTGCGGAGTGAATGGCGGGGGGTAAATGGAAGATGTATAGTGCGGAGTGAATGGCAAGGGGGGGGTAAATAGAAGATGTACAGTGCGGAGTGAATGGCGGGGGTAAATAGAAGATGTACAGTGCGGAGTGAATGGCGGGGGGTAAAAAGAAGATGTGCAGTGCGGAGTGTATGGTGGGGGGTAAATAGAAGATGTACAGTGCGGAGTGAATGGCGGGGGGTAAATAGAAGATGTACATGCGGTGTGTATGGCGGGGGGTAAATAGAAGATGTACAGGGCGGAGTGTATGGTGGGGGGTAAATAGAAGATGTACAGTGCGGAGTGTATGGCGGGGGTAAATAGAAGATGTACAGTGCGGAGTGTATGGGGGAGGGTAAATAGAAGATGTACAATGCGGAGTGTATGGCGGGGGGGTAAATAGAAGATGTACAGTGCGGAGTGTATGGCGGGGGGGTAAATAGAAGATGTACAGTGCGGAGTGTATAGCGGGGGGGTAAATAGAATATGTACAGTGCGGAGTGTATGGCGGGGGGTAAATAGAAGATGTACAGTGCGGAGTGTATGGCGGGGGGTAAATAGAAGATGTACAGTGCGGAGTGTATGGCGGGGGGTAAATAAAAGATGTACAGTGCGGAGTGAATGGCGGGGGGGGGGGTAAATAGAAGATGTACAGTGCGGAGTGTATGGCGGGGGGTAAATAGAAGATGTACAGTGCGGAGTGAATGGCGTGGGGGAAATAGAAGATGTGCAGTGCGGAGTGTATGGTGGGGGGTAAATAGAAGATGTACAGTGCGGAGTGTATGGCGGGGGTAAATAGAAGATGTACAGTGCGGTGTGTATGGCGGGGGGTAAATAGAAGATGTACAGTGCGGAGTGTATGGCGGGGGGTAAATAGAAGATGTACAGTGCGGAGTGTATGGCGGGGGGTAAATAGAAGATGTACAGTGCGGAGTGTATGGCGGGGGTAAATACAAGATGTACAGTGCGGAGTGTATGGCGGGGGGTAAATACAAGATGTACAGTGCGGAGTGTATGGCGGGGAGTAAATAGAAGATGTACAGTGCGGAGTGAATGGCGCTGGGTAAATAGAAGATATACAGTGCGGACTGAATGGCGGGGGGTAAATAGAAGATGTACAGTGCAGAGTGTATGGCGGGGGATAAATAGAAGATGTACAGTGCCGGATGTATGGCGGGGGGTAAATAGAAGATGTACAGTGTGGAGTGGATGGCGGGGGGTAAATAGAAGATGTACAGTGCGGAGTGTATGGCGGGGGGTAAATAGAAGATGTACAGTGCGGAGTGTATGGCGGGGGGTAAATAGAATATGTACAGTGCGGAGTGTATGGCGGGGGGTAAATAGAAGATGTACAGTGCGGAGTGTATGGCGGGGGGTAAATAGAAGATGTACAGTGCGGAGTGTATGGCGGGAGGTAAATAGAAGATGTATGGCGGGGGGTAAATAGAAGATGTACAGTGCGGAGTGTATGGTGGGGGTAAATAGAAGATGTACAGTGCGGAGTGTATGGGGGGGTAAATAGAAGATGTATAGTGCGGAGTGTATGGCGGGGGGTAAATAAAAGATGTACAGTGCGGAGTGTATGGCGGGGGGTAAATAGAAGATGTACAGTGCGGAGTGTATGGCGGGGGGTAAATAGAAGATATACAGTGCGGAGTGTATGGCGGGGGGTAAATAGAAGATGTACAGTGCGGAATGTATGGCGGGGGGTAAATAGAAGATGTACAGTGCGGAGTGTATAGCGGGGGGTAAATAGAAGATGTACAGTGCGGAGTGTATGGCGGGGGGTAAATAAAAGATGTACAGTAAGGAGTGAATGGCGGGGGGGGGTGTAAATAGAAGATGTACAGTGCGGAGTGTATGGCGGGGGGGTAAATAGAAGATGTACAGTGCGGAGTGTATGGCGGGGGGGTAAATAGAAGATGTAGAGTGCGGAGTGTATGGCGCGGGGTAAATAGAAGATGTACAGTGCGGAGTGTATGGCGGGGGGTAAATAAAAGATGTACAGTGCGGAGTGAATGGCGGGGGGGGGTAAATAGAAGGTGTACAGTGCGGAGTGTATGGCGGGGGGTAAATAGAAGATGTACAGTGCGGAGTGTATAGTGGGGGGTAAATAGAAGATGTACAGTGCGGAGTGAATGGCGGGGGGTAAATGGAAGATGTATAGTGCGGAGTGAATGGCAAGGGGGGGGGTAAATAGAAGATGTACAGTGCGGAGTGAATGGCGGGGGTAAATAGAAGATGTACAGTGCGGAGTGAATGGCGGGGGGTAAAAAGAAGATGTGCAGTGCGGAGTGTATGGTGGGGGGTAAATAGAAGATGTACAGTGCGGAGTGAATGGCGGGGGGTAAATAGAAGATGTACATGCGGTGTAAATGGCGGGGGGTAAATAGAAGATGTACAGGGCGGAGTGTATGGTGGGGGGAAAATAGAAGATGTACAGTGCGGAGTGTATGGCGGGGGTAAATAGAAGATGTACAGTGCGGAGTGTATGGGGGAGGGTAAATAGAAGATGTACAGTGCGGAGTGTATGGCGGGGGGGTAAATAGAAGATGTACAGTGCGGAGTGTATGGCGGGGGGGTAAATAGAAGATGTACAGTGCGGAGTGTATGGCGGGGGGTAAATAGAATATGTACAGTGTGGAGTGTATGGCGGGGGGTAAATAGAAGATGTACAGTGCGGAGTGTATGGCGGGGGGTAAATAGAAGATGTACAGTGCGGAGTGTATGGCGGGGGGTAAATAAAAGATGTACAGTGCGGAGTGAATGGCGGGGGGGGGGGGTAAATAGAAGATGTACAGTGCGGAGTGTATGGCGGGGGGTAAATAGAAGATGTACAGTGCGGAGTGTATGGTGGGGGGTAAATAGAAGATGTACAGTGCGGAGTGTATGGCGGGGGGTAAATGGAAGATGTATAGTGCGGAGTGAATGGCGGGGGGGGGGGGGGTAAATAGAAGATGTACAGTGCGGAGTGAATAGCGGGGGGTAAATAGAAGATGTACAGTGCGGAGTGAATGGCGTGGGGGAAATAGAAGATGTGCAGTGCGGAGTGTATGGTGGGGGGTAAATAGAAGATGTACAGTGCGGAGTGAATGGCGGGGGGTAAATAGAAGATGTACAGTGCGGAGTGTATGGCGGGGGGTAAATAGAAGATGTACAGTGCGGAGTGTATGGCGGGGGGTAAATAGAAGATGTACAGTGCGGAGTGTATGGCAGGGGGTAAATAGAAGATGTACAGTGCGGAGTGTATGGCGGGGGTAAATAGAAGATGTACAGTGCGGTGTGTATGGCGGGGGGTAAATAGAAGATGTACAGTGCGGAGTGTATGGCGGGGGGTAAATAGAAGATGTACAGTGCGGAGTGTATGGCGGGGGGTAAATAAAAGATGTACAGTGCGGAGTGAATGGCGGGGGGGGGGGGGGTAAATAGAAGATGTACAGTGCGGAGTGTATGGCGGGGGGTAAATAGAAGATGTACAGTGCGGAGTGTATGGCGGGGGGTAAATAGAATATGTACAGTGCGGAGTGTATGGCGGGGGGTAAATAGAATATTTACAGTGCGGAGTGTATGGCGGGGGGTAAATAGAAGATGTACAGTGCGGAGTGTATGGCGGGGGGTAAATAGAAGATGTACAGTGCGGAGTGTATGGCGGGGGGTAAATAGAAGATGTACAGTGCGGAGTGTATGGCGGGGGGTAAATAGAAGATGTACAGTGCAGAGTGTATGGCGGGGGGTAAATAGAAGATGTACAGTGCGGAGTGAATGGCGGGGGGAAAATAGAAGATGTACAGTGCGGAGTGTATGGTGGGGGGTAAATACAAGATGTACAGTGCGGAGTGTATGGCGGGGGGTAAATTGAAGATGTACAGTGCGGAGTGTATGGCGGGGGGTAAATAGAAGATGTACAGTGCGGAGTGTATGGCGGGAGGTAAATAGAAGATGTATGGCGGGGGGTAAATAGAAGATGTACAGTGCGGAGTGTATGGTGGGGGTAAATAGAAGATGTACAGTGCGGAGTGTATGGGGGGGGTAAATAGAAGATGTATAGTGCGGAGTGTATGGCGGGGGGTAAATAGAAGATGTACAGTGCGGAGTGTATGGCGGGGGGTAAATAGAAGATGTACAGTGCGGAGTGTATGGCGGGGGGTAAATAGAAGATATACAGTGCGGAGTGTATGGCGGGGGGTAAATAGAAGATGTACAGTGCGGAGTGTATGGCGGGGGGTAAATAGAAGATGTACAGTGCGGAGTGTATGGCGGGGGGTAAATAGAAGATGTGCAGTGCGGAGCGTATGGCGGGGGGTAAATAAAAGATGTACAGTGCGGAGTGAATGGCGGGGGGGGGGTGTAAATAGAAGATGTACAGTGCGGAGTGTATGGCGGGGGGGTAAATAGAAGATGTACAGTGCGGAGTGTATGGCGGGGGGTAAATAGAAGATGTACAGTGCGGAGTGTATGGCGGGGGGTAAATAGAAGATGTACAGTGCGGAGTGTATGGCGGGGGGTAAATAAAAGATGTACAGTGTGGAGTGAATGGCGGGGGGGGGGGTAAATAGAAGATGTACAGTGCGGAGTGTATGGCGGGGGGTAAATAGAAGATGTACAGTGCGGAGTGTATAGTGGGGGGTAAATAGAAGATGTACAGTGCGGAGTGTATGGCGGGGGGTAAATGGAAGATGTATAGTGCGGAGTAAATGGCAAGGCAGGGGGAAAATAGAAGATGTACAGTGCGGAGTGAATGGCGGGGGGTAAATAGAAGATGTACAGTGCGGAGTGAATGGCGGGGGGTAAATAGAAGATGTGCAGTGCGGAGTGTATGGTGGGGGGTAAATAGAAGATGTACAGTGCGGAGTGAATGGCGGGGGGTAAATAGAAGATGTACAGTGCGGTGTGTATGGCGGGGGGTAAATAGAAGATGTACAGGGCGGAGTGTATGGTGGGGGGTAAATAGAAGATGTACAGTGCGGAGTGTATGGCGGGGGTAAATAGAAGATGTACAGTGCGGAGTGTATGGGGGAGGGTAAATAGAAGATGTACAGTGCGGAGTGTATGGTGGGGGGGTAAATAGAAGTTGTACAGTGCGGAGTGTATGGTGGGGGTAAATAGAAGATGTACAGTGCGGAGTGTATGGGGGGGGTAAATAGAAGATGTATAGTGCGGAGTGTATGGCGGGGGGTAAATAGAAGATGTACAGTGCGGAGTGTATGGCGGGGGGTAAATAGAAGATGTACAGTGCGGAGTGTATGGCGGGGGGTAAATAGAAGATATACAGTGCGGAGTGTATGGCGGGGGGTAAATAGAAGATGTACAGTGCGGAGTGTATGGCGGGGGGTAAATAGAAGATGTACAGTGCGGAGTGTATGGCGGGGGGTAAATAGAAGATGTACAGTGCGGAGCGTATGGCGGGGGGTAAATAAAAGATGTACAGTGCGGAGTGAATGGCGGGGGGGGGGTGTAAATAGAAGATGTACAGTGCGGAGTGTATGGCGGGGGGGTAAATAGAAGATGTACAGTGCGGAGTGTATGGCGGGGGGTAAATAGAAGATGTAAAGTGCGGAGTGTATGTCGGGGGGTAAATAGAAGATGTACAGTGCGGAGTGTATGGCGGGGGGTAAATAAAAGATGTACAGTGTGGAGTGAATGGCGGGGGGGGGGGGGTAAATAGAAGATGTACAGTGCGGAGTGTATGGCGGGGGGTAAATAGAAGATGTACAGTGCAGAGTGTATAGTGGGGGGTAAATAGAAGATGTACAGTGCGGAGTGTATGGCGGGGGGTAAATGGAAGATGTATAGTGCGGAGTAAATGGCAAGGCGGGGGGTAAATAGAAGATGTACAGTGCGGAGTGAATGGCGGGGGGTAAATAGAAGATGTACAGTGCGGAGTGAATGGCGGGGGGTAAATAGAAGATGTGCAGTGCGGAGTGTATGGTGGGGGGTAAATAGAAGATGTACAGTGCGGAGTGAATGGCGGGGGGTAAATAGAAGATGTACAGTGCGGTGTGTATGGCGGGGGGTAAATAGAAGATGTACAGGGCGGAGTGTATGGTGGGGGGTAAATAGAAGATGTACAGTGCGGAGTGTATGGCGGGGGTAAATAGAAGATGTACAGTGCGGAGTGTATGGGGGAGGGTAAATAGAAGATGTACAGTGCGGAGTGTATGGTGGGGGGGTAAATAGAAGATGTACAGTGCGGAGTGTATGGCGGGGGGGTAAATAGAAGATGTACAGTGCGGAGTGTATGGCGGGGGGGTAAATAGAATATGTACAGTGCGGAGTGTATGGCGGGGGGTGAATAGAAGATGTACAGTGCGGAGTGTATGGCGGGGGGTAAATAGAAGATGTACAGTGCGGAGTGTATGGTGGGGGGTAAATAGAAGATGTACAGTGCGGAGTGTATGGCGGGGGTAAATAGAAGATGTACAGTGCGGAGTGTATGGGGGAGGGTAAATAGAAGATGTACAGTGCGGAGTGTATGGCGGGGGGGTAAATAGAAGATGTACAGTGCGGAGTGTATGGCGGGGGGGTAAATAGAAGATGTACAGTGCGGAGTGTATGGCGGGGGGTAAATAGAATATGTACAGTGTGGAGTGTATGGCGGGGGGTAAATAGAAGATGTACAGAGCGGAGTGTATGGCGGGGGGTAAATAGAAGATGTACAGTGCGGAGTGAATGGCGGGGGGGGGTTGATAGAAGATGTACAGTGCGGAGTGTATGGCGGGGGGTAAATAGAAGATGTACAGTGCGGAGTGTATGGTGGGGGGTAAATAGAAGATGTACAGTGCGGAGTGTATGGCGGGGGGTAAATGGAAGATGTATAGTGCGGAGTGAATGGCGGGGGGGGGGGGGGGTAAATAGAAGATGTACAGTGCGGAGTGAATAGCGGGGGGTAAATAGAAGATGTACAGTGCGGAGTGAATGGCGTGGGGGAAATAGAAGATGTGCAGTGCGGAGTGTATGGTGGGGGGTAAATAGAAGATGTACAGTGCGGAGTGAATGGCGGGGGGTAAATAGAAGATGTACAGTGCGGAGTGTATGGCGGGGGGTAAATAGAAGATGTACAGTGCGGAGTGTATGGCGGGGGGTAAATAGAAGATGTACAGTGCGGAGTGTATGGCAGGGGGTAAATAGAAGATGTACAGTGCGGAGTGTATGGCGGGGGTAAATAGAAGATGTACAGTGCGGTGTGTATGGCGGGGGGTAAATAGAAGATGTACAGTGCGGAGTGTATGGCGGGGGGTAAATAGAAGATGTACAGTGCGGAGTGTATGGCGGGGGGTAAATAAAAGATGTACAGTGCGGAGTGAATGGCGGGGGGGGGGTAAATAGAAGATGTACAGTGCGGAGTGTATGGCGGGGGGTAAATAGAAGATGTACAGTGCGGAGTGTATGGCGGGGGGTAAATAGAATATGTACAGTGCGGAGTGTATGGCGGGGGGTAAATAGAATATTTACAGTGCGGAGTGTATGGCGGGGGGTAAATAGAAGATGTACAGTGCGGAGTGTATGGCGGGGGGTAAATAGAAGATGTACAGTGCGGAGTTTATGGCGGGGGGTAAATAGAAGATGTACAGTGCGGAGTGTATGGCGGGGGGTAAATAGAAGATGTACAGTGCAGAGTGTATGGCGGGGGGTAAATAGAAGATGTACAGTGTGGAGTGAATGGCGGGGGGAAAATAGAAGATGTACAGTGTGGAGTGTATGGCGGGGGGTAAATACAAGATGTACAGTGCGGAGTGTATGGCGGGGGGTAAATTGAAGATGTACAGTGCGGAGTGTATGGCGGGGGGTAAATAGAAGATGTACAGTGCGGAGTGTATGGCGGGAGGTAAATAGAAGATGTATGGCGGGGGGTAAATAGAAGATGTACAGTGCGGAGTGTATGGTGGGGGTAAATAGAAGATGTACAGTGCGGAGTGTATGGGGGGGGTAAATAGAAGATGTATAGTGCGGAGTGTATGGCGGGGGGTAAATAGAAGATGTACAGTGCGGAGTGTATGGCGGGGGGTAAATAGAAGATGTACAGTGCGGAGTGTATGGCGGGGGGTAAATAGAAGATATACAGTGCGGAGTGTATGGCGGGGGGTAAATAGAAGATGTACAGTGCGGAGTGTATGGCGGGGGGTAAATAGAAGATGTACAGTGCGGAGTGTATGGCGGGGGGTAAATAGAAGATGTACAGTGCGGTGCGTATGGCGGGGGGTAAATAAAAGATGTACAGTGCGGAGTGAATGGCGGGGGGGGGTGTAAATAGAAGATGTACAGTGCGGAGTGTATGGCGGGGGGATAAATAGAAGATGTACAGTGCGGAGTGTATGGCGGGGGGTAAATAGAAGATGTACAGTGCGGAGTGTATGGCGGGGGGTAAATAGAAGATGTACAGTGCGGAGTGTATGGCGGGGGGTAAATAAAAGATGTACAGTGTGGAGTGAATGGCGGGGGGGGGGGTAAATAGAAGATGTACAGTGCGGAGTGTATGGCGGGGGGTAAATAGAAGATGTACAGTGCGGAGTGTATAGTGGGGGGTAAATAGAAGATGTACAGTGCGGAGTGTATGGCGGGGGGTAAATGGAAGATGTATAGTGCGGAGTAAATGGCAAGGCGGGGGGTAAATAGAAGATGTACAGTGCGGAGTGAATGGCGGGGGGTAAATAGAAGATGTACAGTGCGGAGTGAATGGCGGGGGGTAAATAGAAGATGTGCAGTGCGGAGTGTATGGTGGGGGGTAAATAGAAGATGTACAGTGCGGAGTGAATGGCGGGGGGTAAATAGAAGATGTACAGTGCGGTGTGTATGGCGGGGGGTAAATAGAAGATGTACAGGGCGGAGTGTATGGTGGGGGGTAAATAGAAGATGTACAGTGCGGAGTGTATGGCGGGGGTAAATAGAAGATGTACAGTGCGGAGTGTATGGGGGAGGGTAAATAGAAGATGTACAGTGCGGAGTGTATGGTGGGGGGGTAAATAGAAGATGTACAGTGCGGAGTGTATGGTGGGGGTAAATAGAAGATGTACAGTGCGGAGTGTATGGGGGGGGTAAATAGAAGATGTATAGTGCGGAGTGTATGGCGGGGGGTAAATAGAAGATGTACAGTGCGGAGTGTATGGCGGGGGGTAAATAGAAGATGTACAGTGCGGAGTGTATGGCGGGGGGTAAATAGAAGATATACAGTGCGGAGTGTATGGCGGGGGGTAAATAGAAGATGTACAGTGCGGAGTGTATGGCGGGGGGTAAATAGAAGATGTACAGTGCGGAGTGTATGGCGGGGGGTAAATAGAAGATGTACAGTGCGGAGCGTATGGCGGGGGGTAAATAAAAGATGTACAGTGCGGAGTGAATGGCGGGGGGGGGTGTAAATAGAAGATGTACAGTGCGGAGTGTATGGCGGGGGGGTAAATAGAAGATGTACAGTGCGGAGTGTATGGCGGGGGGTAAATAGAAGATGTACAGTGCGGAGTGTATGGCGGGGGGTAAATAGAAGATGTACAGTGCGGAGTGTATGGCGGGGGGTAAATAAAAGATGTACAGTGTGGAGTGAATGGCGGGGGGGGGGGTAAATAGAAGATGTACAGTGCGGAGTGTATGGCGGGGGGTAAATAGAAGATGTACAGTGCGGAGTGTATAGTGGGGGGTAAATAGAAGATGTACAGTGCGGAGTGTATGGCGGGGGGTAAATGGAAGATGTATAGTGCGGAGTAAATGGCAAGGCGGGGGGTAAATAGAAGATGTACAGTGCGGAGTGAATGGCGGGGGGTAAATAGAAGATGTACAGTGCGGAGTGAATGGCGGGGGGTAAATAGAAGATGTGCAGTGCGGAGTGTATGGTGGGGGGTAAATAGAAGATGTACAGTGCGGAGTGAATGGCGGGGGGTAAATAGAAGATGTACAGTGCGGTGTGTATGGCGGGGGGTAAATAGAAGATGTACAGGGCGGAGTGTATGGTGGGGGGTAAATAGAAGATGTACAGTGCGGAGTGTATGGCGGGGGTAAATAGAAGATGTACAGTGCGGAGTGTATGGGGGAGGGTAAATAGAAGATGTACAGTGCGGAGTGTATGGTGGGGGGGTAAATAGAAGATGTACAGTGCGGAGTGTATGGCGGGGGGGTAAATAGAAGATGTACAGTGCGGAGTGTATGGCGGGGGGGTAAATAGAATATGTACAGTGCGGAGTGTATGGCGGGGGGTAAATAAAAGATGTACAGTGCGGAGTGAATGGCGGGGGGGGGGTAAATAGAAGATGTACAGTGCGGAGTGTAAGGCGGGGGGTAAATAGAAGATGTACAGTGCGGAGTGTATGGTGGGGGGTAAATAGAAGATGTACAGTGCGGAGTGTATGACGGGGGGTAAATGGAAGATGTATAGTGCGGAGTGAATGGCGGGGGGGGGGAAATAGAAGATGTACAGTGCGGAGTGAATGGCGGGGGGTAAATAGAAGATGTACAGTGCGGAGTGAATGGCGTGGGGTAAATAGAAGATGTGCAGTGCAGAGTGTATGGTGGGGGGTAAATAGAAGATGTACAGTGCGGAGTGAATGGCGGGGGATAAATAGAAGATGTACAGTGCGGAGTGTATGGCGGGGGGTAAATAGAAGATGTACAGTGCGGAGTGTATGGCGGGGGTAAATACAAGATGTACAGTGCGGAGTGTATGGCGGGGGGTAAATACAAGATGTACAGTGCGGAGTGTATGGCGGGGAGTAAATAGAAGATGTACAGTGCGGAGTGAATGGCGCTGGGTAAATAGAAGATATACAGTGCGGACTGAATGGCGGGGGGTAAATAGAAGATGTACAGTGCGGAGTGTATGGCGGGGGGGTAAATAGAAGATGTACAGTGCCGGATGTATGGCGGGGGGTAAATAGAAGATGTACAGTGTGGAGTGGATGGCGGGGGGTAAATAGAAGATGTACAGTGCGGAGTGTATGGCGGGGGGTAAATAGAAGATGTACAGTGCGGAGTGTATGGCGGGGGGTAAATAGAAGATGTACAGTGCGGAGTGTATGGCGGGGGGTAAATAGAAGATGTACAGTGCGGAGTGTATGGCGGGAGGTAAATAGAAGATGTATGGCGGGGGGTAAATAGAAGATGTACAGTGCGGAGTGTATGGTGGGGGTAAATAGAAGATGTACAGTGCGGAGTGTATGGGGGGGTAAATAGAAGATGTATAGTGCGGAGTGTATGGCGGGGGGTAAATAGAAGATGTACAGTGTGGAGTGTATGGCGGGGGGTAAATAGAAGATGTACAGTGCGGAGTGTATGGCGGGGGGTAAATAGAAGATATACAGTGCGGAGTGTATGGCGGGGGGTAAATAGAAGATGTACAGTGCGGAGTGTATGGCGGGGGTAAATAGAAGATGTACAGTGCGGAGTGTATGGGGGAGGGTAAATAGAAGATGTACAGTGCGGAGTGTATGGTGGGGGGGTAAATAGAAGATGTACAGTGCGGAGTGTATGGCGGGGGTAAATAGAAGATGTACAGTGCGGAGTGTATGGGGGAGGGTAAATAGAAGATGTACAGTGCGGAGTGTATGGTGGGGGGGTAAATAGAAGATGTACAGTGCGGAGTGTATGGTGGGGGTAAATAGAAGATGTACAGTGCGGAGTGTATGGGGGGGGTAAATAGAAGATGTATAGTGCGGAGTGTATGGCGGGGGGTAAATAGAAGATGTACAGTGCGGAGTGTATGGCGGGGGGTAAATAGAAGATGTACAGTGCGGAGTGTATGGCGGGGGGTAAATAGAAGATATACAGTGCGGAGTGTATGGCGGGGGGTAAATAGAAGATGTACAGTGCGGAGTGTATGGCGGGGGGTAAATAGAAGATGTACAGTGCGGAGTGTATGGCGGGGGGTAAATAGAAGATGTACAGTGCGGAGCGTATGGCGGGGGGTAAATAAAAGATGTACAGTGCGGAGTGAATGGCGGGGGGGGGTGTAAATAGAAGATGTACAGTGCGGAGTGTATGGCGGGGGGGTAAATAGAAGATGTACAGTGCGGAGTGTATGGCGGGGGGTAAATAGAAGATGTACAGTGCGGAGTGTATGGCGGGGGGTAAATAGAAGATGTACAGTGCGGAGTGTATGGCGGGGGGTAAATAAAAGATGTACAGTGTGGAGTGAATGGCGGGGGGGGGGGTAAATAGAAGATGTACAGTGCGGAGTGTATGGCGGGGGGTAAATAGAAGATGTACAGTGCGGAGTGTATAGTGGGGGGTAAATAGAAGATGTACAGTGCGGAGTGTATGGCGGGGGGTAAATGGAAGATGTATAGTGCGGAGTAAATGGCAAGGCGGGGGGTAAATAGAAGATGTACAGTGCGGAGTGAATGGCGGGGGGTAAATAGAAGATGTACAGTGCGGAGTGAATGGCGGGGGGTAAATAGAAGATGTGCAGTGCGGAGTGTATGGTGGGGGGTAAATAGAAGATGTACAGTGCGGAGTGAATGGCGGGGGGTAAATAGAAGATGTACAGTGCGGTGTGTATGGCGGGGGGTAAATAGAAGATGTACAGGGCGGAGTGTATGGTGGGGGGTAAATAGAAGATGTACAGTGCGGAGTGTATGGCGGGGGTAAATAGAAGATGTACAGTGCGGAGTGTATGGGGGAGGGTAAATAGAAGATGTACAGTGCGGAGTGTATGGTGGGGGGGTAAATAGAAGATGTACAGTGCGGAGTGTATGGCGGGGGGGTAAATAGAAGATGTACAGTGCGGAGTGTATGGCGGGGGGGTAAATAGAATATGTACAGTGCGGAGTGTATGGCGGGGGGTAAATAAAAGATGTACAGTGCGGAGTGAATGGCGGGGGGGGGGGTAAATAGAAGATGTACAGTGCGGAGTGTAAGGCGGGGGGTAAATAGAAGATGTACAGTGCGGAGTGTATGGTGGGGGGTAAATAGAAGATGTACAGTGCGGAGTGTATGACGGGGGGTAAATGGAAGATGTATAGTGCGGAGTGAATGGCGGGGGGGGGGAAATAGAAGATGTACAGTGCGGAGTGAATGGCGGGGGGTAAATAGAAGATGTACAGTGCGGAGTGAATGGCGTGGGGTAAATAGAAGATGTGCAGTGCAGAGTGTATGGTGGGGGGTAAATAGAAGATGTACAGTGCGGAGTGAATGGCGGGGGATAAATAGAAGATGTACAGTGCGGAGTGTATGGCGGGGGGTAAATAGAAGATGTACAGTGCGGAGTGTATGGCGGGGGTAAATACAAGATGTACAGTGCGGAGTGTATGGCGGGGGGTAAATACAAGATGTACAGTGCGGAGTGTATGGCGGGGAGTAAATAGAAGATGTACAGTGCGGAGTGAATGGCGCTGGGTAAATAGAAGATATACAGTGCGGACTGAATGGCGGGGGGTAAATAGAAGATGTACAGTGCGGAGTGTATGGCGGGGGGGTAAATAGAAGATGTACAGTGCCGGATGTATGGCGGGGGGTAAATAGAAGATGTACAGTGTGGAGTGGATGGCGGGGGGTAAATAGAAGATGTACAGTGCGGAGTGTATGGCGGGGGGTAAATAGAAGATGTACAGTGCGGAGTGTATGGCGGGGGGTAAATAGAAGATGTACAGTGCGGAGTGTATGGCGGGGGGTAAATAGAAGATGTACAGTGCGGAGTGTATGGCGGGAGGTAAATAGAAGATGTATGGCGGGGGGTAAATAGAAGATGTACAGTGCGGAGTGTATGGTGGGGGTAAATAGAAGATGTACAGTGCGGAGTGTATGGGGGGGTAAATAGAAGATGTATAGTGCGGAGTGTATGGCGGGGGGTAAATAGAAGATGTACAGTGTGGAGTGTATGGCGGGGGGTAAATAGAAGATGTACAGTGCGGAGTGTATGGCGGGGGGTAAATAGAAGATATACAGTGCGGAGTGTATGGCGGGGGGTAAATAGAAGATGTACAGTGCGGAGTGTATGGCGGGGGGTAAATAGAAGATGTACAGTGCGGAGTGTATGGCGGGGGGTAAATAGAAGATGTACAGTGCGGAGTGTATGGCGGGGGGTAAATAAAAGATGTACAGTTCGGAGTGAATGGCGGAGGGGGTGTAAATAGAAGATGTACAGTGCGGAGTGTATGGCGGGGGGGTAAATAGAAGATGTACAGTGCGGAGTGTATGGCGGGGGGTAAATAGAAGATGTACAGTGCGGAGTGTATGGCGGGGGGTAAATAGAAGATGTACAGTGCGGAGTGTATGGCGGGGGGTAAATAAAAGATGTACAGTGCGGAGTGAATGGCGGGGGGGGGGGGGAAATAGAAGATGTACAGTGCGGAGTGTATAGTGGGGGGTAAATCGAAGATGTACAGTGCGGAGTGAATGACGGGGGGTAAATGGAAGATGTATAGTGCGGAGTGAATGGCAAGGGGGGGGTAAATAGAAGATGTACAGTGCGGAGTGAATGGCGGGGGTAAATAGAAGATGTACAGTGCGGAGTGAATGGCGGGGGGTAAAAAGAAGATGTGCAGTGCGGAGTGTATGGTGGGGGGTAAATAGAAGATGTACAGTGCGGAGTGAATGGCGGGGGGTAAATAGAAGATGTACATGCGGTGTGTATGGCGGGGGGTAAATAGAAGATGTACAGGGCGGAGTGTATGGTGGGGGGTAACTAGAAGATGTACAGTGCGGAGTGTATGGCGGGGGTAAATAGAAGATGTACAGTGCGGAGTGTATGGGGGAGGGTAAATAGAAGATGTACAGTGCGGAGTGTATGGCGGGGGGGTAAATAGAAGATGTACAGTGCGGAGTGTATGGCGGGGGGGTAAATAGAAGATGTACAGTGCGGAGTGTATGGCGGGGGGTAAATAGAATATGTACAGTGCGGAGTGTATGGCGGGGGGTAAATAGAAGATGTACAGTGCGGAGTGTATGGCGGGGAGTAAATAGAAGATGTACAGTGCGGAGTGTATGGCGGTGGGTAAATAAAAGATGTACAGTGCGGAGTGAATGGCGGGGGGGGGGGGGTAAATAGAAGATGTACAGTGCGGAGTGTATGGCGGGGGGTAAATAGAAGATGTACAGTGCGGAGTGTATGGTGGGGGGTAAATAGAAGATGTACAGTGCGGAGTGTATGGCGGGGGGTAAATGGAAGATGTATAGTGCGGAGTGAATGGCGGGGGGGGGGGTAAATAGAAGATGTACAGTGCGGAGTGAATAGCGGGGGGTAAATAGAAGATGTACAGTGCGGAGTGAATGGCGTGGGGGAAATAGAAGATGTGCAGTGCGGAGTGTATGGTGGGGGGTAAATAGAAGATGTACAGTGCGGAGTGAATGGCGGGGGGTAAATAGAAGATGTACAGTGCGGAGTGTATGGCGGGGGGTAAATAGAAGATGTACAGTGTGGAGTGTATGGCTGGGGGTAAATAGAAGATGTACAGTGCGTAGTGTATGGCGGGGGGTAAATAGAAGATGTACAGTGCGGAGTGTATGGCGGGGGTAAATAGAAGATGTACAGTGCGGTGTGTATGGCGGGGGGTAAATAGAAGATGTACAGTGCGGAGTGTATGGCGGGGGGTAAATAGAAGATGTACAGTGCGGAGTGTATGGCGGGGGGTAAATAAAAGATGTACAGTGTGGAGTGAATGGCGGGGGGGGGGGGGGTAAATAGAAGATGTACAGTGCGGAGTGTATGGCGGGGGGTAAATAGAAGATGTACAGTGCGGAGTGTATGGTGGGGGGTAAATAGAAGATGTACAGTGCGGAGCGTATGGCGGGGGGTAAATAAAAGATGTACAGTGCGGAGTGAATGGCGGGGGGGGGGTGTAAATAGAAGATGTACAGTGCGGAGTGTATGGCGGGGGGGTAAATAGAAGATGTACAGTGCGGAGTGTATGGCGGGGGGTAAATAGAAGATGTACAGTGCGGAGTGTATGGCGGGGGGTAAATAGAAGATGTACAGTGCGGAGTGTATGGCGGGGGGTAAATAAAAGATGTACAGTGTGGAGTGAATGGCGGGGGGGGGGTAAATAGAAGATGTACAGTGCGGAGTGTATGGCGGGGGGTAAATAGAAGATGTACAGTGCGGAGTGTATAGTGGGGGGTAAATAGAAGATGTACAGTGCGGAGTGTATGGCGGGGGGTAAATGGAAGATGTATAGTGCGGAGTAAATGGCAAGGCGGGGGGTAAATAGAAGATGTACAGTGCGGAGTGAATGGCGGGGGGTAAATAGAAGATGTACAGTGCGGAGTGAATGGCGGGGGGTAAATAGAAGATGTGCAGTGCGGAGTGTATGGTGGGGGGTAAATAGAAGATGTACAGTGCGGAGTGAATGGCGGGGGGTAAATAGAAGATGTACAGTGCGGTGTGTATGGCGGGGGGTAAATAGAAGATGTACAGGGCGGAGTGTATGGTGGGGGGTAAATAGAAGATGTACAGTGCGGAGTGTATGGCGGGGGTAAATAGAAGATGTACAGTGCGGAGTGTATGGGGGAGGGTAAATAGAAGATGTACAGTGCGGAGTGTATGGTGGGGGGGTAAATAGAAGATGTACAGTGCGGAGTGTATGGCGGGGGGGGTAAATAGAAGATGTACAGTGCGGAGTGTATGGCGGGGGGGTAAATAGAATATGTACAGTGCGGAGTGTATGGCGGGGGGTAAATAAAAGATGTACAGTGCGGAGTGAATGGCGGGGGGGGGGGTAAATAGAAGATGTACAGTGCGGAGTGTAAGGCGGGGGGTAAATAGAAGATGTACAGTGCGGAGTGTATGGTGGGGGGTAAATAGAAGATGTACAGTGCGGAGTGTATGACGGGGGGTAAATGGAAGATGTATAGTGCGGAGTGAATGGCGGGGGGGGGGGGGAAATAGAAGATGTACAGTGCGGAGTGAATGGCGGGGGGTAAATAGAAGATGTACAGTGCGGAGTGAATGGCGTGGGGTAAATAGAAGATGTGCAGTGCAGAGTGTATGGTGGGGGGTAAATAGAAGATGTACAGTGCGGAGTGAATGGCGGGGGATAAATAGAAGATGTACAGTGCGGAGTGTATGGCGGGGGGTAAATAGAAGATGTACAGTGCGGAGTGTATGGCGGGGGTAAATACAAGATGTACAGTGCGGAGTGTATGGCGGGGGGTAAATACAAGATGTACAGTGCGGAGTGTATGGCGGGGAGTAAATAGAAGATGTACAGTGCGGAGTGAATGGCGCTGGGTAAATAGAAGATATACAGTGCGGACTGAATGGCGGGGGGTAAATAGAAGATGTACAGTGCGGAGTGTATGGCGGGGGGGTAAATAGAAGATGTACAGTGCCGGATGTATGGCGGGGGGTAAATAGAAGATGTACAGTGTGGAGTGGATGGCGGGGGGTAAATAGAAGATGTACAGTGCGGAGTGTATGGCGGGGGGTAAATAGAAGATGTACAGTGCGGAGTGTATGGCGGGGGGTAAATAGAAGATGTACAGTGCGGAGTGTATGGCGGGGGGTAAATAGAAGATGTACAGTGCGGAGTGTATGGCGGGAGGTAAATAGAAGATGTATGGCGGGGGGTAAATAGAAGATGTACAGTGCGGAGTGTATGGTGGGGGTAAATAGAAGATGTACAGTGCGGAGTGTATGGGGGGGTAAATAGAAGATGTATAGTGCGGAGTGTATGGCGGGGGGTAAATAGAAGATGTACAGTGTGGAGTGTATGGCGGGGGGTAAATAGAAGATGTACAGTGCGGAGTGTATGGCGGGGGGTAAATAGAAGATATACAGTGCGGAGTGTATGGCGGGGGGTAAATAGAAGATGTACAGTGCGGAGTGTATGGCGGGGGGTAAATAGAAGATGTACAGTGCGGAGTGTATGGCGGGGGGTAAATAGAAGATGTACAGTGCGGAGTGTATGGCGGGGGGTAAATAAAAGATGTACAGTTCGGAGTGAATGGCGGAGGGGGTGTAAATAGAAGATGTACAGTGCGGAGTGTATGGCGGGGGGGTAAATAGAAGATGTACAGTGCGGAGTGTATGGCGGGGGGTAAATAGAAGATGTACAGTGCGGAGTGTATGGCGGGGGGTAAATAGAAGATGTACAGTGCGGAGTGTATGGCGGGGGGTAAATAAAAGATGTACAGTGCGGAGTGAATGGCGGGGGGGGGGGGAAATAGAAGATGTACAGTGCGGAGTGTATAGTGGGGGGTAAATCGAAGATGTACAGTGCGGAGTGAATGACGGGGGGTAAATGGAAGATGTATAGTGCGGAGTGAATGGCAAGGGGGGGGTAAATAGAAGATGTACAGTGCGGAGTGAATGGCGGGGGTAAATAGAAGATGTACAGTGCGGAGTGAATGGCGGGGGGTAAAAAGAAGATGTGCAGTGCGGAGTGTATGGTGGGGGGTAAATAGAAGATGTACAGTGCGGAGTGAATGGCGGGGGGTAAATAGAAGATGTACATGCGGTGTGTATGGCGGGGGGTAAATAGAAGATGTACAGGGCGGAGTGTATGGTGGGGGGTAACTAGAAGATGTACAGTGCGGAGTGTATGGCGGGGGTAAATAGAAGATGTACAGTGCGGAGTGTATGGGGGAGGGTAAATAGAAGATGTACAGTGCGGAGTGTATGGCGGGGGGGTAAATAGAAGATGTACAGTGCGGAGTGTATGGCGGGGGGGTAAATAGAAGATGTACAGTGCGGAGTGTATGGCGGGGGGTAAATAGAATATGTACAGTGCGGAGTGTATGGCGGGGGGTAAATAGAAGATGTACAGTGCGGAGTGTATGGCGGGGAGTAAATAGAAGATGTACAGTGCGGAGTGTATGGCGGTGGGTAAATAAAAGATGTACAGTGCGGAGTGAATGGCGGGGGGGGGGGGGGTAAATAGAAGATGTACAGTGCGGAGTGTATGGCGGGGGGTAAATAGAAGATGTACAGTGCGGAGTGTATGGTGGGGGGTAAATAGAAGATGTACAGTGCGGAGTGTATGGCGGGGGGTAAATGGAAGATGTATAGTGCGGAGTGAATGGCGGGGGGGGGGGTAAATAGAAGATGTACAGTGCGGAGTGAATAGCGGGGGGTAAATAGAAGATGTACAGTGCGGAGTGAATGGCGTGGGGGAAATAGAAGATGTGCAGTGCGGAGTGTATGGTGGGGGGTAAATAGAAGATGTACAGTGCGGAGTGAATGGCGGGGGGTAAATAGAAGATGTACAGTGCGGAGTGTATGGCGGGGGGTAAATAGAAGATGTACAGTGTGGAGTGTATGGCTGGGGGTAAATAGAAGATGTACAGTGCGTAGTGTATGGCGGGGGGTAAATAGAAGATGTACAGTGCGGAGTGTATGGCGGGGGTAAATAGAAGATGTACAGTGCGGTGTGTATGGCGGGGGGTAAATAGAAGATGTACAGTGCGGAGTGTATGGCGGGGGGTAAATAGAAGATGTACAGTGCGGAGTGTATGGCGGGGGGTAAATAAAAGATGTACAGTGTGGAGTGAATGGCGGGGGGGGGGGTAAATAGAAGATGTACAGTGCGGAGTGTATGGCGGGGGGTAAATAGAAGATGTACAGTGCGGAGTGTATGGTGGGGGGTAAATAGAAGATGTACAGTGCGGAGTGTATGGCGGGGGTAAATGGAAGATGTATAGTGCGGAGTGAATGGCGGGGGGGGTAAATAGAAGATGTACAATGCGGAGTGAATGGCGGGGGGTAAATAGAAGATGTACAGTGCGGAGTAAATGGCGGGGGTAAATAGAAGATGTGCAGTGCGGAGTGTATGGTGGGGGGTAAATAGAAGATGTACAGTGCGGAGTGAATGGCGGGGGGTAAATAGAAGATGTACAGTGCGGAGTGAATGGCGGGGGGTAAATAGAAGATGTGCAGTGCGGAGTGTATGGTGGGGGGTAAATAGAAGATGTACAGTGCGGAGTGAATGGCGGGGGGTAAATAGAAGATGTACAGTGCGGTGTGAATGGCGGGGGGTAAATAGAAGATGTACAGTGCGGAGTGTATGGCGGGGGTAAATAGAAGATGTACAGTGCGGAGTGTATGGGGGAGAGTAAATAGAAGATGTACAGTGCGGAGTGTATGGCGGGGGGTAAATAGAAGATGTACAGTGCGGAGTGTATGGCAAGGGGGTAAATAGAAGATGTACAGTGCGGAGTGTATGGCGGGGGGTAAATAGAATATGTACAATGCGGAGTGTATGGCGGGGGGTAAATAGAAGATGTACAGTGCGGAGTGTATGGCGGGGGGTAAATAGAAGATGTACAGTGCGGAGTGTATGGCGGGGGGTAAATAAAAGATGTACAGTGCGGAGTGAATGGCGGGGGGGGGGGGTAAATAGAAGATGTACAGTGCGGAGTGTATGGTGGGGGTAAATAGAAGATGTACAGTGCGGAGTGTATGGTGGGGGGTAAATAGAAGATGTACAGTGCGGAGTGTATGGTGGGGGGTAAATAGAAGATGTACAGTGCGGAGTGTATGGCGGGGGTAAATAGAAGATGTACAGTGCGGAGTGTATGGGGGAGGGTAAATAGAAGATGTACAGTGCGGAGTGTATGGCGGGGGGGGGTAAATAGAAGATGTACAGTGCGGAGTGTATGGCGGGGGGGTAAATAGAAGATGTACAGTGCGGAGTGTATGGCGGGGGGGTAAATAGAATATGTACAGTGCGGAGTGTATGGCGGGGGGTAAATAGAAGATGTACAGTGCGGAGTGTATGGCGGGGGGTAAATAGAAGATGTACAGTGCGGAGTGTATGGCGGGGGGTAAATAGAAGATGTACAGTGCGGAGTGTATGGCGGGGGGTAAATAGAAGATGTACAGTGCGGAGTGTATGGCGGGGGGTAAATAGAAGATGTACAGTGCGGAGTGTATGGCGGGGGGTAAATAGAAGATGTACAGTGCGGAGTGTATGGTGGGGGGTAAATAGAAGATGTACAGTGCGGAGTGTATGGCGGGGGGTAAATGGCAGATGTATAGTGCGGAGGGAGTGAATGGCGGGGGGGGGGGGGGGGTAAATAGAAGATGTACAGTGCGGAGTGAATGGCGGGGGGTAAATAGAAGATGTACAGTGCGGAGTGAATGGCGTGGGGTAAATAGAAGATGTGCAGTGCAGAGTGTATGGTGGGGGGTAAATAGAAGATGTACAGTGCGGAGTGAATGGCGGGGGGTAAATAGAAGATGTACAGTGCGGAGTGTATGGCGGGGGGTAAATAGAAGATGTACAGTGCGGAGTGTATGGCGGGGAGTAAATAGAAGATGTACAGTGCGGACTGAATGGCGGGGGGTAAATAGAAGATGTACAGTGCAGAGTGTATGGCGGGGGATAAATAGAAGATGTACAGTGCCGGATGTATGGCGGGGGGTAAATAGAAGATGTACAGTGTGGAGTGGATGGCGGGGGGTAAATAGAAGATGTACAGTGCGGAGTGTATGGCGGGGGGTAAATAGAAGATGTACAGTGCGGAGTGTATGGCGGGGGGTAAATAGAAGATGTACAGTGCGGAGTGTATGGCGGGGGGTAAATAGAATATGTACAGTGCGGAGTGTATGGCGGGGGGTAAATAGAAGATGTACAGTGCGGAGTGTATGGCGGGGGGTAAATAGAAGATGTATGGCGGGGGGTAAATAGAAGATGTACAGTGCGGAGTGTATGGTGGGGGTAAATAGAAGATGTACAGTGCGGAGTGTATGGGAGGGTAAATAGAAGATGTATAGTGCGGAGTTTATGGCGGGGGGTAAATAGAAGATGTACAGTGCGGAGTGTATGGCGGGGGGGTAAATAGAAGATGTACAGTGCGGAGTGTATGGCGGGGAGGTAAATAGAAGATGTACAGTGCGGAGTGTATGGCGGGGGGGTAAATAGAAGATGTACAGTGCGGAGTGTATGGCGGGGGGTAAATAGAAGATGTACAGTGCGGAGTGTATGGCGGGGGGTAAATAAAAGATGTACAGTGCGGAGTGAATGGCGGGGGGGGTAAATAGAAGATGTACAGTGCGGAGTGTATGGCGGGGGGTAAATAGAAGATGTACAGTGCGGAGTGTATAGTGGGGGGTAAATAGAAGATGTACAGTGCGGAGTGAATGGCGGGGGGTAAATGGAAGATGTATAGTGCGGAGTGAATGGCAAGGGGGGGGTAAATAGAAGATGTACAGTGCGGAGTGAATGGCGGGGGTAAATAGAAGATGTACAGTGCGGAGAGAATGGCGGGGGGTAAAAAGAAGATGTGCAGTGCGGAGTGTATGGTGGGGGGTAAATAGAAGATGTACAGTGCGGAGTGAATGGCGGGGGGTAAATAGAAGATGTACATGCGGTGTGTATGGCGGGGGGTAAATAGAAGATGTACAGGGCGGAGTGTATGGTGGGGGGTAAATAGAAGATGTACAGTGCGGAGTGTATGGCGGGGGTAAATAGAAGATGTACAGTGCGGAGTGTATGGGGGAGGGTAAATAGAAGATGTACAGTGCGGAGTGTATGGCGGGGGGGTAAATAGAAGATCTACAGTGCGGAGTGTATTTCGGGGGGGTAAATAGAAGATGTACAGTGCGGAGTGTATGGCGGGGGGTAAATAGAATATGTACAGTGCGGAGTGTATGGCGGGGGGTAAATAGAAGATGTACAGTGCGGAGTGTATGGCGGGGGGTAAATAGAAGATGTACAGTGCGGAGTGTATGGCGGGGGGTAAATAGAAGATGTACAGTGCGGAGTGAATGGCGGGGGGTAAATGGAAGATGTATAGTGCGGAGTGAATGGCAAGGGGGGGGTAAATAGAAGATGTACAGTGCGGAGTGAATGGCGGGGGTAAATAGAAGATGTACAGTGCGGAGAGAATGGCGGGGGGTAAAAAGAAGATGTGCAGTGCGGAGTGTATGGTGGGGGGTAAATAGAAGATGTACAGTGCGGAGTGAATGGCGGGGGGTAAATAGAAGATGTACATGCGGTGTGTATGGCGGGGGGTAAATAGAAGATGTACAGGGCGGAGTGTATGGTGGGGGGTAAATAGAAGATGTACAGTGCGGAGTGTATGGCGGGGGTAAATAGAAGATGTACAGTGCGGAGTGTATGGGGGAGGGTAAATAGAAGATGTACAGTGCGGAGTGTATGGCGGGGGGGTAAATAGAAGATCTACAGTGCGGAGTGTATTTCGGGGGGGTAAATAGAAGATGTACAGTGCGGAGTGTATGGCGGGGGGTAAATAGAATATGTACAGTGCGGAGTGTATGGCGGGGGGTAAATAGAAGATGTACAGTGCGGAGTGTATGGCGGGGGGTAAATAGAAGATGTACAGTGCGGAGTGTATGGCGGGGGGTAAATAGAAGATGTACAGTGCGGAGTGTATGGCGGGGGGTAAATAGAAGATGTACAGTGCGGAGTGTATGGCGGGGGGTAAATAAAAGATGTACAGTGCGGAGTGAATGGCGGGGGGGGGGTAAATAGAAGATGTACAGTGCGGAGTGTATGGCGGGGGGTAAATAGAAGATGTACAGTGCGGAGTGTATGGTGGGGGGTAAATAGAAGATGTACAGTGCGGAGTGTATGGCGGGGGGTAAATGGAAGATGTATAGTGCGGAGTGAATGGCGGGGGGGGGGGGTAAATAGAAGATGTACAGTGCGGAGTGAATGGCGGGGGGTAAATAGAAGATGTACAGTGCGGAGTGAATGGCGTGGGGGAAATAGAAGATGTGCAGTGCGGAGTGTATGGTGGGGGGTAAATAGAAGATGTACAGTGCGGAGTGAATGGCGGGGGGTAAATAGAAGATGTACAGTGCGGAGTGTATGGCGGGGGGTAAATAGAAGATGTACAGTGCGGAGTGTATGGCGGGGGGTAAATAGAAGATGTACAGTGCGGAGTGAATGGCGGGGGGTAAATAGAAGATGTACATGCGGTGTGTATGGCGGGGGGTAAATAGAAGATGTACAGTGCGGAGTGTATGGTGGGGGGTAAATAGAAGATGTACAGTGCGTAGTGTATGGCGGGGGGTAAATAGAAGATGTACAGTGCGGAGTGTATGGCAGGGGGTAAATAGAAGATGTACAGTGCGGAGTGTATGGTGGGGGTAAATAGAAGATGTACAGTGCGGTGTGTATGGCGGGGGGTAAATAGAAGATGTACAGTGCGGAGTGTATGGCGGGGGGTAAATAGAAGATGTACAGTGCGGAGTGTATGGTGGGGGGTAAATAGAAGATGTACAGTGCGGAGTGTATGGCGGGGGTAAATGGAAGATGTATAGTGCGGAGTGAATGGCGGGGGGGGTAAATAGAAGATGTACAGTGCGGAGTAAATGGCGGGGGTAAATAGAAGATGTGCAGTGCGGAGTGTATGGTGGGGGGTAAATAGAAGATGTACAGTGCGGAGTGAATGGCGGGGGGTAAATAGAAGATGTACAGTGCGGAGTGAATGGCGGGGGGTAAATAGAAGATGTGCAGTGCGGAGTGTATGGTGGGGGGTAAATAGAAGATGTACAGTGCGGAGTGAATGGCGGGGGGTAAATAGAAGATGTACAGTGCGGTGTGAATGGCGGGGGGTAAATAGAAGATGTACAGGGCGGAGTGAATGGCGGGGGGGGGGTAAATAGAAGATGTACAGTGCGGAGTGTATGGCGGGGGTAAATAGAAGATGTACAGTGCGGAGTGTATGGGGGAGGGTAAATAGAAGATGTACAGTGCGGAGTGTATGGCGGGGGGGTAAATAGAAGATGTACAGTGCGGAGTGTATGGCGGGGGGGTAAATAGAAGATGTACAGTGCGGAGTGTATGGCGGGGGGTAAATAGAATATGTACAGTGCGGAGTGTATGGCGGGGGGTAAATAGAAGATGTACAGTGCGGAGTGTATGGCGGGGGGTAAATAGAAGATGTACAGTGCGGAGTGTATGGCGGGGGGTAAATAAAAGATGTACAGTGCGGAGTGAATGGCGGGGGGGGGGGTAAATAGAAGATGTACAGTGCGGAGTGTATGGCGGGGGTAAATAGAAGATGTACAGTGCGAAGTGTATGGTGGGGGGTAAATAGAAGATGTACAGTGCGGAGTGTATGGCGGGGGGTAAATGGAAGATGTATAGTGCGGAGTGAATGGCGGGGCGGGGGATAAATAGAAGATGTACAGTGCAGAGTGAATGGCGGGGGGTAAATAAAAGATGTACAGTGCGGAGTGAATGGCGGGGATTAAATAGAAGATGTAAAGTGCGGAGTGAATGGCGGGGGTAAATAGAAGATGTGCAGTGCGGAGTGTATGGTGGGGGGTAAATAGAAGATGTACAGTGCGGAGTGAATGGCGGGGGGTAAATAGAAGATGTACAGTGCGGAGTGAATGGCGGGGGGTAAATAGAAGATGTGCAGTGCGGAGTGTATGGTGGGGGTTAAATAGAAGATGTACAGTGCGGAGTGAATGGCGGGGGGTAAATAGAAGATGTACAGTGCGGTGTGTATGGCGGGGGGTAAATAGAAGATGTACAGGGCGGAGTGTATGGCGGGGGGTAAATAGAAGATGTACAGTGAGGAGTGTATGGCGGGGGTAAATAGAAGATGTACAGTGCGGAGTGTATAGGGGAGGGTAAATAGAAGATGTACAGTGCGGAGTGTATGGCGGGGGGGTAAATAGAAGATGTACAGTGCGGAGTGTATGGCGGGGGAAAATAGAAGATGTACAGTGCGGAGTGTATGGCGGGGGGTAAATAGAAGATGTACAGTGCGGAATGTATGGCGGGGGGTAAATAGAATATGTACAGTGCGGAGTGTATGGCGGGGGGTAAATAGAATATGTACAGTGCGGAGTGTATGGCGGGGGGTAAATAGAAGATGTACAGTGCGGAGTGTATGGCGGGGGGTAAATAGAAGATGTACAGTGCGGAGTGTATGGCGGGGGGTAAATAGAATATGTACAGTGCGGAGTGTATGGCGGGGGGTAAATAGAAGATGTACAGTGCGGAGTGTATGGCGGGGGGTAAATAGAAGATGTACAGTGCAGAGTGTATGGCGGGGGGTAAATAGAAGATGTACAGTGCGGAGTGTATGGCGGGAGGTAAATAGAAGATGTACAGTGCGGAGTGTATGGCGGGAGGTAAATAGAAGATGTATGGCGGGGGGTAAATAGAAGATGTACAGTGCGGAGTGTATGGTGGGGGTAAATAGAAGATGTACAGTGCGGAGTGTATGGGGGGGGTAAATAGAAGATGTATAGTGCGGAGTGTATGGCGGGGGTAAATCGAAAATGTACAGTGCGGAGTGTATGGCGGGGGGTAAATAGAAGATGTACAGTGCGGAGTGTATGGCGGGGGGTAAATAGAAGATATACAGTGCGGAGTGTATGGCGGGGGGTAAATAGAAGATGTACAGTGCGGAGTGTATGGCGGGGGGTAAATAGAAGATGTACAGTGCGGAGTGTATGGCGGGGGGTAAATAGAAGATGTACAGTGCGGAGTGTATGGCGGGGGGTAAATAGAAGATATACAGTGCGGAGTGTATGGCGGGGGGTAAATAGAAGATGTACAGTGCAGAGTGTATGGGGGGGGGTAAATAGAACATGTACAGTGCGGAGTGTATGGCGGGGGGTAAATAGAAGATGTACAGTGCGGAGTGTATGGCGGGAGGTAAATAGAAGATGTATGGCGGGGGGTAAATAGAAGATGTACAGTGCGGAGTGTATGGTGGGGGTAAATAGAAGATGTACAGTGCGGAGTGTATGGGGGGGGGTAAATAGAAGATGTATAGTGCGGAGTGTATGGCGGGGGTAAATCGAAGATGTACAGTGCGGAGTGTATGGCGGGGGGTAAATAGAAGATGTACAGTGCGGAGTGTATGGCGGGGGGTAAATAGAAGATGTACAGTGCGGAGTGTATGGCGGGGGGTAAATAGAAGATGTACAGTGCGGAGTGTATGGCGGGGGGTAAATAGAAGATTTACAGTGCAGAGTGTATGGCGGGGGGTAAATAGAAGATGTACAGTGCGGAGTGTATGGTGAGTGGTAAATAGAAGACGTACAGTGCGGAGTGTATGGCGGGGGGTAAATAGAAGATGTACAGTGCGGAGTGTATGGCGGGGGTAAATAGAAGATGTACAGTGCGGAGTGTATGGCGGGGGGTAAATAGAAGATGTACAGTTCGGAGTGTATGGCGGGGGGTAAATAGAAGATGTACAGTGCGGAGTGTATGGCGGGGGGTAAATAGAAGATGTACAGTGCGGAGAGTATGGCGGGGGGTAGATAGAAGATGTACAGTGCGGAGTGTATGGCGGGGGGTAAATAGAAGATGTACAGTGCGGAGTGTATGGCGGGAGGTAAATAGAAGATGTATGGCGGGGGGTAAATAGAAGATGTACAGTGCGGAGAGTATGGTGGGGGGTAGATAGAAGATGTACAGTGCGGAGTGTATGGCGGGGATAAATAGAAGATGTACAGTGCGGAGTGTATGGCGGGGGGTAAATAGAAGATGTACAGTGCGGAGTGAATGGCGGGGGTAAATAGAAGATGTACAGTGCGGAGTGTATGGTGGGGGGTAAATAGAAGATGTACAGTGCGGAGTGTATGGCGGGGGGTAAATAGAAGATGTACAGTGCGGAGTGTATGGCGGGGGTAAATAGAAGATGTACAGTGCGGAGTGTATGGCGGGGGTAAATAGAAGATGTACAGTGCGGAGTGTATGGAGGGGGGTAAATAGAAGATGTACAGTGCGGAGTGTATGGCGGGGGGTAAATAGAAGATGTACAGTGCGGAGAGTATGGTGGGGGGTAGATAGAAGATGTACAGTGCGGAGTGTATGGCGGGGATAAATAGAAGATGTACAGTGCGGAGTGTATGGCGGGGGGTAAATAGAAGATGTAAAGTGCGGAGTGAATGGCGGGGGTAAATAGAAGATGTACAGTGCGGAGTGTATGGTGGGGGGTAAATAGAAGATGTACAGTGCGGAGTGTATGGCGGGGGGTAAATAGAAGATGTACAGTGCGGAGTGTATGGCGGGGGTAAATAGAAGATGTACAGTGCGGAGTGTATGGCGGGGGGTAAATAGAAGATGTACAGTGCGGAGTGTATGGAGGGGGGTAAATAGAAGATGTACAGTGCGGAGTGTATGGCGGGGTGTAAATAGAAGATGTACAGTGCGGAGTGAATGGCGGGGGGTAAATAGAAGATGTACAGTGCGGAGTGTATGGCGGGGGGTAAATAGAAGATGTACAGTGCGGAGTGTATGGCGGGAGGTAAATAGAAGATGTACAGTGCGGAGTGAATGGCGGGGGGTAAATAGAAGATGTACAGTGCGGAGTGAATGGCAGGGGGTAAATAAAAGATGTACAGTGCAGAGTGAATGGCGGTGGGGGGGTGTAAATACAAGATGTACAGTGCGGAGTGTATGGCGGGGGGTAAATAGAAGATGTACAGTGCGGAGAGTATGGCGGGGGGTAGATAGAAGATGTACAGTGCGGAGTGAATGGCGGGGGGGGGGGTAAATAGAAGATGTACAGTGCGGAGTGTATGGCGGGGGGTAAATAGAAGATGTACAGTGCGGAGTGTATAGTGGGGGGTAAATAGAAGATGTACAGTGCGGAGTGTATGGCGGGGGTAAATGGAAGATGTATAGTGCGGAGTGAATGGCAAGGCGGGGGGTAAATAGAAGATGTACAGTGCGGAGTGAATGGCGGGGGGTAAATAGAAGATGTACAGTGCGGAGTGAATGGCGGGGGGTAAATAGAAGATGTGCAGTGCGGAGTGTATGGTGGGGGGTAAATAGAAGATGTACAGTGCGGAGTGAATGGCGGGGGGTAAATAGAAGATGTACAGTGCGGTGTGTATGGCGGGGGGTAAATAGAAGATGTACAGGGCGGAGTGTATGGTGGGGGGTAAATAGAAGATGCACAGTGCGGAGTGTATGGCGGGGGTAAATAGAAGATGTACAGTGCGGAGTGTATGGGGGAGGGTAAATAGAAGATGTACAGTGCGGAGTGTATGGCGGGGGGGTAAATAGAAGATGTACAGTGCGGAGTGTATGGCGGGGGGGTAAATAGAAGATGTACAGTGCGGAGTGTATGGCGGGGGGGTAAATAGAATATGTACAGTGCGGAGTGTATGGCGGGGGGTGAATAGAAGATGTACAGTGCGGAGTGTATGGCGGGGGGTAAATAGAAGATGTACAGTGCGGAGTGTATGGCGGGGGGTAAATAGAAGATGTACAGTGCGGAGTGTATGGCGGGGGGTAAATAAAAGATGTACAGTGCGGAGTGAATGGCGGGGGGGGGGGGTAAATAGAAGATGTACAGTGCGGAGTGTATGGCGGGGGGTAAATAGAAGATGTACAGTGCGGAGTGTATGGTGGGGGGTAAATAAAAGATGTACAGTGCGGAGTGTATGGCGGGGGGTAAATGGAAGATGTATAGTGCGGAGTGAATGGCGGGGGGGGGGGGAATAGAAGATGTACAGTGCGGAGTGAATGGCGGGGGGTAAATAGAAGATGTACAGTGCGGAGTGAATGGCGTGGGGTAAATAGAAGATGTGCAGTGCAGAGTGTATGGTGTGGGGTAAATAGAAGATGTACAGTGCGGAGTGTATGGCGGGGGGTAAATAGAAGATGTACAGTGCGGAGTGTATGGCGGGGGGTAAATAGAAGATGTACAGTGCGGAGTGTATGGCGGGGGGTAAATAGAATATGTACAGTGCGGAGTGTATGGCGGGGGGTAAATAGAAGATGTACAGTGCGGAGTGTATGGCGGGGGGTAAATAGAAGATGTACAGTGCGGAGTGTATGGCGGGGGGTAAATAGAAGATGTACAGTGCGGAGTGTATGGCGGGGGGTAAATAGAATATGTACAGTGCGGAGTGTATGGCGGGGGGTAAATAGAAGATGTACAGTGCGGAGTGTATGGCGGGGGGTAAATAGAAGATGTACAGTGCGGAGTGTATGGCGGGAGGTAAATAGAAGATGTATGGCGGGGGGTAAATAGAAGATGTACAGTGCGGAGTGTATGGTGGGGGTAAATAGAAGATGTACAGTGCGGAGTGTATGGGGGGGTAAATAGAAGATGTATAGTGCGGAGTGTATGGCGGGGGGTAAATAGAAGATGTACAGTGCGGAGTGTATGGCGGGGGGTAAATAGAAGATGTACAGTGTGGAGTGTATGGCGGGGGGTAAATAGAAGATGTACAGTGCGGAGTGTATGGCGGGGGGTAAATAGAAGATGTACAGTGCGGAGTGTATGGCGGGGGATAAATAGAAGATGTACAGTGCGGAGTGTATGGCGGGGGGTAAATAAAAGATGTACAATTCAGAGTGAATGGCGGGGGGGGGGGTGTAAATAGAAGATGTACAGTGCGGAGTGTATGGCGGGGGGGGGTAAATAGAAGATGTACAGTGCGGAGTGTATGGCGGGGGGTAAATAGAAGATGTACAGTGCGGAGTGTATGGCGGGGGGTAAATAGAAGATGTACAGTGCGGAGTGTATGGCGGGGGGTAAATAAAAGATGTACAGTGCGGAGTGAATGGCGGGGGGGGGGGTAAATAGAAGATGTACAGTGCGGAGTGTATGGCGGGGGGTAAATAGAAGATGTACAGTGTGGAGTGTATAGTGGGGGGTAAATAGAAGATGTACAGTGCGGAGTGAATGGCGGGGGGTAAATGGAAGATGTATAGTGCGGAGTGAATGGCAAGGGGGGGGGTAAATAGAAGATGTACAGTGCGGAGTGAATGGCGGGGGTAAATAGAAGATGTACAGTGCGGAGTGAATGGCGGGGGGTAAAAAGAAGATGTGCAGTGCGGAGTGTATGGTGGGGGGTAAATAGAAGATGTACAGTGCGGAGTGAATGGCGGGGGGTAAATAGAAGATGTACATGCGGTGTGTATGGCGGGGGGTAAATAGAAGATGTACAGGGCGGAGTGTATGGTGGGGGGTAAATAGAAGATGTACAGTGCGGAGTGTATGGCGGGGGTAAATAGAAGATGTACAGTGCGGAGTGTATGGGGGAGGGTAAATAGAAGATGTACAATGCGGAGTGTATGGCGGGGGGGTAAATAGAAGATGTACAGTGCGGAGTGTATGGCGGGGGGTAAATAGAAGATGTACAGTGCGGAGTGTATGGCAGGGGGGGAAATAAAAGATGTACAGTGCGGAGTGAATGGCGGGGGGGGGGGGTAAATAGAAGATGTACAGTGCGGAGTGTATGGCGGGGGGTAAATAGAAGATGTACAGTGCGGAGTGAATGGCGTGGGGGAAATAGAAGATGTGCAGTGCGGAGTGTATGGTGGGGGGTAAATAGAAGATGTACAGTGCGGAGTGTATGGCGGGGGTAAATAGAAGATGTACAGTGCGGTGTGTATGGCGGGGGGTAAATAGAAGATGTACAGTGCGGAGTGTATGGCGGGGGGTAAATAGAAGATGTACAGTGCGGAGTGTATGGCGGGGGGTAAATAGAAGATGTACAGTGCGGAGTGTATGGCGGGGGTAAATACAAGATGTACAGTGCGGAGTGTATGGCGGGGGGTAAATACAAGATGTACAGTGCGGAGTGTATGGCGGGGAGTAAATAGAAGATGTACAGTGCGGAGTGAATGGCGCTGGGTAAATAGAAGATATACAGTGCGGACTGAATGGCGGGGGGTAAATAGAAGATGTACAGTGCAGAGTGTATGGCGGGGGGTAAATAGAAGATGTACAGTGCGGAGTGTATGGTGGGGGGTAAATAGAAGATGTACAGTGTGGAGTGGATGGCGGGGGGTAAATAGAAGATGTACAGTGCGGAGTGTATGGCGGGGGGTAAATAGAAGATGTACAGTGCGGAGTGTATGGCGGGGGTAAATACAAGATGTACAGTGCGGAGTGTATGGCGGGGGGTAAATACAAGATGTACAGTGCGGAGTGTATGGCGGGGAGTAAATAGAAGATGTACAGTGCGGAGTGAATGGCGCTGGGTAAATAGAAGATGTACAGTGCGGACTGAATGGCGGGGGGTAAATAGAAGATGTACAGTGCAGAGTGTATGGCGGGGGATAAATAGAAGATGTACAGTGCCGGATGTATGGCGGGGGGTAAATAGAAGATGTACAGTGTGGAGTGGATGGCGGGGGGTAAATAGAAGATGTACAGTGCGGAGTGTATGGCGGGGGGTAAATAGAAGATGTACAGTGCGGAGTGTATGGCGGGGGGTAAATAGAAGATGTACAGTGCGGAGTGTATGGCGGGGGGTAAATAGAATATGTACAGTGCGGAGTGTATGGCGGGGGGTAAATAGAAGATGTACAGTGCGGAGTGTATGGCGGGGGGTAAAAAGAAGATGTACAGTGCGGAGTGTATGGCGGGAGGTAAATAGAAGATGTATGGCGGGGGGTAAATAGAAGATGTACAGTGCGGAGTGTATGGTGGGGGTAAATAGAAGATGTACAGTGCGGAGTGTATGGGGGGGTAAATAGAAGATGTATAGTGCGGAGTGTATGGCGGGGGGTAAATAGAAGATGTACAGTGCGGAGTGTATGGCGGGGGGTAAATAGAAGATGTACAGTGCGGAGTGTATGGCGGGGGATAAATAGAAGATGTACAGTGCGGAGTGTATGGCGGGGGGTAAATAGAAGATGTACAGTGCGGAGTGTATGGCGGAGGATAAATAGAAGATGTACAGTGCGGAGTGTATGGCGGGGGGTAAATAAAAGATGTACAGTTCGGAGTGAATGGCGGGGGGGGGGTGTAAATAGAAGATGTACAGTGCGGAGTGTATGGCGGGGGGGTAAATAGAAGATGTACAGTGCGGAGTGTATGGCGGGGGGTAAATAGAAGATGTACAGTGCGGAGTGTATGGCGGGGGGTAAATAGAAGATGTACAGTGCGGAGTGTATGGCGGGGGGTAAATAAAAGATGTACAGTGCGGAGTGAATGGCGGGGGGGGGTAAATAGAAGATGTACAGTGCGGAGTGTATGGCGGGGGGTAAATAGAAGATGTACAGTGCGGAGTGTATAGTGGGGGGCAAATAGAAGATGTACAGTGCGGAGTGAATGGCGGGGGGTAAATGGAAGATGTATAGTGCGGAGTGAATGGCAAGGGGGGGGTAAATAGAAGATGTACAGTGCGGAGTGAATGGCGGGGGTAAATAGAAGATGTACAGTGCGGAGTGAATGGCGGGGGGTAAATAGAAGATGTACAGTGCGGAGTGAATGGCGGGGGGTAAATAGAAGATGTACATGCGGTGTGTATGGCGGGGGGTAAATAGAAGATGTACAGGGCGGAGTGTATGGTGGGGGGTAAATAGAAGATGTACAGTGCGGAGTGTATGGCGGGGGTAAATAGAAGATGTACAGTGCGGAGTGTATGGGGGAGGGTAAATAGAAGATGTACAATGCGGAGTGTATGGCGGGGGGGTAAATAGAAGATGTACAGTGCGGAGTGTATGGCGGGGGGTAAATAGAAGATGTACAGTGCGGAGTGTATGGCGGGGGGTAAATAGAATATGTACAGTGCGGAGTGTATGGCGGGGGGTAAATAGAAGATGTACAGTGCGGAGTGTATGGCGGGGGGTAAATAGAAGATGTACAGTGCGGAGTGTATGGCGGGGGGTAAATAAAAGATGTACAGTGCGGAGTGAATGGCGGGGGGGGGGGGGGTAAATAGAAGATGTACAGTGCGGAGTGTATGGCGGGGGGTAAATAGAAGATGTACAGTGCGGAGTGAATGGCGTAGGGGAAATAGAAGATGTGCAGTGCGGAGTGTATGGTGGGGGGTAAATAGAAGATGTACAGTGCGGAGTGTATGGCGGGGGTAAATAGAAGATGTACAGTGCGGTGTGTATAGCGGGGGGTAAATAGAAGATGTACAGTGCGGAGTGTATGGCGGGGGGTAAATAGAAGATGTACAGTGCGGAGTGTATGGCGGGGGGTAAATAGAAGATGTACAGTGCGGAGTGTATGGCGGGGGTAAATACAAGATGTACAGTGCGGAGTGTATGGCGGGGGGTAAATACAAGATGTACAGTGCGGAGTGTATGGCGGGGAGTAAATAGAAGATGTACAGTGCGGAGTGAATGGCGCTGGGTAAATAGAAGATATACAGTGCGGACTGAATGGCGGGGGGTAAATAGAAGATGTACAGTGCAGAGTGTATGGCGGGGGATAAATAGAAGATGTACAGTGCCGGATGTATGGCGGGGGGTAAATAGAAGATGTACAGTGTGGAGTGGATGGCGGGGGGTAAATAGAAGATGTACAGTGCGGAGTGTATGGCGGGGGGTAAATAGAAGATGTACAGTGCGGAGTGTATGGTGGGGGGTAAATAGAAGATGTACAGTGCGGAGTGTATGGCGGGGGGTAAATAGAATATGTACAGTGCGGAGTGTATGGCGGGGGGTAAATAGAAGATGTACAGTGCGGAGTGTATGGCGGGGGGTAAATAGAAGATGTACAGTGCGGAGTGTATGGCGGGAGGTAAATAGAAGATGTATGGCGGGGGGTAAATAGAAGATGTACAGTGCGGAGTGTATGGTGGGGGTAAATAGAAGATGTACAGTGCGGAGTGTATGGGGGGGTAAATAGAAGATGTATAGTGCGGAGTGTATGGCGGGGGGTAAATAAAAGATGTACAGTGCGGAGTGTATGGCGGGGGGTAAATAGAAGATGTACAGTGCGGAGTGTATGGCGGGGGGTAAATAGAAGATATACAGTGCGGAGTGTATGGCGGGGGGTAAATAGAAGATGTACAGTGCGGAGTGTATGGCGGGGGGTAAATAGAAAATGTACAGTGCGGAGTGTATGGCGGGGGGTAAATAGAAGATGTACAGTGCGGAGTGTATGGCGGGGGGTAAATAAAAGATGTACAGTTCGGAGTGAATGGCGGGGGGGGGTGTAAATAGAAGATGTACAGTGCGGAGTGTATGGCGGGGGGGTAAATAGAAGATGTACAGTGCGGAGTGTATGGCGGGGGGTAAATAGAAGATGTAGAGTGCGGAGTGTATGGCGGGGGGTAAATAGAAGATGTAGAGTGCGGAGTGTATGGCGGGGGGTAAATAAAAGATGTACAGTGCGGAGTGAATGGCGGGGGGGGGGGTAAATAGAAGATGTACAGTGCGGAATGTATGGCGGGGGGTAAATAGAAGATGTACAGTGCGGAGTGTATAGTGGGGGGTAAATAGAAGATGTACAGTGCGGAGTGAATGGCGGGGGGTAAATGGAAGATGTATAGTGCGGAGTGAATGGCAAGGGGGGGGGTAAATAGAAGATGTACAGTGCGGAGTGAATGGCGGGGGTAAATAGAAGATGTACAGTGCGGAGTGAATGGCGGGGGGTAAAAAGAAGATGTGCAGTGCGGAGTGTATGGTGGGGGGTAAATAGAAGATGTACAGTGCGGAGTGAATGGCGGGGGGTAAATAGAAGATGTACATGCGGTGTGTATGGCGGGGGGTAAATTGAAGATGTACAGGGCGGAGTTAATGTTGGGGGTAAATAGAAGATGTACAGTGCGGAGTGTATGGCGGGGGTAAATAGAAGATGTACAGTGCGGAGTGTATGGGGGAGGGTAAATAGAAGAGGTACAGTGCGGAGTGTATGGCGGGGGGGTAAATAGAAGATGTACAGTGCGGAGTGTATGGCGGGGGGGTAAATAGAAGATGTACAGTGCGGAGTGTATGGCGGGGGGTAAATAGAATATGTACAGTGCGGAGTGTATGGCGGGGGGTAAATAGAAGATGTACAGTGCGGAGTGTATGGCGGGGGGTAAATAGAAGATGTACAGTGCGGAGTGTATGGCGGGGGGTAAATAAAAGATGTACAGTGCGGAGTGAATGGCGGGGGGGGGGGTAAATAGAAGATATACAGTGCGGAGTGTATGGCAGGGGGTAAATAGAAGATGTACAGTGCGGAGTGTATGGTGGGGGGTAAATAGAAGATGTACAGTGCGGAGTGTATGGCGGGGGGTAAATGGAAGATGTATAGTGCGGAGTGAATGGCGGGGGGGGGGGTAAATAGAAGATGTACAGTGCGGAGTGAATGGCGGGGGGTAAATAGAAGATGTACAGTGCGGAGTGAATGGCGTGGGGGAAATAGAAGATGTGCAGTGCGGAGTATATGGTGGGGGGTAAATAGAAGATGTACAGTGCGGAGTGAATGGCGGGGGGTAAATAGAAGATGCACAGTGCGGAGTGTATGGCGGGGGGTAAATAGAAGATGTACAGTGCGGAGTGTATGGCGGGGGGTAAATAGAAGATGTACAGTGCGGAGTGTATGGCAGGGGGTAAATAGAAGATGTACAGTGCGGAGTGTATGGCGGGGGTAAATAGAAGATGTACAGTGCGGTGTGTATGGCGGGGGGTAAATAGAAGATGTACAGTGCGGAGTGTATGGCGGGGGGTAAATAGAAGATGTACAGTGCGGAGTGTATGGCGGGGGGTAAATAAAAGATGTACAGTGCGGAGTGAATGGCGGGGGGGGGTAAATAGAAGATGTACAGTGCGGAGTGTATGGCGGGGGGTAAATAGAAGATGTACAGTGCGGAGTGTATGGCGGGGGGTAAATAGAATATGTACAGTGCGGAGTGTATGGCGGGGGGTAAATAGAATATTTACAGTGCGGAGTGTATGGCGGGGGGTAAATAGAAGATGTACAGTGCGGAGTGTATGGCGGGGGGTAAATAGAAGATGTACAGTGCGGAGTGTATGGCGGGGGGTAAATAGAAGATGTACAGTGCGGAGTGTATGGCGGGGGGTAAATAGAAGATGTACAGTGCAGAGTGTATGGCGGGGGGTAAATAGAAGATGTACAGTGTGGAGTGAATGGCGGGGGGAAAATAGAAGATGTACAGAGCGGAGTGTATGGCGGGGGGTAAATACAAGATGTACAGTGCGGAGTGTATGGCGGGGGGTAAATAGAAGATGTACAGTGCGGAGTGTATGGCGGGGGGTAAATAGAAGATGTACAGTGCGGAGTGTATGGCGGGAGGTAAATAGAAGATGTATGGCGGGGGGTAAATAGAAGATGTACAGTGCGGAGTGTATGGTGGGGGTAAATAGAAGATGTACAGTGCGGAGTGTATGGGGGGGGTAAATAGAAGATGTATAGTGCGGAGTGTATGGCGGGGGGTAAATAGAAGATGTACAGTGCGGAGTGTATGGCGGGGGGTAAATAGAAGATGTACAGTGCGGAGTGTATGGCGGGGGGTAAATAGAAGATATACAGTGCGGAGTGTATGGCGGGGGGTAAATAGAAGATGTACAGTGCGGAGTGTATGGCGGGGGGTAAATAGAAGATGTACAGTGCGGAGTGTATGGCGGGGGGTAAATAGAAGATGTACAGTGCGGAGCGTATGGCGGGGGTTAAATAAAAGATGTACAGTGCGGAGTGAATGGCGGGGGGGGGGTGTAAATAGAAGATGTACAGTGCGGAGTGTATGGCGGGGGGGTAAATAGAAGATGTACAGTGCGGAGTGTATGGCGGGGGGTAAATAGAAGATGTACAGTGCGGAGTGTATGGCGGGGGGTAAATAGAAGATGTACAGTGCGGAGTGTATGGCAGGGGGTAAATAAAAGATGTACAGTGCGGAGTGAATGGCGGGGGGGGGGGGGTAAATAGAAGATGTACAGTGCGGAGTGTATGGCGGGGGGTAAATAGAAGATGTACAGTGCGGAGTGTATAGTGGGGGGTAAATAGAAGATGTACAGTGCGGAGTGTATGGCGGGGGGTAAATGGAAGATGTATAGTGCGGAGTGAATGGCAAGGCGGGGGGTAAATAGAAGATGTACAGTGCGGAGTGAATGGCGGGGGGTAAATAGAAGATGTACAGTGCGGAGTGAATGGCGGGGGGTAAATAGAAGATGTGCAGTGCGGAGTGTATGGTGGGGGGTAAATAGAAGATGTACAGTGCGGAGTGAATGGCGGGGGGTAAATAGAAGATGTACAGTGCGGTGTGTATGGCGGGGGGTAAATAGAAGATGTACAGGGCGGAGTGTATGGTGGGGGGTAAATAGAAGATGTACAGTGCGGAGTGTATGGCGGGGGTAAATAGAAGATGTACAGTGCGGAGTGTATGGCGGGGGGGTAAATAGAAGATGTACAGTGCGGAGTGTATGGCGGGGGGGTAAATAGAATATGTACAGTGCGGAGTGTATGGCGGGGGGTGAATAGAAGATGTACAGTGCGGAGTGTATGGCGGGGGGTAAATAGAAGATGTACAGTGCGGAGTGTATGGCGGAGGGTAAATAGAAGATGTACAGTGCGGAGTGTATGGCGGGGGGTAAATAAAAGATGTACAGTGCGGAGTGAATGGCGGGGGGGGGGGGTAAATAGAAGATGTACAGTGCGGAGTGTAAGGCGGGGGGTAAATAGAAGATGTACAGTGCGGAGTGTATGGTGGGGGGTAAATAGAAGATGTACAGTGCGGAGTGTATGGCGGGGGGTAAATGGAAGATGTATAGTGCGGAGTGAATGGCGGGGGGGGGGGGGGGAAATAGAAGATGTACAGTGCGGAGTGAATGGCGGGGGGTAAATAGAAGATGTACAGTGCGGAGTGAATGGCGTGGGGTAAATAGAAGATGTGCAGTGCAGAGTGTATGGTGGGGGGTAAATAGAAGATGTACAGTGCGGAGTGAATGGCGGGGGGTAAATAGAAGATGTACAGTGCGGAGTGTATGGCGGGGGTAAATACAAGATGTACAGTGCGGAGTGTATGGCGGGGGGTAAATACAAGATGTACAGTGCGGAGTGTATGGCGGGGAGTAAATAGAAGATGTACAGTGCGGAGTGAATGGCGGGGGGTAAATAGAAGATGTACAGTGCGGAGTGTATGGTGGGGGGGTAAATAGAAGATGTACAGTGCCGGATGTATGGCGGGGGGTAAATAGAAGATGTACAGTGTGGAGTGGATGGCGGGGGGTAAATAGAAGATGTACAGTGCGGAGTGTATGGCGGGGGGTAAATAGAAGATGTACAGTGCGGAGTGTATGGCGGGGGGTAAATAGAAGATGTACAGTGCGGAGTGTATGGCGGGGGGTAAATAGAATATGTACAGTGCGGAGTGTATGGCGGGGGTAAATAGAAGATGTACAGTGCGGAGTGTATGGCGGGGGGTAAATAGAAGATGTACAGTGCGGAGTGTATGGCGGGAGGTAAATAGAAGATGTATGGCGGGGGGTAAATAGAAGATGTACAGTGCGGAGTGTATGGTGGGGGTAAATAGAAGATGTACAGTGCGGAGTGTATGGGGGGGTAAATAGAAGATGTATAGTGCGGAGTGTATGGCGGGGGGTAAATAGAAGATGTACAGTGCGGAGTGTATGGCGGGGGGTCAATAGAAGATGTACAGTGCGGAGTGTATGGCGGGGGGTAAATAGAAGATGTACAGTGCGGAGTGTATGGCGGGGGGTAAATAAAAGATGTACAGTTCGGAGTGAATGGCGGAGGGGGTGTAAATAGAAGATGTACAGTGCGGAGTGTATGGCGGGGGGGTAAATAGAAGATGTACAGTGCGGAGTGTATGGCGGGGGGTATTAGAAGATGTACAGTGCGGAGTGTATGGCGGGGGGGTAAATAGAAGATGTACAGTGCGGAGTGTATGGCGGGGGGGTAAATAGAATATGTACAGTGCGGAGTGTATGGCGGGGGGTGAATAGAAGATGTACAGTGCGGAGTGTATGGCGGGGGGTAAATAGAAGATGTACAGTGCGGAGTGTATGGCGGAGGGTAAATAGAAGATGTACAGTGCGGAGTGTATGGCGGGGGGTAAATAAAAGATGTACAGTGCGGAGTGAATGGCGGGGGGGGGGTAAATAGAAGATGTACAGTGCGGAGTGTAAGGCGGGGGGTAAATAGAAGATGTACAGTGCGGAGTGTATGGCGGGGGGTAAATAGAAGATGTACAGTGCGGAGTGTATGGTGGGGGGTAAATAGAAGATGTACAGTGCGGAGTGAATGGCGGGGGGTAAATAGAAGATGTACATGCGGTGTGTATGGCGGGGGGTAAATAGAAGATGTACAGGGCAGAGTGTATGGTGGGGGGTAACTAGAAGATGTACAGTGCGGAGTGTATGGCGGGGGTAAATAGAAGATGTACAGTGCGGAGTGTATGGGGGAGGGTAAATAGAAGATGTACAGTGCGGAGTGTATGGCGGGGGGGTAAATAGAAGATGTACAGTGCGGAGTGTATGGCGGGGGGGTAAATAGAAGATGTACAGTGCGGAGTGTATGGCGGGGGGTAAATAGAATATGTACAGTGCGGAGTGTATGGCGGGGGGTAAATAGAAGATGTACAGTGCGGAGTGTATGGCGGGGGGTAAATAGAAGATGTACAGTGCGGAGTGTATGGCGGTGGGTAAATAAAAGATGTACAGTGCGGAGTGAATGGCGGGGGGGGGGGTAAATAGAAGATGTACAGTGCGGAGTGTATGGCGGGGGGGTAAATAGAAGATGTACAGTGCGGAGTGTATGGTGGGGGGTAAATAGAAGATGTACAGTGCGGAGTGTATGGCGGGGGGTAAATGGAAGATGTAAAGTGCGGAGTGAATGGCGGGGGGGGGGTAAATAGAAGATGTACAGTGCGGAGTGAATAGCGGGGGGTAAATAGAAGATGTACAGTGCGGAGTGAATGGCGTGGGGGAAATAGAAGATGTGCAGTGCGGAGTGTATGGTGGGGTGTAAATAGAAGATGTACAGTGCGGAGTGAATGGCGGGGGGTAAATAGAAGATGTACAGTGCGGAGTGTATGGCGGGGGGTAAATAGAAGATGTACAGTGCGGAGTGTATGGCGGGGGGTAAATAGAAGATGTACAGTGCGTAGTGTATGGCGGGGGGTAAATAGAAGATGTACAGTGCGGAGTGTATGGCAGGGGGTAAATAGAAGATGTACAGTGCGGAGTGTATGGCGGGGGTAAATAGAAGATGTACAGTGCGGTGTGTATGGCGGGGGGTAAATAGAAGATGTACAGTGCGGAGTGTATGGCGGGGGGTAAATAGAAGATGTACAGTGCGGAGTGTATGGCGGGGGGTAAATAAAAGATGTACAGTGCGGAGTGAATGGGGGAGAGTAAATAGAAGATGTACAGTGCGGAGTGTATGGCGGGGGGTAAATAGAAGATGTACAGTGCGGAGTGTATGGCGGGGGGTAAATAGAAGATGTACAGTGCGGAGTGTATGGTGGGGGGTAAATAGAAGATGTGCAGTGCGGAGTGTATGGTGGGGGGTAAATAGAAGATGTACAGTGCGGAGTGAATGGCGGGGGGTAAATAGAAGATGTACAGTGCGGTGTGAATGGCGGGGGGTAAATAGAAGATGTACAGGGCGGAGTGTATGGCGGGGGGTAAATAGAAGATGTACAGTGCGGAGTGTATGGCGGGGGTAAAGAGAAGATGTACAGTGCGGAGTGTATGGGGGAGAGTAAATAGAAGATGTACAGTGCGGAGTGTATGGCGGGGGGTAAATAGAAGATGTACAGTGCGGAGTGTATGGCAAGGGGGTAAATAGAAGATGTACAGTGCGGAGTGTATGGCGGGGGGTAAATAGAATATGTACAATGCGGAGTGTATGGCGGGGGGTAAATAGAAGATGTACAGTGCGGAGTGTATGGCGGGGGGTAAATAGAAGATGTACAGTGCGGAGTGTATGGCGGGGGGTAAATAAAAGATGTACAGTGCGGAGTGAATGGCGGGGGGGGGGGGGGGGTAAATAGAAGATGTACAGTGCGGAGTGTATGGTGGGGGTAAATAGAAGATGTACAGTGCGGAGTGTATGGTGGGGGGTAAATAGAAGATGTACAGTGCGGAGTGTATGGTGGGGGGTAAATAGAAGATGTACAGTGCGGAGTGTATGGCGGGGGTAAATAGAAGATGTACAGTGCGGAGTGTATGGGGGAGGGTAAATAGAAGATGTACAGTGCGGAGTGTATGGCGGGGGGGGTAAATAGAAGATGTACAGTGCGGAGTGTATGGCGGGGGGGTAAATAGAAGATGTACAGTGCGGAGTGTATGGCGGGGGGGTAAATAGAATATGTACAGTGCGGAGTGTATGGCGGGGGGTAAATAGAAGATGTACAGTGCGGAGTGTATGGCGGGGGGTAAATAGAAGATGTACAGTGCGGAGTGTATGGCGGGGGGTAAATAGAAGATGTACAGTGCGGAGTGTATGGCGGGGGGTAAATAAAAGATGTACAGTGCGGAGTGAATGGCGGGGGGGGGTAAATAGAAGATGTACAGTGCGGAGTGTATGGCGGGGGGTAAATAGATGATGTACAGTGCGGAGTGTATGGTGGGGGGTAAATAGAAGATGTACAGTGCGGAGTGTATGGCGGGGGGTAAATGGCAGATGTATAGTGCGGAGTGAATGGCGGGGGGGGGGGTAAATAGAAGATGTACAGTGCGGAGTGAATGGCGGGGGGTAAATAGAAGATGTGCAGTGCGGAGTGTATGGCGGGGGGTAAATAGAAGATGTGCAGTGCGAAGTGTATGGCGGGGGGTAAATAGAAGATGTACAGTGCGGAGTGTATGGCGGGGGGTAAATAGAATATGTACAGTGCGGAGTGTATGGCGGGGGGTAAATAGAAGATGTACAGTGCGGAGTGTATGGCGGGGGGTAAATAGAAGATGTACAGTGCGGAGTGTATGGCGGGAGGTAAATAGAAGATGTATGGCGGGGGGTAAATAGAAGATGTACAGTGCGGAGTGTATGGTGGGGGTAAATAGAAGATGTACAGTGCGGAGTGTATGGGGGGGTAAATAGAAGATGTATAGTGCGGAGTGTATGGCGGGGGGTAAATAGAAGATGTACAGTGCGGAGTGTATGGCGGGGGGGTAAATAGAAGATGTACAGTGCGGAGTGTATGGCGGGGAGGTAAATAGAAGATGTACAGTGCGGAGTGTATGGCGGAGGGGTAAATAGAAGATGTACAGTGCGGAGTGTATGGCGGGGGGTAAATAGAAGATGTACAGTGCGGAGTGTATGGCGGGGGGTAAATAAAAGATGTACAGTGCGGAGTGAATGGCGGGGGGGGTAAATAGAAGATGTACAGTGCGGAGTTTATGGCGGGGGGTAAATAGAAGATGTACAGTGCGGAGTGTATAGTGGGGGGTAAATAGAAGATGTACAGTGCGGAGTGAATGGCGGGGGGTAAATGGAAGATGTATAGTGCGGAGTGAATGGCAAGGGGGGGGTAAATAGAAGATGTACAGTGCGGAGTGAATGGCGGGGGTAAATAGAAGATGTACAGTGCGGAGTGAATGGCGGGGGGTAAAAAGAAGATGTGCAGTGCGGAGTGTATGGTGGGGGGTAAATAGAAGATGTACAGTGCGGAGTGAATGGCGGGGGGTAAATAGAAGATGTACATGCGGTGTGTATGGCGGGGGGTAAATAGAAGATGTACAGGGCGGAGTGTATGGTGGGGGGTAAATAGAAGATGTACAGTGCGGAGTGTATGGCGGGGGTAAATAGAAGATGTACAGTGCGGAGTGTATGGGGGAGGGTAAATAGAAGATGTACAGTGCGGAGTGTATGGCGGGGGGGTAAATAGAAGATGTACAGTGCGGAGTGTATGGCGGGGGGGTAAATAGAAGATGTACAGTGCGGAGTGTATGGCGGGGGGTAAATAGAATATGTACAGTGCGGAGTGTATGGCGGGGGGTAAATAGAAGATGTACAGTGCGGAGTGTATGGCGGGGGGTAAATAGAAGATGTACAGTGCGGAGTGTATGGCGGGGGGTAAATAAAAGATGTACAGTGCGGAGTGAATGGCGGGGGGGGGGGGTAAATAGAAGATGTACAGTGCGGAGTGTATGGCGGGGGGTAAATAGAAGATGTACAGTGCGGAGTGTATGGTGGGGGGTAAATAGAAGATGTATAGTGCGGAGTGTATGGCGGGGGGTAAATGGAAGATGTATAGTGCGGAGTGAATGGCGGGGGGGGGGTAAATAGAAGATGTACAGTGCGGAGTGAATGGCGGGGGGTTAATAGAAGATGTACAGTGCGGAGTGAATGGCGTGGGGGAAATAGAAGATGTGCAGTGCGGAGTGTATGGTGGGGGGTAAATAGAAGATGTACAGTGCGGAGTGAATGGCGGGGGGTAAATAGAAGATGTACAGTGCGGAGTGTATGGCGGGGGGTAAATAGAAGATGTACAGTGCGGAGTGTATGGCGGGGGGTAAATAGAAGATGTACAGTGCGTAGTGTATGGCGGGGGGTAAATAGAAGATGTACAGTGCGGAGTGTATGGCAGGGGGTAAATAGAAGATGTACAGTGCGGAGTGTATGGTGGGGGTAAATAGAAGATGTACAGTGCGGTGTGTATGGCGGGGGGTAAATAGAAGATGTACAGTGCGGAGTGTATGGCGGGGGGTAAATAGAAGATGTACAGTGCGGAGTGTATGGTGGGGGGTAAATAGAAGATGTACAGTGCGGAGTGTATGGCGGGGGAAAATGGAAGATGTATAGTGCGGAGTGAATGGCGGGGGGGGTAAATAGAAGATGTACAGTGCGGAGTGAATGGCGGGGGGTAAATAGAAGATGTACAGTGCGGAGTAAATGGCGGGGGTAAATAGAAGATGTGCAGTGCGGAGTGTATGGTGGGGGGTAAATAGAAGATGTACAGTGCGGAGTGAATGGCGGGGGGTAAATAGAAGATGTACAGTGCGGAGTGAATGGCGGGGGGTAAATAGAAGATGTGCAGTGCGGAGTGTATGGTGGGGGGTAAATAGAAGATGTACAGTGCGGAGTGAATGGCGGGGGGTAAATAGAAGATGTACAGTGCGGTGTGAATGGCGGGGGGTAAATAGAAGATGTGCAGTGCGGAGTGTATGGTGGGGGGTAAATAGAAGATGTACAGTGCGGAGTGAATGGCGGGGGGTAAATAGAAGATGTACAGTGCGGTGTGTATGGCGGGGGGTAAATAGAAGATGTACAGGGCGGAGTGTATGGTGGGGGGTAAATAGAAGATGTACAGTGCGGAGTGTATGGCGGGGGTAAATAGAAGATGTACAGTGCGGAGTGTATGGGGGAGGGTAAATAGAAGATGTACAGTGCGGAGTGTATGGCGGGGGGGTAAATAGAAGATGTACAGTGCGGAGTGTATGGCGGGGGGGTAAATAGAAGATGTACAGTGCGGAGTGTATGGCGGGGGGGTAAATAGAATATGTACAGTGCGGAGTGTATGGCGGGGGGTGAATAGAAGATGTACAGTGCGGAGTGTATGGCGGGTGGTAAATAGAAGATGTACAGTGCGGAGTGTATGGCGGGGGGTAAATAGAAGATGTACAGTGCGGAGTGTATGGCGGGGGGTAAATAAAAGATGTACAGTGCGGAGTGAATGGCGGGGGGGGGGGGGTAAATAGAAGATGTACAGTGCGGAGTGTATGGCGGGGGATAAATAGAAGATGTACAGTGCCGGATGTATGGCGGGGGGTAAATAGAAGATGTACAGTGTGGAGTGGATGGCGGGGGGTAAATAGAAGATGTACAGTGCGGAGTGTATGGCGGGGGGTAAATAGAAGATGTACAGTGCGGAGTGTATGGTGGGGGGTAAATAGAAGATGTACAGTGCGGAGTGTATGGCGGGGGGTAAATAGAATATGTACAGTGCGGAGTGTATGGCGGGGGGTAAATAGAAGATGTACAGTGCGGAGTGTATGGCGGGGGGTAAATAGAAGATGTACAGTGCGGAGTGTATGGCGGGAGGTAAATAGAAGATGTATGGCGGGGGGTAAATAGAAGATGTACAGTGCGGAGTGTATGGTGGGGGTAAATAGAAGATGTACAGTGCGGAGTGTATGGGGGGGTAAATAGAAGATGTATAGTGCGGAGTGTATGGCGGGGGGTAAATAAAAGATGTACAGTGCGGAGTGTATGGCGGGGGGTAAATAGAAGATGTACAGTGCGGAGTGTATGGCGGGGGGTAAATAGAAGATATACAGTGCGGAGTGTATGGCGGGGGGTAAATAGAAGATGTACAGTGCGGAGTGTATGGCGGGGGGTAAATAGAAAATGTACAGTGCGGAGTGTATGGCGGGGGGTAAATAGAAGATGTACAGTGCGGAGTGTATGGCGGGGGGTAAATAAAAGATGTACAGTTCGGAGTGAATGGCGGGGGGGGGTGTAAATAGAAGATGTACAGTGCGGAGTGTATGGCGGGGGGGTAAATAGAAGATGTACAGTGCGGAGTGTATGGCGGGGGGTAAATAGAAGATGTAGAGTGCGGAGTGTATGGCGGGGGGTAAATAGAAGATGTAGAGTGCGGAGTGTATGGCGGGGGGTAAATAAAAGATGTACAGTGCGGAGTGAATGGCGGGGGGGGGGGGGGTAAATAGAAGATGTACAGTGCGGAATGTATGGCGGGGGGTAAATAGAAGATGTACAGTGCGGAGTGTATAGTGGGGGGTAAATAGAAGATGTACAGTGCGGAGTGAATGGCGGGGGGTAAATGGAAGATGTATAGTGCGGAGTGAATGGCAAGGGGGGGGGTAAATAGAAGATGTACAGTGCGGAGTGAATGGCGGGGGTAAATAGAAGATGTACAGTGCGGAGTGAATGGCGGGGGGTAAAAAGAAGATGTGCAGTGCGGAGTGTATGGTGGGGGGTAAATAGAAGATGTACAGTGCGGAGTGAATGGCGGGGGGTAAATAGAAGATGTACATGCGGTGTGTATGGCGGGGGGTAAATTGAAGATGTACAGGGCGGAGTTAATGTTGGGGGTAAATAGAAGATGTACAGTGCGGAGTGTATGGCGGGGGTAAATAGAAGATGTACAGTGCGGAGTGTATGGGGGAGGGTAAATAGAAGAGGTACAGTGCGGAGTGTATGGCGGGGGGGTAAATAGAAGATGTACAGTGCGGAGTGTATGGCGGGGGGGTAAATAGAAGATGTACAGTGCGGAGTGTATGGCGGGGGGTAAATAGAATATGTACAGTGCGGAGTGTATGGCGGGGGGTAAATAGAAGATGTACAGTGCGGAGTGTATGGCGGGGGGTAAATAGAAGATGTACAGTGCGGAGTGTATGGCGGGGGGTAAATAAAAGATGTACAGTGCGGAGTGAATGGCGGGGGGGGGGGTAAATAGAAGATATACAGTGCGGAGTGTATGGCAGGGGGTAAATAGAAGATGTACAGTGCGGAGTGTATGGTGGGGGGTAAATAGAAGATGTACAGTGCGGAGTGTATGGCGGGGGGTAAATGGAAGATGTATAGTGCGGAGTGAATGGCGGGGGGGGGGGTAAATAGAAGATGTACAGTGCGGAGTGAATGGCGGGGGGTAAATAGAAGATGTACAGTGCGGAGTGAATGGCGTGGGGGAAATAGAAGATGTGCAGTGCGGAGTGTATGGTGGGGGGTAAATAGAAGATGTACAGTGCGGAGTGAATGGCGGGGGGTAAATAGAAGATGCACAGTGCGGAGTGTATGGCGGGGGGTAAATAGAAGATGTACAGTGCGGAGTGTATGGCGGGGGGTAAATAGAAGATGTACAGTGCGGAGTGTATGGCAGGGGGTAAATAGAAGATGTACAGTGCGGAGTGTATGGCGGGGGTAAATAGAAGATGTACAGTGCGGTGTGTATGGCGGGGGGTAAATAGAAGATGTACAGTGCGGAGTGTATGGCGGGGGGTAAATAGAAGATGTACAGTGCGGAGTGTATGGCGGGGGGTAAATAAAAGATGTACAGTGCGGAGTGAATGGCGGGGGGGGGGTAAATAGAAGATGTACAGTGCGGAGTGTATGGCGGGGGGTAAATAGAAGATGTACAGTGCGGAGTGTATGGCGGGGGGTAAATAGAATATGTACAGTGCGGAGTGTATGGCGGGGGGTAAATAGAATATTTACAGTGCGGAGTGTATGGCGGGGGGTAAATAGAAGATGTACAGTGCGGAGTGTATGGCGGGGGGTAAATAGAAGATGTACAGTGCGGAGTGTATGGCGGGGGGTAAATAGAAGATGTACAGTGCAGAGTGTATGGCGGGGGGTAAATAGAAGATGTACAGTGTGGAGTGAATGGCGGGGGGAAAATAGAAGATGTACAGTGCGGAGTGTATGGCGGGGGGTAAATACAAGATGTACAGTGCGGAGTGTATGGCGGGGGGTAAATAGAAGATGTACAGTGCGGAGTGTATGGCGGGGGGTAAATAGAAGATGTACAGTGCGGAGTGTATGGCGGGAGGTAAATAGAAGATGTATGGCGGGGGGTAAATAGAAGATGTACAGTGCGGAGTGTATGGTGGGGGTAAATAGAAGATGTACAGTGCGGAGTGTATGGGGGGGGTAAATAGAAGATGTATAGTGCGGAGTGTATGGCGGGGGGTAAATAGAAGATGTACAGTGCGGAGTGTATGGCGGGGGGTAAATAGAAGATGTACAGTGCGGAGTGTATGGCGGGGGGTAAATAGAAGATATACAGTGCGGAGTGTATGGCGGGGGGTAAATAGAAGATGTACAGTGCGGAGTGTATGGCGGGGGGTAAATAGAAGATGTACAGTGCGGAGTGTATGGCGGGGGGTAAATAGAAGATGTACAGTGCGGAGCGTATGGCGGGGGTTAAATAAAAGATGTACAGTGCGGAGTGAATGGCGGGGGGGGGTGTAAATAGAAGATGTACAGTGCGGAGTGTATGGCGGGGGGGTAAATAGAAGATGTACAGTGCGGAGTGTATGGCGGGGGGTAAATAGAAGATGTACAGTGCGGAGTGTATGGCGGGGGGTAAATAGAAGATGTACAGTGCGGAGTGTATGGCAGGGGGTAAATAAAAGATGTACAGTGCGGAGTGAATGGCGGGGGGGGGGGGTAAATAGAAGATGTACAGTGCGGAGTGTATGGCGGGGGGTAAATAGAAGATGTACAGTGCGGAGTGTATAGTGGGGGGTAAATAGAAGATGTACAGTGCGGAGTGTATGGCGGGGGGTAAATGGAAGATGTATAGTGCGGAGTGAATGGCAAGGCGGGGGGTAAATAGAAGATGTACAGTGCGGAGTGAATGGCGGGGGGTAAATAGAAGATGTACAGTGCGGAGTGAATGGCGGGGGGTAAATAGAAGATGTGCAGTGCGGAGTGTATGGTGGGGGGTAAATAGAAGATGTACAGTGCGGAGTGAATGGCGGGGGGTAAATAGAAGATGTACAGTGCGGTGTGTATGGCGGGGGGTAAATAGAAGATGTACAGGGCGGAGTGTATGGTGGGGGGTAAATAGAAGATGTACAGTGCGGAGTGTATGGCGGGGGTAAATAGAAGATGTACAGTGCGGAGTGTATGGCGGGGGGGTAAATAGAAGATGTACAGTGCGGAGTGTATGGCGGGGGGGTAAATAGAATATGTACAGTGCGGAGTGTATGGCGGGGGGTGAATAGAAGATGTACAGTGCGGAGTGTATGGCGGGGGGTAAATAGAAGATGTACAGTGCGGAGTGTATGGCGGAGGGTAAATAGAAGATGTACAGTGCGGAGTGTATGGCGGGGGGTAAATAAAAGATGTACAGTGCGGAGTGAATGGCGGGGGGGGGGGTAAATAGAAGATGTACAGTGCGGAGTGTAAGGCGGGGGGTAAATAGAAGATGTACAGTGCGGAGTGTATGGTGGGGGGTAAATAGAAGATGTACAGTGCGGAGTGTATGGCGGGGGGTAAATGGAAGATGTATAGTGCGGAGTGAATGGCGGGGGGGGGGGGGCAAATAGAAGATGTACAGTGCGGAGTGAATGGCGGGGGGTAAATAGAAGATGTACAGTGCGGAGTGAATGGCGTGGGGTAAATAGAAGATGTGCAGTGCAGAGTGTATGGTGGGGGGTAAATAGAAGATGTACAGTGCGGAGTGAATGGCGGGGGGTAAATAGAAGATGTACAGTGCGGAGTGTATGGCGGGGGTAAATACAAGATGTACAGTGCGGAGTGTATGGCGGGGGGTAAATACAAGATGTACAGTGCGGAGTGTATGGCGGGGAGTAAATAGAAGATGTACAGTGCGGAGTGAATGGCGGGGGGTAAATAGAAGATGTACAGTGCGGAGTGTATGGTGGGGGGGTAAATAGAAGATGTACAGTGCCGGATGTATGGCGGGGGGTAAATAGAAGATGTACAGTGTGGAGTGGATGGCGGGGGGTAAATAGAAGATGTACAGTGCGGAGTGTATGGCGGGGGGTAAATAGAAGATGTACAGTGCGGAGTGTATGGCGGGGGGTAAATAGAAGATGTACAGTGCGGAGTGTATGGCGGGGGGTAAATAGAATATGTACAGTGCGGAGTGTATGGCGGGGGTAAATAGAAGATGTACAGTGCGGAGTGTATGGCGGGGGGTAAATAGAAGATGTACAGTGCGGAGTGTATGGCGGGAGGTAAATAGAAGATGTATGGCGGGGGGTAAATAGAAGATGTACAGTGCGGAGTGTATGGTGGGGGTAAATAGAAGATGTACAGTGCGGAGTGTATGGGGGGGTAAATAGAAGATGTATAGTGCGGAGTGTATGGCGGGGGGTAAATAGAAGATGTACAGTGCGGAGTGTATGGCGGGGGGTCAATAGAAGATGTACAGTGCGGAGTGTATGGCGGGGGGTAAATAGAAGATGTACAGTGCGGAGTGTATGGCGGGGGGTAAATAAAAGATGTACAGTTCGGAGTGAATGGCGGAGGGGGTGTAAATAGAAGATGTACAGTGCGGAGTGTATGGCGGGGGGGGTAAATAGAAGATGTACAGTGCGGAGTGTATGGCGGGGGGTAAATAGAAGATGTACAGTGCGGAGTGTATGGCGGGGGGGTAAATAGAAGATGTACAGTGCGGAGTGTATGGCGGGGGGGTAAATAGAATATGTACAGTGCGGAGTGTATGGCGGGGGGTGAATAGAAGATGTACAGTGCGGAGTGTATGGCGGGGGGTAAATAGAAGATGTACAGTGCGGAGTGTATGGCGGAGGGTAAATAGAAGATGTACAGTGCGGAGTGTATGGCGGGGGGTAAATAAAAGATGTACAGTGCGGAGTGAATGGCGGGGGGGGGGTAAATAGAAGATGTACAGTGCGGAGTGTAAGGCGGGGGGTAAATAGAAGATGTACAGTGCGGAGTGTATGGTGGGGGGTAAATAGAAGATGTACAGTGCGGAGTGTATGGCGGGGGGTAATGGAAGATGTATAGTGCGGAGTGAATGGCGGGGGGGGGGGAAATAGAAGATGTACAGTGCGGAGTGAATGGCGGGGGGTAAATAGAAGATGTACAGTGCGGAGTGAATGGCGTGGGGTAAATAGAAGATGTGCAGTGCAGAGTGTATGGTGGGGGGTAAATAGAAGATGTACAGTGCGGAGTGAATGGCGGGGGGTAAATAGAAGATGTACAGTGCGGAGTGTATGGCGGGGGTAAATACAAGATGTACAGTGCGGAGTGTATGGCGGGGGGTAAATACAAGATGTACAGTGCGGAGTGTATGGCGGGGAGTAAATAGAAGATGTACAGTGCGGAGTGAATGGCGCTGGGTAAATAGAAGATATACAGTGCGGACTGAATGGCGGGGGGTAAATAGAAGATGTACAGTGCAGAGTGTATGGCGGGGGGTAAATAGAAGATGTACAGTGCCGGATGTATGGCGGGGGGTAAATAGAAGATGTACAGTGTGGAGTGGATGGCGGGGGGTAAATAGAAGATGTACAGTGCGGAGTGTATGGCGGGGGTAAATAGAAGATGTACAGTGCGGAGTGTATGGCGGGGGGTAAATAGAAGATGTACAGTGCGGAGTGTATGGCGGGGGGTAAATAGAATATGTACAGTGCGGAGTGTATGGCGGGGGGTAAATAGAAGATGTACAGTGCGGAGTGTATGGCGGGGGGTAAATAGAAGATGTACAGTGCGGAGTGTATGGCGGGAGGTAAATAGAAGATGTATGGCGGGGGGTAAATAGAAGATGTACAGTGCGGAGTGTATGGTGGGGGTAAATAGAAGATGTACAGTGCGGAGTGTATGGGGGGGTAAATAGAAGATGTACAGTGCGGAGTGTATGGCGGGGGGTAAATAGAAGATGTACAGTGCGGAGTGTATGGCGGGGGGTAAATAGAAGATGTACAGTGCGGAGTGTATGGCGGGGGGTAAATAAAAGATGTACAGTTCGGAGTGAATGGCGGAGGGGGTGTAAATAGAAGATGTACAGTGCGGAGTGTATGGCGGGGGGTAAATAGAAGATGTACAGTGCGGAGTGTATGGCGGGGGGTAAATAGAAGATGTACAGTGCGGAGTGTATGGCGGGGGGTAAATAGAAGATGTACAGTGCGGAGTGTATGGCGGGGGGTAAATAAAATATGTACAGTGCGGAGTGAATGGCGGGGGGGGGGTAAATAGAAGATGTACAGTGCGGAGTGTATGGCGGGGGGTAAATAGAAGATGTACAGTGCGGAGTGTATAGTGGGGGGTAAATAGAAGATGTACAGTGCGGAGTGAATGGCGGGGGGTAAATGGAAGATGTATAGTGCGGAGTGAATGGCAAGGGGGGGGTAAATAGAAGATGTACAGTGCGGAGTGAATGGCGGGGGTAAATAGAAGATGTACAGTGCGGAGTGAATGGCGGGGGGTAAAAAGAAGATGTGCAGTGCGGAGTGTATGGTGGGGGGTAAATAGAAGATGTACAGTGCGGAGTGAATGGCGGGGGGTAAATAGAAGATGTACATGCGGTGTGTATGGCGGGGGGTAAATAGAAGATGTACAGGGCGGAGTGTATGGTGGGGGGTAACTAGAAGATGTACAGTGCGGAGTGTATGGCGGGGGTAAATAGAAGATGTACAGTGCGGAGTGTATGGGGGAGGGTAAATAGAAGATGTACAGTGCGGAGTGTATGGCGGGGGGGTAAATAGAAGATGTACAGTGCGGAGTGTATGGCGGGGGGGTAAATAGAAGATGTACAGTGCGGAGTGTATGGCGGGGGGTAAATAGAATATGTACAGTGCGGAGTGTATGGCGGGGGGTAAATAGAAGATGTACAGTGCGGAGTGTATGGCGGGGGGTAAATAGAAGATGTACAGTGCGGAGTGTATGGCGGTGGGTAAATAAAAGATGTACAGTGCGGAGTGAATGGCGGGGGGGGGGGGTAAATAGAAGATGTACAGTGCGGAGTGTATGGCGGGGGGTAAATAGAAGATGTACAGTGCGGAGTGTATGGTGGGGGGTAAATAGAAGATGTACAGTGCGGAGTGTATGGCGGGGGGTAAATGGAAGATGTAAAGTGCGGAGTGAATGGCGGGGGGGGGGGGGTAAATAGAAGATGTACAGTGCGGAGTGAATAGCGGGGGGTAAATAGAAGATGTACAGTGCGGAGTGAATGGCGTGGGGGAAATAGAAGATGTGCAGTGCGGAGTGTATGGTGGGGTGTAAATAGAAGATGTACAGTGCGGAGTGAATGGCGGGGGGTAAATAGAAGATGTACAGTGCGGAGTGTATGGCGGGGGGTAAATAGAAGATGTACAGTGCGGAGTGTATGGCGGGGGGTAAATAGAAGATGTACAGTGCGTAGTGTATGGCGGGGGGTAAATAGAAGATGTACAGTGCGGAGTGTATGGCAGGGGGTAAATAGAAGATGTACAGTGCGGAGTGTATGGCGGGGGTAAATAGAAGATGTACAGTGCGGTGTGTATGGCGGGGGGTAAATAGAAGATGTACAGTGCGGAGTGTATGGCGGGGGGTAAATAGAAGATGTACAGTGCGGAGTGTATGGCGGGGGGTAAATAAAAGATGTACAGTGCGGAGTGAATGGGGGAGAGTAAATAGAAGATGTACAGTGCGGAGTGTATGGCGGGGGGTAAATAGAAGATGTACAGTGCGGAGTGTATGGCGGGGGGTAAATAGAAGATGTACAGTGCGGAGTGTATGGTGGGGGGTAAATAGAAGATGTGCAGTGCGGAGTGTATGGTGGGGGGTAAATAGAAGATGTACAGTGCGGAGTGAATGGCGGGGGGTAAATAGAAGATGTACAGTGCGGTGTGAATGGCGGGGGGTAAATAGAAGATGTACAGGGCGGAGTGTATGGCGGGGGGTAAATAGAAGATGTACAGTGCGGAGTGTATGGCGGGGGTAAAGAGAAGATGTACAGTGCGGAGTGTATGGGGGAGAGTAAATAGAAGATGTACAGTGCGGAGTGTATGGCGGGGGGTAAATAGAAGATGTACAGTGCGGAGTGTATGGCAAGGGGGTAAATAGAAGATGTACAGTGCGGAGTGTATGGCGGGGGGTAAATAGAATATGTACAATGCGGAGTGTATGGCGGGGGGTAAATAGAAGATGTACAGTGCGGAGTGTATGGCGGGGGGTAAATAGAAGATGTACAGTGCGGAGTGTATGGCGGGGGGTAAATAAAAGATGTACAGTGCGGAGTGAATGGCGGGGGGGGGGGGGGTAAATAGAAGATGTACAGTGCGGAGTGTATGGTGGGGGTAAATAGAAGATGTACAGTGCGGAGTGTATGGTGGGGGGTAAATAGAAGATGTACAGTGCGGAGTGTATGGTGGGGGGTAAATAGAAGATGTACAGTGCGGAGTGTATGGCGGGGGTAAATAGAAGATGTACAGTGCGGAGTGTATGGGGGAGGGTAAATAGAAGATGTACAGTGCGGAGTGTATGGCGGGGGGGGTAAATAGAAGATGTACAGTGCGGAGTGTATGGCGGGGGGGTAAATAGAAGATGTACAGTGCGGAGTGTATGGCGGGGGGGTAAATAGAATATGTACAGTGCGGAGTGTATGGCGGGGGGTAAATAGAAGATGTACAGTGCGGAGTGTATGGCGGGGGGTAAATAGAAGATGTACAGTGCGGAGTGTATGGCGGGGGGTAAATAGAAGATGTACAGTGCGGAGTGTATGGCGGGGGGTAAATAAAAGATGTACAGTGCGGAGTGAATGGCGGGGGGGGGTAAATAGAAGATGTACAGTGCGGAGTGTATGGCGGGGGGTAAATAGATGATGTACAGTGCGGAGTGTATGGTGGGGGGTAAATAGAAGATGTACAGTGCGGAGTGTATGGCGGGGGGTAAATGGCAGATGTATAGTGCGGAGTGAATGGCGGGGGGGGGGTAAATAGAAGATGTACAGTGCGGAGTGAATGGCGGGGGGTAAATAGAAGATGTGCAGTGCGGAGTGTATGGCGGGGGGTAAATAGAAGATGTGCAGTGCGAAGTGTATGGCGGGGGGTAAATAGAAGATGTACAGTGCGGAGTGTATGGCGGGGGGTAAATAGAATATGTACAGTGCGGAGTGTATGGCGGGGGGTAAATAGAAGATGTACAGTGCGGAGTGTATGGCGGGGGGTAAATAGAAGATGTACAGTGCGGAGTGTATGGCGGGAGGTAAATAGAAGATGTATGGCGGGGGGTAAATAGAAGATGTACAGTGCGGAGTGTATGGTGGGGGTAAATAGAAGATGTACAGTGCGGAGTGTATGGGGGGGTAAATAGAAGATGTATAGTGCGGAGTGTATGGCGGGGGGTAAATAGAAGATGTACAGTGCGGAGTGTATGGCGGGGGGGTAAATAGAAGATGTACAGTGCGGAGTGTATGGCGGGGAGGTAAATAGAAGATGTACAGTGCGGAGTGTATGGCGGAGGGGTAAATAGAAGATGTACAGTGCGGAGTGTATGGCGGGGGGTAAATAGAAGATGTACAGTGCGGAGTGTATGGCGGGGGGTAAATAAAAGATGTACAGTGCGGAGTGAATGGCGGGGGGGGTAAATAGAAGATGTACAGTGCGGAGTTTATGGCGGGGGGTAAATAGAAGATGTACAGTGCGGAGTGTATAGTGGGGGGTAAATAGAAGATGTACAGTGCGGAGTGAATGGCGGGGGGTAAATGGAAGATGTATAGTGCGGAGTGAATGGCAAGGGGGGGGTAAATAGAAGATGTACAGTGCGGAGTGAATGGCGGGGGTAAATAGAAGATGTACAGTGCGGAGTGAATGGCGGGGGGTAAAAAGAAGATGTGCAGTGCGGAGTGTATGGTGGGGGGTAAATAGAAGATGTACAGTGCGGAGTGAATGGCGGGGGGTAAATAGAAGATGTACATGCGGTGTGTATGGCGGGGGGTAAATAGAAGATGTACAGGGCGGAGTGTATGGTGGGGGGTAAATAGAAGATGTACAGTGCGGAGTGTATGGCGGGGGTAAATAGAAGATGTACAGTGCGGAGTGTATGGGGGAGGGTAAATAGAAGATGTACAGTGCGGAGTGTATGGCGGGGGGGTAAATAGAAGATGTACAGTGCGGAGTGTATGGCGGGGGGGTAAATAGAAGATGTACAGTGCGGAGTGTATGGCGGGGGGTAAATAGAATATGTACAGTGCGGAGTGTATGGCGGGGGGTAAATAGAAGATGTACAGTGCGGAGTGTATGGCGGGGGGTAAATAGAAGATGTACAGTGCGGAGTGTATGGCGGGGGGTAAATAAAAGATGTACAGTGCGGAGTGAATGGCGGGGGGGGGGGGTAAATAGAAGATGTACAGTGCGGAGTGTATGGCGGGGGGTAAATAGAAGATGTACAGTGCGGAGTGTATGGTGGGGGGTAAATAGAAGATGTATAGTGCGGAGTGTATGGCGGGGGGTAAATGGAAGATGTATAGTGCGGAGTGAATGGCGGGGGGGGGGTAAATAGAAGATGTACAGTGCGGAGTGAATGGCGGGGGGTTAATAGAAGATGTACAGTGCGGAGTGAATGGCGTGGGGGAAATAGAAGATGTGCAGTGCGGAGTGTATGGTGGGGGGTAAATAGAAGATGTACAGTGCGGAGTGAATGGCGGGGGGTAAATAGAAGATGTACAGTGCGGAGTGTATGGCGGGGGGTAAATAGAAGATGTACAGTGCGGAGTGTATGGCGGGGGGTAAATAGAAGATGTACAGTGCGTAGTGTATGGCGGGGGGTAAATAGAAGATGTACAGTGCGGAGTGTATGGCAGGGGGTAAATAGAAGATGTACAGTGCGGAGTGTATGGTGGGGGTAAATAGAAGATGTACAGTGCGGTGTGTATGGCGGGGGGTAAATAGAAGATGTACAGTGCGGAGTGTATGGCGGGGGGTAAATAGAAGATGTACAGTGCGGAGTGTATGGTGGGGGGTAAATAGAAGATGTACAGTGCGGAGTGTATGGCGGGGGAAAATGGAAGATGTATAGTGCGGAGTGAATGGCGGGGGGGGTAAATAGAAGATGTACAGTGCGGAGTGAATGGCGGGGGGTAAATAGAAGATGTACAGTGCGGAGTAAATGGCGGGGGTAAATAGAAGATGTGCAGTGCGGAGTGTATGGTGGGGGGTAAATAGAAGATGTACAGTGCGGAGTGAATGGCGGGGGGTAAATAGAAGATGTACAGTGCGGAGTGAATGGCGGGGGGTAAATAGAAGATGTGCAGTGCGGAGTGTATGGTGGGGGGTAAATAGAAGATGTACAGTGCGGAGTGAATGGCGGGGGGTAAATAGAAGATGTACAGTGCGGTGTGAATGGCGGGGGGTAAATAGAAGATGTACAGGGCGGAGTGTATGGCGGGGGGTAAATAGAAGATGTACAGTGCGGAGTGTATGGTGGGGGTAAATAGAAGATGTACAGTGCGGAGTGTATGGGGGAGGGTAAATAGAAGATGTACAGTGCGGAGTGTATGGCGGGGGGGTAAATAGAAGATGTACAGTGCGGAGTGTATGGCGGGGGGGTAAATAGAAGATGTACAGTGCGGAGTGTATGGCGGGGGGTAAATAGAATATGTACAGTGCGGAGTGTATGGCGGGGGGTAAATAGAAGATGTACAGTGCGGAGTGTATGGCGGGGGGTAAATAGAAGATGTACAGTGCGGAGTGTATGGCGGGGGGTAAATAAAAGATGTACAGTGCGGAGTGAATGGCGGGGGGGGGGGGGTAAATAGAAGATGTACAGTGCGGAGTGTATGGCGGGGGTAAATAGAAGATGTACAGTGCGGAGTGTATGGTGGGGGGTAAATAGAAGATGTACAGTGCGGAGTGTATGGCGGGGGGTAAATGGAAGATGTATAGTGCGGAGTGAATGGCGGGGCGGGGGATAAATAGAAGATGTACAGTGCGGAGTGAATGGCGGGGGGTAAATAAAAGATGTACAGTGCGGAGTGAATGGCGGGGATTAAATAGAAGATGTAAAGTGCGGAGTGAATGGCGGGGGTAAATAGAAGATGTGCAGTGCGGAGTGTATGGTGGGGGGTAAATAGAAGATGTACAGTGCGGAGTGAATGGCGGGGGGTAAATAGAAGATGTACAGTGCGGAGTGAATGGCGGGGGGTAAATAGAAGATGTGCAGTGCGGAGTGTATGGTGAGGGTTAAATAGAAGATGTACAGTGCGGAGTGAATGGCGGGGGGTAAATAGAAGATGTACAGTGCGGTGTGTATGGCGGGGGGTAAATAGAAGATGTACAGGGCGGAGTGTATGGCGGGGGGTAAATAGAAGATGTACAGTGCGGAGTGTATGGCGGGGGTAAATAGAAGATGTACAGTGCGGAGTGTATAGGGGAGGGTAAATAGAAGATGTACAGTGCGGAGTGTATGGCGGGGGAAAATAGAAGATGTACAGTGCGGAGTGTATGGCGGGGGGTAAATAGAAGATGTACAGTGCGGAATGTATGGCGGGGGGTAAATAGAATATGTACAGTGCGGAGTGTGTGGCGGGGGGTAAATAGAATATGTACAGTGCGGAGTGTATGGCGGGGGGTAAATAGAAGATGTACAGTGCGGAGTGTATGGCGGGGGGTAAATAGAAGATGTACAGTGCGGAGTGTATGGCGGGGGGTAAATAGAATATGTACAGTGCGGAGTGTATGGCGGGGGGTAAATAGAAGATGTACAGTGCGGAGTGTATGGCGGGGGGTAAATAGAAGATGTACAGTGCAGAGTGTATGGCGGGGGGTAAATAGAAGATGTACAGTGCGGAGTGTATGGCGGGAGGTAAATAGAAGATGTACAGTGCGGAGTGTATGGCGGGAGGTAAATAGAAGATGTATGGCGGGGGGTAAATAGAAGATGTACAGTGCGGAGTGTATGGTGGGGGTAAATAGAAGATGTACAGTGCGGAGTGTATGGGGGGGGTAAATAGAAGATGTATAGTGCGGAGTGTATGGCGGGGGTAAATCGAAGATGTACAGTGCGGAGTGTATGGCGGGGGGTAAATAGAAGATGTACAGTGCGGAGTGTATGGCGGGGGGTAAATAGAAGATATACAGTGCGGAGTGTATGGCGGGGGGTAAATAGAAGATGTACAGTGCGGAGTGTATGGCGGGGGGTAAATAGAAGATGTACAGTGCGGAGTGTATGGCGGGGGGTAAATAGAAGATGTACAGTGCGGAGTGTATGGTGGGGGGTAAATAGAAGATATACAGTGCGGAGTGTATGGCGGGGGGTAAATAGAAGATGTACAGTGCAGAGTGTATGGGGGGGGGTAAATAGAACATGTACAGTGCGGAGTGTATGGCGGGGGGTAAATAGAAGATGTACAGTGCGGAGTGTATGGCGGGAGGTAAATAGAAGATGTATGGCGGGGGGTAAATAGAAGATGTACAGTGCGGAGTGTATGGTGGGGGTAAATAGAAGATGTACAGTGCGGAGTGTATGGGAGGGGGTAAATAGAAGATGTATAGTGCGGAGTGTATGGCGGGGGTAAATCGAAGATGTACAGTGCGGAGTGTATGGCGGGGGGTAAATAGAAGATGTACAGTGCGGAGTGTATGGCGGGGGGTAAATAGAAGATGTACAGTGCGGAGTGTATGGCGGGGGGTAAATAGAAGATGTACAGTGCGGAGTGTATGGCGGGGGGTAAATAGAAGATTTACAGTGCAGAGTGTATGGCGGGGGGTAAATAGAACATGTACAGTGCGGAGTGTATGGCGGGGGGTAAATAGAAGATGTACAGTGCGGAGTGTATGGCGGGAGGTAAATAGAAGATGTATGGCGGGGGGTAAATAGAAGATGTACAGTGCGGAGTGTATGGTGGGGGTAAATAGAAGATGTACAGTGCGGAGTGTATGGGGGGGGTAAATAGAAGATGTATAGTGCGGAGTGTATGGCGGGGGTAAATAGAAGATGTACAGTGCAGAGTGTATGGGGGGGGTAAATAGAAGATGTATAGTGCGGAGTGTATGGTGGGGGTAAATAGAAGATGTACAGTGCGGAGTGTATGGGGGGGGTAAATAGAAGATGTATAGTGCGGAGTGTATGGCGGGGGGTAAATAGAAGATGTACAGTGCGGAGTGTATGGCGGGGGGTAAATAGAAGATGTACAGTGCGGAGTGTATGGCGGGGGGTAAATAGAAGATGTACAGTGGGGAGTGTATGGCGGGGGGTAAATAGAAGATGTACAGTGCAGAGTGTATGGCGGGGGGTAAATAGAACATGTACAGTGCGGAGTGTATGGCGGGGGGTAAATAGAAGATGTACAGTGCGGAGTGTATGGCGGGAGGTAAATAGAAGATGTATGGCGGGGGGTAAATAGAAGATGTACAGTGCGGAGTGTATGGTGGGGGTAAATAGAAGATGTACAGTGCGGAGTGTATGGGGGGGGTAAATAGAAGATGTATAGTGCGGAGTGTATGGCGGGGGTAAATCGAAGATGTACAGTGCGGAGTGTATGGCGGGGGGTAAATAGAAGATGTACAGTGCGGAGTGTATGGCGGGGGGTAAATAGAAGATGTACAGTGCGGAGTGTATGGCGGGGGGTAAATAGAAGATGTACAGTGCGGAGTGTATGGCGGGGGGTAAATAAAAGATGTACAGTGCGGAGTGAATGGCGGGGGGGGGGGTGTAAATAGAAGATGTACAGTGCGGAGTGTATGGCGGGGGGGGGGGTAAATAGAAGATGTACAGTGCGGAGTGTATGGTGGGGGGTCAATAGAAGATGTACAGTGCAGAGTGTATGGCGGGGGGTAAATAGAAGATGTACAGTGCGGAGTGTATGGCGGGGGGTAAATAAAAGATGTACAGTGCGGAGTGAATGGCGGGGGGGGGGGTAAATAGAAGATGTACAGTGCGGAGTGTATGGCGGGGGGTAAATAGAAGATGTACAGTGCGGAGTGTATAGTGGGGGGTAAATAGAAGATGTACAGTGCGGAGTGTATGGCGGGGGGTAAATGGAAGATGTATAGTGCGGAGTAAATGGCAAGGGGGGGGTAAATAGAAGATGTACAGTGTGGAGTGAATGGCGGGGGGTAAATAGAAGATGTACAGTGCGGAGTGAATGGCGGGGGGTAAATAGAAGATGTGAAGAGCGGAGTGTATGGTGGGGGGTAAATAGAAGATGTACAGTGCGGAGTGAATGGCGGGGGGTAAATAGAAGATGTACAGTGCGGTGTGTATGGCGGGGGGTAAATAGAAGATGTACAGGGCGGAGTGTATGGTGGGGGGTAAATAGAAGATGTACAGTGCGGAGTGTATGGCGGGGGTAAATAGAAGATGTACAGTGCGGAGTGTATGTGGGAGGGTAAATAGAAGATGTACAGTGCGGAGTGTATGGCGGGGGGGTAAATAGAAGATGTACAGTGCGGAGTGTATGGCGGGGGGTAAATAGAAGATGTACAGTGCGGAGTGTATGGCGGGGGGGTAAATAGAATATGTACAGTGCGGAGTGTATGGCGGGGGGTAAATAGAAGATGTACAGTGCGGAGTGTATGGCGGGGGGTAATTAGAAGATGTACAGTGCGGAGTGTATGGCGGGGGGTAAATAGAAGATGTACAGTGCGGAGTGAACGGCGGGGGGGGGGGGTAAATAGAAGATGTACAGTGCGGAGTGTATGGCGGGGGGTAAATAGAAGATGTACAGTGCCGGATGTATGGCGGGGGGTAAATAGAAGATGTACAGTGCGGAGTGTATGGTGGGGGTAAATAGAAGATGTACAGTGCGGAGTGTATGGGGGGGGTAAATAGAAGATGTACAGTGCGGAGTGTATGGCGGGGGGTAAATAGAAGATGTACAGTGCGGAGTGTATGGCGGGGGGTAAATCGAAGATGTACAGTGCGGAGTGTATGGCGGGGGGTAAATAGAAGATGTACAGTGCGGAGTGTATGGCGGGGGGTAAATAGAAGATATACAGTGCGGAGTGTATGGCGGGGGGTAAATAGAAGATGTACAGTGCGGAGTGTATGGCGGGGGGTAAATAGAAGATGTACAGTGCGGAGTGTATGGCGGGGGGTAAATAGAAGATGTACAGTGCGGAGTGTATGGCGGGGGGTAAATAGAAGATGTACAGTGCGGAGTGTATGGCGGGGGGTAAATAGAAGATGTACAGTGCGGAGTGTATGGCGGGGGGTAAATAAAAGATGTACAGTGCGGAGTGAATGGCGGGGGGGGTGTAAATAGAAGATGTACAGTGCGGAGTGTATGGCGGGGGGGGGTAAATAGAAGATGTACAGTGCGGAGTGTATGGCGGGGGGTAAATAGAAGATGTACAGTGCAGAGTGTATGGCGGGGGGTAAATAGAAGATGTACAGTGCGGAGTGTATGGCGGGGGGTAAATAAAAGATGTACAGTGCGTAGTGAATGGCGGGGGGGGGGGTAAATAGAAGATGTACAGTGCGGAGTGTATAGTGGGGGGTAAATAGAAGATGTACAGTGCGGAGTGTATGGCGGGGGGTAAATGGAAGATGTATAGTGCGGAGTGAATGGCAAGGGGGGGGTAAATAGAAGATGTACAGTGCGGAGTGAATGGCGGGAGGTAAATAGAAGATGTACAGTGCGGAGTGAATGGCGGGGGGTAAATAGAAGATGTGAAGAGCGGAGTGTATGGTGGGGGGTAAATAGAAGATGTACAGTGCGGAGTGAATGGCGGGGGGTAAATAGAAGATGTACAGTGCGGTGTGTATGGCGGGGGGTAAATAGAAGATGTACAGGGCGGAGTGTATGGTGGGGGGTAAATAGAAGATGTACAGTGCGGAGTGTATGGCGGGGGTAAATAGAAGATGTACAGTGCGGAGTGTATGGGGGAGGGTAAATAGAAGATGTACAGTGCGGAGTGTATGGCGGGGGGGTAAATAGAAGATGTACAGTGCGGAGTGTATGGCGGGGGGGTAAATAGAAGATGTACAGTGCGGAGTGTATGGCGGGGGGTAAATAGAAGATGTACAGTGCGGAGTGTATGGCGGGGGGTAAATAGAAGATGTACAGTGCGGAGTGTATGGCGGGGGGTAAATAGAAGATGTACAGTGCGGAGTGTATGGCGGGGGGTAAATAAAAGATGTACAGTGCAGAGTGAATGGCGGGGGGGGGGGGGTAAATAGAAGATGTACAGTGCGGAGTGTATGGCGGGGGGTAAATAGAAGATGTACAGTGCCGGATGTATGGCGGGGGGTAAATAGAAGATGTACAGTGCGGAGTGTATGGCGGGGGGTAAATAGAAGATGTACAGTGCGGAGTGTATGGCGGGGGGTAAATAAAAGATTTACAGTGCGGAGTGAATGGCGGGGGGGGGTGTAAATAGAAGATGTACAGTGCGGAGTGTATGGCGGGGGGGGGGGTAAATAGAAGATGTACAGTGCGGAGTGTATGGCGGGGGGTAAATAGAAGATGTACAGTGCAGAGTGTATGGCGGGGGGTAAATAGAAGATGTACAGTGCGGAGTGTATGGCGGGGGGTAAATAAAAGATGTACAGTGCGTAGTGAATGGCGGGGGGGGGGTAAATAGAAGATGTACAGTGCGGAGTGTATAGTGGGGGGTAAATAGAAGATGTACAGTGCGGAGTGTATGGCGGGGGGTAAATGGAAGATGTATAGTGCGGAGTGAATGGCAAGGGGGGGGTAAATAGAAGATGTACAGTGCGGAGTGAATGGCGGGAGGTAAATAGAAGATGTACAGTGCGGAGTGAATGGCGGGGGGTAAATAGAAGATGTGAAGAGCGGAGTGTATGGTGGGGGGTAAATAGAAGATGTACAGTGCGGAGTGAATGGCGGGGGGTAAATAGAAGATGTACAGTGCGGTGTGTATGGCGGGGGGTAAATAGAAGATGTACAGGGCGGAGTGTATGGTGGGGGGTAAATAGAAGATGTACAGTGCGGAGTGTATGGCGGGGGTAAATAGAAGATGTACAGTGCGGAGTGTATGGGGGAGGGTAAATAGAAGATGTACAGTGCGGAGTGTATGGCGGGGGGGTAAATAGAAGATGTACAGTGCGGAGTGTATGGCGGGGGGGTAAATAGAAGATGTACAGTGCGGAGTGTATGGCGGGGGGGTAAATAGAATATGTACAGTGCGGAGTGTATGGCGGGGGGTAAATAGAAGATGTACAGTGCGGAGTGTATGGCGGGGGGTAAATAGAAGATGTACAGTGCGGAGTGTATGGCGGGGGGTAAATAGAAGATGTACAGTGCGGAGTGTATGGCGGGGGGTAAATAAAAGATGTACAGTGCGGAGTGAATGGCGGGGGGGGGGGGGGTAAATAGAAGATGTACAGTGCGGAGTGTATGGCGGGGGGTAAATAGAAGATGTACAGTGCCGGATGTATGGCGGGGGGTAAATAGAAGATGTACAGTGCGGAGTGTATGGCGGGGGGTAAATAGAAGATGTACAGTGCGGAGTGTATGGCGGGGGGTAAATAGAAGATGTACAGTGCCGGATGTATGGCGGGGGGTAAATAGAAGATGTACAGTGCGGAGTGTATGGGGGGGGTAAATAGAAGATGTATAGTGCGGAGTGTATGGCGGGGGTAAATCGAAGATGTACAGTGCGGAGTGTATGGCGGGGGGTAAATAGAAGATGTACAGTGCGGAGTGTATGGCGGGGGGTAAATAGAACATATACAGTGCGGAGTGTATGGCGGGGGGTAAATAGAAGATGTACAGTGCGGAGTGTATGGCGGGGGGTAAATAGAAGATGTACAGTGCGGAGTGTATGGCGGGGGGTAAATAGAAGATGTACAGTGCGGAGTGTATGGCGGGGGGTAAATAGAAGATGTACAGTGCGGAGTGTATGGCGGGGGGTAAATAGAAGATGTACAGTGCGGAGTGTATGGCGGGGGGTAAATAAAAGATGTACAGTGCGGAGTGAATGGCGGGGGGGGGGTGTAAATAGAAGATGTACAGTGCGGAGTGTATGGCGGGGGGGTAAATAGAAGATGTACAGTGCGGAGTGTATGGCGGGGGGTAAATAGAAGATGTACAGTGCAGAGTGTATGGCGGGGGGTAAATAGAAGATGTACAGTGCGGAGTGTATGGCGGGGGGTAAATAAAAGATGTACAGTGCGTAGTGAATGGCGGGGGGGGTAAATAGAAGATGTACAGTGCGGAGTGTATGGCGGGGGGTAAATAGAAGATGTACAGTGCGGAGTGTATAGTGGGGGGTAAATAGAAGATGTACAGTGCGGAGTGTATGGCGGGGGGTAAATGGAAGATGTATAGAGCGGAGTGTATGGCGGGGGGTAAATAGAATATGTACAGTGCGGAGTGAATGGCGGGGGATAAATAGAAGATGTGAAGAGCGGAGTGTATGGTGGGGGGTAAATAGAAGATGTACAGTGCGGAGTGAATGGCGGGGGGTAAATAGAAGATGTACAGTGCGGTGTGTATGGCGGGGGGTAAATAGAATATGTACAGGGTGGAGTGTATGGTGGGGGGTAAATAGAAGATGTACAGTGCGGAGTGTATGGCGGGGGTAAATAGAAGATGTACAGTGCGGAGTGTATGGGGGAGGGTAAATAGAAGATGTACAGTGCGGAGTGTATGGCGGGGGGGTAAATAGAAGATGTACAGTGCGGAGTGTATGGCGGGGGGGTAAATAGAAGATGTACAGTGCGGAGTGTATGGCGGGGGGGTAAATAGAATATGTACAGTGCGGAGTGTATGGCGGGGGGTAAATAGAAGATGTATAGTGCGGAGTGTATGGCGGGGGGTAAATAGAAGATGTACAGTGCGGAGTGTATGGCGGGGGGAAAATAGAAGATGTACAGTGCGGAGTGTATGGCGGGGGGTAAATAGAAGATGTACAGTGCGGAGTGTATGGCGGGGGGTAAATAAAAGATGTACAGTGCGGAGTGAATGGCGGGGGGGGGGGGGTAAATAGAAGATGTACAGTGCGGAGTGTATGGCGGGGGGTAAATAGAAGATGTACAGTGCCGGATGTATGGCGGGGGGTAAATAGAAGATGTACAGTGCGCAGAGTATGGCGGGGGGTAAATAGAAGAAGTACAGTGTGGAGTGAATGGCGGGGGGTAAATAGAAGATGTACAGTGCGGAGTGTATGGCGGGGGGTAAATAGAAGATGTACAGTGCAGAGTGTTAGGCGGGGGGTAAATAGAATATGTACAGTGCGGAGTGTATGGCGGGGGGTAAATAGAAGATGTACAGTGCGGAGTGAATGGCGGGGGGTAAATAGAAGATGTACAGTGCGGAGTGTATGGCGGGGGGTAAATAGAAGATATACAGTGCGGAGTGTATGGCGGGGGGTAAATAGAAGATGTACAGTGCGGAGTGAATGGCGGGGGGTAAATAGAAGATGTACAGTGGGGAGTGAACGGCGGGGGGTAAATAGAAGATGTACAGTGCGGAGTGAATGGCGGGGGGGGGGTAAATAGAAGATGTACAGTGCAGAGTGTATGGCGGGGGGGTAAATAGAATATGTACAGTGCGGAGTGTATGGCGGGGGTAAATAGAAGATGTACAGTGCGGTGTGTATGGCGGGGGGTAAATAGAAGATGTACAGTGCGGAGTGTATGGCGGGGGGTAAATAGAAGATGTACAGTGCGGTGTGTATGGCGGGGGGTAAATAGAAGATGTACAGTGCGGAGTGAATGGCGGGAGGTAAATAGAAGATGTACAGTGCGGAGTGTATGGCGGGGGGGGGGGGGGGTAAATAGAAGATGTACAGTGCGGAGTGAATGGCGGGGGGGGGGGTAAATAGAAGATGTACAGTGTGGAGTGAATGGCGGGGGGTAAATAGAAGTTGTTTAAACAAAATGTTTTTTTTTTTTTTTGGGGGTGGGTGGGGGTGCAATGGACAGTTTCAGTAGAGCAGTGGACAGTGTTAGAATTGTAATATTTTATTTTTTATTATTTAACAATTCTATAATTTTATACTATATATTATGCTTTTAAATTTTTTTCTTTTTGGGGGGGGGGGGGGCATTAGACATCATCAGTAGAGCAGTGGATGGTATCAGTAGTTTTTTATTTTTATTATATTATTTTTATATTTATTTACACTTTTAAATTTATTACAATTTGTTTTTAATAGTATTACATTCACAATGCTATGGGGGGGGGGGGCAAACATTGTCTGTAGGACAGTGGACAGTGTCAGTATATATATTTTTTTTTTATTTTTTTTTTCTAATATGTTTTACAGTTTTATTTTTTTATATTTTTTTTTAAAAAAAATAATGTCATTTTGTTTTTCAAAGTGCCTTTGGGAGGGGTTCAGTGGATGGTCTCAGTAGGCACTGAACTGTGTCAGTAGAGCAGTTAATGGTGTCAGTAGTTTTCTTTATTTATTTTTTTTACAATTTTATTTTTTATTTACCAGTAGTTTATGTTGAAACACTTTTTTCACAGTGCTCCTGGGGGGCAGTGGATTATGTCGGTAGGGCAGTGAACAGCGTCAGTAGAGGAGTGAATGGTGTCAGTAGTTTTTTTTTATCTCTATTTATTTTTTTTTTTTTACACATGTATTTTTTTTTTACATCCCAATTATTATTTTTTTTGTCATAGCTATTGATCATGTCATTAGGGCAGTGGACATTAACAGTAGTTCTTTATTTATTTTTTTCCTTCAATTTAATTGTTTCAACATTTTTTTAAAGTTTAATTTTTTTTAGAATTTAATTATTTTTTTATTCTTATCATTTTAAAAAATGCTTTTTAGGAGGCCAGTGGATAATACCAGTAGGGAAATAGGCAATTTTAGTATAACAAAGGACAGTGTCAGAATGGTATTATTCTATTTTTAATATTTTTTTTTATAATTTTATTATTTTTTACTATTTATTATGTTTTTCACAAACATTTTGGGGGAGCAGTGCATATGGAGTAGTAGAAAAAAAATATATTTGTCAATAGTTTTAGATTTTTTATAATGAACTGTTTTAATTTGTATTATTACCTTTTATTTTTATTTATTTTCACATTGCTATTGGAGGTTTAGAACGTGACTGGTGTCATTAGGGCAGTAGACAGTGTTAGTAGAATTGTTGTTTTTATTTTTGTAGTTTCTAATATTTTTAAAAATTATATTTTTTTAAATTTCTTTTTTAAAATTTTCTTTTTACAGTGCCTCTGGGAGTGGTGCACTGGATATCCTTAGCCAGGCACTTAGCATATTTAATTGTTTTATTTATAATACAAATGTATTTGTTTTACATTTCATTTTTTTTGTTAGGGATGTGGATCATGTCATTAGGGCAGTGGACATTGTTAATTGTTCTTTCATTTTATGTTATTTTTTCTATATTACCTTTTTTCTTACAATCTAATTTATTTTATAGTTACATTTTTTATTTGTTACATTTTTTAAAAATGCTTTTAGGGGGCATTGGATGGTGCTAGTAAGGTAATCATCAGAGTCAGCAGAGTAATGGACAGTGTCAGAATTTTTTTTTATTTTAAATAATTGGTCAGTTGAACAATGCTTTTCTCAAAAGTGTTATATCTTTATTATTTTATTTTTTATATTTTTACAATCTTATTTATTTTATTATTTTTTTTACAATCTATTATTTTATATATATATTTTTAAATGTCAGGAAGGGGTTGGTGTCAGTTGGGCAATGGACAGTGTCAGTAGAAATTTGTTATTATTTTTTTTTTTAATATTTTATAAAAAATATGTTGTTTGTTTTTATGATTTTTTTTTCCCACAGTGCCTTTGAGAGGGGCAGAGTGGATGGTCTCAGTAGAGCAGTGAGCAGTGATAGTAAACCAGTTAATTGTGTCAGTGTTTTTTTTTGTTTTTTGTTTTTTTCAATGTATTTTTCTCTATAAATGTATTTTTTTTTGTTTTACAATTTTATTTTTAATTATTTTAACCACCTCAATACTGGGCACTTAAACCCCCTTCCTTCCCAGACCAATTTTCAGCTTTTAGCGCTGTTGCATTTTGAATGACAATTGCGCGGTCATGCAACACTGTACCTAAACCAAATTTGTGTCATTTTTTCCCCACAAATAGAGCTTTCTTTTGGTGGTATTTGATCACCGCCAGGTTTTTTCTTTTTTGGTGCACAAATAAAAAAAGGCCGAAAAGTTTGAAAAAAAAAAAAAGTTTTTTGTTTAGGTTATAAAATTTTGTAAATAGATACGTTTTTTCCTGCACTGATGAGCACTGATGACGCCGCACTGACAGGCACTGATGAGGAGACACTGATGGGGTGGCACTGATATGCAGCACTGATATGCAGCACTGATGGGCACTGATATGTGGCACTGATAGATAGCACTGATATGCAGCATTGGTGGGCACTGATAGGCAGCGCTGATGGGCACTGATAGGCAGCACTGATGGGCACTGATCGGCGGCACTGATGGGCACTGATGGGCACTGATGGGCACTGATAGGCGGCACTGATGGGCACTGATGGGTGGCACTGATGGGCGGCACTGATCGGCACTGATGGGGGGCACTGATGGGCACTGATAGGCAGCACTGGTGGGCAATAATGGGCACTGGTGGGCGGCACTGATAGATGGCAATAACGGGCACTGGTGGGCAGCACTGATAGATGGCATTGGTGGGCAGCACTGATAGGGAGGCACCACTGGCAGGCTCTCTGAGCCCTGTTTGCCATCCCTGGTGGCCATGGTGGGCATCCCTGGTGGTCATGGGTGGGCATCCCTGGTGGCTCTAGTGGCATCCCCTCCCCCCAGGGCTGCACTGGTAATCAATCATCTGATTACCAGCACAGACCCCCCCTGTGATCAGTGAGTAATTAGAAATACTCACTGATCACCCCAGCTGCAGAATTGATCCTGGTCACAGCCGTCATGTGATCAGGCCAATCACAGGGCCCTCCTGCCGAGGCTTGTTGCTCTGTGTCCTAGGGACACAGGCACATCGAGATCGCGCCGCTGCGCGTGCCTGCGGTGGCGCGATCTCTCTCCTTCTGAAGGACGTTCCGGAACGTCCATTCAGAAGGACGAGACTCCCACCCGGCCGTATATGTACTATGGCCCGGGTGGGAAGTGGTTAAAATGTGTATTTTTTATTTTTTTTCACAGTCTTTTTTTCATAATATTTTTTACAAGGCTATTTGGGGAGATTGGACAGTGTCAGTAGTTTTATTTTTTTTATTTTATTACTTTTTACATTTTTATTATTATTTTTTTTTTACATTGATTTATTGTATGAACAATGTCAGTATTTTTTTTTTCTAGCATTTTTGACAGTTTATCTTTTCAGTGCTTCTGGAAGGAAGTAGTGGACTGTGTCAGTAAGGCAGGTGACAGTGTCAGTAGAGCAATGGACAGTGTCAGCATATTTATTTATTTATTATTTCAGGTACTTATATAGCGCTGTCAATTTACACAGCGCTTTACATATACATTGCACATTCACATCAGTCCCTGCCCTCAAGGAGCTTACAATCTAAGGTCCCTAACTTACATTCGTACATACATAGTAGGGCCAATTTTTTTTTTATACAGGATCCAATTAACCTACCAGCATGTCTTTGGAGTTTTACAGTTTTGTGTATTTTTTTTTAATTGTTTTATTTTTTGGAATTTGTTGTTTATTTATTTTTTTTCACAATGCTTTTTTGGGGGAGGGTTAGGGCGGTGTATCAGTTCATTGGAGTAATGGACAGTGTTGGTATATATGTGTGTGTGTATATATATATATATATATATATATATATATATATATATATATATACTTTACATTTTATTTTTTTTATTATTTTTTTCAATTTAATTTTTTTATTATTTTTTTCTCAATTATTTTTATTGAGGGTAAAGTGCAGTGCAGGGGGAGGGGCGGTGCAGAGGGAGGGGGCGTGTCATCACTTCTCTACACAGAGGACTTATTCTGGTGAAAACATTGGGGGGGAGGGGTGAAAGTGAAGGGGGAGTGTCAGCAGTTTTTACATTGAGGACTCAGCTTACAGCAGAGAAGATGGGGGAGGGGCCATGGTAACACTTCTCCTCTAAACAATGGAGTCAGCTTGAAGCAATGGGAGTGGGGGAGGGGCCTTCCTACAGAGGAGTCAGCTCACAGCAGAGGGGGCAGGGCAGGGGGAGGGGCATGTCAGCTGTTTTCTACATGGAGAAGGGAAGTTACAGCAGAGTGAATGGGGGAGGGCACTTCTCCTTTGCTGAGATAATCCCTCCCCCTCACAGGTGTGACATATGAAGATGCTGATTGGACAGCATGATTATTGCACAATAAAAGGCCACTCTAAAATGTGCAGTTTTATCACACAGCACAATGGCACAGATGTGGGAAGGGTTGAGGGAGCGTGTGATTGGCTGACTGCAGGAATGTCCACCACAGCTCTTACCCGGGAATTGAACGACAGTGGGTGGAGTCAGTAGTTGATTTTTCTTTCTTTTTTTTACCAATTCTTTTCAGGGAGGAGGGGTTAGGACAATGGATTGTATCAGCAAGGCACTGGGCAGTGTCAGTAGCTTTTTTTATTTTTGTTTTATTTTTAAATCTTAATTTCTATTATTTATTATATCTTTATTTTCACAATGAATGGGGGATGGGCAGTGGATGATGTCAGGAAATGAAATAAGGAAAATAAAAATAATTAAAATATAAAATTGTGAAACATAATAGAAGGGAAGTGGACAGCATTAATAGTTATTTATTTTCTTTTTTAAATCATTTTTTCACAGTGTCTCTGGGAGGGTGGCAATGGATGGAGTCAGTAGGGCAGTGTACAGTGTCAGTAGTTTTTTTATTTGTATTTAATTGTTTTTTTTATACAATGTAATTATATCTTTTATTTATTTTTTTTTTTATTTTTTTCAAAAAGGTTTTTGGGGACCAGAGGATGGTGTCAGTAGGGCAGTAGACAGTAATTAAAAAAAAAAAAACATTTGTAAAAAATAGTATAAAAATAATACATATATTTTTTTACTATTTATGTATTCATCATTGTTTTTACAATATTTTTTGGGGGGAAGAGGGCGGTGTCAGTAGAGCACTGGATGGTGTCAGTACGGCAGTTGAAGGTGTCAGTAGTTTTTTTTTTATTGCTTTTATTATTTTATTTGTTTTTCATAATGTTATTGTTTATCATTTTTTTAATTAATCGTTCAATAAATTTTTTGCACAATCGTTTTTTTTGTGGGGGGGAGGGGGTGGACAATGTCAGTAGTTTTTGTTTTTTATATTTTTTTTATATTATTATTTGCCACTATAATTTTTTATTTTTATTTTTTAAATATTGTTTTCACAGTGCTTTAGGGGGGGGGGGGGCAGAATAAGTAGTTTTTTAATTTTTAAATGTGAAATATTTTTTATAATTTATTTTAATAATTTTTTCACGATGATTTGGGGGAAGATGTGAATGATTTCAGTAGGGTAGTTAACACTGTCAGTAGAGCAGTGAATGGTGCCAGGAGACTTTTTTATTTTTGATCAATTATTTTGTTTACAAATGTATTTTTGGTCTTTTTTTTTTTACAATTCAATTTTGTTTTATTTTTGATCATTTTTTTAAATGTCTCTTGTGAGGGGGTGTATTAGGGCACTGGAAGGTGTCAGTCATTTTTAATTTTTTATTTTTTATAAATGTATATTTTTATTTCTATTTACAGTTAAATGTTTTATTATTTTTTACAATTATTTTGGAGGGCCAGTGGTTGTTGGTGTCAGTGGGGCAGTGGTTGAAGTTAGTAGGGTAGTGCACAGTGTCAGTAGAGTAGTGGATAGTGTCATATGTTTTTTTATTTTATTACATTTTTTTATTTACAAACCAATTTTATTTTACTATTTAATTTTTTTATACTTTTTTTTTTCATTTTTTCAAAATGCTTTTAGGGTCCAGTGGATGGTGGATATAGGTCAGTGGAAGGTGTCAGTAGTGCAATGGACAATTTCAAAATGTATCATTATTATTTCATTATTCTTTTTAAAAATATTAGTTTTAATTATTTTCTACTATTTATTTTTGGATTTCTTACACTAACTGTTTTTTTGTTTTGTTTTTTTTTGGGGGGGGGGGGGTGAGGCAGAAGATGGTATCAGTAGTTTTTTGTTTTTATTATTAAAAAAAAAAAATAAAAAAAAAATAAACATTTTATTTCCTTATTTTTATAACATATTTTTCAGTGCCTTTGGAGGAGCAGAGGACGGTGTCAGTAGAGCAGTGGACAAGGAGTCAGCTCATAGAAGAAGGGGGCGGTGCAGGGGGAGGGGCGTGTCAGAATTTCTCCATTCACAGGACCCAGCTGACAGCAGAGATAATGGGGGAGGGGTCAGGTCAGCACTTCTCCTCTGAACAGTGAACTCAGCTTGAAGCAATGGGAGTGGGGGGAGGGGTATGAAAGAAAACATTTCTCCTCCACATATAGGAATCAGCTGAAAGGAGAGGGAGTGGTTAAGGGGGAGGGGCCAGGCTGGATATACCGCTAAGCAAAATAGGCAGCTGCCTAGGGCCTAGGATAGTAGAGCTGCTGTGCCCATCCCCCACCCCCTCCCTCTCTCATAGAGTTACTACTGGGCAGGGAGGACTGTTCACACCGCCTGTGTGAAAGTGAAAGCAGAGTGAGCAAGTGTGTAAGGGGCTATCGCTGGAGGGGACCACCGCCAAAAAAAAGCTCTGGTGTCACCCCTCTGATGGCCCAGCGCCATTATCTCAGCAGGCGGTTGCAGCTCCAATCTCCCGGTGGGCGGGACTCCCTCTGTAAGTTGTAGCTGCTCTTTGGCAGCGGCCCCTCTGTCCTCTCTTCTGGCCTGTGAAGCACGCAGTACTTAACTTTGTACCCTGTATATAGAGAACTCTTTAGGATTGCATCCCCTACATAGCGATCCTTACACCCCGTACATAGCGATCCTTATACCCTGTACATAGTGATCCTTACACCCCGTACATAGCGATCCTTACACCCTGTACATAGCGATCCTTACACCCTGTACATAGCGATCCTTACACCCCCTACATAGCGAACCTTACATCCTGTACATAGCGATCCTTACACCCTGTACATAGCGATCCTTACACCCTGTACATAGCGATCCTTACACCCCCTACATAGCGATCCTTACACCCCCTACATAGCGATCCTTACACCCTGTACATAGCGATCCTTACACCCTGTACATAGCGATCCTTACACCCTGTACATAGCGATCCTTACACCCCCTACATAGCGATCCTTGTACCCCGTACATAGCGATCCTTACACCCCCTACAAAGCGATCCTTACACCCTGCACATAGCGATCCTTACACCCTGTACATAGCGATCCTTACACCCTGTACATAGCGATCCTTACACCCTGTACATAGCGATCCTTACACCCCCTACATAGCAAACCTTGTACCCCGTACATAGCGATCCTTACACCCCCTACAAAGCGATCCTTACACCCTGCACATAGCGATCCTTACACCCCCTACAAAGCGATCCTTACACCCTGCACATAGCGATCCTTACACCCTGCACATAGCGATCCTTACACCCCCTACAAAGCAATCCTTACACCCCCTACAAAGCGATCCTTACACCCTGTACATAGCGATCCTTACACCCCCTACATAGCGATCCTTACACCCCCTACATAGCGATCCTTGTACCCTGTACATACCAATCCTTGTACACTGTACATAGTGATCCTTGCACCCTTTACATAGCGATCCTTGCACCCTGTACAGTGTGTGTGTGTGTGTGTGTGTGTGTGTGTGTGTGTGTGTGTGTGTGTGTCTGTACATAGCGATCCTGTACATAGCGATCCTTGCACCCTTTACAGTGTGTGTGTGTGTGTGTGTGTGTGTGTGTCTGTACATAGCGATCCTGTACATAGCGATCCTTGCACCCTTTACATAGCGATCCTTGCACCCTGTACATAGCGATCCTTACACCCCCTACATAACGATCCTTACACCCTGTACATAGCGATCCTTGCACCCTGTACATAGCGATCCTTGTACCCTGTACATAGCGATCCTTACACCTGTACATAGCGATCCTTGTACCCTGTACATAGTGATCCTTGCACCCTGTACATAGCGATCCTTGCACCCTGTACATAGCGATCCTTGCACCCTGTACATAGCGATCCTTGCACCCTGTACATAGCGATCCTTGCACCTGTACATAGCGATCCTTGCACCCTGTACATAGCGATCCTTGCACCCTGTACATAGCGATCCTTGTACCCTGTACATAGCGATCCTTGCTCCCTGTACATAGCGATCCTTGCACCCTGTACATAGCAATCCTTGTACCCTGTACATAGCGATCCTTGTACCCTGTACACAGGCCCGTCGGAACAAGGCAGGCAAACCAAGCAATTGCTTGGGGCCCCAAGCTGGCCTGGGGCCCCAAGACAACGACTGGTCAGTCACTTACTTTGTATCCATTTCCAGGGGCGGACTGAGCGGTCGGGCACTTCGGACGTGGTCCGAGGGCCCGGCCGGGAAGCCAGGAAGGGGGGGCCCGGCCAGCAAGGGGGCCCGCCGCTCAGTATTACATTTATCTCACCCAGCGCGATAAGTATTGGGAGGAGAGGAGGGGCCCGGCAGCCGGCGCTGACTCAGTGTGACGAGGAGAGCTGGGGAGGGGCCCGGCGGCTGTGGCTGCTTCACTGAGAGGAGGAGGGCGGGCCCAGGCTAGCGCTGGATTCAATGTGGTGTGCTGTGTGCGGGGGGCGTGTCGGCGTTGCATACTGACGTGACGTCGACGTGCCCCGCCTCCACAGGGCGTGTTACAACAATGACGAGTAACGGCCGAGTTCAGTCAGTGGATGCAATTGCCTGCGATTGTGTCGTTGGTGACAGCGTGTGTGTAGTCTCTCCTCTCATCTTCTACTTTTTAATTTCAATACCTGGCTTCTTCCCTTGATTTCTATTAGATTGTGAGTAGATCTTGTGGTGTGGCCTCTGAAATCCAGCTCCACTCAGTGGTCTCTGTGAGGAATGATGTGTACATCCATTTGCATTATCCCACACAATTTTAAAAAGTATATGATTCATATATTTTTATAAATATTGTGTGGGATAATGCAAATGTACACATTATTCCTCACAGGAGAGACCATTGAGTGGAGCTGGATTAGTTGCTGATGCCTTGGCCTTGCAATTTTCAAAGGCGTTCCCCCTTCCTGAGATCCCCTGTTTCTGTATAATGTGAGTTACAGTAGTTCTTGTAACATATGGCCTCTATGTGAAATCCAGCTCCACTCAATGGTCTCTCCTGTGAGGAATGATGTGTACATATATTTGCATTATTCCACACAATTTTAATAAAAATAAATGAAAAAATATGATTTATATATTTTTATTAAAATAGTGTGGGATAATACAAATATATGTACACATCATTCCTCACAGGAGAGACCATTGAGTGGAGCTGGATTTCACATAGCGCTCACAAGAACTACTCACAATCAAACAGAAACCACTGTGTGAGGTGGGGAGGGGCCCGGCGGCCGTTGCTGCTTTAGTGAGAGGAGGAGGGGCCCAGGCTAGCGCTGGATTTCCATTGCTGATGGTGTCCTGTGTGCGGGGGCGTGTTGGCGTCGCATACTGACGTGACGTCGACGTGTCCCGCCTCCATCGGGTACGACGATCCAGTACAGAACTTCAGTCAGTGGATTCCTGCGATTGTCTTCTTCAACAAGCCCTTCATCCATCCATCCATGGCAGCGGTTTTATTGTGAGTAGTTCTTGTGGCCTGAAATCCAGCTCCTCTCAAATGTCTCTCCTGTGAGGAATGATGTGTACATACATTTGCATTATACCACACAATTTTAATAAAAATATATGAAAAATATATGATTCATATATTTTTATTAAAATTGTGTGGGATAATGCAAATGTATGTACACATCATTCCTCACAGGGGAGACCATTGAGTTGGATTTCACATAGAGGCCATATGTTACAAGAACTACTCACATCAAACAGAAACCGCCAGGGATCGTCAGTATGCGACGCCGACACGCCCCCGCACACAGGACATCATGGAAATATATATATATTATACCTTTTAGCTGATAAAAAAAAAAAAGGCTTTGCGTGTGTGCGGGGGGTCGGGGGGGCCTCCATGTCCATTTTGCTTGGGGCCCCCAAATTCCTTCAAACGGCCCTGCCTGTACATAGCGATCCTTGCACCCTGTACATAGCGATCCTTGTACCCTGTACATAGTGATCCTTGCACCCTGTACATAGCGATCCTTGCACCCTGTACATAGCGATCCTTGTACCCTGTACATAGCGATCCTTGCACCCTGTACATAGCGATCCTTGTACCCTGTACATAGCGATCCTTGCACCCTTTACATAGCGATCCTTGCACCCTGTACATAGTGATCCTTACACCCCCTACATAGCGATCCTTACACCCTGTATATAGCGATCCTTGCACCCTGTACATAGTGATCCTTGTAACCTGTACATAGCGATCTTTGTACCCTGTACATAGCGATCCTTGCACCCTTTACATAACGATCCTTGTACCTTGTACAAAGCGATCCTTGCACCCTGTACATAGCGATCCTTGTACCCTGTACATAGCGATCCTTGTACCCTGTACATAGCGATCCTTGCACCCTTTACATAGCGATCCTTGCACCCTGTACATAGCGATCCATGTACCCTGTACATAGCGATCCTTGCTCCCTGTGCATAGCCATCCTTGTACCCTGTACATAGCGATCCTTGTACCCTGTACATAGTGATCCTTGTACCCTGTACATAGCGATCCTTGCACCCTGTACATAGTGTGCCTTGTACCCTGTACATAGTGATCCTTGTACCCTGTACATAGCGATCCTTGCACCCTGTACATAGCGATCCTTGTACCCTGTACATAGCGATCCTTGCACCCTTTACATAGCGATCCTTGCACCCTGTACATAGCGATCAATACAACCCCTACATAGCGATCCTTACACCCTGTACATAGCAATCCTTGTACCCTGTACATAGTGATCCTTGCACCCCCTACATAGTGATCCTTGCACCCTGTAAATAGTGATCCTTGCAACCTGTACATAGCGATCCTTGCACCCTGTACATAGCGATCCTTGCACCCTGTACATAGCGATCCTTGCACCCTGTACATAGCGATCCCTACTTCCTGTATATAGCGATCCTTGCACCCTGTACATAGCGATCCTTGCACCCTGTACATAGCGATCCTTGCACCCTGTACATAGTGATCCTTGTACCCTGTACATAGCGATCCTTGTACCCTTTACTAAGCGATCCTTGTACCCTGTACATAGCGATTCTTGCACCCTGTACATAGCGATCCTTGTACCCTGTACATAGCGATCCTTACACCCCCTACATAGTGATCCTTACACCCTGTACATAGCGATCCTTGTACCCTGTACATAGTGATCCTTGCACCCCCTACATAGTAATCCTTGCACCCTGTAAATAACGATCCTTGTACCGTGTACATAGCGATCCTTGCACCCCGTACATTGCGATCCTTGTACCCTGTACATAGCGATCCTTACACCCTGTACATAGCGATCCTTGCACCCTGTACATAGCGATCCTTGTACCCTTTACATAGCGATCCTTGTACCCTTTACATAGCGATCCTTGTACCCTGTACATAGCGATTCTTGCACCCTGTACATTGCGATCCTTGTACCCTGTACATAGCGATCCTTACACCCCCTACATAGCGATCCTTGTACCCTGTACATAGCGATCCTTGTACCCTTTACATAGCGATCCTTGTACCCTTTACATAGCGATCCTTGTACCCTGTACATAGCGATTCTTGCACCCTGTACATTGCGATCCTTGTACCCTGTACATAGCGATCCTTACACCCCCTACATAGCGATCCTTACACCCTGTACATAGCGATCCTTGTACCCTGTACATAGTGATCCTTGCACCCCCTACATAGTAATCCTTGCACCCTGTAAATAGCGATCCTTGTACCTTGTACATAGCGATCCTTGCACCCCGTACATTGCGATCCTTGCACCCTGTACATTGCGATCCTTGTACCCTGTACATAGCGATCCTTACACCCTGTACATAGCGATCCTTGCACCCTGTACATAGTGATCCTTGCACCCTGTACATAGCGATCCTTGTACCCGTTACATAGCGATCCTTGTACCCTGTACATAGCGATTCTTGCACCCTGTACATAGCGATCCTTGTACCCTGTACATAGCGATCCTTACACCCCATACATAGCGATCCTTACACCCTGTACATAGCGATCCTTGTACCCTGTACATAGTGATCCTTGCACCCCCTACATAGTAATCCTTGCACCCTGTAAATAGCGATCCTTGTACCTTGTACATAGCGATCCTTGCACCCCGTACATTGCGATCCTTGCACCCCGTACATTGCGATCCTTGTACCCTTTACATAGCGATCCTTGTACCCTGTACATAGCGATCCTTACACCCCCTACATAGCGATCCTTGCACCCTGTACATTGCGATCCTTGCACCCTGTACATTGCGATCCTTGTACCCTGTACATAGCGATCCTTACACCCTGTACATAGCGATCCTTGCACCCTGTACATAGTGATCCTTGCACCCTGTACATAGCGATCCTTGTACCCTGTACATAGCGATCCTTGCTCCCTGTATATAGCGATCCTTGCACCCTGTACATAGTGATCCTTGTACCCTGTACATAGTGATCCTTGTACCCTGTACATAGCGATCCTTGTACCCTGTACATAGCGATCCTTGTACCCTGTACATAGCGATCCTTGCACCCTGTACATAGTGATCCTTGACTCTGTACATAGTGATCCTTGTACCCTGTACATAGCGATCCTTGCACCCTGTACATAGCGATCCTTGTACCCTGTACATAGCGATCCTTGCACCCTTTAGAAAGCGATCCTTGCACCCTGTACATAGCGATCCTTACACCCCCTACATAGCGATCCTTACACCCTGTACATAGCGATCCTTGTACCCTGTACATAGTGAACCTTGCACCCTCTACATAGTGATCCTTGCACCCTGTAAATAGTGATCCTTGCACCCTGTACATAGTGATCCTTGCACCCTGTACATAGCGATCCTTGCACCCTGTACATAGCGATCCTTGCAACCTGTACATAGCGATCCTTGTACCCTGTACATAGCGATCCTTGCTCCCTGTATATAGCGATCCTTGCACCCTGTACATAGTGATCCTTGTACCCTGTACATAGCGATCCTTGTACCCTGTACATAGCGATCCTTGTACCCGTTACATAGCGATCCTTGTACCCTGTACATAGCGATTCTTGCACCCTGTACATAGCGATCCTTGTACCCTGTACATAGCGATCCTTACACCCCATACATAGCGATCCTTACACCCTGTACATAGCGATCCTTGTACCCTGTACATAGTGATCCTTGCACCCCCTACATAGTAATCCTTGCACCCTGTAAATAGCGATCCTTGTACCTTGTACATAGCGATCCTTGCACCCCGTACATTGCGATCCTTGCACCCTGTACATTGCGATCCTTGTACCCTTTACATAGCGATCCTTGTACCCTGTACATAGCGATTCTTGCACCCTGTACATTGCGATCCTTGTACCCTGTACATAGCGATCCTTACACCCCCTACATAGCGATCCTTGTACCCTGTACATAGCAATCCTTGTACCCTTTACATAGCGATCCTTGTACCCTGTACATAGCGATCCTTACACCCCCTACATAGCGATCCTTACACCCTGTACATAGCGATCCTTGTACCCTGTACATAGTGATCCTTGCACCCCCTACATAGTAATCCTTGCACCCTGTAAATAGCGATCCTTGTACCTTGTACATAGCGATCCTTGCACCCCGTACATTGCGATCCTTGCACCCTGTACATTGCGATCCTTGTACCCTGTACATAGCGATCCTTACACCCTGTACATAGCGATCCTTGCACCCTGTACATAGTGATCCTTGCACCCTGTACATAGCGATCCTTGTACCCTGTACATAGCGATCCTTGCTCCCTGTATATAGCGATCCTTGCACCCTGTACATAGTGATCCTTGTACCCTGTACATAGTGATCCTTGTACCCTGTACATAGCGATCCTTGTACCCTGTACATAGCGATCCTTGTACCCTGTACATAGCGATCCTTGCACCCTGTACATAGTGATCCTTGACTCTGTACATAGTGATCCTTGTACCCTGTACATAGCGATCCTTGCACCCTGTACATAGCGATCCTTGTACCCTGTACATAGCGATCCTTGCACCCTTTAGACAGCGATCCTTGCACCCTGTACATAGCGATCCTTACACCCCCTACATAGCGATCCTTACACCCTGTACATAGCGATCCTTGTACCCTGTACATAGTGAACCTTGCACCCTCTACATAGTGATCCTTGCACCCTGTAAATAGTGATCCTTGCACCCTGTACATAGCGATCCTTGCACCCTGTACATAGCGATCCTTGCACCCTGTACATAGCGATCCTTGCAACCTGTACATAGCGATCCTTGTACCCTGTACATAGCGATCCTTGCTCCCTGTATATAGCGATCCTTGCACCCTGTACATAGTGATCCTTGTACCCTGTACATAGTGATCCTTGTACCCTGTACATAGCGATCCTTGTACCCTGTACATAGCGATCCTTGTACCCTGTACATAGCGATCCTTGTACCCTGTACATAGCGATCCTTGCACCCTGTACATAGCGATCCTTGTACCTTGTACATAGCAATCCTTGCACCCTTTACATAGCGATCCTTGCACCCCGTACATAGCGATCCTTACGCCCCCTACATAGCGATCCTTACACCCTGTACATAGCGATCCTTGCACCCTGTACATAGCGATCCTTGTACCTTGTACATATCAATCCTTGCACCCTTTACATAGCGATCCTTGCACCCCGTACATAGCGATCCTTACACCCCCTACATAGCGATCCTTACACCCTGTACATAGCGTTCCTTGTACCCTGTACATAGTGATCCTTACACCCCCTACATAGCGATCCTTACACCCTGTACATAGCGATCCTTGCTCCCTGTACATAGCAATCCTTGCTCCCTGTACATAGCAATCCTTGCTCCCTGTACATAGCGATCCTTGCACCATGTGCAGTGGCGGTTCTACATTAAATTGCTCCCCGGGCAAGACGCACATGAGCTGAGCTCCGCTCCTGTATCATCCTGATCTCTCATCCTGTGTGCCTTTCACTACCCAAACTATACCTGCTGTCCATGGGGAGATCGCCGCCAACCCTGGGATCATGTCACTGCTTTGGAAAGCTTCCTCAGCTGCCCCACAGCTAGACAAATTTTGCCGGCAGGAGCATGACACGGCGCAGCCCGTGAATGGTCATACTATTTTACTGCTATTACGGGATCCACAGATGCGGCCCTAGTATGGGAGGCTTTTAAGCTGCATTTTTGGGCCACCGCCTGAAAAAATGTCCCACTCTCTCATTACAAATGCACAATGTTGTGGAAATTTTGATAGACATTTCTTTAGTTAAATAGTCATTATGTCTCCCAGTGTCGGTTTTACCGATAATCAATATTCATAGTGATTATTGCTTTAACTGTCATTGCAGGAAAGACTTGTTAGTGATAAGATGGCAGTCATTTCTGCTCATCTCTGCACATGGCTGTGTTTCTACATAGGCACTGCCCATTGTACTTTCTATGATTGGTGGTTGTGAAGCCACTCCCTGTAAATTCCTTTTGTTCAGTTGCTGTAAATAAACCAAGCCCTGCCCTCACACAGAACACACAGAGGACAGAAGACACAGGAAGCTCACACACACACACACACCCACACACACAGACACAAGCTCACACAGCAGCTCACACAGCCATTTCATCCATGAAGAGACACATAAACTTTCACACACAACCACTTGCTCTTACACACATGCACACACATACATATCCAATGGAGAGAGACCTGGCAGATGGCATCAAAATTACCCAGCGCGTCTGTTCCTTTCTTTGTCGCTGAGCGCTTGGTAAATCGTTATACAGGAGAGCGGTACAATTGTACTTTTCAGTACAAGCTATTAATGGAGCTTGGTGCGTAATAATCTTGAGCGCACTGAAGTGGGTTTCTATGCTCCAAGCCCTATTAATTTCCACGGCAACAAGCCCACTTGACCTCGCTGACGGACGCTTGCTCCAACGCCCCGTCGCCGGAGAATATATCGGCGCTTAAATCCCATACCGTCTGGTCGACCAACTGCTCTATGAGAAAGCCAAACAAAAGCTATTCTTTTGCAAACAGCGGGTGTTTGAACAGGATGATGAACAGGCGGGCAGACTGCTGGCCTACTTGGCTCATCAGGATACTAGCCCTCTGGTGGTGGTGCAGCTGCGCAGATCTGATGGGTCCAGCATTTCTGACCCGCCGCTGGTGGCTGCAGAATTTTGCTCCTTCTATGCCACGCTGTATGCCTCTCAGAAGAATATTACTGCCCAGAAGACTCATGTGTTCCTCCAGCGTATCTCATTCCGTCTGTTGTCCAGATCCCAGTGGGATGAGTTAGATGCTCCCTTGATGGCTAATGAAATTGCTGCTGCAATGAAGAGATGGCCTTTCTTTTGCCTGTTCTTAGGGCTGGCGGTGTGCCCGCAGCCCTCTACACCTATATCCTTACATGCCTACTCTTCATTGGGTTACGGGTTCATGCCATGCTCCCGCAAAGTTGGGGTCCCAGAGAGCGGGGTGGGGGGAGGTATTGGTGTTTTTTGTTGGTTTGTTCTGTTTATTTTTTATGCCTTATTCTTGATGTGGTTATTTTTATGTTGCTCTATGACTCAGGTACATTGCATTTTTGGGGTATGTCACGATTCATGTAAACCTGCTCTGGGGACACCCGTCATGGATATCCTTTTTTCTCCTTCCGCTTTACTCCTATGGCCACCGTGAAATTTCTCACATGGAATGTCTGTGGTCTCAGGGACAAGTTGATGAAATGCTCCGTTGTTTTTCGGCTGCCTCAAGTCCTACAAAGCGGACATTGTGGTCTTGGTGGAAACTCATGTCATGGGCCAACTCCAGCTAGCACTCAAGCGACTCTGGGTAGGCTGGACCTACCACACCACCTATACTGCTAATTCAAGGGGAGTCTACATTCTTTTTTCCAAAAATTCACATCTGTCGGTTATATCCGTTCGTTCGGACCCCCAGGGCAGGTTTATTTTTATGCATGTAACTCTGTACAGTATATAAGCAGTATTTGCTTCTAGCCTGCTACATCCCTCCTCCATATAGCTCAGTGGTGATAAAAAAGGGTGTGTCCTTTATGGCCCAATATCCAAATGTCTCGGATGTGCGGATGGGTGATTTTAACATGGTGTTGGACCCAACTTTATACCGTTTACACTGCTCTCACCCACATGGGCCCCCTCCTCCTACCCGCCTTAGTCGTCTTTTTAGAGACTTCGCATTGACTGACACCTGGAGATACCAGCACCCCAACACACGGTCCTACTCTTCCTTTTCAGCTACACACTCCACAATGTCACGCATAGATTTTATTGTGGTCTCCCATCCCCTGCTCCCCCTGCTGCAAGACTCTGGGTTTGAACCCCGGTCTTTGTCAGACCATGCTGGGCCTCATTCCGCATAGCCCCCCAGACCGTTCCCCTGCCCATGGCGTCTTCACCCCTTCTGGCTCACTGCCCTGGAGGACCAGGAGGGTCTAGCCCATGAATGGTCATACTATTTTACTGCTAATACGGGATCCACAGATGCGGCCCTAGTATGGGAGGTTTTTAAGCTGCATGTTCGGCCACCCTAGCCAGGGGCATCAACCACCTGAAAAAAATGTCCCACTCTCTCCTTACAAATGCACAAGCCCACTTAACCTCACTGACGGATGCTTGCTCCAAAGCCCCGTTGCCTGAGAATATATCAGCACTTAAATCCCATACCCATCTGATCGACCAAGTGCTCTATGAGAAAGCCAAACAAAAGCTATTCTTTTGCAAACAGCGAGTGTTTGAACAGGGTGAACAGGCGGGCAGACTGCTGGCCTACTTGGCTCATCAGGATACTAGCCCTCCGGTGGTGGTGCAGCTGCGTGGATCTGATGGGTCTAGCATTTCTGACCCGCCGCTGGTGGCTGCAGAATTTCGCTCCTTCTATGCCACGCTGTATGCTTCTCAGACAACTATTACTGCCCAGGAGACTCGTGTGTTCCTCCAGCGTATCTCATTCCCTCGGTGGTGGCACTGGACGCAGCTAGAGCCTTCGACTCCGTGGAGTGGAGGTACTTATGGGAGTGCTTGCATGCATTTGGGTTCAGGCCAGCTTTCATTAGATGGGTGCAGGCACTCTATTATCTACCGGTGGCTAGGGTCTCGGTGAATGGTTGGACATAGGACCCCTTTCCCCTTGGCTGTGGGGCCCATCGGGGGTGCCCCCTTTCCCCCTTACTTTATGCCCTAGCAGTTGAACCTTTGGCAATCACGCTTAGAACTCACCCACTCATACATGGTCTGTGCCAGTCATCCCTGACGGAAACTATAGGACTTTATGCAGGCGATATGCTTTTATATTTAGAGGACACTGACGCTTCCCTTCAAACTGCTCTACAAGCTATAGAGGAGTTTGATTCTCACTTTGGTTTGAAAATAAACTGGTCCAAATCTCAAATACTCCCCCTTGACCCATCTCCCCCCCCTCGTGCCTCGGACTCTCTCCCGTTGCAGAGAGTTGCGGCAATACTCTTCCTGGGAATCACGGTCACGAGGTCGCTCTGATTATATTGTGGACAATATAGAACCTGTTATTACCCTGTTAAAGCAGCAAAACGCAGACTTGGGCATGACTCCCCCTCAGGATCATGGGCAGGGTAAGCCTCATTAAAATGATTCTCTTACCCAAACTTCTTTATGTATTCTGGCACTCCCCAATCCCATTTTTTTCTAAAACTGTTCAAAATTATTGATAATATTCTGAATTCCTTTGTGTGGGGCCATGAGTGACACAAACTGCCCTGGGCTATGCTTAAAAATCCAACTAGACGTGGTGGAGTAGCATTGCCAGACTTCCAATCGTACTACATAGCGTCCCAGCTCTCACACTTCTACTATTTCCACAAATTGGAGGACCTCCGCTACCAAATGCTTGTCTGTAGGAGACCACATAAAACAGCTTTTACTCATATGCAGGTGCTCTTACGGGGACGGGGTCATATGCTATTGACTACTGTACAAAATAGGCTACTGTTACATCACAGACAGATGTGGAACATAGCCCTTAAGAGACTGAAGACCACCCACATCCACACTCGAACCCCACTGTGGCACAATCCTTGCCTGGGAGAGTTGATTTCTATTCCGGACTGCAACCTATGGGTGGACAGGGGTGTACTTTACTTGGGCCAAGTGTTGTGTGCAACGGGTGTCAGACCATTTCAGCCTCTGAGCAAAGAGTTCAACCTCCCCTCGCATATGCTTTTTAGATACATGCAGCTGAGACATGCACTACTCACTCAATTTGCTGCCCAGATTCCCCCTCTGTGTGATATACCCTTGCTGACCATAGTGTTGGGTGACACCCATGTCGGCCTGATATCTGCACTGTACACTGAGTTACGCAGTGCCGATGTTGATGTGACGGTGAAGAGAATGCAGACTCGGTGGCTGCCTGATATGGGTCCTTTGGATGAGGCGGAGTGGAACGATATTTTGGATAGTCCCAAACTGTCTTCACCTAAACTCTATGATCTTATGACCCAGCTCTACATTTTACACAAGGCCTATTTGACCCCACTTAGGATTTCCAAATACCGACCAAAATACTGTCCTCGGTGTCCCCTGCAGTCGGGCACGTTTGTACATCTCATCTGGACCTGCCCAGACATCCAATCCTACTGGATGCAGATCATAAAATTCCTACATGACCACATGGGCTCCCCGTTACAGCTGGACCTTAAGCCCTTCATCCTTGGACTCTTACCTGATGCTGACATAGATACATTTTTTGCCACTTTCCTACAAGAGACTCTTTTTAGTGTATGTAAACTATAGCTAAATCATGGTTGCAAGCTCATATCCCCACCCTACAGGAATGGATAGTGGAATTGCTATAAAAGGTTGCTTTATAGACATAGAGGGTGTCCTGCCAAAATTAAAAAAATGCTGGAATAGATGGCTGGAGCTCACACAAACCTGTAGTGACTAGGAATCTTGCTAGAATGCTGACTGCCTTAACTGTATAATTGCTTACACCCCCCGGGTGTAGTGATCTCCCTGAGACTACGGTACTTCTTCCCCATGCATGTATTTCTCTTACCACAAGTTTTTGACTGTTGTGTCAAGTTGTTTAGTCTCCTTATGTTACGGACATACACATGTGAAATGTATAATGATGTTCCCCATTGTGTGCTCCTTTTTTGAATGTTTCATATTCATACCAAGTGTTTGTACCTTGTTTTGTATACCACAAATAAACTTGTTTTTTTATTTAAAAAAATGCATTTGCAATTTCATCATACGCAAATACCTCGTGACATAAAAAATTACAATGATCGCCATTTTATTCCCTAGGGTCTCTGTTAAAAAAATATATATAATGTTTGGGGGGTTCTAAGTAGTTTTCTAGCCAAATATATTGATTCATACTTGTAAACAAAAAGTCCCAGAAAAAGCTTGGTCAGCAAGAAAAGCAGAAGAAGACGGCATCTCTTTAAACCCTATGTACAGTCAGGTCCATAAATATTGGGACATCTACACAATTCTAATATTTTTGGCTCTATACACCACCACAATGGATTTGAAATGAAACACACAAGATGTGCTTTAACTGCAGACTTTCAGCTTTAATTTGAGGGTATTTACATCCAAATCAGGTAAAAGGTGTAGGAATTACAACAGTTTGTATATGTGCCTCCCACTTTTTAAGGGACCAAAAGTAATAGGACAATTGGCTGCTGAGCTGTTTCATGGTCAGGTGTGTTTTTCCCTCATTATCCCATTTACAAGGAGCAGATACTGTAAAAGGTCCAGAGTTAATTTCAAGTGTGCTATTTGCATTTGCAATCTGTTGCTGTCAACTCTCAATATGAGATCAGTGAAGCAAGCCATCATTGGGCTGAAAAAACAAAACAAATCCATCAGAGAGATAACAAAAACATTGGGTGTGGCCAAATCAACTGTTTGGAACATCCTTAAAAAGAAAGAATGCACCGGTGAATTCTTTTCCTGGTGAAGAAAACACCCTTTACAACACTCTCCAGGAGGTAGGTGTATGTGTGTCACAGCCTACAATCAAGAGAAGACTTCACCAGAGTGAATACAGAGGGTTCACCACAAGATGTAAACCATTGGTGAGCCTCAAAAACAGGAAGGCCAGATTAGAGTTTGCCAAACAACATCTAAAAAAGCCTTCACAGTTCTGGAACAACATCCTATGGACAGATGAGACCAAGATCAACTTGTACCAGAGTGATGGGAAGAGAAGATTATGGAGAAGGAAAGGAATGGTTCATGATCCAAAGCATACCACCTCATCAGTGAAGCATGGTGGTAGTGTCATGGCGTGGGCATGTATGGCTGCCAATGGAACTGGTTCTCTTGTATTTATTGTTGATGTGACTCAGGGGTCAAGGCCTGGGAAATAAAGTGTGGGAACTCACCCAAGATTACCATCCCCAACGTCAAAAAAAATAAATAAAAAAAGTGTGTGTTCGTGCATATTTACCTCTGTCTCTCTCATATCTCTCCTCTCTGTCTCTCATGTCTCTCTCATGTCTCTCCTTCCCTCCTCTCATTTGTCTCTGTCTCTCTCATATGTCTCTGTCTCCCTCTCATATGTCTCTCTCATGTCTCTCATGTCTCTCCTCTGTCTCTCGAGCATCTCTCTCTCTCATGCATATCTCTCTCTCTCTCGTTCGTTCGTCTCTCTCTCTCTCTCTCTCATGTCTCTCTCTCTCTCATGTGTGTGTGTGTGTCTCTCTCTCTCTCTCATGTGTGTGTGTCTCTCTCTCTCTCTCTCTCTCGTGTGTGTGTCTCTCTCTCATGTGTGTGTGTCTCTCTCTCATGTGTGTGTGTGTCTCTCTCTCATGTGTGTGTCTCTCGCTCTCTCTCATGTGTGTGTCTCTCTCTCGTGTGTGTGTGTCTCTCTCTCTCATGTGTGTCTCTCTCTCTCTCTCGTGTGTGTGTCTCTCTCTCTCTCGTGTGTCTCTCTCTCTCTCGTGTGTGTGTGTCTCTCTCTCTCTCTCGTGTCTCTCTCTCTCTCTCGTGTGTCTCTCTCTCTCTCGTGTGTGTGTCTCTCTCTCTCGTGTGTGTCTCTCTCTCATGTCTCTCTCTCTATCTTTCGTGTCTCTCTCGTGTCTCTCTCTCTCTCTCTCTCTCTCTCGTGTGTGTGTGTCTCTCTCTCTCTAGTGTGTCTCTCTCTCTCGTGTGTGTGTGTGTCTCTCTCTCTCTCTCTCTCTCTCGTGTGTGTGTCTCTCTCTCTCTCTCTTGTGTGTGTCTCTCTCTCGTGTGTCTCTCTCTCTCGTGTGTGTGTCTCTCTCTCTCTCGTGTGTGTGTCTCTCTCTCTCTCGTGTGTCTCTCTCGTGTGTGTGTCTCTCTCTCTCGTGTGTGTGTGTCTCTCTCTCTCTCGTGTGTGTCTCTCTCTCTCGTGTGTGTCTCTCTCTCGTGTGTGTGTCTCTCTCTCTCTCGTGTGTGTGTCTCTCTCTCTCTCATGTGTGTCTTTCTCTCTCTCGTGTGTCTCTCTCTCGTGTGTGTGTCTCTCTCTCTCTCTCATGTGTGTGTCTCTCTCTCTCTTGTGTGTGTGTGTCTCTCTCTCTCTTGTGTGCCTCTCTCTCTCTCAAATTCAAATAAGCTTTATTGGCAGGACCAAATACATTTTAGCATTGCCAAAGCAGTTGAGTTTGTGATGGGGGGGGGGGGGAGGTAATATAAAGAGGAATGGGGGTGAGTCCATGCAAAGAATTTTTAAATCCTCAGTTTTTCATGTCCCTCTCAGTCTGGACACGCTGTCACATATTGTGCAGCTATTCTCACCATTGGCTCCTCTTCTCCCAGTAGGATTTGGAGTTTCCTTTTCTCCAATAGAATTGAAGTCCGCCATAAAAGTGGAGAGTCTCTGGAAGTGAGTGTCCCTCACTGATGAGTACTTAGGGCACTGTAGCAGGAAGTGGTCCTCATCCTCCAGGACCCCCTGGTCACATTGCTGGCACAATCTTCTCTCCCTGGGCTTGTAGGTCTGTCTGTGCCGTCCTAACTCGATTTCCATGCTCTGGACGCTCAGTCTGTACAGGCTGAAGGTCTGTCTGTCTTTGGGCTCTTGTAGCACCTCCAGGTATGGGGCCAGTTTGTAGTCTCTCTGCAGTAAATGGTAAACATTTAGTTTCTTGGAGTTTGTTATTTCATTTCTCCATTGTTCAACATATTTTTCTTTTGAATATTTCATTATGTTCTTTATTTGTGATTTTGTCAGGTTGAATTTTTGGGAGTTTGGGATAGGCAAGGCGCTGATGAGTTGTTGCAGACCGCCAGGCTTGGGCTGGTTCTTATTGGTCAGTAGGGCCTTATGATGGTACGAGTCAGGACTGCTTTTTCGTAGATGATCCCAGAATGATAGCGCCCTCTTTTGTACTGCAAGAAGTAAGGGAAATCTGCCCAGCTCAGACCGGCAGGCACCGTTAGAGAGGTGCTCCGGTGGACTTGGAGGAGTAGCTTGCAGAATTCCAGATGGAATATTTCTGTCGGGCTGGAGTCCCATTGGGATTGGTCTGGGTAGGTGACAGGACCCCAAACTTCACTGCCATATAGAAGGATTTTTTGTGATGACACTATCAAATACTCTGAGCCAGACTCTCAACCGTGGTTTTAGGTGATACAGCGGTCTCCTGATGGCATAGAAGGCTCTGCTTGCCTTGTCTTTTAGGGCCTCTATGGCTGGCCTGAAACTTCCTGATTGGTTAATTTCTAGGCCGAGGTAAGTGTAGTTGTTGGATTCATCAAGAGTGTGGTTGTTTAATGTAAAGGAAGGGCTCTTTGTTTTTGTATTTTTCTTTTGGAACACCATGATTTTTGTTTTGCTTGAGTTGATAGGTAGTGCCGATTAGGGATGTTCGAACGGTTCGGGTCGACCATCGGTTCGTTCGACCCGAACATTGACTGTTCGAAATTCGGCCGAATTCCAAACTTTTTGCTGAAAAAGTTCGGAATTCGGCAATCAGAACCGACCAAAATGCAATGGGACAGGAACTGGGCTTTAAAAGCCCGTCATTGGACCAGAACCATCAGTAAAAGCCAATTGAGGGGGCAGGAGGATGCTAGGAATGTGATTGGAGTGACTAGGGGGTCCAGAGGCCAATCAGTAGTGAATATGCCCCCCAGTATATAAGATAGCCCCGCCAAATCGCTAGCATTGTAATACAGGGATGTGGAAGAGAGTGGAAGCAGTTCTGTTACTCCTGCTTCAAAAGTGTCATTTAGCAATTATTAGTGTGAGGAAAGGGATATCTAGTGTAGTTAGGGTACTATTTTCCACTATAGTTAGATTCAAAAATCTAGTTTCTGTAGGGAAAGTGTTAAGTGTCAGGGTGACCGTAGTGTAGTGTAGGGTGAACTGACTTTGACTGCTATGGCAGGGTGAACAAACCCTTCCATGTCAGGGTGACCGCCAAAGAAAAAAGATTGTTTGTATTAGAATTGCAGTAGAGCAGGATAGTGGCTTCGCTCTTTTCACAGCTGGCCGTTTTTGTGGCAGGCATTTATCGGGCTTTTTTGTGGACGTCTTTGGAGGCAGGCATGACATCTGAACTTCTGTGTAAGGGTATATATATACACACACACACACACACACGTATGTATATATACACATATAGGTGTGAAAGTAGCAGAACCCTATGCCTGCTCTAATGAAATTATTTGCAGGCATAGGGCTATGCTCCTATCACACCTATATGTGTGTATGTGTATAAATACATATATGTGTGTGTGTATATGTACCCCCATACAGAAGTTCAGATGTTATGCCTGCCTCCAAAGACGCCCATAAAATGCCCAAAAAACGCCTGGAACAAAAAACGCCCAGGTGTGTTGTTGCAGGCGTTTTTTTGGGCATTTTTTGGAGGCAGTCATAACATCTGAACTTCTGTGTAGGGGTATATACACACACACACACACGTATGTATATATACACATACACATATATATATGTGTGAAAGTAGCAGAACCCTATGCCTGCGCTAATGAAATTATTTGCAGGCATAGGGCTTCGCTCCTATCACACCTATATGTTTGTATGTGTATAAATACTTATATATATGTGTGTGTGTATATATACCCCTATACAGAAGTTCAGATGTTATGCCTGCCTCCAAAGACGCCCAAAAAATGCCCAAAAAACGCCTGGAACAAAAAACGCCCAGGTGTGTTGTTGCAGGCGTTTTTTGGGGCATTTTTTGGGCGTCTTTGGAGGCAGGCATAACATCTGAACCTATGTATAGGGGTATATATACACACACACATATGTATTTATACACATACACACATATAGGTGTGATAGGAGCGTAGCCCTATGCCTTCAAATTATTTCATTAGCGCAGGCATAGGGTTCTGCTACTTTCACACCTATATATGTATATGTGTATATACACACACACACACACACACACACACACACACACGTATGTATACTCCTACACAGAAGTTCAGATGTCATGCCTGCCTCCAAAGACGTCCACAAAAAAGCCCAATAAATGCCTGCAACAAAAACGGCCGGGAGTGAAAATAGCGGAGCCACTAGCCTGCTCCACTGAAATTCTAATACAAACGATCTTTTTTTTTCTGGTTCTGGACATGATACAGAGCTGAAACTTCACAGGTACACTTTTTAGACCCCCCCCCAGACACTAAATCCAAAGAAATCTCTTTTTTTTTTTTTTTTTCAATAATTGGCTCTCTATCAAAAACGACAATTTTTAAGAACTTTTTTTCGTGTGATTAATAGTCCCTGGGGCATGACCCAGAACCCTAGGCACTTGTTAGGGGCATTTATTGGGTTTTAGGGCTTCAAAATTGTGTTTTTTGATTACCGAAGTTCGGGTCCCATTGATTTCAATGGGGTTCTGAAATCCGGGCCAATCTTTCAGGAAATTCGGGTGTTCTGGTCGAACTGAACATTTCAAAAGTTTGATCATCCCTAGTGCCCATGTGGCTCTATATTTCTCCAGCAATTCCAGGCTGTCTTGTAGGCCTCTTTCTGTTGGTGACAGAAGTAAGAGGTCATTCGCATACAGCAGGAACTTCACCTCAGTGTCATGCAGAGTCAGTTCAGGTGCTGGGGAGGATTCTAGAGCTGCAGCCAGTTCATTGATGTAGATGTTGAAGAGGGTTGGACTTAGGCTGCAGCCCGGTCTGACTCCTCGGATCTGTTGGAAGCGTTTGGTTCTTTTCCCATTCACCTTTACGCTGCAGCTGTTCTCAGTATATGAACTCTTGATGACGTTGTATGTTTTCCCTCCTATTCCACTTTCCAATAGTTTGAGGAACAAGCCTGGGTGCCACACAGAGTCAAATGCCTTCTTAAAGTCCACAAAACAGGCGAATATCTTTCCATGTTTTGTATTGTGGATATGGTTCCTAATGAGACTTTGCAGAGTGTAGATGTGGTCTGTAGTGCGATGGTTTGGCATGAACCCCGCCTGACTTCTGCTGAGGACGTTGTGTTGTGTTAGGAAGTTTAGGATCCATTTGTTGAGAATACTGTTGGAAAGTTTCCCTAATGTTCTGCTGACACATATCCCTCTGTAGTTGGCTGGATCATATTGGTCTCCACTCTTATGGATAAGTGTTATGAGGTCTTGGTTCCATACTTTAGGGTAGTAACCAGCATTTAGGACCAGATTGAACACTCTACATATTGCAGCGTGTATATCTGGGGATCCATGTTTAATCATTTCAGGCAGGATTCCATCCATCCCGCTGGCTTTTTTAGTTTGCAGGTGTTGGATTTTCTCCCTAATTTCTTGTAGTGTAATTGGTACATCCAGGGGGTTCTGGAAGTCCTTGATTTTTTCCTCCATATCTTTTAGTCTTTTGATGATGTCTTTTTCTTCTACAGTTAACTTCTCTTCTGGAATATCTTTGTAGAGGTTCTTAAAGTAGTTAAACCAGATGTCACCATTTTGGATGTGGAGGTTGTTTTTCCTGGGTGCTGAGCCAATATTCTTCCATATTTCCCAGAAAGAATTTTCCTGAAGTGCCTAAAGTGCCTCTTCTAACTGTTGCAGGTTGATAGAGATTAACTTTTGCCTTTTCTTTTTAAGGGTTTCTTTGTATTTTTTCTGTAAGATGCTATGGGCTATCCTTAGGTCAGTGTTGTTGGGGTCTCTGTGTTTGTTATTGGAGGCTGTCCGTAGGGTGTTCCTTAATTCTTTGCATTCTTTGTCGAACCATTTATTGGGTTGTTTGGTGGATGGTTTCTTGTAGTTGACTTTTCTCAGTTGGGCTGTTTCTGCAATGGTGTGTAGTATGTTATGGAAGTTCTTTGCTGCCTGGTTCACACCTCATGGGCTTACCTCATAGTTGTTGTTTTGGAAGTTTTCAAGCTGTTTTTTAATGTCAGGTCTGTTAGTTACCTCTCTGTATTTTGTGGTAGACTGTTTGAACCATTTAAATCATGGGTGTCCAACCTTTTGGCTTCTCTGGGCCACATTGAGTGCCGAGAAATTTTCTCGGGCCGCATATAAAATATATACTATAGGGGCGTGGCTAGGTTATGGCGGCGTGAGGACGCTTTTTTCTGGTGCTCCCGCTTCCTGGCCTCCCTACCCGGCTTTTATCATCGTTTACAGGCTGAAATGAGCACCTACAAAAAAAGGAAAACGAAGACTGCTTCCCGGGCAACTCCATCTGCTCCCATTCGCAACTTTTTCCGGGAGTCCCCGACCCCGGGGCCGCGGTCTCCAGCAGTAGGCCCAAGCAGCGGTCTCCCCCAGGTGGTCTTCTCCCCGCCGCTGGTGGCAGCTTCCTCCCCGCCCTCCAGTGCGGCTATGATGTCTCAAGACTCTGTGCCCCCCTCGTTGCCCTCCCTGGTGTCGAGCCCTGCGGAAGAAAGGGACATATGGGCGCTGCTCCGTTCCCTCCCCACCAAGCAAGACGTGGAGGCCATGGTGGCCCAAGTTACGGAACAGCACCGCCGTGACTTCCAGGCGATCACGGCGGACGTGGCACAAGTGAAGGATCGTGTGACTGCTGGGGAATCGGAGATTGGCGACCTCCGGTCCCGGGTTGCCCACCTGGAGCAAGTCCAAGCTTCCCACGTGGATGCCTTAGCAGAACAGCAGCTCCGGCTGGAGGACATTGAGAACCCGGAGCCGCCGTAATAATTTGCGGCTCCGAGGCATTCCGGAGGCGACAGGTCGGGAGGACCTCACGGTGACGGTCCAGGCCATCCTTACCAGGATCCTGCCCCAGGACCCTCCTGTGGACTTTGTCTTCGACCGCATTCATCGGGCCCTGGGCCCCCGGTCTCAGGATCCAGCCAGACCGAGGGATGTGATCTGCCGCCTGCACCGCTGCACGGTCAAAGAACAAGTCCTGAGGGCAGCGTGGTCGAAGGGCCCCGTGGATTTCAATGGAGCCCAAGGTCGCCGTCTTCCCGGACATCTCCCGGGGCACGCTACTACGCAGGGCCATGCTAAAGCCCCTCCTGGAGTGTCTCCGATCTAGAGATGCTACCTACCGTTGGGGATTCCCCCTGCAGCTCAACGTCCGCAGAAATGGCGCCTCCTTCACCCTCCGCAGGCATGCGGATCTCCCAGCACTGTTCCGGTTTGTGGACATGGCCCCAATGGACTTGCCGGACTGGATGGCGCGAATCCCGGACCGTGACGCCCGCTCCGCTGGAGGTGGCCCCTCGCGACCCCGCTCGTCTGGACTTCGGGATCAAGTTCCACCGGCCCCGCAGTGACCTCCCCAGAATACTAAGTTCCGACCAGCAACCGTGAGTCTACTAGTGGCCCTGCTCTGCCCCTTCGGAGTGCCCCCCCCCACGCTCCACTCTGCTCCCCACGGCTCGGTTCCGCTGTCGAGTTGGACTGCCCTTTCCCCCTCGTGTGCCCCTCACTGTTGCTCCCTTACCTTGTAATCTGCAGCTCGGCACTTACCTCTTCTCCCTTCCCGGCGTATTGGTTTGGACAGACTGGTTCCTGCTGCTCCCTCTACGCTATGGATCCCCCGGGGGTCCTCCTTGGCCCAGGTGTGCTGGGCGCCCCATGGACTGATGCCTCTCGCCCTCCCCCCCTTACTCTCTCTACCTACCCGCAGATGAGCTCCAGCTGTCGAACACTTGAACTGGTTGATCAGGATGTGCAGGGTGCCCTCCTAAGCTCTGCTGACGGGGATGTACACGTCCTGGCGCCCTTTTCTGCAATGGCTGTAATGCAGGGCATTGATGTGTCTGTGCTGCTGTGGCCCCTTGCCTCCCTTACTAGGGGAGCTACTGATTGTTCGCTGGGGAGGGTCAGAAATACCGGGTATAGGGGGAAACCCCCCCTCATCCCCCCCATTCCCCCTCCCCATCCCTCATCCCCCCTCCTTTCCCCCCCTTCCCCCCCTTTTTTGCTCCCCCCCCCCCATGCCTGGGCTCCACTGGGTGCTCTCCTGGGTCCATACCGGATGGGGGTCCCTCCGAGGGTCCACACGGAGCGATGCCTCCCCCTTCCCCTGCATCTGCATGTCGGCGGGCGGCCCCCGGGTCCTGGACATGTGTAATGGTTATGGTAGTGGACGTGATAGTGCTAATGTTCTTTTATGCTGGCTGCCCGGGACGTGTACATTCTAGCCCTCACCCCCCCCTCTCTGTTTATTGGTATGCTTTTTGTTATGATATGCCTTACGGATATGTGCTATGTATCTCTGCTGCTGCTGATCACAGCCCCACCGACTGGGGGAGACCCTAGCTGTTGTGAGGGCGGTTCGGTGCTTACCCCCCTTTCCTTCCCCCCTGTTTCCCTGATCCCCCCCTATTTCCCTCTTCCCCCCTCCCTCCTGCTCTCCCCCCTCCTCTCTCCCCCCCTCTCTCCCCCCCTCCTCTCTCCCCCCCCTCCTCCCCCCCTTCTCTTTCCCCCCTCCCCCCCTTCTCTTTCCCCCCTCCCCCCTCCTCTCTCCCCCCCTCTTTCTCTTTCTCTCCCCTTTTTCTCTCTTCCCCCTTCTCCCCTCCTCCCCTCTCCTCCCCCCTCTCTTTCCCCCTTCTTCCCCTCCCCCCCACCTCCCTTCCTCATCCCCCCCCTCTCCCTTCCTCATCCCCCTCCCCCCCCTTCCGAATGTGTGTATATATCTGTTCCTGATAAATGTGTTTGTCTGGTATTATGTATAATTTGTTTACATGGCTCCCCCCCCCCCCCCGCTCTGCTCGGGGCCTTACCACTTCCTATTGTTATTTCTGCATTGTATTTTCTGCCACTCCGTTGCCACGGTTGCGAGGATGTCATACCCTCGCGGGTTCCTCTATTGATGCTCCTAATGGTTTTCTTTGTTTCTTCTTTTTTTTTTGTATTATTATGCACTTTGTTTCACATGCATTGCCTGTATTATTGTTAAACTACAGTTCTCTGGCCGGTTAGGGGGGTTCCGGGAAGTGGTCACCTCCCTCTCTTGGCTGTGACCCTCCTCGTTCCCCACGTAGGGTGTCCCTTGAGGTCCCACCTGGTCTGCCCGCGGTTTGGGCGGTGTGGGTCGAACCTCTTGGTTCTCTGAGACTCGGTCTCCGTAGTGCATTTAGCACTATTATACTTCCCACCGGTACACCTAGAGTGTACTTCTTCCTCTTCTACTCTACTCCTCCCTCTTCTACTCTACTCCACGTCTCACTCTACCCTTCTCTTCCCCCTTTCCCTCTCTACCCACACTACCTCAGTCTCCCTGGGCCTTTTTCTCCCCCTTTTTCTATTATCCCTCTCTGTTCTTGGGGGTGGGGGGGGGATGGCTCCCCCCGGGACGGAACCGCTGCACCTAGTGTCCCTCAATGTCAAGGGGCTGAATACCCCTGAGAAGCGCTCAGTCGTTCTTTCTGATCTTCACCGTCTCCGTGCCCAGGTTGGATTTTTGCAAGAAACTAATTTCAGGGCGGACTAGCTTCCCAAACTGGGGGACCGCCGATTTCCCATTGTCTACCACAGCTGCTCCTCCGATTCCAAGACTAAGGGGGTCTGTATACTGATTAATAGTCATGCTCCATGGACGCTCGCGGACTCGTGGGGTGATGGCGTGGGTCGGGCTCTTTTCGTCAAGGGTCGGCTGGGGACCACGGCGGTTACCTTGGTTAACCTATATTTCCCAAATACTAACCAGTTGTCTTTCCTGGAATCCCTGCTCTCGAAGTTGGAAGAGTTTGCGGAGGGCCAGATTATCATCGGAGGGGATTTTAACCTGGCGTTGGATCCGACACCTCCAGGGGCTCCTCTCACCTTTCCTACGCTGCCCTGAGATGCTTCAAGAAGCTGTTCCAGGCATTCAGGATGGTTGATCCCTGGCGCATTCTCCACCCTGGGGAGAGGGACTACACTTTCTACTCCCCTCCCCACGCTTCCTATTCTCGAATTGACTATTTCTTACTACCTCAGAACTTGCTACATCGAGTCGTTGCTGCGTCCATCGGATCTATTACAATCTCCGACCATGCTCCGATTCTTTTAGATCTGGAACTGAGCATGCCAGAACGCTCGCAATGGCAGTGGCGGCTCAATGATAGTCTCCTACAGGACACTACCGTCCTGGAGGAGCTGGGCTCTGAGCTTCGGAATTACTTTGCCTCCAATGTCACAGCCGATAGTCCTCCCCTGATGGTGTGGGAGGCTCATAAGAGCTACCTACAAGGTGTCCTTATTAAGATAGGCTTGCATCGCAAGAAGGAACGTACGCAGCAGATGTGTGACCTCCTTTCTAACATTAGCAAACTCGAGCTGGTCCACAAGCGATCTCAGGCACAGGCTACTCTTCAGGAACTTACAGCGCTCCGAGACCAGCTTCGATCCTTGGTCCTCGTTCGAGCGAAGGCGGCGCTGGCCAAGTGTCGGCGGACCTTCTACGAACATGGTGACAAATGCGGGAAGTTTCTGGCGCGCGCACTTCGTGCGCAGAGGGCCCGCACCTTTGTCCCGGAGATTTCCTCCTCTGGGGGTCGCAGGGTACACTCCACGGTGGATATCGCAGAAGCCTTCCGCCAGTACTACTCTACTCTCTATAACCTGTCCCCAGGCCCGGCGGTGCCTTCCGGGACAGGGCGGGTGGATGCGATCCGATCTTACATTTCTGCCTCGGGCCTCCCCTCCCTCCCGGCAGAGGAAATTGAGAAGTTAGACGAACCTCTGGGTTCAGATGAGCTCTTGATGGCGGTGAAGGCGACCCAGCCCGGAAAGGCTCCGGGTCCCGACGGTTACTCCCTCAGATACTATAAATGCTTTTTGGACCTCCTTTCCCCTCATTTCCTTGCTGCGTACAATGCGACTGGAGAGGGGGCGGTGTTCCCGACTGATTCGCTTAGGGCACATATCACGGTCCTCACAAAGGAGGGGAAGGATCCCCTGGTCTGTACCAGTTACAGACCTATCTCGCTTTTGAACATCGATTTGAAGCTCTTTACGAAGATCTTGGCCTCCAGATTGGCTCCGCTGTTACCACAACTGATCCATGATGATCAGGTGGGCTTTGTTACTTCTCGGGAAGCCCGGGACAATACCACCAAAGCGCTCGATCTGGTCCACCTTGCCTGTGCCCACCGCCTTCCGACCTTGATTCTATCTACGGACGCTGAGAAGGCATTCGACCGGGTGAATTGGGAATTCCTTTTTGCTACGATGGAACATGTAGGGATGGGGGAACGACTTATGTCCTGTATCCGGGCTATTTATTCGGCCCCTTCGGCGAGAGTGAGGGTTAATGGCTTCTTGTCTGATCCCCTGGAGATCTCTAATGGGACTAGGCAGGGCTGTCCCCTCTCCCCGCTGATTTTCGTTTTGACCCTGGAGCCTTTCCTGCGATCGGTGCATGCTAATGATGATATCGCTGGGGTGTCTCCCACGACTTTCTCCCCCAAAGTGGCGGCGTACACGGATGACCTCCTCTTTTTTCTTACTAAACCCCTTACCTCTCTTCCCAATTTGCTGCGCGAATTCCACGATTACGAATCTCTTTCGTTCTACAAGATTAATCAATCCAAATCTGAGGCTCTGGCGGTGGCGATCCCGCCCACTCTCTTCACTCTTCTTAAAGCGGATTTCCCCTTTAAGTGGGGGTCATCTCATATTGGATACCTCGGGATTTCCCTGCCGCACTGCCCGGCCAGGACGTTTGATTGTAACTTCCCTCCCCTGCTGGCCCGTATTAAACAGGATCTTGATGAGTGGCACGGAGGCAAGTTTTCCTGGTTCGGGCGCTGCAACATGATGAACGTGATGCCTCGCTTACTATATGTCTTTCAGGCCTTGCCGGTGGCCGTTCCGTCTTCCTTCCTCAGGAAGGTGAACCAGGTGTTCAGAGAGTTTCTCTGGCGTAGAGGTCCCCCGAGATTGGCCTTACGCATTCTTGGCATGCCTAAATTGAGTGGTGGCATAGCTCTACCAGACGCCGTAGCCTACTACGAGGCGTGCCACCTGTCCCGCATCCTCGACTGGTACCGCCATGGCCCCCTGAAGCAGTGGGTGCGGCTGGAGAGACACTCGGTGGGGTCTCCCCCGGAGTCCTCTTTGTGGACTCCTTCCCCCGTTCCTAAGGAACTGACTGATCACCCGACCATTGGCCCTACGCTGAGGGTCGGTAGACGGTTGTGCCACGGGGGCCGACTGGCTACTCTGCCGTCGCCACTTTTTCCGGTGACGGATAGCCCGGACTTTCCAACGGCATGGGTAACCCGGGATTTCGGTCCCTGAAGGAGGCTGGATACAGCCAAGCTCGTCACTTTGTGCGGGACGGGGCGTGGGTCCTTAGATCTCTCCTACACTCGGATGCCACCTTTTCTGTGCTGTCTTTCTGGCAACAGGTCCAGCTTTCCCATTTTTTGCAATCTCTGCCCTCAGCTCCTCTATTTACCAGACGGCTTACATACTTTGAAGAACTTTGCTCTGTTGCGTCGCCACTGCGCCATACTGTTTCCCTGATGTACAGGGCCTTGGTTACTCCTGAGGCCCCATTTCAACCTCCTTACATAGCGGGATGGGAACGGGCTCTCGGCCTGACCTTCACCGATCACCAGGTAGAGCACCTATTGTTCTTTGCGTACAAAACATCGATCTGCTCTCGCTACCAGGAAGCTGGATACAAATGCCTGACCCGATGGCACTACACCCAGGAGAGGCTTCGCTGGATGTTCCCGACCTGTGCGGACACCTGCTGGAGGTGCGGAAAGGAGGTAGGGACGTACCTCCACGTATTTTGGCCTTGTGAATGGCTACAGCCTTTTTGGACTTCGGTGTGTACCATCGCCCAAAAATTCACGGATCATCCCCTGGCAATGGACCCCATGCTTTTCCTTCTTCACCACCACGAGTTTCCAAGGGCGTCTTATCGGAAATCCATCCTGCCGCTGTTGCTCACGGCAGCAAAGAGTTGCATTCCCCCCTCTGGAAAAAGGATCAGCCCCCAACTGTGGTCATGTGGCTCCGTAAAGTGAAATGCATTAATGAAATGGAAGACCTGATGGCGACAGAACGGGGAACGAGAGAGAAATTTTCGAAGCGCTGGTTCTATTGGCATGAATTTACATTTACAGTGGAGTATCGTGCCTTACTGGTCTGATGGGGCGGGTGTCTCCGGCCCGGGTGGTCCCCCCCCCCCCATATCCCTTCAGTCGTCTGTCTGCTTCCCCTTTCTGACCTTCCCATGCCTTCCTTTTCCCCTTTCCTTTTCTCGAATTACTGCCTCTAGTCTGCCGTGTCTTTGAAAACCGCAGATTAGACCTCCCCTTTTTCACTGTCCCCCTTATCTCTAAGTGTATCTTTCGGCATATTTCTCTAACTGACTTTTTGCTCCAGGTCCTACCCCTGTTCAGACTTGCTGGTATCGTTCCCCCTAGGGACAGAGGGGCACTCTGGGGGCCATTGGGGTGCACCCCCCCCCCGCGCCGGTAACCGGCCATTGATAGACGCCGGCAGTGACGGGGGGGGGGCCCCGGATGGTCCTTCCACTTACCATACTGCATCTGGTAACATACCTCTACATGTGCTCTGTTCCGGGGGGCAGCGTATTTATATTAAGTAATGGTATACTATCTGTCTATATGCTTCGATTCATTGTTCATCTGATATTTTGTGCTGGATATGTTGACCAAGAACTGTGTATTGTGTTCTATCTTGATACTGCTCGTTACATTTACATTTGTATTTCTGTTTCTATATATGACTTGTCATATGCCTTGTCCTTTTCAATAAAAGAATTTATAAAAAAAAAAAAATATATACTATAGTTAAGGTATATAAGTAATAAAACGCCGCCGCGACCCCCCCCCCCCCGCCGCGCTAATTTAACACAACTAGAGGATGATCAAATTAAATGAAATCAGTTCTTCTGAGAGATATTAAAGGAACACTCTAACCACCATGACCGCTTCAGTGATTTGAAGTGGTGATGGTGGGAGGAGTCAGAGACACTGCACATGCTGGGATATTTACAGTTATGTGCTGGGGGGATAGTTGCACCCCTAGCACAAGTGACTTAGGCAGCCAGAAAATGTCATGTCCTTATTCATACATGTATGAACAAGGACATGACATATTATGACACAACTAAAAAACATATTGCAACAATTTACAGACGCTAATGCACATACCTTTTTTACTTATTTTGATGACTTCTGGCGGTTACTGCTGGTGGGTAGTGCTGGCGGTTCCTGCTGGCAGGTAGTGTTGGCTGGTACTGCTGGTGGTTACTGCTGGTGGGTAATGCTGGCGGTTACTGCTGGAGGATACTGCAGAAGGGTACAGCTGGCGGTTATTGCTGGCAGGTACTGCTGGCCCATCGATGCCCATCAATGCAGCCTCACCAGTGTCAATTAAATGCAGCCTCACCAGTGTCCATCAATGCAGCCTGATCAGTGCCCATCAGCTCATCCTCATCAGTGCCCATCAGCTCAGCCTCATCAGTGCAGTCTCAACAGTGCTCATCAATGCAGCTTGATCAGTGCCCATAAGTTCAGAATCACCAGTGTCCATAAATGCAGTCTGTTCAGTGCATGGGGATTAGAGAGAGGAGAGCTGCTGGATTACACAGAGTACTGTCTATCATAGGAGCCAGTCCAGGAGGCGGGACGTCACATGACAGCAGCCTCCGGGTAAGCGGGAGATCCCCGCGCTGTGTAATCCGGCGGTGCTCAACCCCCCCCTTCCCCTCCAAAACAGCCCAATGGTAGGCCATGGTCAGCTTCCAGAAGAAACAGGGCATGGCCAGCGTCCAGCAGGACCCACAAGTCAGTGGCAAGCAAGACCCAAAAATCCACAGACAGCTCCCAGCTTGACCCACAGCCAGTGGGTCCTGCTGGTCGCTGGCCATGACCTGTGGGTCTTGCTGGTCACTGACCTGTGTGTCCAGCTGGCCACAAGTCACGGTCTGTGGGTCCAGCTGGCCACTGACTTGTGGGTCGTGCTGGTCACCAACCTGTGGGTCCTGCTGGCCACTAATCGGATGGTCCCGCTAGCCGCTGGCCTGTAGGTTCTGCTGGGAGCTGGCCATGGACTGTGGGTCACAGGCCATTGCTAGCGGCCAGCAGGACCCATGGGCCATGGCCTACTGTGGGTCCTGCTGGCCATGGCCTATGGGTCCTGCTGGCCGCTGGCCATGGCCTGTGACCCACAGGCCGTGGCTAGCGGCCAGCTGGACCCACAGGCCAGCGGCCAGCAAGACCCACAGGCCGTGGCTAGCAGCCAGCTGGACCCACAGGCTATGGCCATCTCCCAGCAGGACCCACAGTGTTGAGGGCTATTTTAAGGTTACTGGGTGGGCACTGGGGCAGGGTAAATGGGGGAGGGAGATAGATGGGTTGATCATGTAGGTAGGGGTCAGCTGGGGATGTAAGGGTCTCTGAAATCAGGTATGGCAGCTGCCATCTCAGTTCCAGGTCCTCACACGGCCTCCTCCAGTCCTAGGGGGGGGGGGGGGGTTGATGCTCCTGTCCTGGGGTCCAGTTGCAGCCAGCAGCCAGCCCAGCAGCCTGAGCCAGTCACATGTGTCCCGACTCCCTGGCATGCCCTTCCTCTGCCTGGCCTGCCTCCGAGATTCGGGAGTTGTAGTTTACTAGCTGCGCTGCTCTCCACTCACTGAAAGCTTTAGCGCGCATGGACGGACTACAACTCCCAGAATGCAATAGGCGGCCGCCGTGGCCCTGGCCTGACTTCCTCCTTCTATTAAAAAAAAATATAACGGCAGCGGGCAGCAGGTTGGACATGACTGATTTAAATGATGGTGGCAGGTTGCAGAGAGAAGTCCGGTGGCATTTTGGTGATGGTTTGTTAGAAAATTTAATATATAGCAGCAGTTGGTTGTGGTCTGACAGGTGTGTTTGTGGGGTGACTGTAAAGCCATTGATGAGTGTGGGGTTCATATCTGTGATAGCATAGTCTACCACACTGCTGCCTACATGGGAGTTTAATGTGTACCTTCCCAGAGAGTCTCCCTTGTTGGTATGGCCATTGAGGATGTAGAGCCCCAGACTCTCTCTCTCTCTCTCGTGTGTGTGTGTGTGTGTGTCTCTCTCTCTCTCATGTGTGTGTGTGTGTGTCTCTCTCTCTCATGTGTGTCTCTCTCTCTCTCTCATGTGTGTGTGTGTGTGTGTGTCTCTCTCTCATGTGTGTGTGTGTGTGTCTCTCTCTCTCTCATGTGTGTGTGTGTGTGTGTGTCTTTCTCTTATGTGTGTGTGTGTGTCTCTCTCTCTCTCTCTCATGTGTGTGTGTGTGTGTGTCTCTCTCTCTCATGTGTGTGTGTCTCTCTCTCTCTCTCTCATGTGTGTGTGTGTCTCTCTCTCTCTCATGTGTGTGTGTGTGTGTGTCTCTCTCTCTCTCTCATGTGTGTGTCTCTCTCTCTCTCTCTCTCATGTGTGTGTGTCTCTCTCTCTCTCTCTCTCTCACACGTGTGTGTGTGTGTCTCTCTCTCTCTCTCATGTGTGTGTGTGTGTGTGTGTCTCTCTCTCTCTCATGTGTGTGTGTCTCTCTCTCTCATGTGTGTGTGTGTGTGTCTCTCTCTCTCTTATGTGTGTGTGTGTCTCTCTTTCATGCGTCTCTCTCTCTCATGTGTGTGTCTCTCTCTCTCTGTCTCTTTCTCATGTGTGTGTGTCTCTCTCTCTCTCTCATGTGTGTGTCTCTCTCATGTCTCTCTCTCTCTCTCTCTCATGTGTCTCTCTCTCATGTGTCTCTCTCTCTCTCACGTGTCTCGCTCTCTCTCTCATGTGTCTCGCTCTCTCTCTCATGTGTCTCGCTCGCTCTCTCTCTCTCATTTGTCTCGCTCTCTCATGTGTCTCGCTCTCTCTCTCATGTGTCTCGCTCTCTCTCTCATGTGTCTCTCTCTCTCTCTCATGTGTCTCTCTCTCTCACGTGTCTCGCTCTCTCTCATGTGTCTCGCTCTCTCTCTCACGTGTCTCGCTCTCTCTCTCACGTGTCTCGCTCTCTCTCTCACGTGTCTCGCTCTCTCTCTTTCTCATGTGTCTCTCTCTCTCTCATGTGTCTCGCTCTCTCTCTCTCTCATGTGTCTCGCTCTCTCTCTCTCTCATGTGTCTCGCTCTCTCTCTCTCTCATGTGTCTCGCTCTCTCTCTCTCTCATGTGTCTCGCTCTCTCTCTCTCTCATGTGTCTCGCTCTCTCTCTCTCTCATGTGTCTCGCTCTCTCTCTCTCTCATGTGTCTCGCTCTCTCTCTCTCTCATGTGTCTCGCTCTCTCTCTCTCTCTCATGTGTCTCGCTCTCTCTCTCTCTCATGTGTCTCGCTCTCTCTCTCTCTCATGTGTCTCGCTCTCTCTCTCTCATGTGTCTCGCTCTCTCTCTCTCATGTGTCTCGCTCTCTCTCATGTGTCTCTCTCTCTCTCTCTCATGTGTCTCGCTTGCTCTCATGTGTCTCGCTCTCTCTCTCGCTCATGTGTCTCGCTCTCTCTCATGTTTCTCTCTCTCTCATGTGTCTCTCTCATGTGCCTCGCTCTCTCTCTCTCTCTCTCTCTCTCATGTGTCTCGCTCTCTCTCATGTGCCTCGCTCTCTCTCTCTCTCTCATGTGTCTCGCTCTCTCTCATGTGTCTCGCTCTCTCTCTCTCATATGTCTCTCTCTCTCTCATGTGTGTCTCTCTCTCTCTCTCTCATGTGTCTCTCTCATGTGTCTCTCTCTCTCTCATGTGTGTCTCTCTCTCTCATGTGTCTCGCTCTCTCTCACGTGTCTCGCTCTCTCTCTCTCATGTGTCTCGCTCTCTCCCTTTCTCTCTCTCTTGTGTCTCTCTCTCTCTCTCTCATGTGTGTCTCTCTCTCTCTCTCATGTGTCTCTCTCATGTGTCTCTCTCTCTCTCTCATGTGTGTGTGTCTCTCTCTCATGTGTCTCGCTCTCTCTCTCGCTCTCTCTCTCATGTGTCTTGCTCTCCGTCTCATGTGTCTCGCTCTCTCTCTCGCTCTCTCTCTCATGTGTCTCTCTCTCTCTCATGTGTCTCGCTCTCTCTCTCATGTGTCTCGCTCTCTCTCTCATGTGTCTCTCACTCTCTCGCTCTCTCTCTCTCTCTCATGTGTCTCGCTCTCTCTTATGTCTCGCTCTCTCTCTCTCTCATGTGTCTCGCTCTCTCTCTCATGTCTCTCTCTCATGTCTCTCTCTCTCTCTCTCTCTCTCTCTCTCTCTCATGTGTCTCGCTCTCTCTCTCATGTCTCTCTCGCTCTCTCTCTCTCTCATGTGTCTCGCTCTCTCTCTCTCTCATGTGTCTCGCTCTCTCTCATGTCTCTCTCTCTCTCTCTCATGTCTCTCTCTCATGTCTCTCTCGCTCTCTCTCTCTCTCATGTGTCTCCTTACCTCCCTCCCATCTGCAGAGCCGTTCCTCTATGGCTCCTGTGCCCTGTCACAGGCAGAGGCGAAGTACATTTGATATCACTCCGCCTGTGACAGAAGCCGGCACTATACAGGAATATTGGTAGGGTTGCAGCGCTCAAAAAACAGTCCGTGTTTGGGACAGGGACAATCCAATCTGCTTACCAGATAAGAAAAAAGAATAAGCCCATCGTCAAATAAGGATAATGTTGAATCACTTTATTTCAACTCAGCTCAATCGACTCGGCGGAGACAGCAGGGCATATGTAAACAAACAAAAAAAGATCTCATGGTGCAGTATATTGCTACTAATAGGCAATAAAACCACGACCCATCACCAGGAACCCCTTTTGTGCCACACTTGCACTATGGACAAACAGGCTGCTCACCAGATAGGGATTTGGACTAGGCAGTAAATTCAAGGGGTGACCGTCACCGAAACTCCTCTATAGATAACAATCAGTGATAGTCACACAAGCTCCTTACCAGATTCTGGTTGGGAATGAATATTAAACATAGATGGTCTATTCCACTCAGATACAAGGGATTCCACTTCCAATGGCCGACTCAATTCAGGGATCAGGTCTGAAAACCATGCAATATATCCAAAACAAAGGGAGATACACATAGTGTGGTATGTATGGACACAAAGATAGCTTATATGAATCCACCACCAAGAACCCCGTGGATCAGGAGCAGTCACTCTAAAGATGTAAATGGATAGGCTGCTTACCAAGCCACATCTTGTATTAGCGTACAATCAGGATGTAGGGGTCCAAATCTTGTTAAAAAGGGAGACACCATATAGGGAGGATGATCCAATTTGCAGGTAACCCAGTCAAACTGGTCAATACACAGGGAGTTTCAATACCCAGAAGAAGGAAAGAAGCTCATAGTGCAATACGTATAAAACAGCAAACATTTATTGTAGTCACCTACATTTAAAAACGTTAAGATCAACAGGTGCACATAGGAGAACCGCGGTAAATGTTCAAGCGTGTCCCAGGAACTGCAGGAGGGTCAACTGACGCATTTCGGCCAATCAGCCGCTGTCTATACAGGAAGCATCGGCTCCGCTTCCTGTAGTGCCATCTTAGTTTACAGCGATGCTCGGGGATGGCGGGTCGGGAACCCGCAATCTGGGCTTACCGACCCGCCATCCCAGAGCAGGAGGTGGGATCGTGTCGGGGGTCGGGCGGGAACAGGAATGGTGTTCCTGTTGTAGAATAAGTACAGGAACGCCATTCCCATGCCTTCCCGCAGGACTCGAACCCTGATGTGACTGCTGACAAAAGCAGCAGGATGAATTCTGAAGTGTTTCTGGCAATATTATCTGTTAATATTAATAGTATTCATATTATTTTATAATAATAATAATTATTATTATTAATATTATCAAAGGAAGGCTTGATCCATTGAAGGAAGGATCGAGCGAAGGAAGGATCAAAGCCACTTCAGTGTGAACTGAGCCTTTAGGCAGCAAAGATAACCAGAGAGAAGAGATGAGGGTTAAAACAAAAAAGACCCATAGGAATCGACATGTGCAGAACTAAAAAATGCATAATAATTTTGTTAAGTTAAATTAGTTTAATTTGTTTTCGGAATTACTTTTGTTTCGTTTATTCATTTTCAAATTCAATTCGATTTCAATTCGGATTCAATATTCCAAATTAATCGACATTCAAATTCAAATTTATTTATTGGAAATTTGAATTTCAGAAGACAGTTATATCCTTTTTTTTCTGTTCCATTCTGTTCTAATCTATTGTTTTTTTCTATTCTATTCTTTTCTGTTCTCCAATTTTCTATTCTGTTCTAATTTATTCTAATCGAAATTTGAAATCCGGATGATGGTTATATTCTATTCTATTGAATTATATATTAGATTGATTTGTTCTTTTGTTTTCTATTCTTTTCTATTCTATTTTTTATTTATTCAATCCAAAATTTTAATTTCTGAAGACAGTTATATTGTATTGTATTGTATTCTATTATTTTCTATTCTAATCTATTTTCTGTTATTCTATTATTTTCTTTTCAAAATGATTCTATTCAAATTCATTCTATTTGAAATTTGAATTTCAAAATCAATTATATTCAATTTTATTCTATTCAACTGATTTCTTTTTCTATTCTTTTCTTTGATTTTTATTTTATTCTTTTCTATTCTATTATTTTCTGTTTTACTCTATTCTTTTTTGTTCTATTTCCTATTTTATTCTTTTATTTTCTGTTCAATTCTTTTAGTTTATATTCTGGTCTTTTATATTCCTTTATTTTCTATTATATTTGATTATTTTCTTTTATATTCTACTCTATATTATTTTATATTCTATTCCTTTATTTTCTATTATACTTGATACTATTATTTTATATTATATTATATTATATTCTGTTTTACTCTATTCTTTTCTATCATACTCTATTCTTGGATTCCTTTATTTTCTATTTTATTATATTCTTGTTTTAGAATTCTATTTTAATTTTGGCAAAATTTCATTTAGTTATTTGGGATTTGTTAAAATGTTTCGGGGGGGCGTGGCTTGGCGCGGAACGTGGATGGCCGCTTGAACTCTCAGCTCCCGGCCGGCGTGTGGAGATTAAGCTTTTCTTTAGCTTTTCCCCTCCATCGACAACTCCACAAAGATGATGGGAAGATCTAGCGCCCACTCCTCTCCCACCAGAGGCCAGACCTCCGGCAGCACCCGCAGCATTCCGGAACTCTTCCACCAGCCTCAGCAGGTACGATTAAGGCCTACTCAGATGCGGTCCGGGGAGCCTCCGCCCCACAGTCTGCGACTGATCAGCCGACATCCATGCCCCAAGGGGAGCCTAGTTCAGCAATGGACACATTCTCTCCCCCACAAAACACCACACAATTGAGGCCAGTTACTTTCCCTGAATTGCGCTCCATAGCAGATGAGCTGAAGGCCTCATAGGCTATGGCTATAGCTGACCTTAGGAGGGACTTTAACTCTATCAATACAAGAGTCACTGAAGTGGAAGACAAAGTTCTCTCTCAGGAGGATTCCATCCAATCTCTATCCCACACAGTACAGACCCATGACTCACAATTTAGAGACATGCAAAGACAACTTGAAGACTTAGACAACAGAGGTCGTCGCCATAACCTACGTGTAGGAGGCATCCCAGAGTCGGTGGAACAATCTCAAATCACAAGAGCCACCATTGCTATTTTCAATGACACACTGGGTAGACCACCTGAGACCCCAATTGAGGTCGAACGCCTACACAGGGCCCTCAGACCCAAACCGAGAGACACAGACCCCGCTAGGGATATTGTCTGTTGTCTGGTTAACTTTAAATTAAAGGAGGACATCTTGAGGAGGACAAGACACCGTCGCACACTCCTATATCAGGGATCTGATATAAAGATCTTCCAAGATCTATCACCAATAACCCTACAACGCAGGCGGGACATGAGGCCCCTACTCGACTTACTACGAGCAAGAAACATCCAATATCGTTGGAAATTCCCGTTCTGCCTATCTGCCTCGGCAAACGGACGCGCAGCCAACCTGAAGATCCCAGAGGAACTGCATACCTTCTGCAACACGCTAAATATACCTTATGTAGAGCTGCCAGATTGGTACAGGCCTCTCAACTCTCAAAACCTGCGAAGAGCCAACTCCACCGACGCAATTCCGGAGAGGGATGACTTCCATATAAGGCGCCCCAGATCTTCATCTCCTGGATCCGCACCATCCGTCCGAAGCACGATGCAAGACAGGCAAAGTCCCACTGCTTCCCCGGTCCACCGGCGCCCGAGACAAGAGTGATGCCCTCCATAACTCCTCAATATATATCTGCAATCCCTCTCCCCTTTTTCTCTTCCTATTTCGCTGTCTCACTATATCCCCCCACACAATCTTTCCCCACCTGCCCTCCTATGTTTTATTCCACAGACTCTGATCTACACTGATATCTGCTCATGCTCCAGAATATGTCATCCCTTCACATCGCACAGACTTTCAGAAACTAGCAACACTGGATACAGATGAAGAACCTGTTGATGATCCCAGCTAGACTTCACTAATGGTCAATCCCCCTAAAACAAGAATCTCTTCTCACCTGGTTGGGTAATGTACCGCTCACCACATAATCTACCCTCCTTTAGGGTAGTCTCACACTTATTGCATTGAAAGAGAGACCCTGGAATCTTCGATTTTCTTTTTCTTTTTGTTTCTTTTTTTTAGGGAGAGAACACTCTTTAACCATTCTCTAACCACACTACAAGGGCTAACCCCAAAATGTACTATTTTGTATGGTTTGCTGTTTTTTTCTCTCTCTCTCTCTTTCTGTTGCCAATCTAGAAAGTGATTCTTATAACCTTTGATGCCCTAACGGATCCCGGTCGGCTGCCCGGATTACCCCGTGCTTTTATCTCCCCCAATTGAAATTAGACTTACTAAGGGGAAGGAGGGGGAGAGGGGAAGAGAGAGGGGAAGGGGGGGAGGGAAGAGTAAAAGACTGGGAAGTTTTATACACAGCAAATTAATTAAGGAATAATCAATATTCCTGCTTCAACTCATCTTAACATACTGTGGTAACTCTAAAAAATTATATTGGGTTTAATCATAGACTTTCAGACCCCTTTCAGTTCTTGCAGGGGTGATCCGGTCTGCCGACCAATTTAATTAACTATGCATATGCAATAATTTACGTGATCTCCCCTCCCCCATTGCTCCCCATCCCTTTACCAGCCTAACCCCACGTTACGAACCTTTTTGCATTCAGATTGTAAAGTTATTGTTCAACGTCCTCTCTTCATACCCGATGCACCTCACTCCCCAGGGATCTGTGTCGCTTTAGGCTATTAATCCATATCCCCTGTATGTCATTAATGAAGGGATAGACCATCTCCTACTCCTTACCCGCAAACTAATACCTCCAGCCTACCTCACATTTACACATTTCCCCTACTCATCCTAACCCTCTTCCCAGCCATCTATTCCTCTCATTTCTGCTGATACGATGGAGGGACACCTAACCTCTCCACAACCTCTCTCCACATGCCGGCCGGCATTATCTCCAAACACACTTCTTCTCCCGTTCTGATACATACCACTTACCCCACAAGATAGGCTGAGTGTGTAACACACTCTTCCTGTCATCACTTCCGACACGTGTAAATCTGGTTAGGGTGTGATTCTCTTTCACACTCTATTTTTCGGTTTTTAACCCCTCACCCCTACCCTTACCTACCCCCCTTCCCCTATCACACCTTCCTAAACCTCCTCAACCTTTACATACCCACCAACTCCCCCCCATTCTCCGCGGTTTCTGCCTCCCGTACTAATTTAACCTAAATTACACGACCACCTCCTTAACGTCCCCCAGCAACTTTTATATGATGACCTCCTCTTCAGACACCCCCAACTCTTCCCCACTCAAGATCGTATCCCTGAATGTCAAGGGATTAAATAAACCAGAGAAGCGCAGCCAAGTCCTAGACATTATGCACAAGCTAAAAGCTTATATTATATATCTCCAAGAAACGCACTTCCACTCACAAAACACTCCGAAACTTGGCAATCTCCAATTCCCCACATCCTACCTTGCCACCAACCCACTGGGAAAGACTAAGGGTGTAGCAGTTCTCCTGTCCAAAAAGCTTGACTGGAAATGCACTGATTCCATTATTGACCCCGACGGCAGATACATCTTCCTAAAGGGTACCATTTCACAAAAACCATTCACCTTAGCCAACATTTACTGTCCCAACTCGGCTCAAGTTCCGTTTTTCAGGAAAATATCAGCCCTGCTCACAGGTTTCCAACAGGGAATCACAATACTAGGGGGAGACTTCAATGTAGCCTTGTATCCAATCCTGGACTCGTCCCCTGGAACATCATCCCTCCCATACAAGGCTCTTAAACAGATTCGGCAGTCCCTCCAAGATCTACTACTCCATGACACCTGGAGAACATTGAACCCCTCAGCTAAAGATTTCACTTTCTTCTCCCCGCCCCACCAAAGATATTCTAGACTAGACTATCTTTTCCTTTCTCAAAAAGACCTACCCCTAATCAGGAAAGCAGCAATTAAGCCAATGTTGATTTCAGACCATCACCCTGTGTCCTTGACAATTTTGATCCCCAAAGATTCCTCACACAACAAATTCTGGAGACTGGACTCCACCCTCCTCACCCACGAGCCAGACATCCAATACTTAAGAAATAAACTTACTGATTACTTCTCTGTCAATAATGATGACGATGTGTCGCCCATAACCATCTGGGAAGCACACAAATGTGTCATGAGAGGCACACTCATTTCTCTCAAATCGTCTAAAAAGAAAGCCCTCGAAGCACACGTCCGATCCCTAATTAACAAAATCCAGGAATTGGAAAAAACACATAAAAGCACTAAAGCACAGCACACTTATCTCGAACTCGTTCACAATAGACAACTGCTACTAGACGAGCTTCATATCAAAGTTAAACGCAAATTCATTCTTCAACAGAAACTTTTCTACGAGTTCGGGAATAAAAGTAGCAAATTCCTAGCTAAAGCCCTTCAAGAAAAAAAAGCCAAGATTTCTATTCACTCAATTAGAGACAAACATGGAAATACCTTCGTAAAGACTCCTGACATTGCATCCCAATTTGAGAAGTATTACACCCAATTATACAACCTAGACCGCACAACCACTGAACAGACACAGAACTCCCTTATCCACGACTTCCTCCAAAATGCGTGCCCTAAATCCCTTAATTCCTCGCAAACTCGAGATTTAGAAAACCCCCTATCGGAAGAGGAACTCAAACTGGCAATCTCCCAACTCAAAGCAGGTAAGAGTCCAGGCCCGGATGGATTCACAGCCCCATATTATAAAACTTTCACAAACCTCCTTTCCACCCTACTGTTGAAAGCATTCAACGCGCTGGCCTCTCCCCCATATCCACACAATAGATTATTAGACGCCCACATCTCCGTAATACCCAAAGAAAATAAAGACCCAACTTATGTGACTAATTATAGGCCAATTTCTCTACTAAACGTGGACATCAAACTCTTTGCCAAAATTATCGCAAATAGACTACTCCCCTTAATCCCGCAGCTGATAGACAAAGATCAGGTGGGCTTTGTCCCTGGACGCAAAGCTCGTGATAACACGAAAAAAGCCATCAATATCCACCACTGGATGACCTCAAACAAAATAAAGGGATTCATGCTCTCTCTCGACGCCGAGAAGGCGTTCGACAGGCTCGACTGGAATTATATGGTAAGTGTCCTAAAATATATAGGTATTCCTAACCGCCTACTCACTCTCATTCTTTCCTTGTACTCTACACCTTCAGCGTGTGTCAGAGTCAATGGGAGCCTGTCGAGCGCCTTCTCCATTGGAAACGGGACGAGACAGGGATGCCCCTTGTCCCCAATCCTTTTTGTTTTAACCCTGGAACCTTTTTTACGTTCACTAGCACTAAACCCAAACATAACAGGAATAACTATTTCACATCGCACATATAAAATAGCGGCTTTCGCCGAAGACATTCTGTTGTTTCTTAGTAACCCCCTCGTATCCATCCCATCCCTCCTGCAGGAATTCAAACTCTTCCAAAATATCTCCAATTTTAAAATTAATTTCTCGAAATTGAATGCCCTCAACATATCCCTATCTAAAAAATTGGTTGACCAATGTAAATCCAACTTTCCTTTCCAATGGACACATTCCTCAATTAAGTACCTGGGTATCCACCTTACAAACAACTTGGCTGACCTCTTCCCCACAAATTTTCTCCCAGTATTGCAAACGATTAGAGATGATATTAAAAGATGGTCCAAACCGCATTTCTCTTGGTTTGGACGTGCTGCTATCATTAAGATGAATATCCTCCCGCGTCTACTCTTCCTTCTCCAAGCTATCCCTATTAAAATTCCCAAAACTTTTTTCAATTCCTTCAAAACCCTCTGCATTAAATTCCTTTGGTTTCAGAAAAAACCCAGACTTTCCTTCGCTCTTCTGTCTAAGTCTAAAATAGAAGGAGGCATAGGTCTTCCAGACCTCCAAAAGTATCATTGGGCCTGTCATATGACGAGAATACTGGACTGGTTCCTGCACGAACCCAACAAAGACTGGGTAGTATTAGAAAAATCCTTTTGCACCCTACCTCTTCGTACTATACTCTGGTCTGCAAATGATCACACTCCTTTGTCACTAAAAAAACACCCTCTCATGCACGCTACTCTAGCTTCCTTTAGGGATGCCTGTAAACTAGCTTCTGTCTCTTCGGCTACTGGTCCTTTAACTCATTTAAATCCAGACTTCCCTCCTGTGATGTCTCATTCCTTTCAGCAAAATACATGGCACGATGAACATATAGAAGCACTCCATTTCTTTGAGAAAGGATCACTATTGGATCGTCTTCAGATTAAACCTAATACCTTATCTTCCCCCATCCCTAATTGGTCATATTTTCAAATCAGACACTTCCTTAATTCACTTAATCGCACTGGCAACCTATCGAGAGACCTTTCTCCATTTGAAAAATTATGTTTAAATGCCTCACCCAAACGCCACCTCATTTCAATAACATATAATCTCCTGATTACAGACCCCCAAGGAAAAACTAACAAAGCTAAACCAAGATGGGAATCAGACCTCGACCTTTCCTACTCTGATAAAGATTGGAAAAACATGTCCCAGATCACACATAAGGGATCCCTCAATGTTTCCACACAGGAGAACTGCTACAAACTCTTAAACAGGTGGTATCGAACCCCAGCACTCCTCCACAAATTTAACCCTAGCATCCCTGACACTTGTTGGAGGTGTCATTCTGACACGGGAACCCTCCTCCATATCTTTTGGACTTGTCCAAAGATCCATCCATTCTGGAATTCGGTTCGTGACACAATCGCAAATGATCTGAATATGGATATCACCTTCTCCCCCACCCAATTTCTATTACACTTTACTAAAATTCCCCCTCATAGATACTGCAAATCCCTCATGCCTCACCTACTCAATGCAGCCAAAGCATGTATTCCATCCCACTGGAAATCAACTGATCTGCCATCAAAACAGGAATGGCTAAATAGAATGGACAAAATTGCTAAGCTAGAGGAGTTAATAGCGATTGCCCGTGACAGGACAAACTCATATGCTAGCACTTGGGCCCCCTGGATATCATTCCGCGAGTCTTATTCTCAAGTTCCTTCATCCAATATAACTGCTCCATCGACTGAACCTACACTTAATGACTCGTGACTCACCTATCGCTAACCCATCAAAGTCATAGTACACCACCAAATAGCTCTTGGAAAAACATACATCTAACTCTTTCTTCCCAGCTGGACTCACATCTGTAGGTCTCTCCCACCCCTACACAAGGGAAGCTAGTGGGAGCGGACTTCGGATCTGACTCCTGTTGGTATCTCAGACTAATAAATCATTCTAGTCGGGAGGCGGAGGCCGCGGACTCTTTCTCCCCCTCCCCTCCTACCCTACCCACCCTCCCCCCCCCCCTTTTCCTTTCCCCCCCACCACCCCACACAACACTTTCCAAATTAAGTAGGGAGGTGGACCCCGTCACTTAGGGGACTTCATCTCCTTACAGGAACATAGTTTCTCTCGTGCCATCACAGAGATACTCTATCTATAACTCTAACCTTTCCAAACTCCACACACACGACTTCACCTTGACTCAATGGTTAAATTACACACGCTACCTCTATATCCATAAGGGCAAACTCACCCCCATAACACCCTCGCTTAGGCGTGTTACTTGTTGCCTCACCCGCCCCTTTTGTGTGGTTTTGTTAAAAAGCTGAACGGTGAACCTACCCATAAAAGAAAGGTTTCTTTATCTTATGTTCCGACTGCTTTTATAGTTATGGATGGATGTGTAATATTGTTACCAATTTTGTTTCAGCTCGGTAAACAATGTTCATGATATACTACTTATCTTTGCATAATGTATTATATCTCTCATGTAAACCATGCCAGTTAACGTTAAACTTGTTGCCAAATTAATGTTTCTTGTTTTAAGAGACTGTGTGTTCTATGTACTTTCTGACAATTTCTAAATAAAAACTTTTTTGGGAAAAAAAAAAAAAAAATGTTTCATCTATTGTAATTTGGAAATTTAGATACACTTGAAATTAACCGCACATGTCTAAATCATACTCCCAAAAGCATAAGCCTGTTGAGAGGCTCATACACACATATATATATATGTTACCAAAAGTATTGGGACGTCTGCCTTCACATGCACATAAACTTTAATGACATCCCAGTCTTAGTCCATAGGGTTCAATAGTGAGTTGGCCCACCCTGTGTAGCTATAACAGCTTCAACTCTTCTGAGAAGGCTGTACACAAGGTTTAGTAGTGGGTCTATGGGAATTTTTGACCATTCTTCCAGAAGTGCATTTGTGAGGTCAGGCACTGATGTGGACTCACCCCCCCCAAGGCCTGGCTTGGAGTTGGGCTTGACCACTTAGTTCCAGTGAAGAGAACTTTTGAGGCGTCAGCAAACCAAGACATTTTGGAAAATTTCATGCTCCCAACTTTGTAGGAAAAGTTTGGGGATGGTCCCTTCCTATTCCAACATGACTGCTCACCAGTGCACAAAGCAAGGTCCATAAAGAGTTGGATGAGCAAGTTTGGGGTTTGGGGGACTTGACTGGCCTCAACCTGATAGAACACCTTTGGGGATGAATTAGAGCGCAGACGGTGAGCCAGGCCTTCTCGTCCAACATCAGAGCCTGACCTCACAAATGCGCTTCTGGAGGAATGGTCAAACATTCCCATAGACACACTACTAAACCTTGTGGACAGCCTTCCCAAAAGAGTTGAAACAATTATAGCTGCAAAGGCTGGGCAAGCTCAATATTGAACCTCTAGGACTAAGACTGGGATGCCTTTAAAGTTACATGCGCGTATAAAGGCAGGTGTCCCAATACTTTTGATAGTGTATAATATAAGACTTAAAAAAAATAAAAAATCTAGCAGAACATTGTATTGGGTTATAGGGTTAACCTTAGCAAAATCTACACTGGTAATGAATGAGATACTCACTCACTGGCTCGGGATTGCATTGGAAGGTAGATCTCCACATGTTGGTTGAGTTGGAGGGTGAATCCGCACATGTTGGAGGGTGGATCCGCACATGCTGGTTGCGTTGGAGGGTGGATCCGCACATGCTGGTTGAGTTGGAGGGTGGATCTCCACATGCTGGTTGTGTTGGAGGGTGGATCTCCACATGCTGGTTGTGTTGGAGGGTGGATCCGCACATGCTGGTTGTGTTGGAGGGTGGATCCGCACATGCTGGTTGTGTTGGAGGGTGGATCCTCACATGTTGGTTGAGTTTGAGGGTGGATCCTCACATGTTGGTTGAGTTGAAGTGTGGATCCCCACATGCTGGTTGAGTTGGAGGGTGGATCCCCACATGCTGGTTATGTTGGAGGGTGGATCCCCACATGTTGGTTGTGTTGGAGGGTGGATCTGCACATGTTGGTTGAGCTGGAGGGTGGATCCGCACATGTTGGTTGAGTTGGAGGGTGAATCCGCACATGTTGGTTGAGTTGGAGGGTGGATCCGCACATGTTGGTTGAGTTGGAGGGTGGATCCGCACATGTTGGTTGAGTTGGAGGGTGGATCCGCACATGTTGGTTGAGTTGGAGGGTGGATCCGCACATGTTGGCTGAGTTGGAGGGTGGATCCTAACATGTTGGCTGAGTTGGAGGGTGGATCCTCACATGTTGGCTGAGTTGGAGGGTGGATCCGCACATGTTGGTTGAGTTGGAGGGTGGATCCGCACATGTTGTTTGAGTTGGAGGATGGATCCGCACATGTTGGTTGAGTTGGAGGGTGGATCCCCACATGCTGGTTGTGTTGGAGGGTGGATCCGCACATGTTGGAGGGTGGATCCGCACATGTTGGTTGAGTTGGAGGGTGGATCCGCACATGTTGGTTGAGTTGGAGGGTGGATCCGCACATGTTGGTTGAGTTGGAGGGTGGATCCTCACATGTTGGTTGAGTTGGAGGGTGGATCCTCACATGTTGGTTGAGTTGGAGGGTGGATCCTCACATGTTGGTTGAGTTGAAGGGTGGATCCCCACATGCTGGTTGAGTTGGAGGGTGGATCCCCACATGCTGGTTATGTTGGAGGGTGGATCCGCACATGTTGGTTGTGTTGGAGGGTGGATCCGCACATGTTGGTTGAGCTGGAGGGTGGATCCGCACATGTTGGTTGAGTTGGAGGGTGGATCCGCACATGTTGGTTGAGTTGGAGGGTGGATCCGCACATGTTGGTTGAGTTGGAGGGTGGATCCGCACATGTTGGTTGAGTTGGAGGGTGGATCCGCACATGTTGGCTGAGTTGGAGGGTGGATCCTAACATGTTGGCTGAGTTGGAGGGTGGATCCTCACATGTTGGCTGAGTTGGAGGGTGGATCCGCACATGTTGGTTGAGTTGGAGGGTGGATCCGCACATGTTGTTTGAGTTGGAGGATGGATCCGCACATGTTGGTTGAGTTGGAGGGTGGATCCCCACATGCTGGTTGTGTTGGAGGGTGGATCCCCACATGCTGGTTGTGTTGGAGGGTGGATCCCCACATGCTGTTTGTGTTGGAGGGTCGATCCGCACATGTTGGTTGTGTTGGAGGGTGGATCCGCACATGTTGGTTGTGTTGGAGGGTGGATCCAAACATGTTGGTTGTGTTGGAGGGTGGATCCGCACATGTTGGTTGAGTTGGAGGGTGGATCCGCACATATTGGTTGAGTTGGAGGGTGGATCCGCACATGTTGGTTGTGTTGGAGGGTGGATCCTCACATTCTGCTTGTGTAAGGTACAATAGCCACCTGACATCAAGAAGGTAAGACAATGTTAGACTGTAATGGATCACACCCTAAACTCACCAATTGTATTTCCATGTGCAATGGCTTCCTCCTGAAATAAAGTCAAAGTCTGCTTACACTCCACCCAGCCTGGTCCCCACTGAGCTAAACCAAGCTTTTTATATTCAATCAAGCTGTACCATTCCAGCAATGCGTTTTAGTATAAGTTCAAAGCTTGATTTTCTACCTGTCCCTCCATCTTCCTCTCCATATAACACAATCCTTTGCAACGTTGGGCCACAAAGCAGCGCCCAGAGCTTCTGCTCCCATACAGATCTCAGTAACTATCTATGAAACTTCTACATTGCTTCAGATTGATTGTACAGAGGAAGGTTTTGCTAACTGCTGTTTGTAACTAAATGACCTTCAGGGCTCCTTGACACCTGTGCGTTAGGTGTATGCGTTAATGTGTGTGTGTCCAACTCAACCCCATCATTGGTGTGGGTGGGGATAGAATAAGCCCCATCATTGGTGTGGGTGGGTATAGGATAAGCCCCATCATTGGTGTGGGTGGGGATAGGATAAGCCCCATCATTGGTGTGGGTGGGGATCAGGCCCGGACTGGGACAAAAAATAGGCCCGGGCATTTTAGGCTGAGCAGCCCATTTTTTTTTTTTTTTAAACAAAATGACCAATGATGAACAACTACCAGTTTCTCTATGTTTTTTAGTTATATTTAGCCTGCACACCCATGCGATTTGATTCTGCAAATCGTGATGCGTTTTGAAAACCGATTGCGGGGTGTCGTTAACCTAACATACACTCCGCAATCTGTTTGCATGGATGAGTTGCTATTTAGATGCAGTCCGCATTTAGTGTGAACCCAGGCTAAGAGGGAAAAGGTAATTTTAGGGTACATAAAAAATATATTACCCAATTTTTGGGTAACATATAAAAGATGAGTTTGTGTCAAGTAAATAAATACCCAACATGTCAAACCTTAAGACTATGCATGCCCGAAAATGGCAACACATTTCAGTACCCTATATTTTCCATAGGCACAGTGGTGGTGGGGATAGGGGTGACATCAGTGGCAGTGGTGGTGGGGATAGGGGTGACATCAGTGGCAGTGGTGGTGGGGATAGGGGTGACATCAGTGGTGGTGGAGATAGGGGTTACATCATTGGCAGTGGGAATAGGAATGACATCAGCGGCAGTGGGAATTGGGATGACATCAGTGGCAGTGGTGGGGATAGGGATGACATCAGTGGCGGTGGTGTCATTTTGATTTAGTGGGAGGAAAATGACCCAATGTATTTTGATGTTCCTAGTAGTGGAAAGGCCCCATCACTTGTGTCAGTGGGGATATAAAAAAAAAAAAAGCCTGATAATGTCAGTGGGAGGAGAAAACCTTGTTGCTGGTATCAGCATGAGCAAAACAAGCCACATATCATTGATATCAGTTAGAAAAAAATGTAAGACCCCATATCGATGGTGTCAGTGAGCTGACACCCATATTGTTTATGTCAATGAAAGCAAAATGGGTCCCATGTTGTCAATGTTCCCTGGAAGTCAAATAAGCCCCACATTGCTGGAGTCAGAATAAAAAGAACCAATCAAGGATATCTTTGGGATAAACAAATCCTTATTGTTGGAGTCATTAGGACTAATTATTGGTGTTTAGAGATGGGCTCGGGTTTGTTTGAGTTTCCATGTGCCCGAGCCCTCCGCTAATCACAGGCACTGAGACATTTCCTGATCTGCGCAGCTGCGGATCGGGAAATGTCTCACTGCCTGTGATTAGCAGAGTGCAGTGTCGGCATCCTGGTGGGATTGGGCAAGTGGGAACTTGAACACCCCCGAGCCCATCTCAGCCCCATCTTTGTTATCAATGAGGATAAAATAAGCTCCACTCTTAGTGTTAGTAAGTGAATAATACATTTTCTAGTTGGTGTCAGTGAGAGCAAAATAAGCCCCATATTGGTGGTGTTAGTGGGAGGAAAATTACCCCATATCATTGGTGTCAGTGGGGATACAATAAGCCCCATTATTGGTGCCAGGGAGAAGAAAATAAGCCCCATCGTTGGTGTGAAAGGGGACAGAATAAGCCCCCATTGTTGGTGTGAAAGGGGACAGAATAAGCCCCCATCGTTGGTGCGAGTGGGGACAGAATAAGCCCCCATCGTTGGTGTGTGTGGGGCCAGAATAAGCCCCCATCGTTGGTGCGTGTGGGGCCAGAATAAGCCCACATCGTTGGTGCGTGTGGGGCCAGAATAAGCCCCCATCGTTGGTGCGAGTGGGGCCAGAAGAAGCCCCCATCGTTGGTGCGAGTGGGGACTGAATAAACCCCCATCGTTGGTGCGAGTGGGGACTGAATAAACTCCCATCGTTGGTGCGAGTGGGGACTGAATAAGCCCCCATCGTTGGTATCAGTGGGAGAAATAGTACCCCATCATTGGTGTCAATGGGGATAGAATAAGGCCCATCATTGGTGTCAGTGGAGATAAAAGCCCCATCATTGGTATGGGTGGAGATATAACAAGCCTCATCATTGGTGTGAGTGGGAATGGAATAAGCCCAATTATTGGTGTGAGTGGGAATGGAATAAGCCCAATTATTGGTGTGAGTGGGAATAGAATAAGCCCAATTATTGGTGAGTGGGAATAGAATAAGCCCAATTATTGGTGTGAATGGGGATAGAATAAGCCCCATCATTGATGTGGATGAGGATAGAATAATCCCCATCATTGGTGTGGGTGGGGATAGAATAAGCCCCATCATTGGTGTGGGTGGGGATAGGATAAGCCCCATCATTGGTGTGGGTGGGGATAGGATAAGCCCCATCATTGGTGTGGGTGGGGATAGGATAAGCCCCATCATTGGTGTGGGTGGGGATAGAATAAGCCCCATCATTGGTGTGGGTGGGGATAGGATAAGCCCCATCATTGGTGTGGGTGGGGATAGGATAAGCCCCATCATTGGTGTGGGTGGGGATAGGATAAGCCCCATCATTGGTGTGGGTGGGGATAGGATAAGCCCCATCATTGGTGTGGGTGGGGATAGGATAAGCCCCATCATTGGTGTGGGTGGGGATAGGATAAGCCCCATCATTGGTGTGGGTGGGTATAGGATAAGCCCCATCATTGGTGTGGGTGGGGATAGGATAAGCCCCATCATTGGTGTGGGTGGGGATCAGGCCCGGACTGGGACAAAAAATAGGCCCGGGCATTTTAGGCTGAGCAGCCAATTTTTTTTTTTTTTTAAACAAAATGACCAATGATGAACAACTACCAGTTTCTCTATGTTTTTTTAGTTATATTTAGCCTGCACACCCATGCGATTTGATTCTGCAAATCGTGCTGCGTTTTGAAAACCGATTGCGGGGTGTCGTTAACCTAACATACACTCTGCAATATGTTTGCATGGACGGGTTGCTATTTAGATGCAGTCCGCATTTAGTGTGAACCCAGGCTAAGAGGGAAAAGGTAATTTTAGGGTACATAAAAAATATATTACCCAATTTTTGGGTAACATATAAAAGATGAGTTTGTGTCAAGTAAATAAATACCCAACATGTCAAACCTTAAGACTATGCATGCCCAAAAATGGCAACACATTTCAGTACCCTATATTTTCCATAGGCACAGTGGTGGTGGGGATAGGGGTGACATCAGTGGCAGTGGTGGTGGGGATAGGGGTGACATCAGTGGCAGTGTTAGTGGGGATAGGGGTGACATCAGTGGTGGTGGAGATAGGGGTTACATCATTGGCAGTGGGAATAGGAATGACATCAGCGGCAGTGGGGATTGGGATGACATCAGTGGCAGTGGTGGGGATAGGGATGACATCAGTGGCGGTGGTGGTGGGGATAGCGTTGACATCAGTGGTGGTTGGGATAGGGATAACATGTAAATATGTATATATTTATTTATGTATATTGATTTTATGCTTATTGATTGCAAGACTTTTAATAAACAAAATTGGGATAGGGATAACATCAGTGACGGTGTTGAGGATAGGGATGACATCAGTGGGAATGATGAGGATAGGGTTGACATCAGTGGGAGTAGTGGTAAGGATAGGGATAGCATCAGTGGCAGTGGTGGTGGGGATAGAAATGACAATGTTCACTGCCACTGATGTCATCCCTATCCCCACCACCACCGCTACTGATGTCATCCCTATCCCCCATCACCACTGCCTCATGGGAGGGGTGGAGATCAGACAGAGGGATGACGGTGGGAGGGATGGATGGGATCAGGCAGTGATGGCAGTGGGGGGGGATGGATGGGCTCAGGGCAAGAAGAGTGATGGCAGTGGGAGGGATGGATGGAATCAGGCAGAGAGATGGCAGTGGAAGGGATGGATGGGATCAGGCAGTGATGGCAGTGGGGGGGTGGGGGGGGGGTGGATGGGATCAGGCAGAGTGATGGCAGTGGGAGGGATGGATGGAATCAGGCAGAGTGATGGCAGTGGGAGGGAGGGATGGATGGGATCGGGCAGAGTGATGGCAGTGGGAGAGATGGGATCAGGCAGTGATGGCAGTCGGAGGGAGGGATGGGATCAGGCAGAGTGATGGCAGTGGGAGGGGTGGATGGGATCAGGCAGAGTGATGGCAGTGGGAGGGATGGATGGGATCAGGCAGAGTGATGGCAGTGGGAGGGATGGATGGGATCAGGCAGAGTGATGGCAGTGGGAGGGATGGATGGGATCAGGCAGAGTGATGGCAGTGGGAGAGATGGGATCAGGCAGTGATGGCAGTTAGAGGGATGGATGGGATCAGGCAGAGTGATGGCAGTGGGAGGGATGGATGGGATCAAGCAGAGTGATGGCAGTGGGAGAGATGGGATCAGGCAGTGATGGCAGTGGGAGGGATGGATGGGATCAGGCAGAGTGATGGCAGTGGGAGAGATGGGATCAGGCAGTGATGGCAGTTGGAGGGATGGATGGGATCAGGCAGAGTGATGGCAGTGGGAGGGATGGATGGGATCAGGCAGAGTGATGGCAGTGGGAGAGATAAGATCAGGCAATGATGGCAGTCGGAGGGATGGATGGGATCAGGCGGAGTGATGGCAGTGGGAGGGATGGATGGGATAAGGCAGAGTGATGACAGTGGGAGGGATGGATGGGATCAGGCAGAGTGATGGCAGTGGGAGGGATGGATGGGATCAGGCAGAGTGATGGCAGGTGGGGGGGATGGATGGGATACGGCAGAGTGATGGCAGTGGGAGGGATGGATGGGATCAGGCAGAGTGATGGCAGTGGGAGGGATGGATGGGATCAGGCAGAGTGATGGCAGTGTAAGAGATGGGATCAGGTAGTGATGGCAGTGGGAGGGATGGATGGGACCAGGCAGAGTGATGGCAGTGGGAGGGATGGGATCAGGCAGTGATGGCAGTCGGAGGGAGGGATGGGATCAGGCAGAATGATGGCAGTGGGAGGGGTGGATGGGATCAGGCAGAGTGATGGCAGTGGGAGGGATGGATGGGATCAGGCAGAGTGATGGCAGTGGAAGGGATGGATGGGATCAGGCAGAGTGATGGCAGTGGGAGGGATGGATGGGATCAGGCAGAGTGATGGCAGTGGGAGAGATGGGATCATGCAGTGATGGCAGTTGGAGGGATGGATGGGATCAGGCAGAGTGATGGCAGTGGGAGAGATGGATGGGATCAGGCAGAGTGATGGCAGTGGGAGAGATGGGATCAGGCAGTGATGGCAGTGGGAGGGATGGATGGGATCGGGCAGAGTGATGGCAGTGGGAGAGATGGGATCAGGCAGTGATGGCAGTTGGAGGGATGGATGGGATCAGGCAGAGTGATGGCAGTGGGAGGGATGGATGGGATCAGGCAGAGTGATGGCAGTGGGAGAGATGGGATCAGGCAGTGATGGCAGTCGGAGGGATGGATGGGATCAGGCAGAGTGATGGCAGTGGGAGGGATGGATGGGATAAGGCAGAGTGATGGCAGTGGGAGGGATGGATGGGATCAGGCAGAGTGATGGCAGGTGGGGGGATGGATGGGATAAGGCAGAGTGATGGCAGTGGGAGGGATGGATGGGATCAGGCAGAGTGATGGCAGTGGGAGAGATGGGATCAGGCAGTGATGGCAGTCGGAGGGATGGATGGGATCAGGCAGAGTGATGGCAGTGGGAGGGATGGATGGGATCAGGCAGAGTGATGGCAGTGGGAGGGATGGATGGGATCAGGCAGAGTGATGGCAGGTGGGGGGGATGGATGGGATAAGGCAGAGTGATGGCAGTGGGAGGGATGGATGGGATCAGGCAGAGTGATGGCAGTGGGAGGGATGGATGGGATCAGGCAGAGTGATGGCAGTGTAAGAGATGGGATCAGGCAATGATGGCAGTGGGAGGGATGGATGGGATCAGGCAGAGTGATGGCAGTGGGAGGGATGGATGGGATCAGGCAGAGTGATGGCAGTGGGAGGGATGGATGGGATCAGGCAGTGATGGCAGTGGGAGGGATGGATGGGATCAGGCAGAGTGATGGCAGTGGGAGGGATGGATGGGATCAGGCAGAGTGATGGCAGTGGGGGGGGGTGGATGGTATCAGGCAGAGTGATGGCAGTGGGGGGGATGGATGGGATCAGGCAGAGTGATGGCAGTGGGAGGGATGGATGGGATCAGGCAGAGTGATGGCAGTGGGAGGGATGGATGGGATCAGGCAGTGATGGCAGTCGGAGGGATGGATGGGATCAGGCAGAGTAATGGCAGTGGGAGGGATGGATGGGATCAGGCAGAGTGATGGCAGTGGGAGGGATGGATGGGATCAGGCAGAGTGATGGCAGTGGGAGGGATGGATGGGATCAGGCAGAGTGATGGCAGTGGGGGGGATGGGATCAGGGCAGGCAGAGTGATGGCAGTGGGAGGGATGGGATCAGGTAGAGTGATGGCAGTGGGAGGGATGGATGGGATCAGGCAGTGGGGGGATGGATGGGATCAGGCAGTGATGGCAGTGGGGGAGATGGATGGGATCAGGGCAGACAGAGTGATGGCAGTGGGAGAGATGGGATCAGGTAGAGTGATGGCAGTGGGGGGATGGATGGGATCAGGCAGTGATGGCAGTGGGGGGGATGGATGGGATCAGGGCAGGCCGAGTGATGGCAGTAGGGGGGATGGATGGGATCAGGGCAGGCAGAGTGATGGCAGTGGGTGGGATGGATGGGATCAGGCAGTGATGGCAGTGGGGGGATGGATGGGATCAGGCAGTGATGGCAGTGGAGGGGATGGATGGGATCAGGCAGAGTGATGGCAGTGGGAGAGATGGGATCAGGCAGTGATGGCAGTCGGAGGGATGGATGGGATCAGGCAGAGTGATGTCAGTGGGAGGGGTGGATGGGATCAGGCAGAGTGATGGCAGTGGGAGGGATGGATGGGAACAGGCAGAGTGATGGCAGTGGGAGGGATGGATGGGATCAGGCAGAGTGATGGCAGTGGGAGGGATGGATGGGATCAGTCAGTGGGGGGGATGGATGGGATCAGGCAGTGATGGCAGTGGGGGAGATGGATGGGATCAGGGCAGGCAGAGTGATGGCAGTGGGAGAGATGGGGTCAGGTAGAGTGATGGCAGTGGGAGGGATGGATGGGATGTGGTAGTGATGGCAGTGGGGGGATGGATGGGATCAGGGCAGGCAGAGTGATGGCAGTGGGGGGGATGGATGGGATCTGGGAAGGCAGAGTGATGGCAGTGGGAGGGATGGATGGGATCAGGCAGTGATGGCAGTGGGGGGGATGGATGGGATCAGGGCAGGCAGAGTGATGGCAGTGGGAGAGATGGGATCAGGCAGTGATGGCAGTGGGAGGGATGGATGGGATCAGGGCAGGCATAGTGATGGCAGTGGGAGAGATGGGATCAGGCAGTGATGGCAGTGGGAGGGATGGATGGGATCAGGGCAGGCAGAGTGATGGCAGTGGGAGAGATGGGATCAGGCAGTGATGGCAGTGGGAGGGATGGATGGGATCAGGGCAGGCAGAGTGATGGCAGTGGGAGAGATGGGATCAGGCAGTAATGGCAGTGGGAGGGATGGATGGGATCAGGGCAGGCAGAGTGATGGCAGTGGGATAGATGGAATCAGGCAGTGATGGCAGTGGGAGGGATGGATGGGATCAGGCAGTGATGGCAGTGGGAGGGATGGATGGGATCAGGCAGAGTGATGGCAGTGGGAGGGATGGATGGGATCAGGCAGAGTGATGGCAGTGGGGGGGGGTGGATGGGATCAGGGCAGGCAGAGTGATGGCAGTGGGAGGGATGGGATCAGGTAGAGTGATGGCAGTGGGAGAGATGGGATCAGGTAGAGTGATGGCAGTGGGAGGGATGGATGGGATCAGGCAGTGATGGCAGTGGGGGCGATGGATGGGATCAGGGCAGGCAGAGTGATGGCAGTGGGAGGGATGGGATCAGGTAGAGTGATGGCAGTGGGAGGGATGGATGGGATCAGGCAGTGGGGGGGATGGATGGGATCAGGCAGTGATGGCAGTGGGGGAGATGGATGGGATCAGGGCAGACAGAGTGATTGCAGTGGGAGAGATGGGATCAGGTAGAGTGATGGCAGTGGGGGGGATGGATGGGATCAGGCAGTGATGGCAGTGGGGGGGATGGATGGGATCAGGGCAGGCCGAGTGATGGCAGTAGGGGGGATGGATGGGATTAGGGCAGGCAGAGTGATGGCAGTGGGAGGGATGGATGGGATCAGGCAGTGATGGCAGTGGGGGGGATGGATGGGATCAGGCAGTGATGGCAGTGGAGGGGATGGATGGGATCAGGCAGAGTGATGGCAGTGGGAGAGATGGGATCAGGCAGTGATGGCAGTCGGAGGGATGGATGGGATCAGGCAGAGTGATGGCAGTGGGAGGGGTGGATGGGATCAGGCAGAGTGATGGCAGTGGGAGGGATGGATGGGATCAGGTAGAGTGATGGCAGTTGGAGGGATGGATGGGATCAGGCAGAGTGATGGCAGTGGGAGGGATGGATGGGATCAGGCAGAGTGATGGCAGTGGGAGGGATGGATGGGATCAGGCAGTGTTGGCAGTCGGAGGGATGGATGGGATCAGGCAGAGTAATGGCAGTGGGAGGGATGGATGGGATCAGGCAGAGTGATGGCAGTGGGAGGGATGGATGGGATCAGGCAGAGTGATGGCAGTGGGAGGGATGGATGGGATCAGGCAGAGTGATGGCAGTGGGGGGGGGGGATGGGATCAGGGCAGGCAGAGTGATGGCAGTGGGAGGGATGGGATCAGGTAGAGTGATGGCAGTGGGGGGATGGATGGGATCAGGCAGTGGGGGAGATGGATGGGATCAGGGCAGACAGAGTGATGGCAGTGGGAGAGATGGGATCAGGTAGAGTGATGGCAGTGGGGGGATGGATGGGATCAGGCAGTGATGGCAGTGGGGGGGATGGATGGGATCAGGGCAGGCCGAGTGATGGCAGTAGGGGGGATGGATGGGATCAGGGCAGGCAGAGTGATGGCAGTGGGTGGGATGGATGGGATCAGGCAGTGATGGCAGTGGGGGGGATGGATGGGATCAGGCAGTGATGGCAGTGGAGGGGATGGATGGGATCAGGCAGAGTGATGGCAGTGGGAGAGATGGGATCAGGCAGTGATGGCAGTCGGAGGGATGGATGGGATCAGGCAGAGTGATGTCAGTGGGAGGGGTGGATGGGATCAGGCAGAGTGATGGCAGTGGGAGGGATGGATGGGATCAGGCAGAGTGATGGCAGTGGGAGGGATGGATGGGATCAGGCAGAGTGATGGCAGTGGGAGGGATGGATGGGATCAGTCAGTGGGGGGATGGATGGGATCAGGCAGTGATGGCAGTGGGGGAGATGGATGGGATCAGGGCAGGCAGAGTGATGGCAGTGGGAGAGATGGGGTCAGGTAGAGTGATGGCAGTGGGAGGGATGGATGGGATGTGGTAGTGATGGCAGTGGGGGATGGATGGGATCAGGGCAGGCAGAGTGATGGCAGTGGGGGGATGGATGGGATCAGGGAAGGCAGAGTGATGGCAGTGGGAGGGATGGATGGGATCAGGCAGTGATGGCAGTGGGGGGGATGGATGGGATCAGGGCAGGCAGAGTGATGGCAGTGGGAGAGATGGGATCAGGCAGTGATGGCAGTGGGAGGGATGGATGGGATCAGGGCAGGCAGAGTGATGGCAGTGGGAGAGATGGGATCAGGCAGTGATGGCAGTGGGAGGGATGGATGGGATCAGGGCAGGCAGAGTGATGGCAGTGGGAGAGATGGGATCAGGCAGTAATGGCAGTGGGAGGGATGGATGGGATCAGGGCAGGCAGAGTGATGGCAGTGGGAGAGATGGGATCAGGCAGTGATGGCAGTGGGAGGGATGGATGGGATCAGGCAGTGATGGCAGTGGGAGGGATGGATGGGATCAGGCAGAGTGATGGCAGTGGGAGGGATGGATGGGATCAGGCAGAGTGATGGCAGTGGGGGGGGGGTGGATGGGATCAGGGAAGGCAGAGTGATGGCAGTGGGAGGGATGGGATCAGGTAGAGTGATGGCAGTGGGAGAGATGGGATCAGGTAGAGTGATGGCAGTGGGAGGGATGGATGGGATCAGGCAGTGATGGCAGTGGGGGCGATGGATGGGATCAGGGCAGGCAGAGTGATGGCAGTGGGAGGGATGGGATCAGGTAGAGTGATGGCAGTGGGAGGGATGGATGGGATCAGGCAGTGGGGGGGATGGATGGGATCAGGCAGTGATGGCAGTGGGGGAGATGGATGGGATCAGGGCAGACAGAGTGATTGCAGTGGGAGAGATGGGATCAGGTAGAGTGATGGCAGTGGGGGGGATGGATGGGATCAGGCAGTGATGGCAGTGGGGGGGATGGATGGGATCAGGGCAGGCCGAGTGATGGCAGTAGGGGGGATGGATGGGATCAGGGCAGGCAGAGTGATGGCAGTGGGAGGGATGGATGGGATCAGGCAGTGATGGCAGTGGGGGGGGGATGGATGGGATCAGGCAGTGATGGCAGTGGAGGGGATGGATGGGATCAGGCAGAGTGATGGCAGTGGGAGAGATGGGATCAGGCAGTGATGGCAGTCGGAGGGATGGATGGGATTAGGCAGAGTGATGGCAGTGGGAGGGGTGGATGGGATCTGGCAGAGTGATGGCAGTGGGAGGGATGGATGGGATCAGGTAGAGTGATGGCAGTGGGAGGGATGGATGGGATCAGGCAGAGTGATGGCAGTGGGAGGGATGGATGGGATCAGGCAGTGGGGGGGATGGATGGGATGTGGTAGTGATGGCAGTGGGGGATGGATGGGATCAGGGCAGGCAGAGTGATGGCAGTGGGGGGGATGGATGGGATCAGGGAAGGCAGAGTGATGGCAGTGGGAGGGATGGATGGGATCAGGCAGTGATGGCAGTGGGGGGGGGGTGGATGGGATCAGGGCAGGCAGAGTGATGGCAGTGGGAGAGATGGGATCAGGCAGTGATGGCAGTGGGAGGGATGGATGGGATCAGGGCAGGCAGAGTGATGGCAGTGGGAGAGATGGGATCAGGCAGTGATGGCAGTGGGAGGGATGGATGGGATCAGGGAAGGCAGAGTGATGGCAGTGGGGGGGATGGATGGGATCAGGCAGTGATGGCAGTGGGGGGATGGATGGGATCAGGGCAGGCAGAGTGATGGCAGTGGGAGAGATGGGATCAGGCAGTAATGGCAGTGGGAGGGATGGATGGGATCAGGGCAGGCAGAGTGATGGCAGTGGGAGAGATGGGATCAGGCAGTGATGGCAGTGGGAGGGATGGATGGGATCAGGCAGTGATGGCAGTGGGGGGGTGGATGGGATCAGGGCAGGTAGAGTGATGGCAGTGGGAGGGATGGATGGGATCAGGCAGTGATGGCAGTGGGGGGGGTGGATGGGATTAGGGCAGGTAGAGTGATGGCAGTGGGAGGGATGGATGGGATCAGGCAGAGTGATCAGCAGTCAGCACACACGGTCGGCCGGTGTTGTGCCGATATCGGTTTCCCCGCAACACCGGGGCAGCACAGCACTGTCTGCACTCTGCACTCACTTACCTTCTCCCCGCCGCCGTCCCCCGTGAGCAGCCCGGGCCCCGGACTGAAGAAGCTGCTACATCTGAGACTGACTGCAGCTGCTTGAGAGATTCGGGCTGGGCTGGCCACGCCGAGCATGACACTGGCGGGAAGGAACAAGAGTGACTCGTGACGAGTGTTGATTACTTCCTTGTCCGGCTTCGCGGCCAATTAGCCTTCTGCTCAGGGGGGTGTGACTCACCCCCCCCCCCGAGCAGAAGGCTGATTGGCCGCGAAGCCTACCGGCGGCCGCAGTGACTATAAGGGAACTTTTTTTGATGTCTGCAGACCGTGGCCCGCGGCCCACGGGGAAAATACCCGGTCTGCCCTATGGCCAGTCCGGCCCTGGTTGGGATAGGATAAGCCCCATCATTGGTGTGGGTGGGGATAGGACAAGCCCCATCTTTGGTGCGAGTGGGGACAGAATAAGCTCATCAGTAGTGTGGCTGGGGACAGAATAAGCTCCATCAATGATGTTGGTGGGAATAAAATAATCGTCTTCCTTGGTGCCATTGATAGTAAAAAAAGTAACGCAACGCATTAATAATGCACTAAAAACGCGAAGTGTGTTTCACAACACCCAGATATGAATGGGCCCTGAATGTACTCTGCATTATTAAATAACCCTATTTGTCTGATTAGGCTGCTGAATTTGAACAAATAAAAGTGACAATTTTTTTTTTTTTTTGCTTCCTGAAACCATAAAACAACAACCGCAGCCAAATTGACCCTGAGCAAAGCAAAGGCAACACTGAATCTGGGCGATAAGGAGTTAAAGTTGAGGTGGTGTGGCTGTGTCAGCTGACCTTTAAATTCCTTGTTCACCATGCAGGTTTTTTTTTTTTTGCCTTATTTTATTTGTTCCTTGATTTAAATTTATTTTCCATTTCTGCGCAGTTGTTCAGGAGCAGCGACGCATGCGAACCCTTCCTGCAAGAGAAAAAGAGTTATTTTCAATGTTTTTAGAGTTTGTGAGCTTTGTCAGTTTGGTACTGTCACAAATAAAGTTGGTTGAAAAAAAGGCTGATTTACCTATAAATACGCCCACTTGTGAAGCATTCTGCCCTTTGGCCTACAGATGTGAGCACATGGTTTGCTGCTGCCATGTTTGTTTGGTAAGTATTGGTTGATTATGTTTGCAATGTTGATTTAAAAACTACAGTTTAAACTTTTTTTTTTTTTCTGCACTTTGTTAAAATGTAACAAATCCTGTACATGTTCCAACAGCACCCATACTATAAACCATTTTACAGCCTGCTCAGTTTCTCTAGAACTTTTAATGTTGACTAAGACTGGTGTTCGAAATAAGAAAAACTAAACATGCATTTTCAGGAAAGGAGAGACAGTGGCCTGCCACTGTGGATCTCTCCTGCTGAAAATGCTAGTTGCCTGGCTCTCTGGCTGCTGCTGAGCTCCAGTGCAGGTTTCATTTATTGTCAAAATTGTTATTCACCCATTTGAAAGATGTTCGTTGCAGGAAATGTTGCTTGTAGAATTTATTAATACACTAATACTTGTGTGAATGTACCCTAGGGGTCATATACACAATATCTGCTTTAACTGTGCGTTTCTGCAAGCATATTGGTTGTGTGTTTAAATGCATTCACAGTGCGTGTTTGGTGCATTTGCAGTGTGTTTTTGGAATATTTTTTTTTGTTAATTTTTTTTTGTATGCATCTACGTATGTTTGCAATGCATTTTTTTTGCAGAAAGTGCAGTATGCTGTACTTTTTTTAAAATGCACACGAAAGCACTGCCATGCTATAAACAAAGCTAATTGGAATACATTAATTTTTTTTTTACATATGCGTTCATACTGCCAACTGTTTAAAAATGCATTGACTGTAAATCAGCCCTAAATGTTATCTGCATGATATTACAGGTGAAGACTAATGCACTTTGGCTCAATCTTCTAGTGGTCCGCAGCCATCACAGACCCATTTTACATCATAGCCCCCCCAACCTCTCCCCTCCCCCCTGCTAATAGAGCTTTCTTAAGGTGGTATTTGATCGCTTCTGCATACATTTTTTGCTCTATAAACAAAAAAATCGACAATTTTTAAATGAAAATTCAAACAAAAAAAAAATCCACATTAAGCGTATATTGATTTGGTTTGAGCAAAATTCTACAAACTATGGGGTATTGTATTTATTATATTTTATTTATTTTATTTTTTTTACTAGTAATGGCGGCGATCAGCGACTTATAGCCGACTGCAATATTGCGGCAGGTAATCGAACATGAAGGGGTGTATTTACTAAAGCTAGAGAGTAGTGTTGAGCGAACACGGACTGTATTATTCGTGTTCGTACCGAATAATTGGATTTTTGTACCCGAACACGGACACTTTACTGTATATTCGGGTAAAAATCCGTGTTCGGTCGTTTTATTTCCGGGTTTTGCATGCTTTGGCGCTCTTCATGGCGGGCTTTCAACAGCCAATCAACAATCGTTTAACTGGTGTGCCTTAAGCCATCCCAGCCATGCCTGCAAATGTCTCAGTAGCTGTGATTGGCCGTCTGAAGCATGTGACCAAGTCTTTATAAGTTCGAGGCAGCCGCAGCGGCGTCATTATGCTGCTTAGATCAGGGACAGAGCACACATCAACGTGCTGGCTGCTGATTAGGGAAAGATGGGCAGGAAAAAACCATTTGTGTCCGGATAGAATTGAGGGACAGGTTGGAGTGTTTAGGCAGGGCGAGTTGTAGGCATTTTAGGGATAGAGTCTGCTGAATTATAGGGTCAGTGTCTTCTACAAACTACAATCGATATTGCTGTGTGGGGGGTGGGGTCTGCACTCAATCCTGATCTACGATCTCTTCTCAATCCTGTTAGGGAGAGGCTGCTGCTGAATTTTAGGGTCAAAGTGTTCTACAAACTACAATCGATATTGCTGTGTGGGGTGGGGTCTGCACTTAGTTCTCCTGATCTACGATCTCTTCTCAATCCTGTTAGGGACAGAGTCTGCTGAATTTTAGGGAAAGTGTGTTCTACAAACTACAATCGATATTGCTGTGTGGTGTGGGATAGGAGATAGGCAGGTGTCAGTGATCCACATCCATTTTTCTGTGTGTGGGCTGCAGTGAACACAATCTTTTTGGGGTGCAGTGAACACAATCCTTTTGGAGTGCAGTGAACAAAATCTTTGTGGGGTGCAGTGAACAAAACCTTTGTGGGGGTACAGTGAAGACAATCCTTGTGGGGTGCAGTGAAGACAATCCTTGTGGGGTGCAGTGAAGACAATCCTTGTGGGGTGCAGTGAAGACAATCCTTGTGGGGTGCAGTGAAGACAATCCTTGTGGGGTGCAGTGAAGACAATCTTTGGGGGGTGCAGAGAAGACAATCCTTGTGGGGTGCAGTGAACAAAATCTTTGTGGGGTGCAGTGAAGACAATCTTTGTGGGGTGCAGTGAAGACAATCTTTGTGGGGTGCAGTGAAGACAATCTTTGTGGGGTGCAGTGAAGACAATCTTTGTGGGGTGCAGTGAAGACAATCCTTGTGGGGTGCAGTGAAGACAATCCTTGTGGGGTGCAGTGAAGACAATCCTTGTGGGGTGCAGTGAAGACAATCCTTGTGGGGTGCAGTGAAGACAATCCTTGTGGGGTGCAGTGAACAAAATCTTTGGGGGGTACAGTGAACACAATCTTTGTGGGGTGCAGTGAACAAAACCTTTGTGGGGTACAGTGAACACAATCTTTGTGGGGTGCAGTGAACAAAACCTTTGTGGGGTACAGTGAACACAAGCTTTGTGGGGTGCAGTGAACACAATCTTTGTGGGGTGCAGTGAACAAAACCTTTGTGGGGTGCAGTGAACACAACCTTTGTGGGGTACAGTGAACACAATCTTTGTGGGGTGCAGTGAACAAAACCTTTGTGGGGTACAGTGAACACAATCTTTGTGGGGTACAGTGAACACAATCTTTGTGGGGTACAGTGAACACAATCTTTGTGGGGTGCAGTGAACAAAACCTTTGTGGGGTACAGTGAACACAATCTTTGTGGGGTGCAGTGAACAAAACCTTTGTGGGGTACAGTGAACACAATCTTTGTGGGGTGCAGTGAAGACGATCCTTTTGGAGTGCAGTGAACAAAATCTTTGTGGGGTACAGTGAACACAATCTTTGTGGGGTGCAGTGAAGACAATCCTTGTGGGGTGCAGTGAAGACAATCCTTGTGGGGTGCAGTGAAGACAATCCTTGTGGGGTGCAGTGAACAAAATCTTTGGGGGGTACAGTGAACAAAATCTTTGTGGGGTGCAGTGAACAAAACCTTTGTGGGGTACAGTGAACACAATCTTTGTGGGGTGCAGTGAACAAAACCTTTGTGGGGTACAGTGAACACAATCTTTGTGGGGTGCAGTGAACACAATCTTTGTGGGGTGCAGTGAACACAATCTTTGTGGGGTGCAGTGAACACAACCTTTGTGGGGTACAGTGAACACAACCTTTGTGGGGTGCAGTGAACAAAACCTTTGTGGGGTACAGTGAACACAATCTTTGTGGGGTACAGTGAACACAATCTTTGTGGGGTACAGTGAACACAATCTTTGTGGGGTACAGTGAACACAATCTTTGTGGGGTGCAGTGAACAAAACCTTTGTGGGGTACAGTGAACACAATCTTTGTGGGGTACAGTGAACACAATCTTTGTGGGGTACAGTGAACACAATCTTTGTGGGGTGCAGTGAACAAAACCTTTGTGGGGTACAGTGAACACAATCTTTGTGGGGTGCAGTGAAGACAATCCTTTTGGAGTGCAGTGAACAAAATCTTTGTGGGGTACAGTGAACACAATCTTTGTGGGGTGCAGTGAAGACAATCCTTGTGGGGTGCAGTGAAGACAATCCTTGTGGGGTGCAGTGAAGACAATCCTTGTGGGGTGCAGTGAAGACAATCCTTGTGGGGTGCAGTGAAGACAATCCTTGTGGGGTGCAGTGAAGACAATCCTTGTGGGGTGCAGTGAAGACAATCCTTGTGGGGTGCAGTGAAGACAATCCTTGTGGGGTGCAGTGAACAAAATCTTTGGGGGGTACAGTGAACACAATCTTTGTGGGGTGCAGTGAACAAAACCTTTGTGGGGTACAGTGAACACAATCTTTGTGGGGTGCAGTGAAGACAATCCTTTTGGAGTGCAGTGAACAAAATCTTTGTGGGGTACAGTGAACAAAATCTTTGTGGGGTGCAGTGAAGACAATCCTTGTGGGGTGCAGTGAAGACAATCCTTGTGGGGTGCAGTGAAGACAATCCTTGTGGGGTGCAGTGAAGACAATCCTTGTGGGGTGCAGTGAAGACAATCATTGTGGGGTGCAGTGAACAAAATCTTTGGGGGGTACAGTGAACACAACCTTTGTGGGGTACAGTGAACACAACCTTTGTGGGGTGCAGTGAACAAAACCTTTGTGGGGTACAGTGAACACAATCTTTGTGGGGTGCAGTGAACACAATCTTTGTGGGGTGCAGTGAACACAATCTTTGTGGGGTGCAGTGAACACAATCTTTGTGGGGTACAGTGAACACAATCTCATACTTCTGAAGCTTTGAGGGTGCTGCCTGTTCTATACTCCTCCTCCTCCTCATCCATCCTTTTAGGTGTACAAACCATAGTAATTGGGGCCTAGTGTGCTTCTGTACGTGTGAAAAACATACTTTTTTTTGATCATATTTCCTATTCCGCTATTCAATAAAAACCTTTGGGGCTCAATTAAATTGCGGAATAGTCTGTGTCGGTACGTGTGAGATCCACCTTTCCAAGTTTTTGGGGTTCATCTCATACTTCTGAAGCTTTGAGGGTGCTGCCTGTTCTATACTCCTCCTCCTCCTCCTCCTCCTCTTCCTCATCCATCCTTTTAGGTGTACAAACAATAGTAATTGGGGCCTAGTGTGCTTCTGTACGTGTGAAAAACATACACTTTTTTTTGATCATATTTCCTATTCCGCTATTCAATAAAAACCTTTGGGGCTCAATTAAATTGCGGAATAGTCTGTGTCGGTACGTGTGAGATCCACCTTTCCAAGTTTTTGGGGTTCATCTCATACTTCTGAAGATTTGAGGGTGCTGCCTGTTCTATACTCCTCCTCCTCCTCTTCCTCATCCATCCTTTTAGGTGTACAAACAATAGTAATTGGGGCCTAGTGTGCTTCTGTACGTGTGAAAAACATACACTTTTTTTTGATCATATTTCCTATTCCGCTATTCAATAAAAACCTTTGGGGCTCAATTAAATTGCGGAATAGTCTGTGTCGGTACGTGTGAGATCCACCTTTCCAAGTTTTTGGGGTTCATCTCATACTTCTGAAGATTTGAGGGTGCTGCCTGTTCCATACTCCTCTTCCTCATCCTCCCTTTAGGGTAGGAAAAAATTTAATCGGGCCTAGTCTGTTTGTACGTGTGAGATACACAGTTTTTTATCCTATTCCGCTATTCAATACACACCCTTTTGGTGTAAAAAACATTAAATTGCGGCATAGTTTGCATATTTGACTGTGAGATACACCCATGCGATACTGTTGTTCTTTTGTTCCGCTATTCAATAAAAACCTTTCTAGGGCAAGATCTTAAATTTCAGAAATATGAGGAGAGTGTCAAATAGGGGCCGTTGCCTGGGTCGTGGTGGTGCTGCTGCTAGAGCTCCTGTTGCAAGGAGAGGACGTGGTCGATCTGTGCCAGCTACACGCACAAGTGAAACACCTTCCTCAAGTGTGAGTAGGCGACAGAACCTGCATCAGTATTTGGTAGGGCATCATACGCCCCTAGAAGTGATGAGGCCAGAACAAGTGGAGGCGATAGTAGATTGGTTTGCTGCTGACAGTGCCTCCAGTTCCTTCACATTGTCTCCCACCCAGTCTACTGCAGAAAGGTCACAGTTGGCACCTGCAGCCGATGTCCAACCGTCTTTCACCTCACCCCCTTGCAAATCAGGCAAGCAGTCTGAGCCCCAAGCCATACAGCAGTCTCTTCTTCTTTTTGATGACTCTGTCAGCAGGGTTTCCCAGGGCCATCCACCTAGCCCTGCCCCAGAAGTGGAAGAGATTGAGTGCAGCGATGCCCAACCACTTATTTCTCAAGATGAGTACATGCAAGGATCATCGCAGCACGTCTCCGATGATGATGAAACGCAGGTGCCAACTGCTGCGGCGTTCAGCATTGTGGAGACCGACAAGGAGGGCAGGGGTGAAGACTGGGTGGAAGATGATGTGGAGGACGATGAGGTCCTCGACCCCACATGGAATGAACGTCATGCAGGTGACCTGAGTAGTTTGGAGGAAGAGGCGGTGGTCGCACAGAGCCACCAGCACAGCAGAAGAGGGAGCAGGGTGCAGAAGCGGAGCGGCCGTGCCCTAGACACTACGCCCGCTACTGCCCAACGCAGCAAGGGAACGAGCGCACCAAAGTCAGCTCAAAGGAGTTCTCTAGCGTGGAAGTTCTTTAGAAAATGTGCTGATGACAGGACACGAGTGGTTTGCACCCTGTGCAATCAGAGCTTGAAGCGAGGCATAAACCTTCTCAACCTGAGCACAACCTGCATGATCAGACATCTAAGTGCAAAGCACGAGCTGCAGTGGAGTACACACCTTCAAAACCAAGAAACGTCTCTGGCTCATCCTGCTTCCTCTTCTGCTGCAGTCTCGGCCGCTCCAGCCACATCTGTAGTGATACCGGCACCTGCCACCCCGCAAACAGACGATCTGTCAGCAACACCACCACCTGGGTCACCAACAACCATCTCCACAATGTCCCGTGGAAGCGTTCAGCTTTCCATCTCCCAAACACTTGAGAGGAAGAGGAAGTACCCCCCTACCCACCCGCGATCCCTGGCCCTGAATGCCAGCATTTCAAAATTCTTGGCCTTTGAAATGCTGTCATTCCGTCTGGTGGAGACGCACAGTTTTAAAAACCTTATGTCGGTGGCTGTCCCACAGTACGTCGTGCCCAGCCGCCACTACTTTTCCAGGCAAGCCATCCCTTCCCTGCACAACCAAGTGGGGGAAAAAATCAGGTGTGCACTGCGCAACGCCATCTGTGCCAAGGTCCACCTAACTACCGATACGTGGACCAGTAAGCACCGTCAGGGGCGTTATATCTCCCTAACGGCACACTGGGTAAATGCAGTGGCGGATGGGCCTGAGGCGGATAGCAATTTGGCGCATGTCCTTCCACCACCGAGGATTGCAGGGCGCTTCAGTTTGCCTCCTGTTCCTAACTCCTCCTACTCCGCTTCCTCATCCTCTACCGCCTCCTCATCCGGACAGCGTAACACCTTCACCACCAACTTCAGCACGGCCAGGGGTAAACGACAGCAGGCAGTTTTACAACTTGCCTGTTTGGGGGACAAACCACACACCGCGCAGGAGTTGTGGAGGAGCATGGAACAGCAGACAAATGAGTGGTTGCTGCCAGCGAGCCTCAAGCCCGGCCTGGTGGTGTGCGATAACGGGAGAAATCTCATAGCAGCTCTGGGACTAGCCGGTTTGACGCACATCCCTTGCCTGGCGCATGTGCTGAATTTGGTGGTGCAGAGGTTCCTTAAAAACTACCCCGATATGTCAGAGCTGCTGCAGAAAGTGCGGGCCGTTTGTGCGCACTTTCGGCGTTCTCACCCCTCTGCTGCTCGCCTGGCAGCGCTGCAGCGTAACTTCGGCATTCCCGCTCACCGCCTCATATGTGACGTGCCCACAAGGTGGAACTCCACCTTGCACATGCTGGAAAGACTGTGCGAGCAGCAGCAGGCCATAGTGGAGTTTCAGCTGCAGCACGCACGCGTGAGTCGCTCTGCGGAACAGCACCACTTCACCACCAATAACTGGGCCTCCATGCGAGACCTGTGTGCCTTGTTGCGCTGTTTTGAGTACTCCACCAACATGGCCAGTGGCAATGACGCCGTTCTCAGCTTAACTATCCCACTTCTATGCCTCCTTGAAAAAACAATTCGGGCGATGATGGAAGAGGATGTGGCACAGTATGAGGAGGAGGAGGAGGAGGATGAAGAGGTAACATTTCAAAGGCTTTCAGGGCAGTCATTCGCAAGGGGCTCCGAGGGTGGGTTCCTGCACACACAAACGCCAGGGACACAATTGTCCAGCAGGGGCACAGTTCTGGAGGATGAGGAGGAGGAGGAGGAGCTGGAGGAGGAGATGGAACCATGTTCACAGCAGGGTGGCACCCAGGCCAGCTCATGGCCATCACTGGTGCGTGGCTGGGGGGATACAGAGGACACGGACGATACACCTCCCACAGAGGACAGCCTTTCGTCGCCTCTGGGCAGCCTGGCACACATGAGCGATTACATGCTGCAGTGTCTCCACAACGGCCGCCGAGTTGCCCACATTCTAACTTGTGCTGATTACTGGGTGGCCACGCTGCTGGATCCCCGTTACAAGGACAACGTACCATCCTTAATTCACTCACTGGAGCGCGATCGCAAGATGCGCGAGTACAAGCGCACGCTGGTAGACGCGATGCTGCTGGCATTCCCATCTGACAGCGGGGGCCACAGTGGAAGCACAAGGCAGAGGAGGAGGAGGTCGCCAACTCAACCAGGGCACCGCCAGCACCTCAGAAGGCAGGGTTAGCATGGCCGAAATGTGGAAAAGCTTTGTCAGCACGCCACAACAAACAGCAGCACCAGCAGCTCAGATGGAACGTCTTAGCAGGAGGCAGCATTTTACCAACATGGTGGAGCAGTATGTGTGCACACGCCTACATGTAGTGAATGAGGGGTCTGCCCCCTTCAACTTCTGGGTCTCCAAATTGGGCACATGACCTGAGCTTGCCCTTTACGCCTTGGAGGTGCTGGCGTGCCCTGCAGCCAGTGTATTATCTGAACGGGTATTTAGCACGGCTGGGGGTGTTATAACAGACAAGCGCAGCCGCCTGTCCAGAGACAATGTGGACAAGCTCACGTTCATTAAAATGAACCAGGCATGGATCCCACGGGACTTTTCCGTACCTTGTGCAGAATAGCAATGGATACCGACCTTACCCAGCCATTGTTCCATTTTTGCGCTTTCTCACTCTTTTGGGGTGTACCCTCATTTAAAATTTGTGAAAAGAAGCAGTGTTGGCTACCTCGTCCTCCTCCTCAGGGCCAGATTAACGTAGGGGCTATTGGAGCTGCAGCTCCATGCAGGCCCCTACCTTTTATATAGGCCCCGGGTTGGCCATATTCACTGTGACCGCTCTTCTGTCACTTGTAAACACAGAAGTCTGGCTTCTATGCTCGCTTCCCCAGGCAGCACCCTCAGAACCTCCCCACACAGCGCGAAGGCCGGACAAGGAGGGACAGTTGCCGATGCATGGATGTGTTTATGGGCTTCAGAGACAGCATCCCATGTTGAATTAGGCATGCATGGCTGCACCCTTCCTCCTCTGGGTGCATGCCAAGGCACGGCCCTTAAGGCCCTTCAAAATCCTCAGCACCAAGACCATGATGCTCTTAATCCGGCCTGGTCCTCCTCCACCGCCGCTTCCACCTACACCGCCCATAGGTGTGCGCAGCTTATTGCATTAGGATGTGCACCCCAAAGTTGAAATACACATGCATGTGTTTGCCTACATGTACATGGCCCCGATACATTACTCTCCCTGCTGGCAAAGAGAAATAGAGCAGAGCAGGTGCGAGGGAGATCTTTCCCATCTTCTCACTGGCAAACAGAGCGATAATGCTATGTGCCCTAGGTGATTAGGGTGTGCCCAGGTACACCAGGCACACCCTGTGCGCACGCCTATGACACCGCCACATCCACCACCACCTCAACCTCCCTCCTACTCCATATGGGCCTCGTCCTTCAGAGATGAAGAACATTGTTTTATTTTTCAGTTTTTTTTTTTGTTGTTTTAAGTTATTTCCCTATCCACATTTGTTTGCAGAGCACTTGCCATGCTCTTAACTACGTTTTGCTGCCATTTGCAGCACTCTAGCCCTTTCCATTGGTGTTTTAGAGCCATTTTAGTGCCTTAAAGTTCGGGTCCCCATTGACTTCAATGGGGTTCGGTGTCCGGGAAAAGTTCGGTAAAAGTCCGGGACACGGACCCGGACTTTTTTTTAAAGTTCGGCCGAACCCGTCGAACACGGACATCTAGGTGTCCGCTCAACCCTACTAGAGAGTGCAAAATTAGTCACAATTCTGCATAGAACCAATCAGCTTCCACGTTTTTTTTTTTTTCTGCCAAAGCTTAATTTAACAAGCTGAGGTTAGAAACTGATTGGCTTCTATGCAGCAATGGGACTAATTTTTCACTCTTGAGCTTTAGTAAATAAATCCTGACACTTTTTGGGGACCAGTGACACTACTACAGTGATCAGTACTAAAACATATGCACTGCAACTGTACTAATGGCACTTGCAGGGATGGGGTTAACATCAGGGGGTGATCAAAGGGTAAATGTGTCCCTAGGGGGTGTTTTCCAACTGTGTGGGGGATGGGCTTGTACTGTAAGAAGACAGAAATCTGTGTTCCTGCTTAGCAAAAACACAGGATCCCTGTCTTCTCTTGTCACAGAACTGCCATCTGCCTTATTTACATAGGCAGAGTGCCGTTCTGTTTGCCTTGGTAACAATCGGTGGGTCCACCGGACCCGCTAATTGGCTCCTGCTGTGTCCAATCACAGCGGGAGCTGGTCTAGGGTTGCCACCTCATCCCTTTATACCTGAATGCGTATTAACCACATAAGGACCAGGCCTATTTCTGACACTTGTTTACAAGTTAAAATCAGTATTTTTTGCTAGAAAATTACTTAGAACCCCCAAAAATATATATATTTTTTTTTTTTTAGTGGAGACCCTAAAGAAAAAAATGGGGATCATTGCAATACTTTGTCGCACTGTATTTGCGCAGCGGTCTTACGACTGCATTTTTTTTGGAAAAAATTCACTTTTTTTTTTTAATAAAAAAATAAGAACCAGTGAAGTTAGCCCATTTTTTTTTTTTTTTATAAATGTGAAAGATATGTTACAGCGGTGTAAATAGATACCCAACATGTCATGCTTCAAAATTGCACGCTCGTGGAATGGGAACAAATATTGGTACTTAAAAATCTCCAAAGGCGATGCTTTAAAAATGTAAACATCTTTTGTAATAGAAATAAGCAGGACAGGACCTCTTTAATGTGAGATCTGGGGTCAAAAAGAAATCAGATCTCGCATCTACACTAAAAAGCAAAAAAGTCGTTTTTTTATTTCAGCATGAAAAAAATGGGCCATTGGGAGAAATTGATGTATGAGGTCACTGCGGTCCTCATAGCCATACAGTTAAGTGGGGGCCATCTTGCCCTCACCTGACTTCCTGCCTGGGATATGGTCGGACCGGATCGTTTTCTCCGCTACCAACGGCTCCGGTAAGCAGGAAAAATGACTGGGGGGGGGGGGCACCTCTTCTGCCCCCCCTAAGTGATCCCGCGGTGAATTCACCACTGGGACCACTTTTATGTCAGAGGACCACCCACCCTGTAAGAAAATACCGGGGTTATGGCAGCAAGCTGCTGCCATAACACCGGTATTTAACCACCTCCCACCCGGCCATTGTACATATACGGCCGGGTGGGAGTCTCGTCCTTCTGAATGGACGTTCCGGAACGTCCTTCAGAAGGAGCGAGATCGCGACGCCGCGTGCACGCGCAGCGGCGCAATCTCGATGTGCCTGTGTCCCTCGGACACAGCGCAACAAGATGCGTCAGGAGGGTCCTGTGATTGGCCCTCCTGATCACATGACGGCTGTGTCCAATCACAGCCGTCATGCAATGTAAATACAGCCGTTGTAACGGCTTCGATCTCTTCTCCTCCCTGACAGATCCTGTCAGGAGAGGAGGAGAAGAGGATCGATACTGGAGCTGGGGTGATCAGTGAGTATTTCTAAGTACTCACTGATCACGGGGGGTCTGTGCTGGTAATCAGAACATTGATTACCAGTGCAGCCCTGGGGGGGGTGGGGTGCCACTAGAGCCACCAGGGATGCCCACCCATGACCACCAGGGATGCCCACCATGGCCTACCAGGGATGGCAAACAGCCTGCCAGTGGTGCCCTCCTATCAGTGCTGCCCACCAGTGCCCATTATTGCCCACCAGTGCTGCCCATCAGTGCCGATCAGTGCCGCCGATCAGTGCCCATCAGTGCTGCCTATCAGTGCCCATCAGCGCTGCCTATCAGTGCCCATCAGCGCTGCCTATCAGTGCCCACCAATGCTTCATATCAGTGCTATCTATCAGTGCCCATCAGTGCTGCATATCAGTGCTACCTATCAGTGCCCATCAGTGCTGCATATCAGTGCCACCCCATCAGTGCCACCCAATCAGTGTCTCCTCATCAGTGCCTGTCAGTGCGGCGTCATCAGTGCTCATCAGTGCAGGAAAAAACGTATCTATTCACAAAATTTTATAACCTAAACAAAAAAACTTTTTTTTTTTTCAAACTTTTCTGTCTTTTTTTATTTGTGCACCAAAAAAGAAAAAACCTGGCAGTGATCAAATACCACCAAAAGAAAGCTCTATTTGGGGGGAAAAAATGACACAAATTTGGTTTAGGTACAGTGTTGCATGACCGCGCAATTGTCATTCAAAATGCAACAGCGCTAAAAGCTGAAAATTGGTCTGGGAAGGAAGGGGGTTTAAGTGCCCAGTATTGAGGTAGTTAACATCAAAGTACCAACATAAAACTGCGGCGGGCGGTCCCGGAAGTGGTTAGGATGTTTGTTACCCAGAAAAGAAAAAAAAGACCCTGTTTCTTTAAAGCATGGATAACCGCACAGTGCTTGTGCTGTGTCATTTGTCCCCTTCTATCACCTGCAATACCTGACTGATCCTGCCTGGTTCTGCCCTCCCCCTGTAAACTGTCCACGGTGTATCATAGTCAAGTTTACGCGCCTCCATCATCCACTCTTTCTTCTGTCTCATGTGTCCCCCCTCCCCCTCCCCCCTGTACACTGTGTGTGAGCCGCCCCTTTCTAGCACTGTTCTGAGCGCTGCAAACATTACTATTTCCAATCACTGTCGGCACCTCTGCTAGGATAACATGTCGTATATACTGTATGCGGTTTGTAAAATGAATCTTCTAAATACCTCAATCCTTCCCCAGATCAGTGATCATGTGACCGCCCGTCGCTCTCTTCCTCCAATGTATACACTACAAAGGGAGGTTACGTGACTGCCTGGCAGATGTCATTAAGAAATCTCGGCCCCTCCCTCTTTAGTACATATATCAGATAAAGAGAGCGACGGGCGGTCACGTGAACGCTGATGGGGGAGAAGGATTAAGATATTTAGAAGATGAATTTTACAAAACATACAGCATATACTACATGTTGTCCTAGCAGAGGGGCTGGCAGTGATTGGGAGCACTGCTTTAAAAACCCCTTTAACTACACAGGTTCTGTGGCTAATTAAGGTGGTAATTAAACTCACTTGGTGCCTTATCTGCATTAAATCAGCCTTAGAACGTGTGTAATTCATGAGTGTTTGGGTGTAACGGGATGAGGTGGCAACCCTAAGCTGGTCGCCGGAGGCGCCCCAGATGAGGAAGGGTGAAATCACATACAGGTACGTAATTTCACGCAAAGAGGCCGACCCACTGCAGTAAATGTACATGGGGCAGTCCAGAAGAGGTTAGGAAATCACAGCAACGTTTATTTTTTGAGACTCCTTAGGAAGAATGGCTTGGAACAGAAGGTGGTAGAGACCTATCGTTATGCGATTGAGAGTATATGAGCATGTTGTATTCTAGTTTGGTATCCAAATTGTATGCAGGTGGAAAAAACAATGCTCTAAGCCTGGGTTCACACTGCTGTGATGTCAGACATTGCATCCGATTCTCACTTCACTGCTGTGCAGATCACATGCGATGTCTGTGCAATGCTAATTCAGCCATACAGTTGAATGGGTGAGCTCGCAATGAATTCACATGAAAATAATGCAGGAAACTTTTTTTTTTTTCCGCACTGGAATTGGATCACACCCATGCGATTTGTTTTCTATCCGAATTAACATTTCACACTGCGATCTGCGAACTGATCTGGGGTTGTCATTAACCACTTTACCACTAGAGCATTTTGCTGTCTTACGTCTGGGCCACTTTTTGTGCTTCGGCACTGTGCGACTTTAACTGACAATGGTGCCGTCATGCAATGTGGTACCCAAACGAAATTTACGTCCTTTTTTTCCCACAAAAAGAGTTTTCTTTTGGTGGTATCTGATCACCTGTGCGATTTTTATTTTTTGCGATATTAATAAAAAAAATAGCGAAAATTTTGCAAAAAAATGACATTTTCAACTTTGTCTTTTAAAAAATATCCAATATACTAGCTACATGCCTTTGACAAAAAAAATTTAAATGAGCGTATTTTTATTGGTTTGCGCAAAAGTTATAGCATCTAGAAACTATGGTGTAAATACTGAAATTTACACAGCTTTAATTTCTGACTGCCTAGCTCATTTCATGAAGTGCTAAAATGGCAGGGCAGTACAAAACCCCCCCAAACTACCACTTTTTGGAAAGTAGACATCCTAAGGAATGTTCTGAGAGGCAAGTTGAGCTCATTGAATATTTCATTTTTTTGTCACAGGTGTTTGAAAAATAACAAAAAAAAAAAATTATTTTTTTTTTACACAAAGTTGTCATTGAAATGATATATTGCTCACACATGCCGTGGGTATATGTGTAATTACACCCCAAAATATATTCTGCTGGTTCTCCTGAGTACAGGGATACCACGTATGTGAGACTTTTTGGGAGCCTAACTGTGTACGGGACCTCAAAACCAATCACAACTATCAGAATTTCAAAGGGCGTACATTTTTCATTGCATTTTCTCACTACCTATAACGGTTTAGGAGGCCCTGAAACGTCAAGATACCACAAAATCCCCCCAAATGACCCCATTTTGGAAAGAAGACACCCAAAGCTGTTTGCTGAGAGGCATGGTGAGTCCATAGAATATTTTATTTCTCTTACGTCCTCCGACAGTCGCCGCCTCTTCATATTCGTCACATATGGGGTATTAGACTTTGCTCCGAAGGAGTAGCTAGGCAACAGAATGTTAACATTAAAGCTTTTAACATATCCCACCCTCAAGGGGTGGTCCCCTCAGTCAATACCCTCCTACTTCCTGCAACCATATCTCAGTTTCAATGTCTAGCTTGTCAGGAGTGGCTGGCTCTCTCTGTGCTGGGGCTTTGTGCCCCAGACTCTGTCTTCTTTTTTGAGTTTTTGTTTGAGTTTTCTCTCTACCTTTACTTAGCTGTTCTTTTTGTCAGCATTAGTTAGTTCTTCGGATGAAGAGGATCATGCGGGCTGGGTCTCGGGCTGATCCCCCTGGTCGCAGGTCGTGGGTCAGTGGCTTTCCAGCCTGCCATCGAGCGTTCAGCCAGGTAACGCTCCTGGCACAGTGAACGACCCATCCCTGTTCGGTGCAGGGATGATTGGTGAGGTGGCTACCTCACTGGACGCTGTGCGGTTTCTTAACCTCCATTTTGTGCGTCTTGTATGCGACTCTCCCTGCCTCATGTGCAGCGGCTTGTTCGCCTGTGCGGGTCCCCCACGCCATTGTGAGGTAAGTGTATCTATGTGGGGACCTGTCTGTCTGGGGGGGTGTCAGTCTGGGACTGTGTAACCTGCCTCTGTTCTCACTGTTTGTCTCCCTATCACTCGGCTGCATGCTGTGGGCTGCAAGGGGGGGGGAGAACTGTGTGACACTCTGTGTCAGCCTTGTCAGTGAGAGAAGCTGTGTGCTGTGGGGCATGTTTTGTGGCATGTTTGGGCACTGTACAGCGATCGCTGCGGCGATCTGCCATGTTTTTTTACATATGGATATGTGTGCATTACTGTACTGTGGAGCGGCGGTTTCGGCGCCAAACGGCGCCATTTTGCCTACACTCGCTCCGGCCGCATGTTCTGCATGCATGGCGGCCATTTTCTTGTAGCCTCCCATAGGCTGTAATAGAGCGCCCTGGTCTCATCACTTCCTCTTCTCCTGGGTACACCGATCGAGGCAGCAGCAGCGGCGAGGGTCTCCTCAGGTTATATCCTTCTTATCCATTGCCTGTGTCAGTTTTATTGTCCCTGTGGGGGTCTCATTGTGCTTGTGTGTGGTGCGGTGGGCTGCGCTCGCTGCGCTTGTTAAAGGGGCAGTTAACCCTTTATTATCCGGCATTTGTTTGGGGCAATGGATTCTCAGGAGGGCAAATTTCCTGCCACTTTGGTGGAAAGCCAGGGGACCGCTGTTTCCCCCCCAGGAGGGGATTTAGCCACTATTGTGGCTGGCCTTGCTGCTCAGGTGCAGATGCTGGTGGCTGCTCAATCTACTAAGAGACCCAGAGTTTCTATTTCCTCTGATTCTGAGGGTGAAGGTGATGGGGCTGTTATGGCGGGGGTCTCCTTATCGGGGTCCCGCTCCTCCCTGGATCTTGTAGGGTCTGAGGTGGAGGCTGAGGTTGAAGGGGTTGATAATTCTCCCCCTGGCTCGCCTGAAGAGCTTGCAATCATGGATGAATTGATTGCTTTCATAAAACAAACGCTGCGTTTGCAGGATGAAGTGTGTCCCCCCGCTGCCTTGGCGGCTTATGGGACGCAGAGAAAACGCAGGACGCCGCAGGTTTTTCCCTGCAATGATGATTTTCAGCGCGCTGTTAAGGAACAATGGCGCAATCGGCGCAAACCTTTTGCTGTCCCTAGTAGGTTCAAGTTGCGTTATCCTTTCTCGCCTTCCACTGATGAAAGGTGGTGTGTCCCACCCCCGGTGGATCACGCTATTGCGTTTTTGAACAAATCCACTGCGATTCCTGCAGAGGATTCCCCAGTTTTCCGTGATGCCACGGATAGGAGAATGGAGTCTCTTGCCCGTCACACCTATTCTGTTACGGGTTCTGTGCTTAAAGCTCTATTTGCCTCCCTCATGGCGGCCCAGGCTGTCGCAAGTTGGACGCAGATGCTTAGGCGCGTCCTAGTGGCCGATTCGGCCTCGCCGGCGACCCTGGATATGGTGGATCAAATCCACCAGGGTGTCATGTATCTGTGTGATGCAGACTTGGACTTAGTCCCGTTGGCTGCACGTGTACACAGCCTGGTTTGGTTAAAATGTTGGTCGGTGGACCAATCTTCACGTAAGACCTTAGCCAATCTTCCTTATGATGGGTCTCGCCTTTTTGGGGAGTCCTTGGATGCGTTGATTAAGGGGATCACAGGAGGTAAGAGCACTCTCTTGCCCCATTTCCCCAAGGCTAAGGGGGCTTCTGGGAAGAAGCATGCTAATTTTCGGCCCCCTCAGGGGTCCTTTCGTGCCTTTCGGTCACACTACGAGGGCAAACCGTTCAAAGGTCAAGGCTCTCAAAAGAAGCCCTGGTCTGGTAAGCAGAAGTCCGGTCAGTCCGGGTCCGCTGCCCATAACAGTGCGGCCTGAAGGGGCGCCCTCACCCAGTTTTGGGGTGGGGGGACGCTTGCTCGGTTTTCTTCAACCCTGGTTGGCCCGCGTGCGGGACAAGTGGCTTCAGGAGATCGTTCGATCTGGTTACAAGATCGAGTTTCTCTCTCGGCCGGAGAGCAGATTTTTTCCCTCAAATCTTCAACTGTCTCCAGAGCGTTTGCGGGACCTGCACTTGGCGGTGCGGGACCTGAGGGCTCAGGGAGTGGTGGTTCCGGTGCCTCATCGGGACAGATTTCGGGGGTTTTATTCGAATCTGTTCACCGTGCCCAGGAAGAAGGGCAAGGTCCGTCCAATTCTGGACTTGAAGGCTCTAAACTGCTCTGTGCGGGTTCGCAAGTTCCGCATGGAATCCCTGCGGTCGGTGGTGGCTGCCCTGGTTCCGGGGGAATTCATGGCCTCCATCGATTTGAAGGATGCGTATCTTCACATCCCCATTTTCGAGGGTCACCAGAGGTACCTTCGATTCGCCATTGCGGAGGATCACTACCAGTTCGTGGCGTTGCCCTTTGGTCTCGCCTCGGCTCCGCGGGTTTTCACCAAGGTGCTTGCACCGGTTCTGGCATTGTTGAGAGCCCAGGGCATTTCTGTCCTGGGGTATCTGGACGACATTCTGGTTCGGTCTGCAACCAGCCAGGGTCTGGAGAAGGACCTGTCCGTCATGATGCAAACTCTGCAGGAGTTTGGTTGGACGATAAATCTTCCAAAGTCGACACTGAGTCCGTCGGCTCGTCTTCCCTACCTGGGAATGATCCTGGAGTCGGTGCAGGCGAAGGTCTTCCTGCCGGAAGACAAACTCAGGACTCTTCTGGAGGAAGTCAGGTCCCTCAGGGACGTTCCGCGCTTGTCTCTGTGGACGTGCATGAGATGTCTGGGGTTGATGGTCTCGGCTTTCGAGGCGATTCCCTTCGCCCAGTTTCACACGCGGGGTCTCCAAGCGGAGATCCTGTCCAAGTGGGACGGGCGACCTCAATCTTTGGATCTTCAAATCTCGTTGAGTCATCGCACCAGAAGAGACCTTCTGTGGTGGCTCCAGTCCCCGAAGGTGTCCGGGGGCAAGTCGTTTCGTCCTATCTCGTGGACGGTAATCACCACGGATGCCTGCCTGTCGGGCTGGGGTGGTGTTCTGGGCGTTCTGTCCGCCCAGGGAACTTGGTCGGAGGGGGAGGCCTCCCTTCCGATCAACATTCTGGAATTGCATGCGATAAATCTCTGTCTTCATCGCTGGACGGACCGGCTGCAGGGCTGCCCGGTTCGGGTGCAGACGGACAATGCTACGGCGGTGGCCTATATCAACCACCATATCAGCGGCTCGAGAAGTGGCCGACATTCTGTCGTGGGCCGAGACTCATGTCCCGGCGATAACGGCGGTTCACATTCCAGGGGTGGAGAACTGGCAGGCGGACTATCTGAGTCGCCAGACCCTGGATCAGGGGGAATGGTCTCTCCACCCGGCTGTCTTCCAGATGTTGTGCGCGAAGTGGGGTCTTCCAGATGTGGACCTGTTCGCGTCTCGTCTCAACAACAAGGTGAGAAGGTTCGTGGCAAGGACGCGCGATCCTCGGGCAGACGCGCCTGACGCGTTAGTGGCCCCGTGGCATCAGTACAAGCTGATGTACGCGTTTCCACCAATTCAGTTGCTGTCCAGGTTCCTTCGCAGGTTACACTCGGAACGCAGCACGGTGATTCTTGTGGCACCGGACTGGCCTCGCCGGTCCTGGTACGCAGACCTCGTGAATCTGGCAGTCGACGCCCCGTGGCGTCTGCCTCTTCGAGACGATCTCCTGTCTCAAGGGCCGATATACCATCCTGCTTTACAGTCGCTGGCTTTGACGGCCTGGCTGTTGAGACCGAGGTCCTGAAGGAGAAGGGTCTCTCTCCAGAGGTCGTTCATACCTTGAGTCCAGGGGGTTTTCACCTCGTACGTACTCGGTTTCCCGAGTGCTGTCCTTCCTTCAAACAGGTGTCGAGCAGCGTTTGGCGCTGGCTACGATAAAGGGTCAGGTGTCTGCGCTGGCCGTTCTTTTTCAACGTCCTGTGGCTTCCAACTCCTTGGTTGGCACTTTTGTTCAGGGAGTGCGGCATCTGGTTCCTCCTAGGAGGGATCCTCTGCCCCTTTGGGACTTGAATCTCGTTCTATCTGTGTTACAACGTGCTCCTTTTGAACAGATCAGGGAGATCTCGTTGTCTATGTTGTCCAAAAAGGTCGCCTTTTTGGTTGCGATCACTTCGGCTCGCAGAGTGTCAGAGCTGGCGGCTTTGTCCTGCAAGTCTCCGTATCTGGTTGTTCATTTGGATAAGGTGGTCTTGCGACCTAATCCTTCTTTTCTTCCGAAGCGAGTTTCGGAATTCCATCTTAATGAAGATATTGTCTTGCCTTCGCTGTGCGCGAAGCCTAAACATCCAAGGGAGGTGAGACTACATTCTTTGGATGTTGTTTCGGGCGATAAGGGTTTACCTTAAATCGACTGAGTCCTTTCGAAAGACGGACTCCTTGTTTGTTCTTCCAGAGGGTCCTCGGAAGGGCATGGCGGCGTCGGCCTCTACCATCGCCAAATGGATCAGGCAGACCATTGAACAGGCCTATGCTTTGCAGGGGAAGGTTCCCCCTGTGCCTTTGAAGGCGCACTCTACTAGATCTCTGAGTACGTCTTGGGCCTGTCGTCACGGGGCTTCTGTAGCCCAGGTGTGTAAGGCGGCGACCTGGTCGACCGTGCACACTTTCACAAAATTCTACAAAGTAAATGTTCAGGCATCGGCGGATGCTTCCTTTGGCCGCAAGGTTCTTAGTGCGGCAATTCCCTAGGGTCCCTTGTTGGGGACCTCTGGCTGTTGGGATAAGTTTTTTATCCCCTGGTTATTTGTCTTTTCCTGGGTTGTTGCTCCTGTTGAGCAATTATTTTTCCTGTAGCCCAGCTGGTTTCCTTCCTTTGGTAAGGTTCCTTTCTTTGATGCGGAGACTGCGTTGCCTTTCGGCGCGGATGCGTTTCCCACCCCCTCATGTTTACACTGCTTTGGGACGTCCCCATATGTGACGAATATGAAGAGGCGGCGACTGTCGGAGGACGTAAGAGAAAACGGAATTTTTGTAAAATCTTACCTGTAAAATTCCTTTCTCTGAGTCCTCCGACAGTCGCCGCCCCCGCCCCTCTTTTGGGGTTTGGTTGTATACTCTACTGCTATTCCACTGAAACTGAGATATGGTTGCAGGAAGTAGGAGGGTATTGACTGAGGGGACCACCCCTTGAGGGTGGGATATGTTAAAAGCTTTAATGTTAACATATTCTGTTGCCTAGCTACTCCTTCGGAGCAAAGTCTAATACCCCATATGTGACGAATATGAAGAGGCGGCGACTGTCGGAGGACTCAGAGAAAGGAATTTTACAGGTAAGATTTTACAAAAATTCCAATATTTTGCCACAAGTTTTGGGAAAATTAAATTTTTTTTTATTTTTTTTTAACACAAAGTTGTCACTAAAAGATAAATTTATCACACATGACATCGGTATATGTGGAATGACACCCCAAAATACATTCTGCCACTTCTCCTGAGTATGGGGATACCCCATGTGTGAGACTTTTTGGGAGCCTAGCTGTGTACGGGGACCCCGATAATCAATCCCCATCTTTAGGTTTTCTAATGGCGTAAATTTTTGATTTTACTCCTCACTACCCATCAGTTTCGGAAGCCCTGAAATTTCAAGATAGCACAAAACCCCCCCAAATGACCCCATTTTGCAAAGTAGACACCCAAGCTATTTTCTGAGAGGCATGGTGAGTCCATGGAATATTTTATATTTTGCCACAAGTTCCGGGAAATATATTATTATTATTTTTTTTATTTTTTTTACACAAAGTTGTCACTAAATGATATATTTATCACACATGCCATGGGTATATGTGAAATGACACCCCAAAATACATTCTGCTGCTTCTCCTGAGTACAGGGATACCCCATGTGTGAAACTTTTTTACAGTCTAGCCGAGTGCAGGCCCCCGAAAATCAATCACCAATTTCAGGCTTTCCAAGGGCGTAAATTGTTGATTTCACTCCTGACTACCTATCACAGTTTCGGAGGCCATGAAATGCCAAGACAGCACAACTCCCCCCCCCCCAAAATGACCCCTTTTCGGAAAGTAGACACCCTAAGCTATTTGCAGAGAGGCATGTTGGGTGTTTTGCAGATCTCACTTTTTGTCACAAAGTTTTGGAAATTGAAAAAAGAGGGGAAAAAATGCATTTTCCTGTTTTTTCTTAATTTTCCAAAAAAAAATGAGCTGCAAAATACTCACCATGCCTCTCAGCAAATAGATTGGAGTGTGTACTTTGCAAAATGGGGTCATTTGGGGGGGTTTTGCGCCATCTTGGCATTTCATGGCCTTCAAAAGTGTGATAGGTAGTAAGGAGTGAGATCAACAATTTACGCCCTTAGAAAGCCTGAAGGTGGGGAGTGGTTTTCCGGGTCCTGTACGCGGCTAGACTGCCAAAAAGTCTCACACATGGGGTATCCCTGTACTCAGGAGAAGCAGCAAAATGTATTTTGGAGTGTCATTTCACATATACCCATGGCATGTGTGAGCATTATATCATTTACTGACAACTTTGTGTAAAAAAAACAAAAAAAAAATTATAATTTTCCCGAAACTTGTGGCAAAATATAAACTATGCCATGGACTAATCATGCCTCTCAGCTAATAGCTTGGAGTGTCTACTTTGCAAAATGGGGTCATTTGGGGGGGTTTTGTGCTATCTTGGCATTTCATGGCCTTCAAAAGTGTGATAGGGTAGTAAGGAGTGAGATCAACAATTTACGCCCTTAGAAAGCCTGAAGGTGGGAAGTGGTTTTCCGGGTCCTGTACGCGGTTAGACTGCCAAAAAGTCTCACACATGGGGTATCCCTGTACTCGGGAGAAGCAGCAGAATGTATTTTGGGGTGTCATTTCACATATACCCATGGCATGTGTGAGCATTATATCATTTACTGACAACTTTGTGTAAAAAAAACAAAAACAAAAAAAAACAAATGGTCATTTTCCTGAAACTTAGGGCAAAATGTAAAATACTCCATGGCCTCAATGTGCCTCTCAGCAAATAGCTTTGGGTGTCTACTTTCCAAAAAGGGGTCATTTGGGGGGTGTTTGAACAGTCCTGACATTTTATGCTCAATTTTAGCAACACATCACCCACTCTTCTAACCACTTGAAAACCAAGCCTTTTCTGTGACTTTTTGTTTACATGAAAAAATATTTTTTTTTACAAGAAAATTACTTTGAACCCCCAAACATTATATATTTTTTTAAAGCCGAGGCCTTACAGAACAAAATGGTGGATGTTGCAATTTTTTTTGTCACACGGTATTTGCGCACACATTTTCCAAACGCAATTTTTGCGTAAAAAAAACACTTTTTTTATATTTAATGCAGAAATACACTATATAATTCCAAATTGTTTGGTATAATTTAAAAGATGATCTTATGCTGAGTACATAGACACCTAACATGACATGCTTTAAAAATTGCGCACGCCCGTGCCGTGGCAACAAACTACGTACGGTTTTAAAAGCATTTAAAAGTCTTTACAGGTTACCATTTTGGACTTAGAGGAGGTCTACTGCAAGAATTACTGCCCTCGACCTGGCGTTTGCGGCGATACCTCACATGCATGGTGCAATTGCAGTTTACATATGACACTAGACCAACGCTTGTGTGCGCATTTGCGCGCAAGCACAGGGGGACAGGGGGGCTTGATTTTTTTTTTTTTTTTTTTTTCTATGTTATTTTGACACCTTTTCTTTCATTTTTTTTTTTTTTATCATTTTTATTGTTATCACGGTGAATTTAAATTTCCCCTATGATAGCAATCTGTAGTGACAGGTACTCTTTTTTTTAAAAAAATTGGGGTCTTTTAGACTCTAGATCTTTCCTCTGACCTTAACGCATCTGACCACACCAAAATTGGTGTGATAAAATACTTTCCCAATTTCCCAATGGCGCTGTTTATTTCTGGCGAAACAGAAGTCATGAATTGCTCGTAGCTTCCTATATCTTAGGCCATAGAGATGATTGGAGCCATTCTCGTCTCCAATCAGCTCTATGGTTAGATAATTGAACCACCGGCTGAAATCTCGGGTTAACCGGTGGGACAGGAGAGCCCGAGAAAAACCACGGAAGGCTGCGGAAGGCGGCGGTGGGGGGGGGGGGGGAAGTCCCCTCCCACTGTATGTAAAAGCAGTCTAGCGGCCAATTACCTGCTAGGATTGCTTTTACATGTAAGCCGACCGCTGCCTGTAAAAAACGATACCAAGATGATGCCTAAATCTGCAGACGTCGAGTTCCAGGTTCTGGTCTCTGAAAATGACGATAGCCATCGAACATCTTTTGAGACCCTGTGTAAATGTGCCCTAAACTGTGCCGTGCTGTACCCTACGCTAATAATCCACTAGTGTGTGGTAGCGACGGAAACAGTCACCGTGGCAAAGACCAGGTCAGTCAGGACAATAATTCCGGGTGTCACGCCTAAATCCGCGCTTGCTGCAGACATGGCATCTTTTTTGGGGGTATCTTTGGGTAGGGGTACTCGGGAGGTATTCCGGAAAATGCCTCTCATGCAGCCGGCTCACTGCATCTGGTTGGGGAAGTTGGGCAGGAGCACCAGCTGGATACAGGAGGGCTCTGATTATCTCTTCTTGGAATTGAAAGAAGGATAATGTTCCGGCAGACGCTTTGTATAAGACAAAAGCGTTGTATACAGACACTTTTTTGTACCAGCGTCTGGCCTTACGGGCAATTAAGTACGGTCCCATCATCTGGTCGTTGAAGTCCACCCCTCCCATTTTACGGTTATAGTCGTGGACACAGAGGGGCTTCTCAACAACAACACCGGAGACCGTAGTAATTTGGACTGCCGTGTCTGGGTGAATGGAGGACAGCACGTAAACGTTTAATTTGTCCCACTTCACTAAAAGCAATTCCTCGCACCTCAAGCAGGCTCTCTCCCCCGAGCTCAGTGGGGCATTTACTAGCCGTTGGGGGAAGCCCAGACGATTAGATCGCACGGTGCCACAAACGCCAATTTGAAATTGAAAGAGGTGTCTAAAAAGTGGCACGCTTGTATAGAAGTTGTCCACGTACAAGTGGTACCCCTTTCCGAATAAGGGTGACACCAAGTCCCAAACTATCTTGCCGCTGCTGCCTATGTAGCCTGGGCAGTCGGGGGGCTCCACAGTGCTATCTTTTCCCTCATAGACACGGAAATTAACTGTATAGCCTGTGGCCCTGTCACAAAGCTTATACAACTTGACCCCATATCTGGCACGCTTGCTGGGGAGGTACTGTTTGATAGCAAGGCGACCAGTAAACTTAATCAGGGACTCGTCAACGCAGACATCTTGTTGGGGGGTAAACAAGGCTGCGAACCGCTGATTGAAGTGGTCTATGAGGGGCCGAATGTTGTGGAGCCGATCATATGCAGGGTCTCCCCGAGGACGACAGAGTTCATTGTCGTTGAAATACATGAACCGAAATATTTGTTCGTATCGAATCCTGGACATAACAGCAGAGAAAATGTGCATTTGATGAATTGGGTCAGTGGACCAATATAACCGCAAATCATTCTTTCTTGTAATGCCCGTGTTGAAGGAAAGGCCCAGAAAGGTTTTAAACTCCTGAATCGTAATAGGATTCCAGGCGAATGGTCTGGCAAGGGGTGAATTTGGGTTGGCGGCGATGAATTGTTGAGCGTACAAATTTGATTGGTCCACAATAGATCTGAAAAGATCTTCAGTGAAAAACAGCTCAAAAAAGTTTATGGGATTAAAACCAGCTGTTTCCACTTGGATTCCGGGTTGGGCGGTGAATGGGGGAAGTACTGGCGCTGTGGAATCTGTGGGCTGCCAATTAGGATATGCCAGCGCTTCAGGGAGGACACTATGGGCTCTACGGGCCTGTCTTCGGATACGCGGTGGCTGCGGGCCACTACTCGTGCTAGCCACCGCACCAGCTTCAACTGCACTCAGGTGACTCGCCACGTCACCAGGTGATACTGCAGTGCTGGTTGAAGGTCCAGGATGTACTAGGCCGCTTGTGCTTGCCAGTTCACGAGAAGTGTGAGCGGCACTAGTACTGGCACTCTGCTGCATACGAGAAACTCCCGGTTCTTGCAAGTCAGCAACTCCAGAATGGGGTCGGGTACGCCTGACCCTAGCAGGGACCCCTCTGTCGGAGCGATCTGTCAGGGAGCCGCTGCTGTCATCTGGTTCGTATACTGACTGATTCCCCATCGCTCACACGTGCCGTGGTCAGTATTTCGTAGACCTCTTCACCACTGTACCAACGTTTTTTCATTTTAGTAACTAAATTTACGGGTACAGTAGTGCGACTACTAGGTAATAAAAGCACCTGGTTGTCGAGGACTATTTGGTCGCTACAAAAAAAAAACTGCTAGTGCTAACAGAGATCAGGCCTGACTCTGCTAACGCAGCGGTTTTTTGTAAGTGTCAGTAATCTATTGATTACTACACTTGCCTGGGTAAGGTGTTCTGGGCAAGGGGGCTAAACGCAGGTGCTAGCAGGAATCAGTGCGGATTGTGCAAACACTGCGTTTGGGGAACACTAAATTATGGGGACGCTAGTATAATTCTGATCAGATATTGATCTGTTCAAACACAATACTGGTAATGGAGGTGTGTGTGTGTGTGTTAGTGTACTTGACTCTAACTGACGCTAAGTAACGGTGGTGTAGTGGGACCCTGACGCTAACTAGCTAGCCTAAATTGTGTCACCCGTGACGCTAATACAGTGATCGGTAATCACTGTATATAGTGAACACTGTGACAGGGCAGTGAAGGGGTTAACTGGGGGAGATCAAGGGGTTAAACCTTTATAGGGGATAGATGGCAGGTGGCCTAAACCTATTCGGGCCTAGCGCAAGCGCAAATTAGGGTCACAAGTGACACTTATACAGTGATCAGTAGTTATCTGCTATACTGTATATATTAGTGCACTCTTATAGAGAGTGAAGGGGTTAACTGGGGAAGATCAAGGGGTTAAAAGTTTATTAGGGGATAGGTGGCGGGTGCCCTAACCCTATCTGGGCTTAGCGCAAGCGCAAATTAGGGTCACTAGTGACACTAAATAGTGATCAGTATTTACCTATATACTGTATTTAGTGCACAGAGTAATAGGGTGTAAAGGGGATAACTGGGGCTGATCAAGGGGTTAAAACTTTATTAGGGGATAGGTGGCGGGTGCCCTAACCCTATTTGGGCCTAACGCAGGCACAAACTACGCTCACAAGTGACACTTATACAGTGATCAGTAAAATATCTGTATACCACTGTATATAGTGTTCACTGTGAGGGGTTTGGGGGTGATCAGGGGGTGATCAGAGGTGATCAAGGGGTTAAATGTGCCTATGTGAGGTGTGTCAGTGTAGTGCTTAGTGGAACTCACGTTTTTGATGTCTCTCTGTCTTCTCCTGGAACCGAAAGGACTCCAGGAGGGACAGTGACATCACTTCCCCTGCCTGTGTTTACATTACACAGACAGGGGACAGATTGCCATTGGTTGGGACCGATCGCAGACACTGACCAAAAATCATTGGTCAGTATCTGGTGATTGATCGGTTCCCTACCGAATGCCATCGGAATCGGCACCCGCAGCGCGCTCTGGGAGCCGAGAACGCGCCGACGTAGGTCTACGTGACCAGACGGGATCATGCCACTCTGCCGCAGTATCACTACGGTACTCAGTGGTAAAGTGGTTAACTTTATATTGACACCCACAGCAGTTTATAGAAGGCAGTGTGAACTGCCTGCAAGGGAGATCGGATGCGGGAATCCACACTGGAATCGCGCTGATTTCCGCATCACGTGAACTGGGGCTACAGCATGGTGCAGAAAATTGTAGGGGGGGAACTTGTTACTATTGAAAAATTGAGACTTTTTGCCGGAGGAATGAAATGAAAGAGGTTACGTAGTCTTATGTTGTTGCTTTGTTTTGGGGACGTTTTTTGATGATTGTGGTGTATGAATAATGTGTGGAGTAGAAATGGAATTTCTCTGTCAATTTGTTTTCTACAACGACAAATCTTTTCTTTATTTTGTAGATGGTGAAATGACCATCAAGGCTGAACAATGACAACACGGTGCTGTGAGGGTCAAATGCTGGGAAATTAGAGGTATGTATCAAATTTAGTCTATAAATGCTGTAATCTGCGGGACATTTAAGTGACATTTTTTTTTTTTTAAGTTGTGGGCTCCATTTACGAAGCCGTATTTTCCTGTTTACAATTTGAGGTAAAATAGCTTTTATATTGCAATTCACAAAAAAAAAAAACACGCTAGTAAAATACCGAATGCATTCGCTATTTCATCAAAATATAGACCGTGAAGCACAGCTCAAGGTGAGTCTTCACCTATCTCACCCCCACTGCACACTAATGGGTGCTGGCCATGTTTGTCACATAAGTCATGGTGTGAAAAACAAATCTGGTTGGTTGCACTTCTATAAAATAAACTTTGTACAGATGAGGGAATATAGCCACTTAGCTGGTGGCTAAATTCTCTCATCTGTACAAGGGGAGGCCAATAATTTATTACCCTCACCAAGATCCAGATGTGCTAGGGATCCTAAATGTAGTCCACTAACTCTTCCTTATCTACATATCCACCTCCTATGCTCTACACGCTTCTCACATCTGCCGAATAGATCTTTACTACCATCTGCGTAGAAGTATGCAGATTTGGAGGAAAACCAGCTGACAACATGACCTTGCTGAATGAATGTTGCACCTTATCCTTTTTGGTGGTGGGCGATTAAGCATGTTTTACTCATTTCTTTAGTCTCAGGGTCGTATGGATATACCCAGCTTTCACCCATGGTCACTAATCTGTTTAAAAGTCCTCCTCCTTGTTGTGGTACAGGTTCAAAATGCTTTGTGCAAATTCTACTCTTTGCTGTTTTTGGAAAGTTGTCAGTAACCTTGGAACGCATTTCTTGACTCGAACTATAATTCACCTCAAATTGGCATGCAGATTACGAAGATAACCACTAAAAAACCTGCAAATATTCAAATACCTAGCACATCCTTGGTGGAAGAAGGGTATGCATGTGTAATTTTTTTATACTATATTCACCTGGTATCCTCTGGAGGAACCCTAGGGTTCCAAAGAGCCCTGAAACAAAGAAATGTATAAAAATGACACACAGCATCCAGTGCTCCTCTGTTTAATGTATTAGCAATTATTCCATGGATAAACACACTAAGAGTCTGTGGTATAACATTTAAAAGCATTAGTGGGGGGGTGAATGATGGATGGTTCACCTCTGCAGCTCCTGTAAGATTTGGGCAGGATCCTAGAACCTGTGATTCCATAGAACCCTGGTTGAGAAACCCTGCTTTAAAGTCTTTTTTTGCTGTGATATTTGGGAAGTCAATACTATATCTTTAGACAAGTCTACAGTATTTTTTCTTGTTGAATAGCCATTACCATTCTCCGATGTTCTTGAAAGTGTTTCTTGTATCAATCTATCAAATCTTCAAATTGACACCCTGCTCCTTACAGCTCAAGTTCTGCACCTTTGTAGGACTACTCAAAATTGGCTATTATATTTTTACATTCCTTAAATACCACATGCCTGGAACATAAGGTTTTTTTTTTTTTTTTTTCAAAAATCATACTTGCTTATGTAGATGCAGCCTTAGTCCTCTCCTGCTGGCTCGAAGACTTAGAACCAAGCGATCAAAGACTGCAGATCGCTCAGTTCTCAGAGCTCCGTGAGCAGAGAGCTGGTGACTGTCGGCCAACTGACTCTTTGCTCTACCCCCCTGGACTGTGCTGTTTGTGGTCCCAACAGAGCAGAGTTCAGATGCGATGTGCAGATATATATATATATATATATATATATATATATATATATATATATATATATATATATATATATATAGAGGTCCCTCTCAAAAAATTAGCATATTGTGATAAAGTTCATTATTTTCTGTAATGTACTGATAAACATTAGACTTTCATATATTTTAGATTCATTACACACAACTGAAGTAGTACAAGCCTTTTATTGTTTTAATATTGATTTTGGCATACAGCTCATGAAAAACCCAAATTCCTATCTCAAAAAATTAGCATATTTCATCCGACCAATAAAAAGTGTTTTAATACAAAAAAAGTCAACCTTCAAATAATTATGTTCACTTATGCACTCAATACTTGGTCGGGAATCCTTTTGCAGAAATGACTCCTTCAATGCGGCGTGGCATGGAGGCAATCAGCCTGTGGCACTGCTGAGGTGTTATGGAGGCCCAGGATGCTTCGATAGCCTTGAGCTCATCCAGAGTGTTGGGTCTTGCGTCTCTCAACTTTCTCTTCACAACATCACACAGATTCTCTATGGGGTTCAGGTCAGGAGAGTTAGCAGGTCAATTGAGCACAGTAATACCATGGTCAGTAAACCATTTACCAGTGGTTTTGGCACTGTGAGCAGGTGCCAGGTCGTGCTGAAAAATGAAATCTTCATCTCCATAAAGCTTTTCAGCAGATGGAAGCGTGAAGTGCTCCAAAATCTCATGATAGCTGCATTGACCCTGCCCTTGATAAAACACAGTGGACCAACACCAGCAGGTGACATGGCACCCCAGACCATCACTGACTGTGGGTACTTGACACTGGACTTTAGGCATTTTGGCATTTCCCTCTCCCCAGTCTTCCTCCAGACTCTGGCACCTTGATTTCCGAATGACATGCAAAATTTGCTTTCATCCGAAAAAAGTAATTTGGACCACTGAGCAACAGTCCAGTGCTGCTTCTCTGTAGCCCAGGTCAGGCGCTTCTGCCGCTGTTTCTGGTTCAAAAGTGGCTTGACCTGGGGAATGCGGCACCTGTAGCCCATTTCCTGCACACGCCTGTACACGGTGGCTCTAGATGTTTCTACTCCAGACTCAGTCCACTGCTTCCGCTGGTCCACCAAGGTCTGGAATCGGTCCTTCTCCACAATCTTCCTCAGGGTCTGGTCACCTCTTCTCGTTGTGCAGCGTTTTCTGCAACACTTTTTCCTTCCCACAGACTTCCCACTGAGGTGCCTTGATACAGCACTCTGGGAACAGCCTATTCGTTCAGAAATGTCTTTGTGTCTACCCTCTTGCTTGAGGGTGTCAATGATGGCCTTCTGGACAGCAGTCAGGTCGGCAGTCTTACCCATGATTGCGGTTTTGAGTAATGAACCAGGCTGGCAGTTTTTAAAAGCCTCAGGAATCTTTTGCAGGTGTTTAGAGTTAATTCGTTTATTCAGATGATTAGGTTAATGGCTCGTTTAGAGAACCTTTTCATGATATGCTAATTTTTTGAGATGGGAATTTTGGGTTTTCATGAGCTGTATGCCAAAATCATCAATATTAAAACAATAAAAGGCTTGCACTACTTCAGTTGTGTGTAATGAATCTAAAATATATGAAAGTCTAATGTTTATCAGTACATTACAGAAAATAATGAACTTTATCACAATATGCTAATTTTTTGAGGGACATGTATGTATGTGTGTGTATATGTATATGTGTGTATATATATATATATATATATATATATGTATGTATGTATGTAACAGATCCCCAATACTTGGACCAAGTATTTCGGTCTTAGGTCTCCAGACTCTCACGTGATGCAGTGACCTGGCCCCTCAATTCCCCCCAAACATTAGCCTAAGCTCAATGAAGGGTAAAACAAAAGACACTTTATTCACCTACTCACTTCCAATATATACAGTTTTAGGTGCTTGATTACATCATGCAAATGTATTGTATACAGAACATAATTAACATACCTGGCCATCTGGACAGAAACAGGTGAATGACATTGCAGGCTCAGACAGGATTAGCATTATCATAATTGACTCCACAAACAACCAGCCCAAACATAGCTGAATACACTTTCCTAGAAATGTGAACACACTTAACCTCTAAACAGATGAAAGCAGAAGACGTAGGCTCTCAGACTGCCCGTCTCCATTTTCAACACACCTTATAACTGTCAATACACATCCCCCACAGTAGACATCATTAGCATCGCTTTAGTCTCTCAATGTGTGAAGTCCTCTGCGGCAACAGGCCGCTTTAGGCCTGTAACATTGATCCCAGTCTAAGTCTGTATCTTGGGGTGACATGGATTTGAGTCCAAAGCAACACTACTCCCATGGTCCTCCAGCATATACCCCCACACAGAGGTGCACTCCCCTACAAGCCAGGGCCCGTAGTCCGTGGGCAGGAGGCTGGCCTCCACACTCCTCCAGTAGCCCATGGCACTTGTCACACTAATATATATATATATATATATATATATATATATATCTATGCACCCTCCAAGGTAGGTGCTAGGTAAAGTATAGTCTTACCATGCAGGGCCATGAGTTTCAGCTAGGCTTGTATGTGTTCCCAGGTGTGCCTGTTGTGTTGGGGAGTCTCCCCATTGTGTCCCAATGAGGGCTCTCATTGGTCAGTGGAGGAAACCTGACCAATAGCACACCTGGGCTTGTATCCATCCTCGAAGGGCAGATTCTGCCGCAGAGCATTCTGGGAAGGGGTATAAGTCTGTGGGGAGCACATGACAGATTGTCTTTGGCAGGAAGCAGAGTCCCAGGAGAGAGGCGATAGGTGTCTCTCCTCCTATCAGGAGGAATCAGGTGTCTCAGGCAGCTTGCCTGAGGGGACACAGGGCTGAGCTGCAGGAGAGGATCCAGTGTGCTGAGGACCAGTGGAGCTGTGAGGGGTCGAGTTTCAGGAAAGCATTCCCAGTCACGAGTACTGTAAACTGCCCCTGGGGGTCTGCCTAGCAGAGGGGGCCACTGTGGAGAAGGTCAGAGGGATCCAGGAGCTAGCTAGCTGGTGCAGGAGCAAAATAAAGGGGGTGCCAGTGGTTGGGCCCTGAAGTGCAGAGTGTACAGTGCAGTGTTTACAGTGTTAAGAGTTGCTGCAGCATTACAAGAGATTACCTCGGTCAGTGAAGACTACAGGGAGTGCTTTAAAGGACTTTTGAGCTGTGAGGAAGTGTCAGAAGTCAAGTTTAAGTTCACCGACATGGAGTCAGATTCTCGAGCGCCTATGGGTGTTGACCGGCATTCAGCCAGCGTCAAGCCAGCCCTTAAAGGCATTTTTCTCATTTCAACCTTTCAGGACGGCCTACATATGAGAGATTGTGGCTCCACCCTACAGGAAACACAACTAATTTGCAGCTGTTAAAAAGGTCCCACCCATCCTTGAGCTTCAGTTCAGTTGTGTTTCCAACCTTACACCGGAACGTTTGTTTTTTTTTCTCTGACCTGAAGGCAAAGGAGTGTCTGATGGGTACCCCTGTAAGACAGGTAGGGACGGCCTATGAGAGGTTCCTCCCTATCTGTGTCCTGGAAACAGGAACTTACAGGTCGCCAAACATGTCGGGTAGTCGGTTACCTTAAGGAGAAGGTCCCTCCATACCTGTTGTCTCTGCAGGAAGAGTCTCTTCCATTGCTCCTCTATTGCTGGACTGTAAGAATTTCGAATTTCCCGCCAAAGAGCGTGCCTCAAGCCTCGCTGTGAAGACCGGAAGTTCCAGTCAGAAGAGGAGGAGCGAGCAGTACCTGGAAGGAAGCTCGAGAGGGAGGAGACGCCGGATCCACGAGCACTCATGGCAGAATCTCCGGCTACGAAGGGGCTGAAACACCCCAAAGAGACTCGAACGACCGCACTTCCCACAGAGGAGAAAGCGGCAGTGCAGGTGGCTGTAGGAAACTCAGAAAAACCGGGTAAGTGACTACAGCGGTGGTGGGGCCGACTGCTGTCTATAGGAGACAGTCATGCCTTTTTCTTTCCTGATTGAGCAGCCGCAGTGTTAGACTAAATATGTCTGTTGCAAACAAATGTTTTCTCTTCTTGTGTCTATGCACAGGTCTTCCAGCTACACAGGAGGCCCCTGCCAGACCAGACCCCCATCTAACACCAGCACTGATATGACTAGAAAGTGTGGTAACTGTGGGGATAAGTTGTTGAGGTCTTAAAGCCATTGTGCCATACATGTATTAATAAATTGGCAGGGCAAGAAGCATCTGTTTTAATGAAAGGTTTCCTTAAATCAATGCAGGATGAGATGTTGGCTACTATTCAGTCATTTAGGACTGCGGCAGCTATCACTCAGACCCCAACACAGACAGAGGAAATATCAAGGGATTATTTATCCTCCCAGGATAGTGTGTGGTCAAGAGGACCCTCTTCTCTCTTCTCAGGATCCCAACCCATTCCCTCATCACAAGTTAGGGAGGAGGAGGATCCAGGGGAAGGCACCAGTCACATTAGATCCCCATCCAGTTCAGACAAGGAGTCAAACAGTGACAATGAGAAGGAAAGGGATAGTTTCAAAAGAAACAAGAGTCTCTTTCCTTTAGAGTGTATGGAGGGTCTCCTTAAAGTGGTGCATGCCACTGAAGGGATCCCAACTCTGGTCAAGAGTCTTCCATTAAGGATAAAGTGTACAAGGGCTTGGGAAGAGCTCAGTACAGAGCAATTCCCATCCACCAGTCTTTAAAGGACATGATTGACCAGGAATGGAAATTTCCCATGAATGCCTTATCCAGACCAAAAAACTGGAAAAGAAGGTATCCTTTTGAGGAACAGGAATTGGAGGAGTTTATAAAAAGCCCTAAACTAGACGCTCCTCTGGCCCAGCTATCAGAGGTCAGATTTGTCCTTTGAAAATGCTGGTCACATTAAAGGTGTCATGGATCTCAAGATCGAATCCTTACTAAAAAAAGGCTTTGGCTTCTAACTCCTATAATATGACTACAGCTCTAGCAGATACCTGTATGGCCAGAAATGTAGATTTGTGGATCAAGGAATTGTCAAAACATATCTCTACAATGGAGGGATCACAAGACTTACTAGATTCCCTATCTGTGATTGGGAAAGCGGTGTCTTGGCAGACTCAGCAGTAGAGTCAATATTAGCCTCTGCAAGAACAGCAGCTCTGATGAATTCTGCTAGGAGGGCAGTTTGGGTCAAAGCATGGGAAGGAGATATATCTTCCAAGCTGAGACTTTGCGCATTACCTTTTGAAGGGTCTTTTTTGTTTGGCTCTGGGCTGGATGATGTTTTATCCAGATCCTCAGAGAAGGGGAAAAAATTCCCTACTAAGAGGAAGGACAAGTTGGGGAGGTATTCCTTTCGGAACTTCCAAGACAGAAAGCAACAAAGGCCTTTCAGGGGGCAAACCAGGAGAGGTGGTCCGGCAAAGGGAAAACAAGGAGCTAACTTGCTGTTCCTTAAACCTGGACCCAATCCTAAAGAGACCAAGTGACGCCAGCGTCGGGGTAGGGGGCAGGTTAGCCCATTTCATTTCCCAATGGGAAAACATCTCAACCAGCCCCTATATTCTACAGATCATCCGGGAAGGTTACCGACTGGAGTTTTCCTCTCAGCCAGTGACGGAAATAACAATGACATATCCCTCAAGAGTAAAACAAAAGAAGAAAGCACTGCTAGAAGGTATTCACGAGTTAGCATAACAGAGGGTGATTACACCTGTACCATTAAGTCAGGTATTCCAAGGCTTTTACTCCCACATATTTGTGGTACCAAAGCCCTCGGGAAAATTCCGGCTAGTCATAAACCTCAAAAATTAAACAAATTTCTAATCTACAAGAAGTTCTCTACGGAGAACATTTATGCGGTCAGAAAAAATCTGTTTCAGAGCATTTCTTTATGACCACACTGGATCTAAGGGATGCTTACCTGCATGTCCCAATTTGTCCGGAACATCAAGCATTCCTCAGATTCGCAGTAGTGACGGAAGAAGGAACTGCACACTGGCAGTTCAGAGCTCTTCCCTTTGGCTTGGCAGCCAGTCCAAGGATCTTTACGAAGATCTTGGCAGAAGTAGTAGGCCATCTTCATCTTCAGGGCCTAAGTTTGATCCCTTATCTGGACGATATGTTGATCTTTGCGCAAGATCAGCAAAACAGGCCACGGCAGACACCCAAAAAGTGATGTCAGTCCTACAGACGGTAGGGTGGCTGATGAATGTGGAGAAATCCTCAATAGAGCCAGCACAGGTTCAAGTCTATCTGGGGTACAAGATAGATAGATTCCAGAGTAAAGAGACTTTTTCTCCCAGAGGAAAAGGTGGAAAAGTGGTCTCGGTGGTGGAAAATGTCTGTTCTCATCCTCGGTGTTCCTGGAGACAGTTCATGAGGATTTTGGGTCTGATGACAGCTTGTATCCCAGCTGTAGAGTGGGCCAAATTGCACTCATGACACCTCCTCCAATTTTTCCACCTGCTCTCTTGGAACAAGAAACAAGAGTCCCTAGACGAAAAAATTACGCTCTCCCCGCAAGTAATATCCCTAAAATGGTGGACAGTTCTCAAAAATCTGAGGGAAGGGCGACTCTGGGGTCAAGAGCAACCCCAAAAGATCACCACGGATGCAAGTTCCGAGGGGTGGGGAGCTCATCTTGAATGAGCTCATGCCCAGGGCACCTGGGATATACAGATAAGTCAGGCCTCATCCAACTACAGAGAGCTGAAAGCGGTGGGAGAAGCAATAAGAGCATTCGAAAAGGACATTTCAGGGAAAGAAGTCCAAATCCATTCAGACAATGCTACAACAGTAGCTTACTTGAATCATCGAGGGGGGACCAGATCGAACACCCTGTTAAAGTTAGTTTAGGAGACACTGGGCTGGGCAGAAAAGAGAGTGATTTCTCTATCGGCAGTGCATATAAAAGGCACGGACAACTGGGAAGTGAACTTCCTCAGTCGCCATTCCATCAAGCAGACAGAATGGCAACTGAATCCCAGAATATTTCAACTTCTAGTTCAAAAGTTTGGTCAGCTGGAAGTGGATATGTTTGCCACTTGGCAGAACAAAAAAGTAAGCCGGTTCTTCTCCCTGACACAACAAAAGGGTATTTTGGGCTTGGATGCTCTAGCACAGCCATGGCACTTCAGGCTAGCCTATGCTTTTCCTCCTCAAAATCTGATTCCAAGAGTTCTACAGAGACTCAGTGGATGGCCGCAACTACGTCTCATCTTGATTGCCACTTGGTGGCCAAAGATAATGTGGTTCGCGACTCTGGTATCCCTATCAGTGACAGCTCCTTGAAAACTACCAGAGGCTCCGGATCTGTTACTACAAGGGCCTCTTATTCACCCCAGACCACAGTTTTTTTCAGTTAACAGCCTGGGTAGTGAGCGCCAAATCCTAAAGGGAAAAGGTTGTTCAGATAAGGTCATTGATACCCTCCTAAGTAGAAAACAAGTTACTAGGAAAATGTATTCCAAAATTTGGAAAAAATTCTGTACTTGGCAGAGTCAGAAGAAGAATTCCTCTGCCTCGATCCCCATTATCCTGGAATTTTTACAGGATGGGGTAGATAAGGGGGTAGCAGTTAACACCGTTAGAGTACAGGTAGCGGCACTTTCTGTTAGATAAAAGTCTGGAGCCGTTAAAAGATTTTTGTTAGCTCGGGGAAGAGCGACCCCGATTAATAGGGCTAATGTTCCAGTATGGAACTTAACTCAAGTACTAGAGACGTTATCTAGTGAACCCTTTGAACCTTTGGTTAAGGTTAATCTGAATATTTTGTCAATTAAGTTAACTTTTCTGTTGGCAATTACCACAGCCAGAAGAGTGGGAGATTTACAAAGTTTGTCCATAAAGGAGCCCTTTATGCTAATTCTCTAAGACAGAGTGATTCTTAGACCAGATCCCCTGTACCTACCCAAAGTAGTTTCCTCTTTTCACAGAAAACAAGAGATGGTCCTGCCATCATTTTGTGAAAAGCCTAGGTGTGCAAAGGAATGAAAATTCCATTGCCTGGATGTAAAAAGGTGCCTTCTCACCTATTTGGAAAGAACCAAAGGATTTAGAAGGTCTAGTCACCTGTTGGTTCTACATTCTGGACCAAGAAAGGGATTGCAAGCATCAAAACCCTCGATCTCTAGGTGGATTAAGCAAGCCATTAGTATGTCTTATAAGGTCTCAGGCATCCCCCCACCAGCAAATCTAAAGGCACATTCCACAAGGGGCATGGCAACATCCTGGGCCGAAGGAGCCGGAGCATCCTGGGAACAGATCCGCCATGCAGCCACCTGGTCCAGTCAAGATACCTTCCTAAAGCACTATCGTGCGGAAGTACTGTCTCAACAAGTCCTTGCCTTTGGCAGAAAGGTTTTACAGGCAGTGGTCCCGCCCTAAGGTAGGCCAGTATGGATTCCTTTATCATCCTCTCATATGTAGGCCGTCCTGGAAGGGTGAAATGAGAAAACTTACCATTGGTGTACCGGTAATGGCCTTTCTATTAACCCTTCCAGGACGGCCGGCCTACTTCCCGCCCAGAGGTGGTGGTGAGTTAAATGTGTGTATGTGTGTGTGTATGTATGTATGTATGTATATATATATGTATATATATATATATATATATATATAAACTGTATGTTATTGAATAACTGTGTCCCTTGAAAGTTTGGTTGGAAAGTTACTTTTCTATTACTGAAGCTCAAAGATGGGTGGGACCTTTTTAACAGCTGCAAATTAGTTGTGTTTCCTGTAGGGTGGAGCCACAATCTCTCATATGTAGGCCTTCCTGGAAGGGTTAATAGAAAGGCCGCTACCGGTACACTAACGGTAAGTTTTCTTCAAATGTCCAAATTTGTACCTAGTTGAGCCAGAGGAGTATCCCACTCATTCCCTTCTCCCATCCCCATATAAAATAAACAAAAACAACCAAAGACACCGGACTGGTCATTGTCTCAGATCTCACACTTGAGCAATCCGCTTAAATGTGCTGTTGGTGTTAACAGTAGCCATGGCAGACCCACATCAGGCCCAATGCCTGGAAATATTGCTACATATATAATCATTTAAAAAGTTTCTGCTGTACGCTTTAAAGTTCTACTTCTTCCACCATGCCCTCAGTTATGCTGTTTCCTCCAGTATGGAGCCATTACAGGCAACTTTTCTAGTGGGGGACTATGCTCTCTCTGTGGTGGGGGGGGGGGTCTTACCCAGGGTTTTTTCTGATCTTCTGACCATCCCAGCACCTCCCTCCTGTTGGATGATGGGGGTGTTGCAGTGCCTTTTTTTCCCTCACCAGCCCAGGGGAGCAATGGCCAGCCGGGTTTTCTGTGCCTGTGTGCCCAAAGCTGCATGGAGTTATTTGGGCTGGTGTCATGCAGCCCAGGACTTACAAGGTGGTTCCTTCAGTTCAGGGAAGCCGCTATAGTGGTGGAAACTTGCCACATGTGAACTCCGGGTCCTGTCCACTCCACATTCTCAGAATTCCGCTGCACTGTGCAACATGGAAAAAGCAGAAACTGCTGGCTGCTACGGCGGAAGCAGGTGCCTCATCTCATGCACTAGCCAGGCCCAGGTAAGGGGGGTACATTGGTGCCTTTCGGTTATCCTTACTATTGGGCTTTTTTGTGTGTGGTTTATTGTGACTTCCTCTCTGGCAGTCAGGGTGATGGAAGCCTGCTGCTGAAGTGCGCTACAGCTGGGGGACTGCTCTGCACTGGTGAAGGTTCTTGGAGCTCCTTCCTCTCTCCTCTATTTGCAGTTGTTTAACCTTGCATGGGGAGCTTGGGTGGTCACATGACGGGTGTGGGTCAATTCGTGCTGGAGCCCACTAAAAATGGGATTGTATTTGTTCCCCTGTGTTATTGTTTAAGGTTGAAGCAAATCGAGCTCTCCTGTTAAAGGGAAGTGCCCTTCCTAGAAAAAGCCACTTAAAGTAGAACTACAAGCAAAACTTATTTTGTATAGAGTAAGGGGGGGGGGGTTATAAACAAGAATTGAGAAGAAATCCCTGCAGATTGAGGGATTTCCTTGGGGATGACAAGGTCCCCAGAACTAGTGTCCCCATTGGAATATTTCCCCTCTATTTCTTTTATGGGGACAACCCAAACTTTGTGTTTTTTTTATTTTTTTTACTCACTGGTGCTCCAGGGCCTTCAAAAGTGTGATGGGTTGTAATGAAATTAGATGTGTAATTAATGCTCCTATAACGCCTGAAGGTGCTACTTGGATGTTGGGACTCTGTATGTCGCCAGGCTGTGTAAAAGTCTCACACGTGGTATTGCCATTCTCCAGAGGAGTAACAGAATGTATTTTTGGGTGTAATGTTTGCTATGTACATGCTATGTGTTAGGAATATCTTATAAATTTACAACTTTGTGTAAAAAAAAAAAAAAATACATTTTAATTTTCTTTCCACATTTTTCCAAAAACTTGTGTAAAAAAATGACAATGTTCAAAAGACTCATGCCTAATAGAATATACATTGGGGTGTTTTCTTTTCAAAATGGGGTCATGTGGGTAATTAGATTGTCCTGGTGCTCCAGGGCCTTCAAAAGTGTGTTAGGTCGTTAGGATATTATGTGTGAAACTTATGAAATTATGTGTGTAATTTATGCTCCTAGAACACCTGACATTGCCCCTTGCATGTTAGGACTCTGTATGTGGCCAGGCTGTTTAAAAGCCTCACTCTTGGTATTGCCATATTCAAGAGGAGTAGCAGAATGTATTTCGGGGTGTAATTGCAAGTATGCATATACTGTGTGTGAGAAATAACTTGTTCTCTTTTTAAACGGTTTTTATTGAAGGCAAAAGAAACATGGTACAGCAATATGCAGTGAGAATAGTAGGTACATGCCTGGATAAAACAAGGCACATTGAAATACAAAACTGCTGTATATAACATACAAACAACATGTAGCAAATGCAATACATATATGGGATCGACCCGACGTACCGTCTGGGATGCAATGAGGGTACGCTCAAACTGTAGGTGTGACTGAGGCCACACTGCGTGGATGGACCCCCACATAGAAGGGGTCTCAATCAAAACCAAGGCATAGCTCACAAGTGGGTATGCCAGGGGCCGAGTGAGGGGGGGGGGGACTGGGTTGACAGGTCTGGAAGAAAGTTGGGTAAGTAGGGGGGGGTCATGGGGGGGGAGGTAGCAGCTGGTGCCCGGAGGGAGCCTCGAACCCTACTAGGGGCCCAGGTGGGAGAAGTGAGCCGGTAGTGAGGACGCCCAATCAGGTGAGTAAAAGGCTGTCATCAAGGCCAGGAGGTAGGCAATGGTGAATCCAGGGACGCCATAGCCGCTCATAGGGGGTCAGTTTGTCCAACAAAATTTCTTCCGTTTTAGCATGGAGCATGGCTTGGGTAACCCTGTTTAACATAGCCAGATGACAGAGTGTGGGGGTTTTCAATGCTTTCGCGATGGTTTGCTTTGCAGCCGTCGTGACATATAGGTAAAGTTTGAATTGATGGTGTGTAAGGTTAGGTGGCTTGCGATTCAGGAGAGCAGATGTCGGGTCAGGGACAAGAGGGATGCCAAACATGGTAGACAGTTTCGTGCACTTTGGTCCAGAAGGCTTGAACCACAGGGCACTCCCACCAGATATGTGCGTGGGTACCCGGGGATTCACATCCCCGGAAGCAACGCGAGGAGTACTGAGGCACATATTTAGAGATCCTAGCGGGAACCAAATACCATCTGGTGAGGACCTTGTAATTTGTTTCGAGTGCAACAATATTTGGGGATGCCGATTTGGTAGCCTGCCAGATTTGTATCCAGTCCTCATGATCAAGTGTGATGTGCAGGTCACGTGTTCCCACTTGGCTATGTATGTGGGCGGTGTGGTCTCCTGAGCAGACAGGAGGTGGGCATATAGAGGTCAGAGAGGAGTCCTCGTGTGTGAGGGTCAGTTTTGCATGCACGTTCAAAGGTCGAGAAGGTGGCGGAGTTCTCCCTAATCGGAGTAGCTTGTGTAAAGAAATGCTTGAGTTGTAGGTAGCGGAATATTTCCCCAGAGGGGAGATTATAAGTTTCCCGCAGGGTAGGGAATGGGCAGAAGGTGCGCGGGGTGAAGAATTGATGGGCCCGTATTAGGCCGGCATTAGTCCAGGCGGAGAAGGAAGTCCGCGAGGACCAGGCCGGGTAGAAGGACGGATTGCGGAGAAGAGAGTAGGGGGTTATGAGGAGATTGCAGGTGGAAGCGTCGGCTAAGTCTATCCCAGATGGTCAAGCTATGTTTCGTGATTGGGTTGGTAACGCTCCGCCGTTGTGCGGGTGGTAGCCAGAGCAGATTGGCCACAGATAATGGATCAAATTCCACTGCTTCTAGGGAAACCAACATTGGAATTTCCTTTGTGGCGTGGTATTTAGGGAGCTGAGCTAGTTGTGCTGCGTAATAATATTTGGCGAAATGCGGAACGCTCAGCCCGCCGCAAATTAGTGGGCGGTATAGCGTCGGTCTCGGTAAGCGAGGTTTAGTTTTGCTCCAAATAAAGTCCAAAGCTCGTTTTTGTAAGATGCGTAAGAAGTAGGCCGGCACCTGAATAGGGAGAACTCGAAAGAGGTACAGGATTTTGGGTAAAATGGACATCTTGATCACTGTGATTCTCCCCATCCAAGATAGGGGCAGGGAGGACCATTTAGACATGAGGTTCGTAAGTGTAGACAGCATGTGGGGGTAATTAGCAGGGTAGAGCCCAGCAGGGTCAGCTGTGAGGTTCACCCCCAGATAGGGTATATACGAGGTTGCCCAAGGGAACGGGAGTGAGGACCTAAGGTGGGTATGGACATCAGTCGGGAGAGATACATTTAAAGCTAGCGATTTTCGAGGATTAACTACGAGGCCCGAGACGGAGCCAAAGATTGCTAGGCTACGTAAGAGGTAAGGAACCGACACTAGGGGGGCAGTAAAAAAAACGAGGACATCATCCGCAAAGAGGCAGAGTTTATGGTGATGTCCCCCTAGCTCAATTCCCTTAATGTTAGGATCAGCGCGAATAAGAATAGCGAGGGGTTCAATAGCTAGGGCAAATAGGAGGGGGGAGAGGGGGCAGCCTTGTCGTGTGCCTCTTTCAATGGGGAAGGAGCCGACCGGAAGCCGGAGTAGTGTACATATGCTCTTGGGTTTCGATAAAGGGCATTCACCCACTGCATAAAATGCGAGCCGAATCCCCAATGACCGAGGACCGAGGTGAGGCAAGGCCAGGATAACGAGTTAAAGGCTTTGCATAGGTCAAGGGAGAGGAAGCAGGAGGGAATGCGGCGTTGTCTAGCGATGTGGGCTAGGAGAGTAGCCCGTCTGACATTGTCGCCTGCTTGGCGAGACGGGATGAAGCCCGTTTGGTCTGCGTGAACTAATGACCCAATGACGGTATTGAGACTGGTGGAGAGGACTTTGGCTAGTAGTTTAATGTCTATATTCAGTATGGAGATGGGTCTAAAGTTAGACCAAGAAGTGTGGTCGGAGTTGGGTTTAGGGATCATAGAAATAGCAGCCGTTAGGGACTCCTCCCGGAAGAGGTGCCCATCTAGCAGGGAATTGAGCGCCCCCACCAGAGGGGGGATCAGAATGGGAGCGAAGCATTTATAATCAGTAGCGGAGAAGCCGTCTGGGCCTGGGCGCTTACGTGGTTTCAAAGACTTTATGGCTTGCTGCAGTTCCTCAGCTGTGAGGTGCTGTTCCAACATTTCCCTGTGGGTGGATGATAGGGAAGGGAGTTGGACGGAAGATAGGAGGGTGTCTAGCTGAGTTTGATCGAATCCAGAGGGATCCTTATAGAGTGCGGAGAGTTTGTCACGAAATTTGCGGAGGATTTTAAGGGGATTGCTGGAGTAGGTGTCCTTGGAAAGTTTAAGACTTATGGGTTTTGGAGTGTAGTCAGCTTTACGCAGTGTCAGAGCGAGGAATGTATCAGGTTTATTAGCTTTCATATAGAGTGTGTTTAGATTTTCGGAGCGTTTGTTCCGCCGATTCTGACAGGAGGAGGTCTAATTCCAGACGTGCTTTGTCAAGAGCCTGTCTCGTGGTGGGCATGGGGGTCGCCTGAAAGTCTGCTGAGGCCTTGTAAAAGGCTGCTTCTAGCTTGTGGAGCAGGAGACGCTTTTCTTTGCGTATGTACGAGGCTCTGCTAATGCAGACCCCTCTAACAACGGGTTTGTGGGCTTCCCACAAAGTCAAGGGGGGCATGTCTGGATGAGAGTTTGTAGTCAGGTAGTCGGTGATGGCTCGTTCTAATTCAAGTTGGTGAGTAGGGTTAGCCAACATGCTGTCATTGATTTGCCAAGAGCGAAGGTTAGGTTTAGGCACCATGGAGGAGGAGGAGGTGATCACTGAATCGTGGTCAGACCAAGAGCACGGTATAACGGTGGAAGCGGAGATAAGTGGGGACGTGCCCACATGGGTAAGAATGTGGTCAATCCGGGAAAATACTTTATGTGGATGAGAGTAGTGGGTGTATTGCTGCCGCCTGGGGTTGTGCTCACGCCACGTGTCCAAGAGAGAATGTTGGTTAAGGAGCTGTTGAAAAGAGAGTCGTTGTGGAGTTGTAGGGGCAGGGGATTTGTAAAGCAGAGGGTAGAGCGTCTGGTTTGAGTCGCCGCAGAGCAGGAGCGTGCCGCTCTTGTGTGTGTTAGAGACACAGGAGGTGGGAAAGGAAAAGAAATCAGGTGCGCTAAAATTCACTGGTGTCACAAATCAGGAAAAGGTGTGACACTATGAGTGTCCCCCATATACCTGTGATGTGTTTCCAAAATTGATGTGCACTTGAACGGGTGTACAGTAAATACTATGCACCCTGGTGCATATACTTGGGTGTGTTATGGTGAATAGGTGATGATAAATGGATAATGTGATACCAACATAAACCAACAAAGTGCACAAGTAATTCAAAGAAAAAGTGTCCAATATTTCAATGGTTGCCACCTCAGTGTATAGTCCATATACATATAAAAGTGCATAAAGTCCCAATCGTCCCCTCACGGGCTAAAGTAAAATCCACTCTGTGGGTTCCTCTAGATCCGTGGGGTGCAGATGGGTTCCACCACCTTTGTGGGGATTAGCCCCTTACCATAGAGAGAAGAGGTTAAGGACGGATAATCAGCCCAGTAGTGTCTTGGGAATTCAGGGAGGTCACTGTGAAATAATCAGATAGTAAGTGCGGCCTCTTACCGGATCGCTCAAACCAAAAGGCGACTGTCTCACTGATCTTTCGGTGTCTCAACCCAATCCCGGTCCACTCTTGTTCTGGGTGTTACTCTCCGCACAGGTGAGGGCTTCCACGTGTATAGTTAGATGTTAACCAATGGACACAGGAAACCGATACCGATATTGGAGAGGCCGTGGCCGCCTGCAGTGCGGTCCTCGGCAACTTGCAATGACGATGCGGCGCTCCTCTGTGACGCGTTTCCACTAAACAGTCGTCTACGGAAATAGGAGTAGACGACTGTTTAGTGGAAACGCGTCAGAGGAGCGCCGCATCGTCATTGCAAGTTGCCGAGGACCGCACTGCAGGCGGCCACGGCCTCTCCAATATCGGTATCGGTTTCCTGTGTCCATTAGTTAACGTCTAACTATACACGTGGAAGCCCTCACCTGTGCGGAGAGTAACACCCAGAACAAGAGTGGACCGGGATTGGGTTGAGACACCGAAAGATCAGTGAGACAGTCGCCTTTTGGTTTGAGCGATCTGGTAAGAGGCCACACTTACTATCTGATTATTTCACGGTGACCTCCCTGAATTCCCAAGACACTACTGGGCTGATTATCCGTCCTTAACCTCTTCTCTCTATGGTAAGGGGCTAATCCCCAAAAAGGTGGTGGAACCCATCTGCACCCCACGGATCTAGAGGAACCCACAGAGTGGATTTTACTTTAACCTGTGAGGGGACGATTGGGACTTTATGCACTTTTATATGTATATGGACTATACACTGAGGTGGCAACCATTGAAATATTGGACACTTTTTCTTTGAATTACTTGTGCACTTTGTTGGTTTATGTTGGTATCACATTATCCATTTATCATCACCTATTCACCATAACACACCCAAGTATATGCACCAGGGTGCATAGTATTTACTGTACACCCGTTCAAGTGCACATCAATTTTGGAAACACATCACAGGTATATGGGGGACACTCATTATAGTGTCACACCTTTTCCTGATTTGTGACACCAGTGAATTTTAGCGCACCTGATTTCTTTTCTACACAATTTTATCACCATTTGGTTCGAAGGTTGCAGCTATTCACATTACTGATCCTGCGCACTTATTTAATTTTATACACAGGTGGGAAAGGAAGGCCTGGGGATTTTTGTTAGGGGCATAGTAGGACACGATTGTGACCTCAGAGTCAAGAAGTCGACCAATCAGGAGGAGGTATCGACCTTCAGGATCTTTGATCTCTTTCTGAAGCGTAAATGGAGTAGTTCTATGAAACGCAATCAGCACCCCGCGTTGCTTCGTGGGGGCAGAGGCCGTATAGACCTGTGGATACTGGTGGCCTAAGTGTTTGGGCGTCGATTGCGATGAAAAGTGCGTCTCCTGGAGGCAAGCCACATGAATGGATAGTGAAGAAAGCGACCGGAAAGCTTTCACTCTTTTAGAAGGGGAGTTGAAGCCTTGTACATTTAAGGTAAGCACATTCAAGGTGGACAATGGTGAAGATTGGAAGTCGGGAGAAGGAGGTAGGAGTCGGGCGCAAGGGGCTGGAGGCTCTCCCCGGGAGGGGGGGGAGGGAGGGAGGACGGGATGGGAAGGAAGGCCGGAGGGAGAGGGGGGATAGGGAAGCTGGCGGAGGGAAGCTTAGGGAATGTCTTTAAAGGTTAATAAAACCTAAAGGTGTCCTCCGGAAGGAACTGCGGATCCCGCCGGAAGGAATCAAAGGGTCCAATAGATGCCAATCCAATCAGGGCTGGCCCTAGTGGACAAAAGGGGTGCAGTGAGCAGTCCCCGGGTCTAGGACAGCCTAAGAAAAGTATAATGTAATGAAGTAAGCAATTTGAGTCAGTCTTACAGTAAACTCTGATCAATAAAACTTATTAGGGTGGACAGTCATACTCAACTAAATAAACAGAAGTAGGCAATCAGGGTAAGAAGCCCCGAGTGCTTACTGCATATCAATGCACTCAGAACAGGCAGCGATGGTGTTGGGGGAAGATAAAGCGGCAAGGCAAACAATTAGCAAGCTGGCTCAGAAGGTGAGAACTATTACAACCCATCCGTGGGTAGTTTGTGAATGGCTTAGGGGGGTCTATGTGGAGACTAATAAACAACCACAAGTGCCTGGTAAGCGTGCATTGAGCAGCAAAAAAGGCTGCTGGCAAAAAGGTAAAAAAAAAAAAAAAGGGGAAAAGAGGGTTCATAGTTACTGTATCAAGGAGGCACCAGTACCGTGGTACCCTAAGGGGTCGGCAGAGCAACAAGACGCTCCCCGAGGTATTGGAAAGCTGGTGTACGGCATGGTGTCCCATCAGTCCATGGAATCTTTTGAAGCGTGGACAGGACGTGGAGTCGGTGAAGAGTAGCAGCCTCTCTTGTGGATTCCTGGCTGGGCTTCTTGGCCAGCGTGGGCTTGTGCTTTCTGTGGTGAGGAGGATGCAGCTCGACCTCTAGAGCCTTCAGACGATTGTTCCGGGGGTGTCAAGTGAAGTTCCCAGAGAGCGTGTTGCAGGTCTTCGGAAGACTTACATTGGTAGGAGGTACCTTTTGTAGGAGAAACGAACCGCGAAGGGAAAGATCCAACGGTAGATGATCTTATGGTGTTGCAGGGTGAGTAAGTGAGGTTTCATAGCTTTGCGCTTAGCAAGGGTGGCTTGTGATAAGTCTTGAAAGAATTGATAGCGATGACCCTGAAAGTGTAAAGCTTCCCGGTTGCGGGCAGCTGCCATGAGTTCTTTGGAGCGGAAATAATGAAGTTTCACTATGATATCCCTTGGCGGTCCATCATCAGAGCAAGGGGCTAGGGATCTATGAATCCTGTCCATTTCCAGTCGCTCAATTGTTATAGAAGGGGCTAACTCTTGAAAAAGTGCTGTTATGGTGGATTGAAGGTCCTCTACCGATTCTGGGATACCCCTGATCCGGATATTTGATCTCCTGGCTCTGTTCTCGAAGTCCTCCAAGCGGGATTGCAGGGTCAGGTTCTCCTCTCTGAGGGTCTCGAGCTCCTCAGCATGGTTACCTGTCGTTACCTCTAGTTCTTCAGTATGCTGTTCCAGTATTGTAGTGCAGAGGCCCACTTCCCTGATTTCATACGTGAGCCTGTCCGTTATAGTGTCTGAGGTCGTTTTCAGGGCCGGGGTGAGCATCCGCTCAAATTGCTGGAGGAGGTCAGTTTGTGAGGTGTCGCCCCGTAGCATAAGTGGGGTCAGTCGATAGTCAGGGTCAAATTCCCCCTCCTGTGGATGGGCCGAGGAATGCTCACGAGAGGGAGTGTGGGGTGATCTGGAAGATGGCGGGCCCGCCATTTTGGAAGATGACTTGATTAGCACATCCCTGATGGGATTTTGTTTTGATTTTTGACTTGGTGCCCCCGTATACCATCTCTGGTCGGACGGGTAGTTGGGTTTATTAGATGCAAAGCAGGTGATGGGGACTCTATGCGGCAAGGCTGTCCTATCCCCAGAGATGCGGAGCTCTAGGCTGTCATGTCTTGCCTAGAAGACACCACATTCGCCGCCAAAGGAAAGATTGAGCTGGTAGCTGAGGAGGATATGGGTCTCTCTGAGTGCGGAAGCAGCTGCGTAGAGATCAGATAGTTGATGAGGGAATGAAGGGTTGTGGTAATAACTCCTTATGCTGCCGGAGGGAGTTATAAGTCCTTGTGTGGGGTGTGCAGCAGGGTGTTTTGGCCGAGTAGCAGAGGATGGGAGCTTAAAGTTCCTGAAGGGGGGTCACAGTCGCTTTACCGGGAATCCGGCTGCCTGGTCTCGCTGTTGGAGAGGAGAGGCCGTGGCTGAGGCTGCTGGGTAGGCCCCAAATCCAATACTGGGGCACCCAGGCGTCTGCTGCTGCCAGGAGGATATGTGTCCTCTGGAGGTGGTCCCGGTGGGCCTCAGGGGGAAAGACGGTGGTTATGGAGGGCTGGGAGTTCAGTGTGGGCGCTTCGGACCCCCCCGCCGTGATCGCGGGGATTTCAGGCAAGGCTGCGGCTTGGGATGGCGAGTAGGCCCAAGGGACTTTTCGGGGAGGAATCTCTGTGTGTGTACGTTGGAGGATTGTTAGCAGGTCGGGCCAGCTAATCCCCGCTCCTGTGGGAATCTGTCGCGCACCGGATGGCTGGCCGCGGGCTGCGCAGGCGAGGCCGCGGCTTCCGGACGCTACTAGGCCGCAATGTTCCCGGATAAGAATCGGGCCACTGCCGCACTCAAAAAGCACCTAGATGTGGAGGGGGCACCAGAGAGAGTCGGGATGGACCGTTTAGAGCTGGCTTCCAGTGCTCAAAACGGTCGGATGGCTATAGATTAAAAGTCTCGGCCCGGAGCTCTCTGTCTGGCGTCCTCCTCAGGCGACATCCGGTCACGCCCCCTGAGAAATAACTTATTATGACAATCTTGTGTAAAAATAAAGTATTTTCCCAAGAATTGTGGGAAAATATTACAACTTCAAAAAACTCACCATGCCTCTTACTAAATACCCTGGAATGTCTACTTTCCAAAAAGGGGTAATTTGGGGGGTATTTGTACTGTCCTGACATTTCGGGGCCTCAATAAATGCGATAGGCCGACGGTACATCAGGTGTGATTAGGCGTGATCAATTTTCAATGATTGGCACAATAGCTTGTAGACTCTAACTTTCACACAGACTAAATAATATCCACTTATTTGGGTTATTTTTTACCAAAGATATATAGTAGTATAAATTTTGGCCCAAATTTATGAGAAAAAAAATTACTTATTTGCAAAATGTTATAATAGAAAGTAAAACAAAATGTTTTTTTTTTTTTCAAAATTTTCGCTTGTATCGCAAAAATAAATTACTCGGTGATTAAATACCACCAAAAGAAAGCTTGATTTGTGTGAAAAAAAAAAAGAGAAACATTTGGGTACAGCGTTGCATGACTGAGTAATTAACCGCTTCCATACAGAGCAGTTAGACACCCTTCCTGCCCAGACCAATTTTCAGCTTTCAGCACTCTCACACTTTGAATGACAATTGCTCAGTCATGCTACACTATAACCAAACAAAATTTTTATCATTTTTTTCACACAAATAGAGCTTTCTTTTGGTGGTATTTGATCACAACTGGGGTTTTTTTTTTTCGTGATATATGCAAAAAAAGAGCAAAATTTTGAAAAAAAAACACTTTTTTTTAGTTTCAATTATGAAATTTTGCAAAAAATTTTTCTTCATACATTTGGGCCAAAATGTATACTGCTACATGTCTCTGGTAAAATTAACCCAAATTAGTGTATATTATTTAGTCTGTGTGAAAGTTATTGAGTCTAGAAGCTATGGTACCAATTGCTGAAAATTGATCACACCAGATGTACTGACTGCCTATCTCCTTTCTTGAGGCCCTGAAATGTCAGGACAGTACAAATACCGACCAAATGACCCCTTTTTGTAAAGTAGACAGTCCAAGGTATTTAGTAAGAGGCATGGTGAGTTTTTTGAAGTTGTAATTTTTTCCCACAATTCTTGGGAAAATGAAGAAAAAATTTTTTTTTCTTTTTTTTCCCACAAAGTTGTCAATTTATAAGCTATTTCTAACACATAGCATGTACACAGCAAAAATTACACCCAAAAATACATTCTGCTACTCCTTCCGAGTATGGCGATACCACATGTGTGAGACTTTTACACAGCCTGGCCACAAAAAGAGACTCCACGTCCAAGAAGCACATTCAGGCGTTCTAGGAGCATAAATACACATAAAACTTTCTTACTACCTATCACACTTTTCAAGGCCCTAGAGCACCAATACAATGGAAAAGTCCACAAAATGACCCCATTTTGGAAAGCAAACACTCCAACGTATATTCTATGAGGCATTATGGGTCGTTTGAACATATCATTTTTTTCCACAGGTTTTTGGAAAATGTGGGAAAAAAATGAAAACTTTTTTTTTTTACACAAAGTTGTCAATTTATAGGATATTCCTAACACATAGCATGTACACAGCAAAAATGACACACCAAAATACATTCTGCCACTCCTCCTGAGTATGGCAATACCACATGTGTGAGACTTTTTCACAGCCTAGCCATATAGAGGGGCCGAACATCCAAGGAGCATCATCATGCATCCTAGCCACTTGCCTAGGCCTATTTTTGACATTTGGTGTTTACAAGCTAAAATCAGTTGTTTTGCTAGAAAACTGCTTAGAACCCCCAAACATTATATATTTTTTTTTAGCAGAGACCCTAGAGAATAAAATGGAGATTATTGCACTATTTTTTATCACACCGTATTTGCGTAGCGGTCTTCCAAACGCAGTTTTTTTGGAAAAAATTCACTTTTTTTAATTAAAAAATAAGAAACCAGTAAAGTTAGCCCAATTTTTTTCCATAATGTGAAAGATAATGTTACGCCGAGTAAATAGATACCCAACATGTCATGTTTCAAAATTGCGCACGCTCACGGAATTGTGACAAACTTTGGTACTTAAAAATCCCCATAGGCGACAATTTAAAAATTTCTACAGGTTGCCATCTTTGAGTTACAGAGGAGGTCTAGGGCTCAAATTATTCCCCTTGCTCTAACGATCGCGGCGATACCTCACATGTGTGGTTTGAACACCGTTTACATATGTGGGCGGGGTTTCTGTATGCATTCGCTTCTGCGCGCGAGCTAACGGGGACAGGGCGCTTTAATTTTTTTTTTTTTTTTTACTATTTATTTTATTTATTATTTTTTATTTTTACACCGTTTAAAAAAAAAAAAAAATGATCATTTTTATTTCTATTAAAAGAAATGTAAATATTCCTCGTAATAGAAATAGGCACGACAGGACCTCTTTTTTGTGAGATCTGGGGTCAAAAAGTCCTCAGATCTCACAAGTACACTAAAAGATAGAAAAAAAAAAAAAATAATAATTATAATATAAAATGAAAAAAAAAAAAAAAAAAGGACCTTTAAACTGGTTGCTAGGCAACAACATTTTCCGTAGCTCCGGTCCTCCAAGACCATAGAGTCAAGTGAGGGCAAGCTTGCCCTCACTCGACATCCTGTCTGTGAGGATTCGGGACCGGATCGTTTTCCCCGCTGCCAGCGGGTCTGGTAAGCGGGGAAAAGGACCGGAACGCGTCGGGAGGGGGGGGGGGGCGCCTCTTCCGCCATCCCGGAAGGGTGATCCCACGACGAATCCGCCGCTGGGACCACCCTTATCGGAAAGCCAACCGTCCACCGTTTAAAAAAATACCAGGGTTATGGCAGCTATCTGCTACCATAACACCGGTATTTAGGTTTAAACGGACGACGTATATAAACCTTTTTGGACTTGGACATGGTGGCTGTATGAAGGGTGACAGGTACTCGGGTACTTTGTTGGGCAGGTGACAGGTACTCTGGTACTGATGAGCAGGTGGCAGGTACTCGGGTACTCCGATAGGCAGGTGACAGGTACTCGGGTACTCTGATGGGCAGGTGATAGGTACTGATGAGTAGTACTCACTGACTGATAGGTGATAGGTGATACTGTACTGATGGGTACTGATGATCAGTACTGATACGTGATAGGTACTGATGAGTACTGATGAGTAGTGATGGGTACTGATGAGCAGGCGGCAAGTACTTGGGTACTTCAGGCGTCAGGTACTCTGATGAGCAGGTGGAAGGTACTCGGGTACTCTGATGGGTAGGTGACAGGTACTCAGGTACTCTGATGACGGCTACTCCGTTGACAGGTACTCAAAGTACCCGAGTACCTGTCAGAGTACCCGAGTACCTGTCATCAGAGTACCCGAGTACCTGTCATCAGAGTACCCGAGTACCTGTCATCAGAGTACCCGAGTACCTGTCATCAGAGTACCCGAGTACCCGTCATCAGAGTACCCGAGTACCCGTCATCAGAGTACCCGAGTACCCGTCATCAGAGTACCCGAGTACCCGTCATCAGAGTACCCGAGTACCCGTCATCAGAGTACCCGAGTACCCGTCATCAGAGTACCCGAGTACCCGTCATCAGAGTACCCGAGTACCCGTCATCAGAGTACCCGAGTACCCGTCATCAGAGTACCCGAGTACCCGTCATCAGAGTACCCGAGTACCCGTCATCAGAGTACCCGAGTACCCGTCATCAGAGTACCCGAGTACCCGTCATCAGAGTACCCGAGTACCCGTCATCAGAGTACCCGAGTACCCGTCATCAGAGTACCCGAGTACCCGTCATCAGAGTACCCGAGTACCCGTCATCAGAGTACCCGAGTACCCGTCATCAGAGTACCCGAGTACCCGTCATCAGAGTACCCGAGTACCCGTCATCAGAGTACCCGAGTACCCGTCATCGTACCCGAGTACCCGTCAGAGTACCCGAGTACCCGTCAGAGTACCCGAATACCTGTCATCAGAGTACCCGAATACCTGTCATCAGAGTACCCGAATACCTGTCATCAGAGTACCCGAATACCTGTCATCAGAGTACCCGAATACCTGTCATCTGAGTACCTGATGACAGGTACTCGGGTACTTTGATGGGCTAGTGACAGGTGCTCTTTATTGGGGGGGGGGGGCAATCAGTGTGGTTGGGGTGCACTGTAGTTGGTAACTAGCTGTTACCACAATCTCCTCCTCACACAGGATCAGTGTGTGAGGAGGAGAACACGGTGACAGCTAGTTACCGTGTTCTCTGTTGACATTTGTGACCGGCTGTGATTGGACACAGCCGGTCACGTGGTAAAGAGCCAATTTCATTGGCTCTTTACCTAGATCGGGGATCGACTCTGTCCGAGGGACGAGCCTCGTCCCCGATCGCTGCTCTGCGCGCCCCCGGGGGCGCGCATTGCAGAGAGAACGAGCGGCTCGTGCTGGAGCCGCTCATGTGATCGGCTGTGATTGACACAGCCGATCACGTGGTAAACAGCCAATTTCTATTGGCTGTTTACCTTGATCAGTGATGGGCTATGTCCGAGGGACGAGCCTCATCCCTGATCGCGCCGCTGCGCGCCGCCGGGGGCGCGCCGCCGGGGGCGCGCAGTAGCAGCTAGAACGGGCCGACGTCATATGACGGCGGCCCGGATCTAGACAACCACCTTGCCGACGTCATTTTACATGACTCGGTAAGGAAGTGGTTAACATTCAAAGTGTGAGAGCGCTGAAAATTGGCCTGGGCAGGAAGGGGGTGAAAGTGCCTTGTACTGAAGTAGTTAACCAAGAGTTGCTTGCTCAATATTACTTCTGTAACTTGACCATCTAAGACTAAAATGCTGTCTTATTGTGCATGAAAATGTTTAAATGCAAACAAAGAAATGCATGTTCTTTTTTTGGTTGGCTATAATTTGATGTGTCAAGGCTTCTTCCTTTTTCTTCTACTGGAGACTGCTGATTTTCTAGAGAAACTAAAACTGGCTATAGATGGATCACGATTCAAGCAGTTCAGCAGGGACTGGGCCGCATTTTCAATTAATCTATGGCTGTTCCCATTCCAGAAATGTAGATCTGATGATAGACTTCTCTCGAGCCAGCTTGTTGTTCCTTTCAATAAGCACTGCTTAGTGTATTCTGACAGCGGAGGAGTCTCCCCGCTGTCAAATACATTACAACAATTGGAAGGATGTCTCTTTCCACCTGTTGTGGAAATGATTGGAGCATTGAAATTTGCTGCAATGAAAAGCGCACTTGTGGATATTAATATGTGCCAAACACCATTAATCCCTTGTATTGAAAAGTACAATGTACAGCTCTTTTGTATAAGGTTAGCCCATCGCACTCGGCGACAAAGGAACCGTCACGTTGGGTCATATCGATGCCATCTGAAGGGTCTCTCTGTGTCTGAGTGAGTGTGTGTGGGAAAGTCTCCTGAGCCCTCCAGAGCAGCGCTAGATTTACAGCAAGTGAACAAAAGGAAGGGGGTTACAAGGGAGTGTCTTCAAGACAACCAATCACAGACATGTATACATTCATTTCAAATAGTTTTTATTGTAATTTTTGTCATACAACAAGGGAAAACAACAAGCAGGTTTGCAAAACATGTGTAACAGGTAAAACTGTGAAGAATTCAATCATCAATATCTTTCCAGATCTTATCAGCTCAGATAGCATGTAACATCTACAATATCGGCAGGTGAAAAGTACAATGCATTATACCTACATCTTCACCACTCACAACAGCTAATGAAAAAACAAGTGCGCCATCTAGTGATCAACTTAGATTATACATCAAAATCGAACTGAACCATTGACACCAGGGGTGCCATTTCTTTCTTTCTTTATGGTAATGCTCGCTAGAGGGGGACATAATCAGTAGGGATGATCGAACTTTTGAAAAGTTCGGTTCGGCCAGAACATCCGAACTTCCCGAAAGTTCGGCCCGGATTTCAGAACCCCATTGAAATCAATGGGACCCGAACTTCGGCAATCAAAAAACACAATTTTTAAGCCCTAAAACCCAATAAATGCCCCTAAAAAGTGCCTAGGGTTCTGGGTCATGCCCCATTAACTATTAATCACACAAAAAAAGTTCTTAAAAATTGTCATTTTTGATAAAAAAGCCAATTATTGAAAAAATTAAAAAAAAAAAAAAGATTTTTTGACTTTGGATTTAGTATCTGAGGGGTCTAAAATGTGTACCTGTGAAGTTTCAGCTCTGTAGCATGTCCAGAACCATAAACAAAGATTGTTTGTATTAGTGCAATTATAGATCTGGAGTATGGCTTCTCGCTTTTCACAGCACCTTGCCGGTTTAATAGCAGGCATTTTTTTGGGTTCTTTGCAGTCAGGAAAAACATCTGAACTTGTGTATAGTGGTACTGTGCACAAGTTCAGATGTTTTGTCTGCCTCCAAAAACCCCCAAAAAATGCCTGCAACAACACACCTGGGCGGTTTTTTTTTTTTTTGGCGCTAGCATTTTTTTGGGTTCTTTTGAGGCAGGCAAAACATAGTGATAGTGATAGTAGCAGAAATATATTAGTGTAAATGATTTCGTTAGCGCAAGCATATATTTCTGCTACTATCACACCTATATATGGCTAGGTGTATATATACCCCCTATACACATGTTCAGATGTCATGTCTGACATCAAACATGTCTTCAAAAAAGCACTGGCAGTGGCAGCCCCTGCAGCATAAAAAATGCTTGGCTGGTGAGAAGCCATATGGGTGTGCCGAAGCAATTCAGAGAAATGATCATTTCTCTATAGCGGTCACCCTGCTATGGAAGGGTTTTGTCACTCTGCCATAGCAATCACTGCAAGTTAACCCTACACTACACTACGGTCCCCTTACACTTAACACTTTCCCTACAGAAACTAAATTTTTGAAGCAAACTTAAGTGTAAAGGAGCACTCTTAACTACACTAGATATCCCTTTCCTCACACTAATAAATAAAAATCAAAAAATCTTTTTTTTTTTTTTAATTTTTCAATAATTGGCTTTATCAAAAATTACAATTTTTAAGAACTTTTTGTGTGATTTTGTGTCTGGGGGGTCTAAAAGGTGTACCTGTGAAGTTTCTCTGTAGCAAGTCCAGAACCAGAAAAAAAGATCATATAGGTGTTAAAGGAGGGTCCCACATCCCTGTTCTACTGAAAAATTATTTTTCTTTTCATGGTTCTGGACATGCTACAGAGCTGAAACTTCACATGTACACTTTTTAGACCCCCAGATACTAAATCCAAAGTCAAAATCAAAACTTTTTTTTTCCAATAATTGGCTTTTTTATCAAAAATGACAATTTTTAAGAACTTTTTTTGTGTGATTAATAGTTAATGGGGCATGACCCAGAACTCTAGACACTTTTAGGGGCATTTATTGGGTTTTATGGCTTAAAAATGGTGTTTTTTGATTACCGAAGTTCGGGTCCCATTGAATTCAATGGGGTTCTGAAATCCGAACTGAACTTTTGGGAAATTCGGGTGTTCTGGTCGAACCAAACTTTTCAAAAGTTCGATCATCCCTATTTATTATGTCTGCAAAAGACAATAGCAGCAGTCTTATGTCAGTCATATGGATCAAATATAATAGAAAGATGCCAACCATTAATCCTGGTAAAACGATAAGAATTCCACATCACAAACAAATCTCTGCAGTGAATACTGGTGCTCTCGATGGCGGATATATATTTGTGCGATGGATTTCTCCTTGCCATAAATCAGGCTACAAGTTTTGTGCAATTCCATCTAATGGAAGAGTTCCACTAACAGGTCTTTCCTCAATGCCAGTTAAAGCAATATTCGCATAGTGATTAAAGTTACGAGGTACCGGTAAACTGTCACTGGGAGACATAATGGCAATTCAACTAAAAATACATCCTAAAGAAATGTCCACATAAATATTAATAAAACTTCCACAACACACCTCGCTTGTGTGGATGGGGAAATCTGTTCAGTTTAACAGTTCCATGTATGGCCAGCCTTAAACCATGACATGTATGCAGAAAGACTTGTAACTTCCTTAAACTGGCCATACATGGATCAAAATGTGGCTGGTTCAGCAGGGCCCAGCTGAATTTCGATCCATGTGTGGCCAATGTGGTTTACAGGAGTCATATTCTCGCTCGATCAGTGCAGTAGGCTGCAGAGCTGATGTGTATAGTTAACCACTTAAGCCCCGGAAGATTTTACCCCCTTCCTGACCAGACCCCTTTTTTCAACTTGGCACTTTGTGAATTTTAACTGACAATTGTGCGGAAATGCAATGTGGTACCTAAACAAAATTTACGTCTTTTTTACCACAAACATAGCTTTCTTTTGGTGGTATTTGATCACCTCTGTGTTTTTTATTTTTTTTGCGATATTAATAAAAAGAGCGAAAATTTTGCAAAAAAATATTTTTAACTTTCTTTTAAAAAATATCCAATATACTCAATTTATGTCATTTTTTTTTTTGGCCAAAATATATTTAGCTATATGTCTTTGACAAAAAAAAATTAAATGAGCATATTTTTATTGGTTTGCGCAAAAGTTATAGCATCTACAAACTATGGTGTTGTACTGAATTTTACACAGCTTTAATTTCTGACTGCCTATCTTATTTCATGAAGTGCTAAAATGGCAGGGCAGTACAAAACCCCCCCAAACTACCACTTTTTGGAAAGTAGACATCCTAAGGAATGTTCTGAGAGGCATGTGGAGCTCATTGAATATTTCATTTTTTTGTCACAGGTGTTTGAAAAATGACTAAAAAAATATATATTTTTTTTTTACGCAAAGTGGTCATTGAAATGATATATTGCTCACACATGCCATGGGTATATGTGTAATTACACCCCAAAATATATTCTGCTGCTTCTGAGTACAGGGATACCACATATGTGAGACTTTTTGGGAGCCTAGCTGTGTACGGGAGCCCAAAAACAAGTCGCCACCATCAGAATTTCGAAGGGCGTACATTTTTCATTGCATTTTCTCACTACCTATAACGGTTTAGGAGGCCCTGAAATGTGAAGATACCACACCCCCCCCCCAATAACCCCATTTTGGAAAGTAGACACCCCAAGCTGTTTGCTGAGAGACATGGTGAGTCCATGGAATATTTTATTTTGCCGCAAGTTTTGGGAAAATTACAATTTTTTTTTTATACAACGTTGTCACTCAAAGATAGATTTCTCACTCATGACATGGGTATATGTGGAATGGGACCCCAAAATACATTCTGACGCTTCTCCAGAGTATGGGGATGCCCCATGTGTGAGACTTTTTGGGAGCCTAGCTGTGTACAGGACCGCGAAAACCAATCAACACGCTCAGGTTTTCTAATGGCGTAAATTGTGCATGTCACCTATGCACTACCTGTCAGTTTTGGAGGCCCTAAAATTCAAAGATAGCACAAACCCCCCCCCCCCCAAATGACCCCATTTTGGAAAGTAGACACCCCAAGTTATTTGCTGAGAGGCATGGTGAGTCCATGGAATATTTTATATTTTTCCACAAGTTCCGGGAAATATATATATATATTCATTTTTTTTTTTTTTACACAAAGTTGTCAGTAAATGATATATTGCTCACACATGCCATGGGTAGATGTGAAATGACACCCCAAAATACATTCTGCTGCTTCTGAGTACAGGGATACCCCATGTGTGGGACTTTTTTTGCAGTCTAGCCGAGTACAGGACCCCGAAAACCAACCCCCACTTTCAGGCTTTCCAAGGGCGTAAATTGTTGATTTCACTCCTGACTACCTATCAGTTTCGGAGGCCATGAAATGCCAAGACAGCACAACCCCCCCCCCCCCAAAATGACCCCTTTTCGGAACGTAGACACCCTAAGCTATTTGCAGAGAGGCATGTTGGGTGTTTTCCAGATCTCACTTTTTGTCCCAAATTTTGGAAATTGAAAAAAGAGGAAAAAAATGCATTTTCCTGTTTTTTTTCTTCATTTTCCCAAAAAATGAGAGCTGCAAAATACTCACCATGCCTCTCAGCAAATAGATTGGAGTGTCTAATTTGTAATATGGGGTCATTTGGGGGGGTTTTGTGCCATCTTGGCTTTTTATGCACTTCAAAAGTGCGATAGATAGTAAGGAGTGAGATCAACAATTGACGCCCTTAGAAAGCCAGAAGGTGCGGATTGGTTTTCCGGGTCCTGTACGCGGCTAGACTGCCAAAAAGTCTCACACATGGGATATCCCTGTACTCAGGAGAATCGGCAGAATGTATTTTGGGGTGTCTTTTCACATATACCCATGGCATGTGTGAGCATTATATCATTTACTGACAACTTTGTGTAAAAAAAAAAAAAAAAAAAAATGTTCCAGAAAATTGTGGCAAAATATAAACTATTACATGGACTCACCATGCTTCTCAGCCAATAGCTTGGAGTGTCTACTTTTCAAAATGGGGTCATTTGGGGGGTTTTGTGCTATCTTGAAATTTCAGGGCCTCTGAAACTGTGACAGGTAGTCAGGGGTAAAATCAGAAATTTACGCCATTTGAAGACCTGAAGATGTGGATTGGTTTTTGGGGTCTCGTACACAGCTAGGCTGCCAAAAAGTCTCACACGTGGTATCCCTGTACTCAGGAGAAGCAGCAGAATGTATTTTGGGGTGTCTTTTCACATATACCCATGGTATGTGTGAGCAATATATTATTTAGTGACAACTTTCTGTAAAAACAAAAAAAAAAATAATTTTCCCGACACTTGTGGCAAAATATAATCCATGGACTCACCATGCCTCTCAGCAAATAGCTTTGGGTGTCTACTTTTCAAAAAGGGGTCATTTGGGGGGTGTTTGAACTGTCCCGGCATTTTATGCTCAATCTTATCCACACATCACCCACTCTTCTAACCACTTGAAAACCAAGCCTTTTCTGTGACTTTTTGTTTACATGAAAAAATATATATGTTTTTACTAGAAAATTACTTTGAACCCCCAAACATTATATATTTCTTTAAAGCAGAGGCCCTATAGAATAAAATGGTGGATGTTGCAAAATTTTTTGCGCACAGATTTTCCAAACGCAATTTCTGCGAAAAAAATACATTTTTTTTAATTTATTGCACAAATACACTATATAATTCCAATTTGTTTGGTAAAATTTAAAAGATGATCTTATGCCAAGTACATAGATACCAAACATGACGTGCTTTAAAAATTGCGCATGCCTCTGCAGCGGCAACAAAGTACGTACATTTTTAGAAACCTTTAAGTCTTTACAGGTTACCACTTTAGACTTACAGAGGAAGTCTACTGCAAGAATTACTGCATTCAACCTGGCGTTTGCAGCAATACCTCACATGCATGCTGCAATTGCGGTTTACATATGTCACTAGACCAACGCTTGCGTGCGCCATTGCGCGCAAGCACGGGGGGACAGGGGGGGCTTGATTTTTTTTTTTTGATTTTTTTTATGTTATTTTGACACCTTTCCTTTCATTTTTTTTTTTTTTTAAATCATTTTTGTTATCTCAGTTCATTTAAATATCCCTTATGATAGCAATCTGTAGTGACAGGTACTCTTTTTTTTTTTTTTTTTTTTTAAAAATTGGGGTCTTTTAGACTCTAGATCTCTCCTCTGACCTTAACGCATCTGACCACACCAAAATTGGTGTGATAAAATACTTTCCCAATTTCCCAATGGCCCTGTTTATTTCTGGTGAAACAGAAGTCATGAAATGCTCGTAGCTTCTGGTATCTTAGGCCATAGAGATGATTGGAGCCATTCTCATCTCCAATTAAATCTATGGTTAGATGATTGAACCACCGGCTACACTCTCGGGTTAACCGGTGGGACAGGAGAGCCCGAGAAAAACCACGGAAGGCTGCGGAAGGCGGCGGTGGGGGGGGGGGGGGGAAGTCCCCTCCCACTGCATGTAAAAGCAGTCTAGCGGCCAATTATCTGCTTGGATTGCTTTTACATGTAAGCCGACCGGTGGCTGTAAAAAACAATACCAAGATGATGCCTAAATCTGCAGGCATCATCCTGGTATAACCACTCAAAGTCCAGCAACGTACCAGTACATTGCTGGTCCTTGTTTGGCATATAGGATTTTTTTTTTTTTTCATGCAGCCTGTGGGCTGAACAAAAAAAAAGAGAACCTATCAGAAATCAGCACAGGAATAATGCGCAGTATTACTCATCATTAACCGCCCAAACAACCAGCCACTGAATTTAATGATGGGTATGCACGACACTATCCACGTATACCATAATAGGATTTTAACTGCAGTGTTGAAATCAGAAAATCACCACAGCTGCTGCCAGCAAAGGTATCCATATATGCTGAGTGCAAACACTGTTTGTGTCAGAATATATAAAATCAATATCTTGGCAGCCGACGAGTACCTGCAAGAGAAACGGGTCACAAAAGAATGAAAAAACAAAGTACATTAAAAGTACAGTAGGAAGAGTAGAAAAACATATAAAATGACTGACACAACAACAGTTTTTGGATCCTTTTATTTTTCTTTCTAACTGTTGTTCCTTGATTTGGGACTGTGATCTTCCAGCTTGGGTCTCTCAAAATGTCGATGGACATCCAACATCTTTCAAGACCCTGTGTTTGTGTGCCCTACACTGTGTTGTGCTGTACCCTACACTAATACTCCACTAGTGTATGGTAGCGCTCGAAACATTCCCCGATGCAGAGACCAGGTTGGTCAGGACATTTGGGACAATAATAACGGGTGTCACGCCTACATCCGCGCCTGCTACAGATACGACATCGTCTTTGGGGTCGTCTTTGGGTAGGGGTACTCGGGAGGACATAAGGAAAATGTCTCTCATGCAGCCGGCTCACTGCATTTGGAAGGGGAAGTTACGCAGGCATGCCTCCTGGGTACAGGTAGGTAAGAATGATCGTTTCCAGGAATTCCCAGAAGGATCCAGTTCGTCCTGATGCCCTGTATAGGACAAAGGCGTTCAGCATAGCCAATTGGTAAAGGTAAACAGACACTTTTTTGTACCAGCGTCTGGCTTTACGGGCAACTAAATACGGCGCCAAAAGCTGGTCATTAAGGTCCACCCCTCCCATATTAAGGTTATATTCGTGGACACAGAGGGGTTTCTCCAGAACGCCAGTTGCCTAGGGATTTGGATCGTCGTGTCTGCGTGAAGGGAGGACAGAACATAAACATCCCGTGTATCCTTCCACTTCACCGCAAGCAATTTGTCCATTTTCAAACAGGCTCTCGCCCCCCGACTGACGGGAATTTACAAGCCATTGGGGGAAGCCCTGGCGATTAGGTTGCACGGTGCCACATGCGCCAATTTGTAATTCAGAAACATGACTAAATAGTGGCACGCTTGTGTAAAAGTTGTCCACGTACAAATGGTACCCCTTTCCGGATAAGGGTGACACCAAGTCCCAAACAATCTTGCTGCTGCTCCCTATGTAGTCTGGGCAGTTGGGGGGCTCCACACAGCTATCTTTTCCCTCATAAACCCGGAAACTAACTGTATAACCTGTGGCCCTGTCACACAATTTATACAGCTTGACCCCGTACTTGGCATGCTTGCTGGGGAGGTACTGTTTCATAACAAGGCGGCCAGTAAATTTAATCAGGGACTCGTCAATGCAGACAACTTGTTCAGGGGTGAACAAGGCTGAAAACCGCTGATTGAAGTGGTCTATGAGGGGCCGAATTTTGTGGAGCCGATCATATTCAGGGTCTCCCCGAGGACGACAGAGTTCATTGTCGCATATGGTGAACTGGGCTAGTGGACCAATATAGCCACACTTCACTCTGTTTGGTTATACCCATGTGGAGGGAAAGGCCCAGAAAGATTTTAAATTCGGAAACCGTTATAGGTTTCCAGCCGAATGGTCTGGCAAGGGGCGAATTTGGGTTGGCGGCGATAAATTGTCGTGCATATAAATTTGATTGATCCACAATAGATCTGTAAAGATCTTCTGTGAAGAAAAGCTCAAAAAAGTTCAGGGGCGTAAAACAAGCTGTCTCCACGTGGATTCCAGGTTGGGCAGTGAATGGGGGGGGGAAGTACTGGCGCTGTAGAATCAGTGGGTTGCCAATTGGGATATGCCAGCGCATCAGGGAGGGCACTATGGGCTCTACGGGCCTGTCTACAAATACGCGGTGGCTGCGGGCCACTACTTGTGCTAGCCACCGCACCAACTTCAACTGCACTTAGGGGACTCGCCATGTCACCAGGTGATACTGCAGTGCTGGTTGTACTCGGTCCAGGGTGTACTAGCCCGCTGGCGCTTGCCAGGTCACCAGAAGGATGAGCGGCACTAGTAACCACACTCTGCTCCATACGAGCACCCTGCGATTCCTGCATCTCAACAACTCCAGAATGGGGTCCGGTACGCCTAGGTCTAACAGGGACCCATCTGTCGTCGGAGCTATCTGTCAGGGAGCCGCTGCCGTCATCTGGTTCATATACTGACCCTGATTCTGCCAGTGTAGCTTCCCCATTGCTATCCTCTGACACGGACAGTATATTATATACCTCTTCACCACTGTACCAACGTTTGGCCATTTTGGTAACTAAATTTACCGGTACAGTGTTGCGACTCACAGGTAATAAAAGCACCTGGTTGTCAAGGACTATTTCAAGCGCTACCAAAAAAACTGCTAATGCTAGCAGGGATCAGGCCTGACTCTTAACACAGCAGTTTTGTGTGTTTTTTTTGTAAGTGACAGTAATCAATTGATTACTACACTTGCTTGGGTGAAAGGGTTAAATGCAGGCGCTGGCAGGAATCAGTGCTGACAGTGCAAACACCGCGTTTTGGGAACCCCAAACTATGGGGGCGCTAGTATAGTTCTGATCAGATATTGATCTGTTCAAACACTATACTAGTAATGGAAGTGTATGTGTGCGTATGTGTGTGTGGTAATCAAGGGGTTATTTCTAACTATGCGCCGGGGGTCTGCGGGGACCCTAAATCTCCTTTGGGATAGAAACTAACTCGCTAGCGCAAACTCAAGTCACAAGCACACTAATACAAAATACAGTAAAAACAGTATATTATGTGTGTATTAGTGTGCAATGTGACAGGGGGGGAAGGGGTTAACTGTATGTGATCAGGGGGATAAATCATTATTGGGAGGGGCTGGCAGGTATCCTACAGATAAAAGAAACGGTGGCAAGCGCTAAACCTGGTCACAAGTCACACTTATACGGGTATATAGAAAATGCTATATACTGTATACAGTGTGTGTTGTGGCAGGTGGTGTAGGGGGGATCAGAGGGTTAAATCTTTATTGGGGGGTGGCGGGGACCCTAAACCTTCTTGGGACAGAAACTTAGTCGCCTGCGCTAATTCTGATCACAATCACACTAATACAAAAATAAAAAAACACCGTATATTACGTTTGTATTAGTGTTGAATGTGACAGCGGGTAGGGGTTAACTGGAGGTGATCAGGGGTTAAATCTTTATTGGGGGGGGTAATTTAAATGGAAAAGGGGGGGGGGGTCGCAAGCGCTACACCTGACCACAAATCACACTTATACAGGTATATAGGAAAATGCTATATGCTGTATACAGTGTGTTTTGTGTCAGGGTCTGTAGGGGTTAATTGGGGGGGGGGGGCATCGGGGGTTAAATGTGCCTATCTACCTGTGTGTGGGTGTGCTTGTGCAGTTACTCAGTTAAGCCCCGTACACACGTACCGATTGTCGGCCGCCGAACGATCGGCCGATTTTCGGCTTGTTAGTATGATGCTTCCGACAGCCGACAGCGCACTTTCGGCTGAACAGAATCTGTCATGCAAGCATTAAAATTTTTGTATGCCGACACCAGAACGGTCGATTGTTCGCCAGTCAGTACAGAATTCGGCCGACAGACAGCAGATTTGCTGGGCATGCTCAGAAAAGAAAAAACACAGGGAAAGTTAACCATCACATGACATCACTTCTGCAGTCGGCGGACAAAATTCGTGTGCAGTCTTTTGCACTTTTCAGCGGACGCGACAGCCCGGGGACAAAAGACGGCCGATCGGTACGTGTGTACGGGGCTTTAGATGTGCTCTCCTCTCATGCTGGATCCAAAAAGGACCATGGGAGGTAAGGGCACCTCTTCTCTAAGCCTGTGTTTACATTTCACAGGCTTAGAGTGTCATTTGATTGGGCAGGACCGTTCAACAGGTCCAGGCCAAAAATGATTGGCCTGGACTGATGACTGATCGGTTCTGAACCCAATCGAGTCATCGGCGGGACCGCGGGCATCAGAGCGGCGAAGGCTAGTGATGTACCGGTACGTCACTTTGCCTGGCTGGGGCTGACTGCCGCAGTATATGTACTTGCGGCGGTCGGCAAGTGGTTAAACAGCAGGGGAGTCTCCCCGCTGTCAGAATACAATGCCACAGCAGGGAAGATTTCTGAAGGCGACCTGGAACACAGTGAAGCCAGATTTAACCATAACAACCATGCAGCAAGCATTTTAGGTTCACGGTGAAAGTCTTTCTCATGACATGGTTTATATTGTGTGTGTTTTTAACTAAAATCTCCTATTTCATTATCTTTGAAAACATAGGCATGATGCCATTGTAAATTTTCTTTTCCATTAATAGTTGGAAGCAATGATCAGCAAGGTGGGAAGCCATGAACACTCCAAGCAAAATTGGAAGCCATGAACACTCCAAGCAAGATGAAATCCCTTTTCTGCTCCTGCAGCATTAACGGATGGTGGGTACCAATGTAACTCATGGCTTGAGTTAGCCACTCAATTTTGTGGACCGAAAAATGAATGTAATAAGTTTTGCAATGCTGAGTAAGGAAGAAAAGCAACTGAGTTATGAGCTTTCATCATAACTCATTGGTTGGGTTTAGCCACTCAATTTTGTGGACCCAAAAATGAACGTACTTAGTGTTTTGTTATGCTGAGTAAGGAAGGCGATCAACTGAGTTATGAGCTTTCATCATAACACGTTGTTTGGGTTTAGCCATTCAGTTTTGTGGACCCAAAGCTTTACTACATATTTTACCACTATATTCTATAGCTTGCTAAATATCCCCACACTGAGATCCCTCTTGCGAAAGTGTACAGGGAGCCCCCGCTCTCTGGAAGTAAAGGATTAGCTGTTGCAAGAATTGTTGCAAAATTTCTATTGTGAGCTGTTATTGGGTACCTGGACTGGTTGCTGGGCTGTTCTGTAGTAGAGGGTTGAGGGACTGGGGCTATCAAAGTCCTTGCTGGATTGGGGGAGGAGTGCCCACTCCTCCGAGAAGGTCAGGGCTAGATCAGATTCAGTTTTCTCTCCAACTGCTCCCAGTGCATCCTAACAATCACTCTAGATGTTTGATTATGGCTTACAATGGAAATGGCCCTCTCCCAAAGCCCAATGTAGCTTTGTATAAAAGGCTGTTAATTCCCTGATTGCTGCTCATTCTCGCCCACCTTGGAGCAGTATAGTACGCGGTTGCAAATAATTTCCCATTGATTGCAGGCTCTTTGTGGTCCCAACAGAACAGCATTCGTATGCTACCCCCATAGTGCCTGGTTCCTGTGCTGGAGTGATGGGATGAAATGCAAATGATGTGTATTGAAGTCCAGTTGAGCATTGTTCGAATACAGTGCCATTAATTCCCCTTTGCTGCTCATTTATATGCCTACCCTGGAGCAGTGTAGAATGCATTTCAAATGATTTCCCCTTGCGCATATGCTCTTTGTGGTCCCAACAAGGCAGAGTTGATAGACAATGCATATAGGTTTTGGCTGCTTTACTAGAGCCGTGTTTCGTTCATATGCAATGCAAATGATCTGTTGCATAATCAAGCCCTTTCTAGCGTTGTTTGTATACAATGCCAGTAATTCCCCTTCGCTGCTGATTTATGCCCAGCCTGGAGCTATCTAAATCTATCTAAATCTTGTTGCGGATCATCTGAATGATCAGTATGGTTGGGCTCTGGCAAGACTTTGCTGTTTGGGTTAGTTTGGTAAATTGGTAAGCATACTTTCTCTTACGTCCTCCGACAGTCGCCGCCTCTTCATATTCGTCACATATGGGGTATTAGACTTTGCTCCGAAGGAGTAGCTAGGCAACAGAATATGTTAACATTAAAGCTTTTAACATATCCCACCCTCAGGGGGTGGTCCCCTCAGTCAATACCCTCCTACTTCCTGCAACCATATCTCAGTTTTAATGTCTAGCTTGTCAGGAGTAGCTGGCTTTCTCTGTGCTGGGGCTTTCTGCCCCAGACTCTTTCTTCTTTTTTGATTTTTTGTTTGAGTTTTCTCTCTACCTTTACTTAGCTGTTATTTTTGTCAGCGTTAGTTCTTCTGATGAAGAGGATCATGCGGGCTGGGTCTCGGGCTGATCCCCCTGGTCGCAGGTCGTGGGTCAGTGGCTTCCCAGCCTGCCATCGAGCGTTCAGCCAGGTAACGCTCCTGGTACAGTGAACGACCCATCCCTGTTCGGTGCAGGGATGATTGGTGAGGTGGCTACCTCACTGGACGCTGTGCGGTTTCTTAACCCCCATTTTGTGCGTCTTGAATGCGACTCTCCCTGCCTCGGGTGCAGCGGCTTGTTCGCCTGTGCGGGTCCCCCACGCCATTGAGAGGTAAGTGTATCTATGTGGGGACCTGTCTGGGGGGGTGTCAGTCTGGGACTGTGTAACCTGCCTCTATTCACACTGCTTGTCTCCCTATCTCTCGGCTGCATGCTGTGGGCTGCAAGGGGGGGGGGGAGCTGTGTGACACTGTGTGTGTCAGCCTGGTCAGTGTGAGAAGCTGTGTGCTGTGGGGCATGTTTTTTGGCATGTTTGGGCATATAAAGCGATCGCTGCAGCGATCTGACATGTATTCTTATACAGGGATGTCACGTGTGCATTACTGCCCTGTGGAGCGGCGGTTTCGGCGCCAAACGGCGCCTTTTTGCCTACACTCGCTCCGGCCGCATGTTTTACATGCATGGCGGCCATTTTCTTGTAGCCTCCATAGGCTTTCATAGAGCGCCCTGGCAGCATCACTTCCTCTTTCCAGGAACACCGATCGAGGCAGCAGCAGCGGCGAGGGTCTCCTCAGGTTTTATCCTTCTGTTCTTGCTATCCATTGCCTGTGTTCAGTTTGCATATTCCCTGTGGGGGTCTCATTGTGCTTGAGTGTGGTGCGGTGGGCTGCGCTTGCCGCGCTTGCTTAAAGGGGCAGTTAGCCCTTTATTGTCCGGCATTACAGGGGCAATGGATTCTCAGGAGGGCAAATTTCCTACCGCCTTGGTGGAAAGCCAGGGGACCGCTGTTTCCCCCCCAGGGGGGGATTTAGCCACTATTGTGGCTGGCCTTGCTGCTCAGGTACAGATGCTGGTGGCTGCTCAATCTACTAAAAGGCCCAGAGTTGCTCTTTCCTCTGATTCTGAGGGTGAAGGTGATGGGGCTGTTATGGCGGGGGCCTCCTTATCGGGGTCCCGCTCCTCCCTAGATCTAGTGGGGTCCGAGGTGGAGGCTGAAGTTGAGGGGGTTGATAATTCTCCCCCTGGCTCGCCTGAAGAGCTTGCAATCATGGATGAGTTGATTGCTTCCATAAAGCAAACGCTGCGTTTGCAGGATGAAGTGTGTCCCCCCCGCCGCCTTGGCGGCTTATGGGACGCAGAGGAAACGCAGGACGCCGCAGGTTTTTCCCTGCAATGATGATTTTCAGCGCGCTGTTAAGGAACAATGGCGCAATCTGCGCAAACCTTTTGCTGTACCAAGTAGATTCAAGCTGCGTTATCCTTTCTCGCTTCCACTGATGAAAGGTGGTGTGTGCCTCCCCCAGTGGATCACGCAATTGCGGTTTTAAACAAAGCCACTGCGATTCCTGCAGAGGATTCCCCTGTGTTCCATGATGCCACGGATAGGAGATTGGAGTCTCTTGCCCGTCATACTTATTCTGTTACGGGTTCTATGCTTAAGGCTCGGTTTGCTTCTCTCATGGCGGCCCAGGCGATCGCAAGTTGGACGCAGATGCTTAGGCGCGTTCTAGTGGCCGATTCGGCCTCGCCGGCGACCCTGGATATGGTGGATCAAATACACCAAGGTGTCATGTATCTGTGTGATGCGGACCTGGACCTGGTTCCGTTGGCTGCACGTGTGCACAGCGTGGCGGTGTTGTCTCGCCGCCTGGTTTGGTTAAAATGTTGGTCGGTGGACCAATCTTCACGTAAAACCTTAGCCAATCTGCCTTATGATGGGTCTCGCCTTTTTGGGGAGTCCTTGGATGTGTTGATTAAGGGGATCACCGGAGGTAAGAGCACTCTCTTGCCCCATTTCCCCAAGGCTAAGGGGGCTTCTGGGAAGAAGCATGCTAATTTTCGGCCCCCTCAGGGGTCCTTTCGTGCCTTTCAGCCGCACTACAAGGGCAAGCCGTTCAAAGGTCAAGGCTCTCAGAAGAAGCCCTGGTCTGGGAAACAGAAGTCCGGTCAATCCGGATCTGCAGCCCATAACAGTTCGGCCTGAAGGGGCGTCCTCACCCAGTTTTGGGGTGGGGGGACGCTTGCTCGGTTTTCTTCAGCCCTGGTTGGCCCGTGTGCGGGACAGATGGGTTCAGGAGATCGTTTGATCTGGTTACAAGATCGAGTTTCTCTCTCGGCCGGAGAGCAGATTTTTTCCCTCAAATCTTCAACTGTCTCCAGAACGTTTGCGGGACCTGCACCTGGCGGTGCGGGACCTGAGGGCTCAGGGAGTGGTGGTTCCGGTGCCTCATCGGGACAGATTTCGGGGGTTTTATTCCAATCTGTTCACCATGCCCAGAAAGGAGGGCAAGGTTCGTCCAATTCTGGACTTGAAGGCTCTGAACCGCTCTGTGCGGGTTCGCAAGTTCCGCATGGAATCCCTGTGGTCGGTGGTGGCTGCTCTGGTTCCGGGGGAATTCATGGCCTCCATCGATTTGAAGGATGCGTATCTTCACATCCCCATTTTCGAGGGTCACCAGAGGTTCCTTCGATTTGCCATTGCGGAGGATCACTACCAGTTCGTGGCGTTGCCTTTTGGTCTTGCCTCGGCTCCGCGGGTCTTCACCAAGGTGCTTGCACCGGTTCTGGCATTATTGAGGGCCCAGGGCATTTCTGTCCTGGGGTATCTGGACGACATTCTGGTTCGGTCTGCGACCAGCCAAGGTCTGGAGAAGGACCGGTCTGTCACGATGCAAACTCTGCAGGAGTTTGGTTGGACGATAAATTTTCCAAAGTAGACACTGAGTCCGTCGGTTCGTCTTCCCTACCTGGGAATGATTCTGGACTCGGTGCAGGCGAAGGTCTTCCTGCCGGAAGACAAACTCAGAACTCTTCAGGAGGAAGTCGGGTCCCTCAGGGACGTTCAGCACTCGTCTCTGCGGACGTGCATGAGATGTCTGGGATTGATGGTCTCGGCCTTCGAGGCGATTCCCTTCGCCCAGTTTCACACGCGGGGTCTCCAAGCGGAGATCCTGTCCAGGTGGGAGGGGCGGCCTCAATCTCTGGATCTTCAAATCTCGTTGAGTCATCGCACCAGAAGAAACCTTCTGTGGTGGCTCCAGTCCCCGTTGGTGTCCGGGGGCAAGTCGTTTCGTCCTGTCTCGTGGACGGTGATCACCACGGATGCCAGCCTGTCGGGCTGGGGTGGTGTTCTGGGCGTTCTGTCCGCCCAGGGAACTTGGTCGGAGGGGGAGTCTTCCCTTCCGATCAACATTCTGGAGTTGCGTGCGATAAGTCTGTCTTCATCGCTGGACGGACCGGCTGCAGGGCTGCCCGGTTTGGGTGCAGACGGACAATGCCACGGCGGTGGCCTACATCAACCACCAAGGCGGCACCAGGAGTGCCCGAGCGGCTCGAGAAGTGGCTGACATTCTGTCTTGGGCCGAGACTCATGTCCCGGCGATAACGGCGGTTCACATTCCGGGGGTGGAGAACTGGCAGGCGGACTATCTGAGTCGCCAGACCCTGGCTCAGGGGGAATGGTCTCTCCACCCGGCTGTCTTCCAGATGTTGTGCGCGAAGTGGGGTCTTCCAGATGTGGATCTGTTCGCGTCTCGTCTCAACAACAAGGTGAGAAGGTTCGTGGCAAGGACGCGCGACCCTCGGGCAGACGCGTCGGACGCGTTAGTGGCCCCGTGGCATCAGTACAGGCTGATGTACGCGTTTCCACCGATTCAGTTGCTGTCCAGGTTCCTTCGCAGGTTACACTCGGGACGCAGCTCGGTGATTCTTGTGGCACCGGACTGGCCTCGCCGGTCCTGGTACGCAGACCTCGTGAATCTGGCGGGTCGACGCCCCGTGGCGTCTGCCTCTTCGAGACGATCTACTGTCTCAAGGACCGATATACCATCCTGCTTTACAGTCGCTGGCTTTGACGGCCTGGCTGTTGAGACCGAGGTCCTGAAGGAGAGGGGTCTCTCTCCAGAGGTCGTTCATACTTTGATCAACGCGAGGAAGTCTTCCTCGGGGAAGGTTTATTACCGTACCTGGAAGGCCTATTTTGCCTGGTGTGAGTCCAGGGGGTTTTCACTCCGCACGTACTCGGTTTCCCGTGTGCTGTCTTTCCTTCAAACGGGTGTTGATCAGCGTTTGGCGCTGGCTACGATAAAGGGTCAGGTGTCTGCGCTGGCCGTTCTGTTTCAATGTCCCGTGGCTTCCAACTCCTTGGTTGACACCTTTGTTCAGGGTGTGCGGCATCTGGTTCCTCCTAGGAGGGATCCTTTGCGCCCTTGGGACTTGAATCTCGTTCTGTCTGTGTTGCAACGTGCTCCTTTTGAACAGATCAGGGAGATCTCGTTGTCTATGTTGTCCAAAAAGGTCGCCTTTTTGGTGGCGATCACTTTGGCTCGCAGAGTGTCGGAGCTGGCGGCTTTGTCCTGCAAGTCTCCGTACCTGGTTGTTCATTTGGATAAGGTGGTCTTGCGAACTAATCCTTCTTTTCTTCCGAAACGAGTTTCGGAATTCCATCTTAATGAGGATATTGTCTTACCTTCGCTGTGCGCGAAGCCTAAACATCCAAAGGAGGTGAGATTGCATTCTCTGGATGTTCGGGCGATAAGGGTTTACCTTAAATCGACTGAGTCTTTTCGAAAGACGGACTCCTTGTTTGTTCTTCCAGAGGGTCCTCGGAAGGGCATGGCGGCTTCGGCCTCTACCATCGCCAAATGGATCAGGCAGACCATTGAACAGGCCTATGCCTTGCAGGGGAAGGTTCCCCCTGTGCCTGTGAAGGCGCACTCTACTAGATCTTTGAAGTACGTCTTGGGCCTGTCGTCATGGGGCTTCTGTAGCCCAGGTGTGTAAGGCGGCGACCTGGTCGACCGTACACACGTTCACAAAATTCTACAAAGTAGATGTTCAGGCATCGGCGGATGCTTCCTTTGGCCGCAAGGTTCTTAGTGCGGCAATTCCCTAGGGTCCCTTGTTGGGGACCTCTGGCTGTTGGGATAAGTTTTGTATCCCCTGGTTTTTTTGTCTTTTCCTGGGTTGTTGCTCCTGTTGAGCACTTGTTTTTCCTGTTGCCCAGCTGGTTTCCTTCCTTTGGTAAGGTTCCTTTCTTTGATGCGGAGACTGCGTTGCCTTTTCGGCGCGGATGCGTTTCCCACCCCTCATGTTTGCACTGCTTTGGGACGTCCCCATATGTGACGAATATGAAGAGGCGGCGACTGTCGGAGGACGTAAGAGAAAACGGAATTTTTGTAAAATCTTACCTGTAAAATTCCTTTCTGAGTCCTCCGACAGTCGCCGCCCCCGCCCCTCTTTTGGGGTTTGGTTGTATACTCTACTGCTATTCCACTAAAACTGAGATATGGTTGCAGGAAGTAGGAGGGTATTGACTGAGGGGACCACCCCCTGAGGGTGGGATATGTTAACAGCTTTAATGTTAACATATTCTGTTGCCTAGCTACTCCTTCGGAGCAAAGTCTAATACCCCATATGTGACGAATATGAAGAGGCGGCGACTGTCGGAGGACTCAGAGAAAGGAATTTTACAGGTTAAGATTTTACAAAAATTCCGTTATTTAGTAGTTAGAATATGTAACCTGTGTTGTTTTTTAGCTACAAGAAAATCTAGGAGGATCATGAGATATACAGTGGGTACGGAAAGTATTCAGACCCCCTTAAATTTTTCACTTTGTTATATTGCAGCCATTTGCTAAAATCATTTAAGTTCATTCTTCTTCCTCATGAATGTACACATAGCACCCCATACTGACAGAAAAACACAGAATTGTTGACATTGTTGCAGATTTATTAAAAAAGAAAAACTGAAATATCAAATGGTCCTAAGTATTCAGACCCTTTGCTGTGACACTCGTATATTTAACTCAGGTGCTTTCCATTTCTTCTGATCATCCTTGAGATGGTTCTACACCTTCATTTGAGTCCAGCTGTGTTTGATTATACTGATTGGACTTGATTAGGAAAGCCACGCACCTGTCTATATAAGACCTTCCAGATCACAATGCATGTCAGAGCAAATGAGAATCATGAGGTCAAAGGAACTGCCTGAAGAGCTCAGAGACAGAATTGTGGCAAGGCACAGATCTGGCCAAGGTTACAAAAAGATTTCTGCTGCACTTAAGGTTCCTAAGAGCACAGTGGCCTCCATAATCCTCAAATGAAAGACGTTTGGGACGACCAGAACCCTTCCTAGAGCTGGCCGTCCGGCAAAACTGGGCTATCGGGGAAGAAGAGCCTTGGTGAGAGAGGTAAAGAAGAACCCAAAGATCACTGTGGCTGAGCTCCAGAGATGCAGTCAGGAGATGGGAGAAAGTTGTAGAAAGTCAAACATCACTGCAGCCCTCCACCAGTCGGGGCTTTATGGTAGAGTGGCCCGAAGGAAGCCTCTCCTCAGTGTAAGACACATGAAAGCCCGCATGGAGTTTGCTAAAAAAAACACCTGAAGGACTCCAAGATGGTGAGAAATAAGATTCTCTGGTCTGATGAGACCAAAATATAACTTTTTGGCCTTAATTCTAAGGGGTATGTGTGGAGAAAACCAGGCACTGCTCATCACCTGTCCAACACAGTCCCAACAGTGAAGCATGGTGGTGGCAGCATCATGCTGTGGGGGTGTTTTTCAGCTGCAGGGACAGGACGACTGGTTGCAATCGAGGGAAAGATGAATGAGGCCAAGTACAGGGATATCCTGGACAAAAACCTTCTCCAGAGTGCTCTGGACCTCAGACTGGGCCGAAGGTTTACCTCCCAACAAGACAATGACCCTAAGCACTCAGCTAAAATAACGGAGTGGCTTCACAACAACTCCGTGACTGTTCTTGAATGGCCCAGCCAGAGCCCTGACTTAAACCCAATTGAGCATCTCTGGAGAGACCTAAAAATGGCTGTCCACCAACGTTTACCATCCAACCTGACATAACTGGAGAGGATCTGCAAGGAGGAATGGCAGAGGATCCCCAAATCCAGGTGTGAAAGACTTGCATCTTTCCCAAAAAGACTCCTGGCTGTATTAGATCAAAAGGGGGCTTCTACTAAATACTGAGCAAAGGGTCTGAATACTTAGGACCATGTGATATTTCAGTTTTTCTTTTTTAATAAATCTGCAACAATGTCAACAATTCTGTGTTTTTCTGTCAGTATGGGGTGCTATGTGTACATTCATGAGGAGGAAGAATGAACTTAAATGATTTTAGCAAATGGCTGCAATATAACAAAGAGTGAAAAATTTAAGGGGGTCTGAAAACTTTCCGTACCCACTGTAAGTAAAGGGTGATGGAAGTCTGCTGCTGAACTGCGCTAAAGCTGGGGTGCTGCTCTGCATTGGTGAAGGTTTTCGGAGCTCCTTCCTCTCTCCTCTATTTTCCGTTGTTTGACCTTGCATGGGGAGCTTGGGTGGTCACATGGCGGGGGTGGGTCAATTCTTGCTGGAGCCCACTTAAAATGGGATTGTATTTGTTTCCCTTTGTTATTGTTTAAGGTTAAAGCAAATAGAGCTCTCCTGATAAAAAAAGTGAAGTAAAGAAAAAAGCCACTTAAAGTAGAACTACAAGCAAGACCTTCTTTTTGTATAGAGTAAGGGAGGGGGGGTTATAACCTCAGATATTTTTTTGCCATCTGTCCCATTGCCGAGATTTTCCTTTATTTCCTATCCCATAGCCGAACAGGAACTGAAAAGAAATCCCTGCAGATTAAGGGTTTTCCATGGGGACCGCCAGGTCACCAGAACTAGTGTCCCCATTGTAATATTTCCTCTCTATTTCTTTCATTGGGACAACCAAAACTTGAGTATTTTTTTAATTCCAATGATCCCACCTGTCTTCTGCTCATCAGAAGTGCGCGGGTGCCTGTCTCCAGCCCGTCAGAAGTGCGCGGGTGCCTGTCTCCAGCCCGTCAGAAGTGCGCGGGTGCCTGTCTCCAGCCCGTCAGAAGTGCGCGGGTGCCTGTCTCCAGCCCGTCAGAAGTGCGCGGATGCCTGTCTCCAGCCCGTCAGAAGTGCGCGGATGCCTGTCTCCAGCCCGTCAGAAGTGCGCAGATGCCTGTCTCCAAGCCCTTCCAGAGGGCCCCGGTTGCGTGTCTCCAAGCCCTTCCAGAGGGCCCCGGTTGCGTGTCTCCAAGCCCTTCCAGAGGGCCCCGGTTGCGTGTCTCCAAGCCCTTCCAGAGGGCCCCGGTTGCGTGTCTCCAAGCCTTTCCAGAGGGCCCCGGTTGCATGTCTCCAAGCCTTTCCAGAGGGCCCCGGTTGCGTGTCTCCAAGCCTTTCCAGAGGGCCCCGGTTGCGTGTCTCCAAGCCCTTCCAGAGGGCCCCGGTTGCGTGTCTCCAAGCCCTTCCAGAGGGCCCCGGTTGCGTGTCTCCAAGCCCTTCCAGAGGGCCCCGGTTGCGTGTCTCCAAGCCCTTCCAGAGGGCCCCGGTTGCGTGTCTCCAAGCCCTTCCAGAGGGCCCCGGTTGCGTGTCTCCAAGCCCTTCCAGAGGGCCCCGGTTGCGTGTCTCCAAGCCCTTCCAGAGGGCCCCGGTTGCGTGTCTCCAAGCCCTTCCAGAGGGCCCCGGTTGCGTGTCTCCAAGCCCTTCCAGAGGGCCCCGGTTGCGTGTCTCCAAGCCTTTCCAGAGGGCCCCGGTTGCATGTCTCCAAGCCTTTCCAGAGGGCCCCGGTTGCGTGTCTCCAAGCCTTTCCAGAGGGCCCCGGTTGCGTGTCTCCAAGCCCTTCCAGAGGGCCCCGGTTGCGTGTCTCCAAGCCCTTCCAGAGGGCCCCGGTTGCGTGTCTCCAAGCCCTTCCAGAGGGCCCCGGTTGCGTGTCTCCAAGCCCTTCCAGAGGGCCCCGGTTGCGTGTCTCCAAGCCCTTCCAGAGGGCCCCGGTTGCGTGTCTCCAAGCCCTTCCAGAGGGCCCCGGTTGCGTGTCTCCAAGCCCTTCCAGAGGGCCCCGGTTGCGTGTCTCCAAGCCCTTCCAGAGGGCCCCGGTTGCGTGTCTCCAAGCCCTTCCAGAGGGCCCCGGTTGCGTGTCTCCAAGCCCTTCCAGAGGGCCCCGGTTGCGTGTCTCCAAGCCCTTCCAGAGGGCCCCGGTTGCGTGTCTCCAAGCCCTTCCAGAGGGCCCCGGTTGCGTGTCTCCAAGCCCTTCCAGAGGGCCCCGGTTGCGTGTCTCCAAGCCCTTCCAGAGTGCCAGGACTTGCAAGGTGGTTCCTGCAGTGCAGGGAAGCCGCTGCAGTGGTGGAGGCTTGCCACATGTAAGCTTCGGGTCCTGGCCACTCCGCATTCTCAGAATTCTGCTGCACTGTGCAACATGGAGAAAGCAGAAACTGTTGGCTGCTACAGCAGAAGCAGGTGCCTCATCTCATGCACTAGCCAGGCCCAGGTAAGGGGGGCACAGTGGTTCCTTTTGGTTATCCTTACTATTGGGATTACTTGTGTGTGGTTTATTGTGCCTTCCTCTCTAGGTGTCAGGGTAAAGGAAGCTTGCTGCTGAAGTGCGCTACAGCTTGGAGGCAGCTTTGCATTGGTGAAAGTTCTCGGAGCTCCTTCCTCTCGTCTATTTGCGGTTAATTGACCTTGCATGGGGAGCTTGGGTGGTCACATGGTGGGTGTAGGTCAATTGTTGCTGAAGCCCACTTAAAATGGGATTGTATTTGTTTCCCTTTGTTATTGTTTCAGGTTAAAGCAAATAGAGCTCTCCTGATAAAAGGAAGTGAAGAAAAAAGCCACTTATAGTAGAACTACAAGCAAAACCTTGTTTTTGTATAGAGTAAGCCCATCAGGGGTGCCCGTGTCCAGCCTATCAGGAGTGCCCGGGTGCCTGTGTCAGCCTATCAGGAGTGCCCGGGTGCCCGTGTCAGCCCTTCCAGAGTGCCCGGGTGCCCGTGTCAGCCCTTCCAGAGTGCCCGGGTGCCCGTGTCAGCCCTTCCAGAGTGCCCGGGTGCCCGTGTCAGCCCTTCCAGAGTGCCCGGGTGCCCGTGTCAGCCCTTCCAGAGTGCCCGGGTGCCCGTGTCAGCCCTTCCAGAGTGCCCGGGTGCCCGTGTCAGCCCTTCCAGAGTGCCCGGGTGCCCGTGTCAGCCCTTCCAGAGTGCCCGGGTGCCCGTGTCAGCCCTTCCAGAGTGCCCGGGTGCCCGTGTCAGCCCTTCCAGAGTGCCCGGGTGCCCGTGTCAGCCCTTCCAGAGTGCCCGGGTGCCCGTGTCAGCCCTTCCAGAGTGCCCGGGTGCCCGTGTCAGCCCTTCCAGAGTGCCCGGGTGCCCGTGTCAGCCCTTCCAGAGTGCCCGGGTGCCCGTGTCAGCCCTTCCAGAGTGCCCGGGTGCCCGTGTCAGCCCTTCCAGAGTGCCCGGGTGCCCGTGTCAGCCCTTCCAGAGTGCCCGGGTGCCCGTGTCAGCCCTTCCAGAGTGCCCGGGTGCCCGTGTCAGCCCTTCCAGAGTGCCCGGGTGCCCGTGTCAGCCCTTCCAGAGTGCCCGGGTGCCCGTGTCAGCCCTTCCAGAGTGCCCGGGTGCCCGTGTCAGCCCTTCCAGGGTGCCCGTGTCAGCCCTTCCAGAGTGCCCGTGTCAGCCCTTCCAGGGTGCCCGTGTCAGCCCTTCCAGAGTGCCCGTGTCAGCCCTTCCAGAGTGCCCGGGTGCCCGTGTCAGCCCTTCCAGAGTGCCCGGGTGCCCGTGTCAGCCCTTCCAGAGTGCCCGGGTGCCCGTGTCAGCCCTTCCAGAGTGCCCGGGTGCCCGTGTCAGCCCTTCCAGAGTGCCCGGGTGCCCGTGTCAGCCCTTCCAGAGTGCCCGGGTGCCCGTGTCAGCCCTTCCAGAGTGCCCGGGTGCCCGTGTCAGCCCTTCCAGAGTGCCCGGGTGCCCGTGTCAGCCCTTCCAGAGTGCCCGGGTGCCCGTGTCAGCCCTTCCAGAGTGCCCGGGTGCCCGTGTCAGCCCTTCCAGAGTGCCCGGGTGCCCGTGTCAGCCCTTCCAGAGTGCCCGGGTGCCCGTGTCAGCCCTTCCAGAGTGCCCGGGTGCCCGTGTCAGCCCTTCCAGAGTGCCCGGGTGCCCGTGTCAGCCCTTCCAGAGTGCCCGGGTGCCCGTGTCAGCCCTTCCAGAGTGCCCGGGTGCCCGTGTCAGCCCTTCCAGAGTGCCCGGGTGCCCGTGTCAGCCCTTCCAGAGTGCCCGGGTGCCCGTGTCAGCCCTTCCAGAGTGCCCGGGTGCCCGTGTCAAAGCCCTTCCAGGGTGCCCGTGTCCAGCCCTTCCAGAGTGCCCCGTTTGGGTGTGTCCAAGCCCTTCCAGAGGGCCCCATTTGGGTGTGTCCAAGCCCTTCCAGAGGGCCCCGGTTGGGTGTGTCCAAGCCCTTCCAGAGGGCCCCGGTTGGGTGTGTCCAAGCCCTTCCAAAGGGCCTCGGTTGCCTGTCTCCAAGCCCTTCCAGAGGGCCTCGGTTGCCTGTCTCCAAGCCCTTCCAGAGGGCCTTCTGACCATCCCTGCATCCTCCTTCCTGTCGGATGAGGGGGGTGTTGCAGTGAATTTTTTTCCTCCTCCAGCCCAGGGGAGCAGTGGCCAGCAGGGTTGTCTGTGCCTGTATGCCCAATGCGGTTTGGAGTTATATGGGCTTGTCATGCAGCCCAGGACTTGCAAGGTGGTTCCTGCAGTGCAGGGAAGCCGCTGCAGTGGTGGAGGCTTGCCACATGTAAGCTGCGGGTCCTGGCCATTCCGCATTCTCAGAATTCTGCTGCACTGTGCAACATGGAGAAAGCAGAAACTGTTGGCTGCTACAGCAGAAGCAGGTGCCTCATCTCATGCACTAGCCAGGCCCAGGTAAAGGGGGCACCGTGGTGCCTTTTGGTTATCCTTACTATTGGGATTACTTGTGTGTGGTTTATTGTGCCTTCCTCTCTAGGTGTCAGGGTAAAGGAAGCTTGCTGCTGAAGTGCGCTACAGCTTGGGGGCAGCTTTGCATTGGTGAAAGTTCTCGGAGCTCCTTCCTCTCTCTATTTGCGGTAAATTGACCTTGCATGGGGAGCTTGGGTGGTCACATGGTGGGTCTGGGTCAATTGTTGCTGAAGCCCACTTAAAATGGGATTGTATTTGTTTCCCTTTGTTATTGTTTCAGGTTAAAGCAAATAGAGCTCTCCTGATAAAGGGAAGTGAAGAAAAAAGCCACTTATAGTAGAACTGCAAGCAAAACCTTCTTTTTGTATAGAGTAAGCCCATCAGGGGTGCCCGTGTCCAGCCTATCAGGAGTGCCCGGGTGCCCGGGTGCCAGTGTCAGCCCTTCCAGAGTGCCAGGGTGCCCATGTCGGCCCTTCCAGGGTGCCCGTGTCAGCCCTTCCAGAGTGCCCGGCTGCCCGTGTCAGCCCTTCCAGAGTGCCCGGCTGCCCGTGTCAGCCCTTCCAGAGTGCCCGGCTGCCCGTGTCAGCCCTTCCAGAGTGCCCGGCTGCCCGTGTCAGCCCTTCCAGAGTGCCCGGCTGCCCGTGTCAGCCCTTCCAGAGTGCCCGGCTGCCCGTGTCAGCCCTTCCAGGGTGCCCGGCTGCCCGTGTCAGCCCTTCCAGAGTGCCCGGCTGCCCGTGTCAGCCCTTCCAGGGTGCCCGGCTGCCCGTGTCAGCCCTTCCAGGGTGCCCGGCTGCCCGTGTCAGCCCTTCCAGGGTGCCCGGCTGCCCGTGTCAGCCCTTCCAGGGTGCCCGGCTGCCCGTGTCAGCCCTTCCAGGGTGCCCGGCTGCCCGTGTCAGCCCTTCCAGGGTGCCCGGGTGCCGGTGTCCATGCCCTTCCAGGGTGCCCGGGTGCCGGTGTCCATGCCCTTCCAGGGTGCCCGGGTGCCGGTGTCCATGCCCTTCCAGGGTGCCCGGGTGCCGGTGTCCATGCCCTTCCAGGGTGCCCGGGTGCCGGTGTCCATGCCCTTCCAGGGTGCCCGGGTGCCGGTGTCCATGCCCTTCCAGAGAGCCCGGGTGCCGGTGTCCATGCCCTTCCAGAGTGCCCGGGTGCCGGTGTCCATGCCCTTCCAGAGTGCCCGGGTGCCGGTGTCCATGCCCTTCCAGAGTGCCCGGGTGCCTGTGGTGTGGGTCTGCACTTGAAGCCCCCTGTGTAAAGAAGGTTGACCACCACTGCCTTAAATAATGCTCGTAAAAAGCTGGGGGTCTATCGGATTCAAGCTTCTGGTTCATGTGGTCTCTTCTTCCATTCAGCTCTTTAATAGGTTTCTGCAGTTCATCCATTCTCAGAATTCTGCTGCACTGTGCAACATGGAGAAAGCAGAAACTGTTGGCTGCTACAGCAGAAGCAGGTGCCTCATCTCATGCACTAGCCAGGCCCAGGTAAAGGGGGCACAGTGGTGCCTTTTGGTTATCCTTACTATTGGGATTACTTGTGTGTGGTTTATTGTGCCTTCCTCTCTAGGTGTCAGGGTAAAGGAAGCTTGCTGCTGAAGTGCGCTACAGCTTGGGGGCAGCTTTGCATTGGTGAAAGTTCTCGGAGCTCCTTCCTCTCTCGTCTATTTGCGGTTAATTGACCTTGCATGGGGAGCTTGGGTGGTCACATGGTGGGTCTGGGTCAATTGTTGCTGAAGCCCACTTAAAATGGGATTGTATTTGTTTCCCTTTGTTGTTTCAGGTTAAAGCAAATAGAGCTCTCCTGATAAAGGGAAGTGAAGAAAAAAGCCACTTATAGTAGAACTACAAGCAAAACCTTCTCTTTGTATAGAGTAAGCCCATCAGGGGTGCCCGTGTCCAGCCTATCAGGAGTGCCCGGGTGCCAGTGTCAGCCCTTCCAGAGTGCCCGGGTGCCAGTGTCAGCCCTTCCAGAGTGCCAGGGTGCCCGTGTCAGCCCTTCCAGAGTGCCAGGGTGCCCGTGTCAGCCCTTCCAGAGTGCCAGGGTGCCCGTGTCAGCCCTTCCAGAGTGCCAGGGTGCCCGTGTCAGCCCTTCCAGAGTGCCAGGGTGCCCGTGTCAGCCCTTCCAGAGTGCCAGGGTGCCCGTGTCAGCCCTTCCAGAGTGCCAGGGTGCCCGTGTCAGCCCTTCCAGAGTGCCAGGGTGCCCGTGTCAGCCCTTCCAGAGTGCCAGGGTGCCCGTGTCAGCCCTTCCAGAGTGCCAGGGTGCCCGTGTCAGCCCTTCCAGAGTGCCAGGGTGCCCGTGTCAGCCCTTCCAGAGTGCCAGGGTGCCCGTGTCAGCCCTTCCAGAGTGCCAGGGTGCCCGTGTCAGCCCTTCCAGAGTGCCAGGGTGCCCGTGTCAGCCCTTCCAGAGTGCCAGGGTGCCCGTGTCAGCCCTTCCAGAGTGCCAGGGTGCCCGTGTCAGCCCTTCCAGAGTGCCAGGGTGCCCGTGTCAGCCCTTCCAGAGTGCCAGGGTGCCCGTGTCAGCCCTTCCAGAGTGCCAGGGTGCCCGTGTCAGCCCTTCCAGAGTGCCAGGGTGCCCGTGTCAGCCCTTCCAGGGTGCCCGTGTCAGCCCTTCCAGGGTGCCCGTGTCAGCCCTTCCAGGGTGCCCGTGTCAGCCCTTCCAGGGTGCCCGGGTGCCGGTGTCCATGCCCTTCCAGAGTGCCCGGGTGCCGGTGTCCATGCCCTTCCAGAGTGCCCGGGTGCCGGTGTCCATGCCCTTCCAGAGTGCCCGGGTGCCGGTGTCCATGCCCTTCCAGAGTGCCCGGGTGCCGGTGTCCATGCCCTTCCAGAGTGCCCGGGTGCCGGTGTCCATGCCCTTCCAGAGTGCCCGGGTGCCGGTGTCCATGCCCTTCCAGAGTGCCCGGGTGCCGGTGTCCATGCCCTTCCAGAGTGCCCGGGTGCCGGTGTCCATGCCCTTCCAGAGTGCCCGGGTGCCTGTGGTGTTGGTGTGCATTTGAAGCCCCCTGTGTCAAGAAGAAGGTTGACCACCACTGCCTTAAATAATGCTCTTAAAAAGCTGGGGGTCTATCGGATTCAAGCTTCTTGTTCATGTGGTCTCTTCTTCCATTCAGCTCTTTAATAGGTTTCTGCAGTTCATCCATTCTCAGAATTCTGCTGCACTGTGCAACATGGAGAAAGCAGAAACTGTTGGCTGCTACAGCAGAAGCAGGTGCCTCATCTCATGCACTAGCCAGGCCCAGGTAAAGGGGGCACAGTGGTGCCTTTTGGTTATCCTTACTATTGGGATTACTTGTGTGTGGTTTATTGTGCCTTCCTCTCTAGGTGTCAGGGTAAAGGAAGCTTGCTGCTGAAGTGCGCTACAGCTTGGGGGCAGCTTTGCATTGGTGAAAATTCTCGGAGCTCCTTCCTCTCTCGTCTTTTTGCGGTTAATTGACCTTGCATGGGGAGCTTGGGTGGTCACATGGTGGGTCTGGGTCAATTGTTGCTGAAGCCCACTTAAAATGGGATTGTATTTGTTTCCCTTTGTTGTTTCAGGTTAAAGCAAATAGAGCTCTCCTGATAAAGGGAAGTGAAGAAAAAAGCCACTTATAGTAGAACTACAAGCAAAACCTTCTTTTTGTATAGAGTAAGCCTATCAGGGGTGCCCGTGTCCAGCCTATCAGGAGTGCCCGGGTGCCCGTGTCAGCCCTTCCAGAGTGCCAGGGTGCCCGTGTCAGCCCTTCCAGAGTGCCAGGGTGCCCGTGTCAGCCCTTCCAGAGTGCCAGGGTGCCCGTGTCAGCCCTTCCAGAGTGCCAGGGTGCCCGTGTCAGCCCTTCCAGAGTGCCAGGGTGCCCGTGTCAGCCCTTCCAGAGTGCCAGGGTGCCCGTGTCAGCCCTTCCAGAGTGCCAGGGTGCCCGTGTCAGCCCTTCCAGAGTGCCAGGGTGCCCGTGTCATCCCTTCCAGAGTGCCAGGCTGCCCGTGTCAGCCCTTCCAGAGTGCCAGGCTGCCCGTGTCAGCCCTTCCAGAGTGCCAGGCTGCCCGTGTCAGCCCTTCCAGAGTGCCAGGCTGCCCGTGTCAGCCCTTCCAGAGTGCCAGGCTGCCCGTGTCAGCCCTTCCAGAGTGCCAGGCTGCCCGTGTCAGCCCTTCCAGAGTGCCAGGCTGCCCGTGTCAGCCCTTCCAGAGTGCCAGGCTGCCCGTGTCAGCCCTTCCAGAGTGCCAGGCTGCCCGTGTCAGCCCTTCCAGAGTGCCAGGCTGCCCGTGTCAGCCCTTCCAGAGTGCCAGGCTGCCCGTGTCAGCCCTTCCAGAGTGCCAGGCTGCCCGTGTCAGCCCTTCCAGAGTGCCAGGCTGCCCGTGTCAGCCCTTCCAGGGTGCCAGGCTGCCCGTGTCAGCCCTTCCAGGGTGCCAGGCTGCCCGTGTCAGCCCTTCCAGGGTGCCAGGCTGCCCGTGTCAGCCCTTCCAGGGTGCCAGGCTGCCCGTGTCAGCCCTTCCAGGGTGCCAGGCTGCCCGTGTCAGCCCTTCCAGGGTGCCAGGCTGCCCGTGTCAGCCCTTCCAGGGTGCCAGGCTGCCCGTGTCAGCCCTTCCAGGGTGCCAGGCTGCCCGTGTCAGCCCTCCCAGGGTGCCCGGGTGCCGGTGTCCATGCCCTCCCAGGGTGCCCGGGTGCCGGTGTCCATGCCCTCCCAGGGTGCCCGGGTGCCGGTGTCCATGCCCTCCCAGGGTGCCCGGGTGCCGGTGTCCATGCCCTCCCAGGGTGCCCGGGTGCCGGTGTCCATGCCCTCCCAGGGTGCCCGGGTGCCGGTGTCCATGCCCTTCCAGGGTGCCC